>NC_086100.1:188542145-189259645 GCF_963921235.1 Mobula hypostoma
AAGCAATATCTTCATTTGTATATATCACCTTTCTTCACGGGAGCTAGGGTCAGACATAGAAATAGTCAAAGAGTCAATTTTACAATCACTAACTTTTATTCTGGGCAAGGACTGATTGGAATAACTTTTAAATACCAATTGTGAATAAGCTCTACTTAAACTGTGAAGATTTATATTTACCGCTCGTGAATTCATGTAGAAGCCAATTTATAATTGTCAGTAAAAAGCTTTAATGTCAACCAAAGGTTGGCTGAGTTCACCAGCAGAAACTGAAGTTTTACTTTGTAAACGTGTTGATTTTCCGGTTTAATACACATTCACACTTAATCTTCTGATCTCTGTGCAAATAGTTTTTAATTTATCTAAAGTGGGTAAAATCAAATCTCTGTTGACCCTTACTGCAATTATTACCATTTAAACTTCAATCTGTTCAGCCAGTGAAACACTGACATAGATATACTGTATCATAGAAACACACACGTACACACACACACACACACACACACACACACACACACACACACACTTTTTTCTAGTGAGGCCAGGGTACCAGCCACTGACTCTGACACAGAATGGAGCCAGCAGGTGTGTTGACCATAAGACCATAAGAAATAGGAGCAGAATTAGGCCATTCGGCCCATTAAGTTTGTAATTCCATCATAGCTGAATGAATATGCCCCTCAACCTCATTCTCCTGCCTTCTCCCCTGTAACCTTTGACATCTCTACTAATCAAGAACCTATCAACCTCTGTTTTAAATTAGCCTCCACAGCCGTCTGTGGCAATGATTTCCTCAGACTCAGCACCCTCTAGCTAGAGAAATTCCATCTCATATGTTCTAAAGGAACATCCTTCTAATCTGGGGCTGTGCCCTCTGGTCCTAGACTCCACCACCACAGAAAACATCCTCTCCACTACCACTCTATCTAGGCCTTTCAATATTTGATAAGTTTCAATTAAATCCCCCTCATTCTTCTAAACTCCAGTGACTACAAATGGCAGAGCCATTAATTACTCATACGTTAACCAATGGGTTAACCTTTTCATGCCCGGGATTATTCTCATGAACGTTGTCTGGAATGAAGACCATGCACCTTCTCCGCTGGCTTTCAGCAATGCTCTGGATTCCTGCGACTTCCAGGTACTCTTTGAGCTGTCACAGGCGTCCGATTACAACAAGTTCGAGGGGCTTTTGAACTTCTAGAGGGAGACTCCGGATTTATTTTTGAATCACTTACCTTGTGATTTTATGCCATAATGGATACATAAACAAGCACAAAGATCAAAGTAATTTTATAATTAAGATATATATGTCACCATATACAACCCTGAGATGCATTTTCTTGCGGGCATACTCAGTAAATACATAGAACACAGAAGAATCACTGAAAGACCACACCCAACAGGATGGACAAACAGCCAATGTGCTACAGACAACGAACTGTGCAAATACAAAAGAAAGAAACAAATAATAATAATAATAATAAATAAATAAGCAATTAATATCAATGAAGGGTCCTTGACTGTGAGTCCATGGGGAACATTTCAATGATGGGGCAAGTGAAGTTGAGTGAAGTTATCCCCACTGGTTCAAGAGCCTGATGATTGAGGGGTAATAACTGTTCCTGACTCCTGAGGCTCCTGTACCTTCATCCTGATGGTACCAGTGAGAAGAGAGCATGCCCCTGGGTGGTGGGGGTCATTGATGATGGACGCTGCTTTCCTGCGACAGCTCTCTGTGGAGATGTGCTCAGTGGTGGGGAGCATTCACTTGTGATGGAATGGACCATGTCTACTACATTTTGTAGGATTTTTCTTTTCAAGGGCATTGGTGTTTCTATAGCTGGCATTGATGTTGCCAGTTAATATATTCTCCACCACACATCTATAGAAGTTTGTCAAAGTTTTAGGTGTTGTTCCAAACTGATAAGGAAGTAATGATGCAACCGTGCTTTCTTTGTAATTGCACTTATGCGCTGGGCTCAGAACAGATCCTCTGAAATGATAACACCGTGGAACTTTAAACTCCTGGCCCTCTCCACCTCTGATCCCTCAATGAGGATTGGCTCGAGGAATTCCAGTTTCCTCCTCATGAAGTCAATAATCAGCTCCTTGGTCTTGTTGACATTGAGTGAGAGGATAATGACTCAGTGATAGACGCACACAAACCTATGCTGAACTTCAAACCCATGAAACACACATGGCTTTTAAAACACCGAGACACACACAACACAGCACAAAATGTTAATCTGGGTTTTTAAGATTCACTGATTCTATGAACATATAATCTCGCTTGGGAGGGGTCTACAGCACAGATCGAAGTAAGCTCCAGGAAATTGTAAACTTAATCAGCTCCATCATGGGCACTATCCTCCATAGCATCCAGGGCATCTTCAAGGAGCAATGCCTCAAAAGGCAGCTTCCTTCATTAAGAACCCCATCACCCAGGACATGTCCTCTTCTCATTTTCTAATGAAGGAGGTACAGAAGAGAAGCATAAAGGCATACACTGTAAACTACAATGGTTGTGGGTGTGGGGGAAGGATCCATGCTTCGTCAATTAAGTGAACCCATACAAACACAGCCTGAGACATGGGTACTGTGTTTCCAACTATCACAAAGGCATCATTATAGGGATAGATCTATTCAAACACCTGGGAGCTGTAATCAAGGCAGACTTAACTTACTGCCTGTTACACCTCTGGTATTTAGGGCAGCAATGAAGGTCCTTCATCTCTGGCAGTGTTCAGGGCTTCCTTCATCATGTCAGTAGTTTGCTCTCGATTTTCACTGCTGTCAGTCATACAAGTCCCAGGTGGAGACTCAGGAATACCATTGCCCTCAGATGTGGAAGGATTCTTCATTGCTGTTTCTGGGATGTTGTTTTACCAGTCAGGGTTGTTAGCCCTGAGCTGAATCCCTGAACCTGGAGGACCGGTGGACCACCCTCAGTCTGGCCTCTACCCATTGGCCTGTTTGGCATGGGTGACCCTACCAACAGCCAAAGCATAAAGCCCTGACTCCAGCCAACACTGAGGCATGCAAGCCTCCAAACCATGACAAGCTCGTGGTCCTCTTGGAGTGTAATCAAGGCAGGTACGAGGGAAATTATTTGGGGAATGAAGATTCACATACAGCATTGAAACAGACCCTTCAGCCTAACTGGTCTACGCCAACCAAGATTCCCATCTAAGCTTGTCCCATTTTCCTGCGTTTAGCTCATATCCTTCTAAGTCTTTCCTATCAATGTGTCGGCCAGAAGGAACTACAGTCTACAGATTAGTGGATTCAGATGAGTCAAGGACAGTGGAAGCAGACAAGCCAATTGTCTTTATTCCCCACCCCCCCACCCCCATTTTGTGGATTCTGAACTGACTCTTGCTCTGGGACAATCTAATCAGAGCAATTGAATGTGGACACAGGGAGCTTCAGATAATGACCTGCTAAACCTGAGACCATTCTCAGATGAGTAGCTACTTATTATGCAATGTGCCAGACCTACCAAAGAAGCAATCTGTCATCTCGCTAGGCTCAGTGTCTGGGTCCCCTAGTTTTAACTGGTTTGGACCAGTCAGAGTTGACAGACACAAATTCACAAGGCTGGGGGAGGAGGGGGCAGAACCATGAAACAGCGTTGGTTGCGGCCTTAGACTAGAACCAGTAAGAAGGTGACCCAGGTAGGTCAGGTGACCTTCAGCCAATGGGATGGAGATCCACCAGTTCAACCAATGAGGAATACTGTAAGAGTCAGGAGCTCCAAATTCAAAATGGTGGTAACTCTGTAGGAGACCTACTATCGTGGATGTGAGATGCCCGCACAGATATATAGAGATTCAAAATGGAACTATAAGGAAGATGTGGCCAGCAGAAGAAACTCCTTTTGAACTGGTAATGTCTTTCCTGTTCTTTGACTGTGCATGGAAGGGCAGGAAAACTTTGTTTGTGTACACACAAAGTATTTAGTGTATGAGTTCACATACTTGTTAGTTGAGGCAATAAAGGTACTTGTCAGTAAATACAGAGTTCTCTGTGTCTCACTGATCATTATTATAAGGATAGATTCCTGTAACATATGTAACTGTCCAAGTACCTTTTAAATGTTAATGACTGTGCCTGTCTCAACCACTGCCTCTGGCAGTACATTCCATATGCAGACCACCCTCTGGGTGAAATATTGTCCCTCATACAATCGTGCTGCACCCTCTTGAGCATGGCAAAGTAGTGTAGTGGTTAGTGTAATGCTTTACAGTGGCAGCTGTAAGATGGAGCTTCAATTCCTGCTGCCGTTTGTACCTTCTCCCTGTGCCCATATGGGTTTCCTCTGGGTGCTCTTATTTCCTCCCGTATTCCAAAGATGACCAGGTTAGAGCTAGTAACTTGTGGGCCTGCAATGTTGGTGCTGGAAGTGTGGTGACACTCGCGGGCTGCCACTAGCACAAAGCTTGGACTGTGTTGGTTGTTGACGTAAACACTGCATTTTACTGTATATTTTGCTGTTTCACTGTACAAGCAACAAATAAAGCTAATCTAATCTAATCTAAACCTTTGGAAAATCCTGACTACATACTGTTCTTGTGTGTGCTCTTTCTGTGCAAAAGTGACCTTTCAGACAACAAATTAATACATTAAGACACTTTGTAAGTGTTGTCCGGAAACTATATGTGCCCTCAATATATGTGTGAATTCTTTCCAAAGATGACTAGGTTGGCTGAGCCTTTATTTCTACTTGAAAAATAATTTCTCCAGTATTTTTGCTTTTGGCTTTTACTGAACTCAGTAAAGTCTGCTCCTTGTTGATGACTGAAACGATTTGACGAGGTGCATTTTCGTGAAATTTGAGCTTTCGTGCTTGGCTGCAATCTCAAGCTTCATTAAGCACAATCATGATTATTGGCAATCTTCATCAAGACTTTCAATGATTTTATGACATCTAACCAGCTGATTTAGTTATACTGTAAGTAATCATATTCTATTATTTTATAAACTTCTCAATCCACCATCTTCTTCCCTCTGCTATGCTTTATAATGCATTCTTCTTGACAATCGACCATATTGGAGCACTTTGGTATACCAGTTGTACACCCAGTGTCCATTTTACTGGGGAGAGCTCACATGTGCTCATTAATGTCAATATCCAATCAGCCAATCATGTGGCAGTAAGAGCATTCAGACATGGTCAAGAGATCCAGTTGTTGTTCAGACCAAACATCAGAATGGGGAAGAAATGTGATCTGAAAGACTTTGACCGTGGAATGATTCTTGGTGCCAGATGGGGTGGCTTGAATATCTCAGAAACTGCTGATCTCCTGGGTTTTTCACTCATATCGGTCTCTAGAGTTTACAGAGTTGGTGCGAAAGAAACAAAAACACATCCAATGAGTGCCAGTGCTGAGGGCAAAAACACCTTATAATTGACAGAGGTCAGAGACAAATGGTCTGAGTGGTTCCAGCTGACAAGCAGTTGACAGTAACTCAAATAACCACCATGCATTACAACAGAGGTGTGCAGAACAGCATCTCTGAATGCACAACACATTGAACCTTGAAGTGGATGAGTTACAGCAGCAGAAGACCATGAACACACACATACAGGAGGTACCTAATAGAGTGGTCGCTGAGTGTAGACTACAATTTTTGTCCACGGTGGCACAAGACCATAAGACACAGGAGCAGAATTAGGCCATTCATGTCTGCTCTGCAATTCCATCATGGCTGATTATCATCCCTCTCAACTCCATTCTCCTGCCTTCTCATTGTAACCTTTGACACCCTTACCAATCAAGAACCCATCAACCTCCGCTATTAATATATCAAATGACTTGGCCTCCACAGCCAAACATAGAAATGAATCCCACAGATTTCCCACCCTCTTGCTGAAGAAGTTCCAGATCATCTCTGTTCTAGAGGGACATCCTTCTATTCTGAGGCTGTGCCTCCTGGTATTACACTCCTCCATTATAGGAAACATCTTCTCCACGTCCAATCCATCTAGGCCAGGGCTTTCCAACCATTAACATGGACCCCAGGTTAGGGACCCCGGATCTAGGCCTTTCAGTATTTGATAGTTTTCATTTAGATTCCCATTCATTCTTCTAAACTCCAGCAAGTACAAGCCCAGAGCCATCAATCGCTCCTCATACTTTATGTTAAACCTTTCATTCCCAGGATCATTCTCGTGATCCCCCTCTGGATCTTCTCCAATGCCAGCACATCCTTTCTTACATAGGAGGCTCAAAACAGCTCACAGTAGTCCATGCACAGTCTGACTAATGCCTTAGAAAGCCTCTGCATTACATTCATGCTATAAGATATGATCACTATGAATTGTACAGAGTATGCCTTGCTCTCATTGCTACCATCAGGAAGGAGGTACCGAAGCCTGAAGGCACACACTCAATGATTTAGGAACAGCTTCTTCCCCTTTGCCATCAGATTTCTGAATGGACATTGAACCCATGAACACCACCTCACTACGTTTTTATTTCTATTTTTCCATTACGTATTTATTTTAACTATTTATTTATTTATATCTATCTATCTATATGTATATATTTACTACAATCTATAATTCACAGCTTTTTTCTCTATTACTATGCATTGCAATGTATTGCTGCCAAAAAGTCAACAAATTTCATGACAAGAGAGGATCTGCAGATGCTGAAATCCAAGCAACATACACAAAGTTTAGAGGAACCCAGTATCTATGGAAAAAAGTACAGTCGGTGTTGGGCAGAGACCCTTCAGCAGGACATTTCATGGCATATGCTGATGACATTGATGCTGATGACATTGATCCTGAGTGATGAATTGACATTGCAATTCAAGGCTCAATTCATTGATTTACAGCAAGATAACAATTACATTGCATTGCTTTGTAAGAAATGCTAAGTAGGAAAAGTACCTTGGACAAGTCCCCAGATCTTTCAGTTGTGTCAAGGGATCCTTAATGACCTGTGAAGGAAAGAATGGGGCACCAATCATTTGGGGGTTTGCACAAGCAAGGCTAAATTTTGGATAAAGGCAAAGTCAGACAGCCATAGAGCATACCTTATGAGAATAGTTTGAGTGAACTTGGCCTTTTCTCCTCGGAGCGACGGAGGATGAGAGGTGACCTGATAGAAGTGTATAAGATGATGAGAGGCATTGATCAAGCGGATAGCCAGAGGCTTTTCCCTGGACTGAAATTGCTAACATGAGGGGGCATAGTTTTAAGGTGCTTGGAAGTTGCTACAAGGGGGACGTCAGAGGTAAGTTTTTCCTCACAGAGAGGGGTGGGTGCTCGGAATGCTCTACCAGCGATGGTGGTAGGGACAGATACATTAGGATCTTTTAAGAGATTCTTGGATAGGTACATAGAGCTTAGAAAAACAGACGTCTCTGTGGTAGCATCTGTGGAAAAGAGTACAGTCGACGTTTCAGGCTGAGATCCTTCAGCAGGACTGGAGTAAAAAAGCTGAGGAGTAGATTTAAAAGGTGGGGAGAGGGAGAGAGAAACACCAAGGTAATAGGTGAAATCTGAAGGAGGAGGGGTGAAGTAAAGAGCTGGGAAGTTGGATGGTGAAAGAGATAACAGGGCTTGAGAAGGGGGAGTCTGATAAAACAGGACAGAAGGCCATGGAAGAAAGAAAAGGGGTGAGGAGCACCAGAGAGAGGTGATGGGCAGGCAAAGAGATAATGTGAGAGAGGGAAAAGGGGATGGAGAATGGCAGGGGGGTGAGGTCATTGCCAGAATTTCGAGGAATTGATGTTCATGCCATCAGGCTGGAGGCTACCCAGACAGAATATAAGGCGTTGCTCCTCCAATCTGAGTGTGGCCTCATCACGACAGTGGAGGAGGCCATAGATTGACATTTCGGTATGGGAATGGGAAGTGGAACTAGAATGGGTTGGCACTGTGTTAGGTACCCCATAACTGGGTTGCCAAACCAGCAGAAATGGATCACTTAGTTGGAGTCTGGATTACTGGAACTAAGAAAGTATTATTAAAGAAATAAGTAACACAGTACTCTAATAGTAAGGATATAAATGCAACAGGTTAGCAATGAATAAATACACATGTACACAGAACTAGGATAACAGGATCAATCAAGCTCTATCGCAGTCTAGGGGTAAAATGATCAATCACAAGTGACAGAGTTCAGTTTAGTTCAGTTCACAGTAATTGCCGTCGTGCCGTTGGGGAGAGAGAGGGAGAGAGAACGAATGAATATGCAAATCGGATTCCAAACAGACCTTCGATATTCCTTGCAGTTAGCTTTCGGGCGAGCCCTTTGTAATGTCTTCTGAGGTCACCGACTGTGACCCCTCCGTTCCAGATACGATCGTTCTTCTGCGGTGAACCCGGCACCCAGGCAAGGGCGGACACACACACCGGGTTCCCGCCCGACTGTACCTTTCTACCCTATGCATCTATGGCTGGTCCCGCGACCAGACCTCCAAAACTCCCACCAACTTGTGGGGGCACACCGCTTCCAGGGTCTCGTTACCTCGTGGTGTCGTGTGTCCCTTGCCTTAGCGAACCTGTCCCTTTTTATCCCCCTGCCTGTCCATCAAACTTCAAACAGTTCAGGGTTCAAAGCCACCGGTCTCTGACAATACTTGGAACTGTGTCTCCTTTTTGTTAATCCCTCTCGTCTCTTATTAACATTTCTGAATGTTCCCCCATTGTCCTCTTATCGGCATCAATCTTCTGATAATTTGGTCTGTCATCACAACCGTAAGATCTCACTTTTACTGGCAGATAGAGCATAGGTGCTTGATGAAGCAGTCTCCCAATCTATGTTGGGTCTCACCGATATACAGGAGGCCACACTGGGAGCACCTAGCCTGCCCGTAGCCTCCCTCTGGTGCTCCTCTCCCCTTCTGTCCTCTTCTATCAGACTCCCCCTTCTCCAGCCCTGTATCTCTTACGCCAATCAACTTTCCAGCTCTTTACTTCATCCTTCCCCCTTCAGGTTTCACCTGTCACCTTGTGTTTCTCTCCCCACCCCCCAACTTTTAAATCTACTCCTCAGCTTTTTAACTCCAGTCCTGCTGAAGAGTCTTGGCCCGAAACGTCGACCGTACTTTTTTTCCATATATGCGTCCAGGCCTGCTGAGTTCCTCCAGCACTTTGTGTGTGTTGCTCGGATTGCCAGCATCTACAGATTCTCTCTTGTTTGAGGCAGATCTCAGTTGTTTGTGGCACTGACACTTGGCTGTCAGCGGATATGCAAATGTGGAAGTCAGACCATTAGGTATTATGATTTTCAGAATGGATCAAACTGCAAATTCTGATAAGGAAGAGGTTGGTGGCATGTGCTCTTGAGTCAATTCTCTTTGGTGTTCAGATGTGGGGGTAATGTATTGACTTAGCACACCTGATGATCAAATGGCGACCATTCCATTTGCTTCAGGATGTTCTCATCCGTGATCCTGATCACAGTGTATATACCATCAGCAGCCGATTATAAGCAAGCACTTGAACAAACCGCACAATGTCATCCATAGGCAAGAAACAGCCCATCTCAACACATTTCAAATTATAGTTGCTGACTTCAACCGGAGGTCTATGAGCCGGTCATCATCAGAGGATCAGAGGTGGACAGGGTCAGTAACTGTAAATTCTTGGGAGTCACTATCTCAGAGGACCCGACCTGGACCCATCATATAAATGCAATTGCAAAGAAAGCACAACAGCGTCTCTACTTCCTCAGGAGTCTGCAGAGATTTGGCAGATCATTGAAAACCTTGACATACTTCTAATGATGTGTAGTGGAAAGTGTGCTTTTTCTTTTTTTTTCCCCCTCTTTCTTTGTAAATCTTTTTATTGAATAAGTATACAAAAAGGTAAGCCATATAGGCACTAATACACTGTTAGAATATAATAAAATTACAGAAGATATTAATACAAAAAAAATACTACAAACAATGTAATTTAAACATAACATACCAAGGTAACAATAATAGTATACTAATTTTTATATATATATCAATAGAGAAAAGGAAACCCCCCCCCCAAAAAAAAACCCACCGTGCAACTAACTAAAAGCAAAGCAAAGCAATGGGCTAACTTGAAACCAAACAGAGTTAAAAAAAAACTTAAAATCACGTCCTTAATCCCGACCTCCATTAAAAACAGTAAAAAAAACAAGAAGGGTATATATTACATTAAATGAAAATATTGAATAAAAGATCTCCAAGTCTGTTCAAATTTAAATGAGGAGTCATAAAGATTGCTTCTAATTTTCTCCAAATTCAAGCATAATATCGTCTGAGAGAACCAAAAAAAGGTAGTTGGAGCATTAAGCTCTTTCCAATGTTGTAAGATACATCTTTTCGCCATTAAAGTAAGAAATGCAATCATTCTACGGGCTGAAGGGGAAAGATTACTGGAAATTTTAGGTAGTCCAAAGATAGCAGTAATAGGGTGAGGAGAGATATCTATATTCAATACCTTGGAGATAATATTAAAAATATCTCTCCAAAAAGTTTCCAGAGTAGGGCAAGACCAAAACATATGAGTTAAAGAGGCTATCTGCCCCGGACATCTATCACAAAAAGGATTAACATGAGAATAAAAGCTCGCTAACTTATCTTTGGACATATGTGCTCTATGAACAACTTTAAATTGAATTAGGGAATGTTTAGCACAGATAGAGGAAGTACTGACTAATTGTAAAATCTGCCCCCAGTCATCCACGGAAATGATAAACCCCAATACCTGTTCCCAATCTACCCTAATCTTATCAAATGGAGCTTTCCTAAGTTTCATAATAATATTATAAATCATAGCCGAAGCACCTTTCTGACATGGATTAAGGTTGATTATAGTATCTAAAATGTATGTAGGAGGAAGCATTGGAAAGGAAGAAAGTATAGTACTTAGGAAATTTCTAACTTGTAGATATCTAAAAAAATGTATTCTTGATAAGTTATATTTATTAGATAATTGTTCAAAAGACATAAGGGAACCATCTAAAAATAAATCCAAAAACCGTGAAATACCCTTAGTCTTCCAAATTTGAAAAGCACGATCCGTAAAAGAGGGAGGAAAAAATATGTTACCTAAAATAGGAATCGCTAACCCAAATTGATTAAGATCAAAAAATTTTCTGAATTGAAACCAAATACGTAAGGTATATTTAACTATCGGGTTAGACACCTGTTTAAGGCGTTTCAAATCAAAAGGAAAAGAGGAACCTAAAATAGAGCCAAGTGTATAACCCTGAACAGATTGTAATTCCAATGCTACCCATTTAGGAATGGATAGTATATCCTGGTCAAGTAACCAGAATTTCATATGTCGAATATTAATTGCCTAATAATAAAATCTAAAGTTAGGTAATGCTAAGCCTCCATCTCTCTTAGCTTTCTGTAAATGTATTTTACCCAGTCTCGGGTTTTTATTTTGCCAAATAAATGAAGAAATTTTAGAGTCGACTTTGTCAAAAAAAGTGTTTGGAACAAAGATTGGTAATGCCTGAAATATATTTAAAAATTTTGGCAAAAAAAATCTTAACTGCATTAATACGACCAATCAAAGTTAAATATAAAGGAAACCATTTAGATGAAAGTCGAATAATATGGCCTATTAATGGTAAAAAGTTAATCTTAAAGAAATCTTTGTATTTACAAGTAATTTTAATCCCAAGATATGAAAAATAATTATTAATCAATTTAAATGGAAAGTTATAATATAAGGGAAGTTGTTTATTAATCGGAAAGAGTTCACTCTTACTAAGATTTAATTTATAACCTGAAAAAAGACCAAATTGTGCTAATAGCTCTAAAACAGCCGGGATGGATTTTTGGGGATTAGAAATATATAAAAGTAAGTCATCAGCATAGAGTGATATTTTATGGGACTTTAAGTACCGAGTTATCCCAGTAATATTTGGAGATTCTCGAATGGCAATTGCAAGAGGTTCTAATGCAATATCAAATAATAAAGGACTAAGAGGACAACCTTGTCGAGTACCTCGAAAAAGAGGGAAAAAAGGTGAACTTAAAGAGTTAGTACGGACCGAGGCCACAGGAGAATGATATAACAGTTTAATCCAGGATATAAATTTCGAGCTAAAATTAAACATTTCAAGCACCTTAAATAAATAAGGCCATTCTACTCTATCAAAAGCTTTCTCAGCATCTAAAGAGATAACACACTCAGGAACATTTTGTGAGAGAGTATAAACAATATTTAACAGTGTGCGAATATTATAAAAAGAGTAACGACCTTTAATAAAACCCGTTTCATCTTCCGAAATAATAGAAGGAAGTACTTTTTCTAATCTATTTGCTAATAACTTAGAAAAAACTTTAGAATCAACATTTAATAAAGATATTGGTCTATAAGATGCACATTGAGCAGGATCTTTATCCTTCTTTAATATTAGAGAAATTGACGCTCTATTGAAAGATTCAGGAAGTTTACCAAGTTTTAATGAAGCCTCAAAAACCCTACAGAACCAAGGGATTAATGAAGGAGCAAAACATTTATAAAATTCTACGGTAAACCCATCAGGGCCAGGAGCTTTCCCTAAATTCATAGAGAAAATAACATTCTTAATCTCATCCGTGGTAATGGGAGTATCTAACATAGAAGACATATCCTGTGAAATCTCAGGGAAGTCTAGATTATCTAAAAAATCATTCATATATTTAGAATCTCGAGGAGACTCTGATTGATATAAGGAAGAGTAAAAATCACAGAAGGTTTGATTAGGAAAATGTGCTGAATGGTTGTATTAAGGCCTGGTAGGGGACCACCAATGCCCTTGATTGGAAAATCCTACAAAAAGGTAACGGATTCAGTCCAGTACATCATGGTTAAAGCTCTCCCAACCATTGAGCACATCTACATGAAACGTTGCCATAGAAAAGCAGCATCCATCATCAAAAATCTTCACCACCCAGGCCACGCTCTTTTCTCACTGCTGCCATCAGGTAGAAATTACAGGTGCCTCAGGATTCACACCATAAGTTTCAAGCACAGTTACTACCCCTCAACCATCAGGCTCTTGAACAAAAGGGGATAACTACATTCATCCTTTTCTGGTGTTCCCACAACCAATTATCTCACTATATCTTGTTATTTACTGCTATTTATTTTATTTGCATTTGCACAGTGTTGTTCATTGATCCTGTTTACAGTTACTATTCTATAGATTTGCTGAGTATGCCTACAGGAAAAGAATCTCGGGGTTGTATGTGGTGACATGCATGTACTCTGATAATAAATTTTACTTTGAACTTTTGAACTTTGACCTTTTGTACGGAAAGGTTGAATAGGTTAGAACTTTATTCCCCAGAGCACCAACGATTCAGGGGAGATTTGATAGAGATTTACAAAATTATGAGGGACATAGAGAGGGTAAAGGCAAACAGGCTTTTTCCACTGAGGTTGGGTGAGACTGCAACTGGAGGTTATGGGTTAAAGGTGAAATGTTTAAGGGAACATAAGAGGGAACTTCTTCACTCAGAGGGTGGTGAGAGTGTGGAACCAGCTGCCAGTGGAAGTGGTGAATGTGGGTTCGATGTCAACACGAGAAATTCGGATAGGTACATGTATGGGAGGAGCATGGAGGGGTATGGTTTGGATGCAGGTCGATGGGACTAGGCAGAGTAATAGTTCAGGATGGACTAGATGGGCTGAAGGGCCTGTTTCTGTGATGTGGTCTTCTATAACTCTTCTAAGGCTTTCAGTGCAGCATCTCCAATGACTTATACAACTGCTACATTAAGTGTCCCAACTCTGATACTCAAGGGAATCGAAGGACATTATTCTCAGAGTTGAAGAGATTATCTATTTATTTGTTTGTTTGTTTGTTCAGCAATACATGCCAGAGTAGACCCTTCCAGCCCTATGAACCACTGCTGACAACACCAATTTAACCCTAACCTAATCACAGGACAATTTACAAGGAACAATTAACCTACATGGTATGTCTTTGGATTGTGGGAGGAAACCAGAGTACCCAGAGGAAACCCACACATTCCACAAGGAGGACATACAGACACCTTACAGATGATGCCAGAATTGAACTCTGAACTCTGACGCCCCAAGCTATAATAGTGTCACACTAATTTCTACGTTACTGTGATGTTCCAGCTGGGCTGCCAGTCACCGGTTTTCTGAAGGAGAAATGCAGATAGACCTTCATATGGAATAAACACCATTCCGCTATATAAATCCCAGTAAAGACAATGGCTTCTGTAGCGATGGCATGTCTCTCGATTAACGAAGCTGAGAGCAGGAATGGAGTTTTTTGATGTTGTTTACACTCAGTGGCCACTTTATTAGTTATATCTGTACTCCTACTCACTAATACAAGTATCTAACCAGCCAATCATGTGGCATGGTCAAGAGGTTCAGTTGTGGTTCAAAGCAAACATCAGAATGGGGGAGAAATGTGATCTAAGTGATTTTGACAATGGAATGATTGTTGGTGCCAGACGCAGCAGTTTGATTATCTCAGAATATAGAGTTTACAGAGAATGGTGTGAAAAAGCAAAAGAAAACAGTGAGCAGCAATTCTGTGGGTGAAAATGCCTTGTTAATGAGGGAGAATGGCCCGACTGGCTTAGCTGACGGGAAGGCGACAACGACTCGAGTAACCACACATCACAGTAACGGTGTGCAGAAGGCTGTATGCCGCCACGTGCACTACAAGTCAAATCTTGGAGTGGTTGGGTTCCAGCAGCCGAAGACCACAAGCATTCACTCCGTGGCCACTCTATTACAAAGTAACTAATAAAGTGCCCGCTGAGTGTTCATCACTGCCTTGACAACCAGTCAGTTCAGCATATGAGAGGGATCACTAGATAAAGTTTCTCCATTCCTTGGAACCTTTGATAAGATTTAAATAATATTGATGAATTGTCTCAGGGAATGTCAGCTCTGCAGCCTCTATAAGATTTAAAATTCTTGAGCTGAAACTCTGGCAGATTCTGGGTCACAGATGCCTGCCTTCTGCGCCTAGAGCTTAGCAGAGCGTCCTGTCAAGGTCAGAATAATACAGAAAAAACATACATGAGGCTGTAAATATGAAATAAAATCAGAATATCTGTTGTGTAACGGTTCCTCTTAAGCCCGTTATCCCTACTGGGTCATTGGTTGCCGACAGCGCCTTGCTAGAGTACTCTATCCTAGGCCAATCTGTCAAATTGTTCCCAGGTGTAGTTCATCTTCCTTTCCCAGGGATGAAGACTTTGGAGCTTCTGTTGGCATCTCTGTAGGTCTGGATCTTTCTGGGATGGGGTTGCTGGCCTCATACCCAACGCTACTCCTTTCGCAGACAGTCTTGGCACAGTCCATGGCAGAGTTAGCATAGCGGTTAGCGATTAGCAGTCTGGGTTCAATTCCCGCCGCTGTCTCGAAGGAGTTTGTGTGTTTTCTATGTGACTGCATGGGTTTCCTCCAGATGCTCCAGTTTCCTCCCACATTCCAAAGATGTCCAGCTTGGAGTTAGTGAACTGTGGGCATGTCATGAAGCATGGCAACACAAGTGGCAGCCCCAGCACATACTCAAACTGTGTAGGTTGTTGACACAAAACAACGTTTCAATGGGTACGTGCGACAAATAAAGATAATAAAACTCCGCCAGTTTCCACAAAAAAGGTGGAACCATCTGATTATGTCTGGCAAACCCAAAGCCTGTGCCATAGCTAGGGTTTGCCGCAGCTCTGAAAAGCCTAATCTACTTCCAACGGCCCGATCAGCATCAATGGGCCTGCAGCTGAGAGGGTGAGTAGTTTCAAGTTCCTCGGTATGCATATCACTGATGATCTCACTTGGACTGTACACAGCGACTTTGTGGCAAAAAAAACACAACAGTGTCTCTTCCACCTCAGGCGACTGAAGAAGTTTGGCAGGGGCCCCCAAATCCTCAAGCTTTCTGCAGGGGTACTACGAGAGAATACTGACTGTGGCTGTATCAGGGAACCGCACCAGCCTTGATCGCTGGGCACTGCAGAGAGTGGTATGGACTGCCCAACGCATCTGTGGATGTGAGCTTCCCTCCATTGAGGACATTTACAGCAGCAAGTGCAGAAAGAAGCCCTGGAAGATCACTGGGGACACCAGTCACCCCAAACATAAACTGTTTCAGCTGCTTCCATCTGGCAAAGGGTACCGCAGTATTAAAGCCAGGTCCAACAGGCTCTGGGACAGCTGCTTCCACCGGGCTATCAGACTGATTAATTCATGCTGATACAATTGTATTTCTATGCCATATTCACTGCCCTGTTGTACATACTATTTATTACAAATTACTATAAATTGCACACTGCACATTTAGACAGAGATGTAACGTAAAGATTTTTACTCCTTGTGTATGTGGAGGAAGTAAGAAATAAAGTCAATTCAAATTCAATTCATTGCAATGGAGTCATGACGCAAAGATTTTTACTCCCTCACATTGTGGCATGGATGTAAGATTTAAATAAGTTCTGATTCATTCCATCTGTTCTTTGCTCTGCCTCCACTCTCTTCTGAGAGCTTACAGAGGTTCTGTGAGCTCAACACCATTTTCCACAGATCTGTGACAGTACTTTTGGAGCAGTTTGGGTCGAAACTCAGAGATCAGCTGAGTTTGTCCAGCACGGTGTTTGTTGCTCCAGGTTCCAGCAACTGCCGAGCCCTGTGTCTTCAACTTCAGAATGCTGCCCTTTCACAGTTGCAGTCAGGAGCAGAACCATGGGCAGATATAGAATCAGAGAATGTTTACAGCACGGTCTACTGAGCTCCTGCCAGCTCGGTGTGTGAGCAAGCCCAACTCATCCCATTCTTCCCTTAGCCCTGGAAATTCATTCTTTTCACAAACTTCTCCAACTCCTTTTTCTAAAACATAGAACATAGAATATTACAGCACAGTACAGGCCCTTTGGCCCATGATGTTGTGCCAACCCTTTTACCTGTTCTAAGTTCAGTCTAACCATTCCCTCCCACATAGCCGTCCATTTTCTTTTCATCCAAGTGCCTATCCAAGAGCCTCTTAAATGTCCCTGATGTATCTGCCTCTACTACCACTCCTGGCATGGATGAGTTGGGCCAAAGGGTCTGATTCTAAGCTATATGATGCTATAACAGTATGGCTCCATAGAGGTCACCAGGGTGATCCATGTATTGACCACTCTCTGTCTAAAAAACTCACCTCCACTATCCCCCTATACTTAACTACCTTAAAATTATCCCCTCTTGTATTAGCCGTTTCCTCCCTGGGAAAAAGTCTCTGGCTCTCCATGCGATTCATACCTTTCATCATCTTGTACACTTCTATCAAGTTACCTCTCATCCTCAATCGCTCCAAGGAGAAAAGCCCTAGCTTGCTCAGCCTATCCTCATAAGACTTGTTCTCTAATCCTAGTTGAATCTCTAAATCTTCTGCATCCTTCGTGTAATGAGGCAACCAGAAGTGAACACAATATTCCAGTTGGATCACATGAAGAACGGAGACACACAGTAAAGGAGGTTAATAAAGCATTTCAAGTTCAGAAACTAACAACTAAAATTGCTTCAAATGACAGACCGTTAAGCTTACTGAGATAGAAAGATTTGCATTTAGATTATGGTTTTTTACATTCAGTGGATGTCAATCACACTTTACAGCCTTTGATTTATTCTTGCCATTTGCTTTATTCATGGGGTGCGGGCTTCCTTGCCAGTCATTTACTGCCAGCACCCCCCCCCCACTACTTGTGTGGGTGGCTTGCTGGACAACCAGAATAATCTGCATTGAATGTGGACGGGGCAGAAGTGGATTGTTTCGCTTTCTCTTTGACTGTAACACTTTATTCCACATTATTCTGTTATTGTTTTGCCTTGTACTACCTTGGTGTACTGCTGTAGTGAAATGCAAAACAAAACTTTTCACTAGATGCCTGAGACAATTATAAACCAATTTACCAATTTATGTTATTGAAGAACATTACGAATCCAAAGGGATTTTTAAGACAATTGAGTAATTTCTTTAATAATGGTCATGGGATCAATATTTTCCAAAGGAACTCCAACCTATTTAACTAATAATGCTAGTGCTAAGGCTTATTATTTTTCCCAAATGCTAAACCTAACCCAGCTGCTGTGGTGGAATAGAGAAACCAAATTTTGATCAACAAGTAAGGCTGCTGAGATGATTCCACAGCCAATGATTTCATTTTAAGGACTCTTTATCTTGTTATTCATGTTCTCCTTATTTATTGCTATTTATTTCCGCTTGCATTTGCACAGTGTGCTGTCTTCTGCACTCTGGTTGATCTTTGATTGGTCCTGTTACAGTTACCATTCTGTAGATTTGCTGAGTATGCCCACAGGAAAATGAATCTCAGGGTTGTATATGGTGACATAAATGTATTTTGACAATATAATTTACTTTGAACTTTGAAATTTGACCTAGATCTAAACTTGTTCATCAATTTAGCCACAACACTACGATGGCGCTCTGGGTGGGTGGGGGAGGGGGGAATAGGTCGACAGCCTGCCCCAGCATTCCTAATGACTAATGCTATTTATTGTTCTTGTCTTAAAACGCTTTCATGGGATTATGGTGGGTTGTTCAAATTCATTTGTTGTTACATTTTAGCTTGGGTTATACGATTATTCGCATGTGTGTTTGTGAGTCACTCTGACTGCAACTGGAGTGTGTAATGATCACCTCTCCCGTCTGTATGTGACTGATTGGGTTCTCTCCCCGGGTCATAGCACCCGACCTGGTTTTGAGCTTGTTACAATAAAAACAGTTGCTGAGTTAAACAAGCTTTCTCGTCTGTCGTCATGGATCAAATGCTCGCCACACTACTATTCCATTGGGTAGAGGGATGAAGATAACTCTCTGCCAAAGGAGGTGCAAGGTGTTCTTTCCCTCCACTAGCCCGCAGGTCATCCTTGGGCAAGGTGTAGCATCTGCTTAGTGCCGCACCCCGCCACCCACCCCGCCCCGCCAATCAGAGTCACATGAAACCTAGAGAGCAGGTAGTGGATGGTCGTATGAGCAGTTGGTGCATATTACAAGTCCTGGTTTTGCAACCACTGACACCAGGCAGACAATTTCTGAAGAATATTGATAACAGTTGGGGTCACCCGTCTTGGAAAGACACTGCCCAGAAGAAGGCAAAGGCAAACCACTTCTGTAGAAAAATTTGCAAGAATATTCATGGTTATGGAAAGACCATGATCACCCACACCATACGACACAAGGCATAGAGAACAAATGGACCATTCCCAGCCTACATAATGTACTGTACTAATAGTCAGAAAATGGAACAGCCAATGCACATCCCACTGATACCAATGTGCTCATTTCCCAGTATAAAACTCAAAGCATTCACAGCTTGGTGTCAAGACTTCCAGTAAACTAAGAATAGTTTTAATTGCCATTTCTCATGATTGACATACAAAATGCTGGAGTTTTGCTGAAGGGTCTCAGCCTGAAACGTCGACTGTACTCTTTTCCGTAGATGCTACCTGGCCTGCTGAGTTTCTCCAGCATTTTTTGAGTGTTGCTTGTATTTCCAGCATCTGCAGATTTTCTCTTGTATCTCATGTTTGACAGTCTACTTCAAATCACTTTGTAATGAATTGATCTGTATGGAATTTTCACTGTGCCTCTGTACATGTGACAATAATAAACCAATTCCAATTCCAAAAGGTGCAGACTGTGAGCTGTGACGCTAACAATGGCATTGTTAGGCAAAGGAGTGGCCATTGGAGTGGTTTGTGATCTGAAGAAAATTTGTAAGGATACCCAATATGCACTCTGTGGCCACTTTATTTTGTAGAGGAAGTACAAAGTTCATGGTTTTCCGCTGCTGTAGCCCATTCACTTCAGGATTCGATGTGTTGTGCATTCACTGATACTCTTCTGCACAATAATTTTACTATTTTGTCCCGCAATTAGGCTAGGGTTGTTGGTGGTGTGGTTCAAAGGGCCTATCTCAATAAATAAATAAATATTAAGTATACCTAGCTAGCCATAGGTATACCAACCTGATGACATGAGTATTGATTTCTCCAATATTCAGTAATTTCTTCCTCTGCCCCTTCCCTCTTCTTCATTACCTCACTCTGACCCCTTACCTCTTGTCCTCACCTGTCTATCACACCCCCGGTGCCCTTCCTCCTTCCCTTCCTCCCTTGACCACTCTGCTCTCTGATTAGATTCCTCCTTCTGCATTTTCTCTATCCCCCACCTATCACCTTCTAACTTGTACTTCTTCCCCTCCCACCACCTTTTTATTCTGCTTCCTTTCCAGTCTGGATGAAGGGCCTCGGTCTGAAATGTCAACCTATCACTTGCCAGTCCTGGCTCCACCCTTTCCTCCACTTCTTCTATTATTATGATTACGATTATGAGGACACACAGTCCCCGTTTATTGTCATTTAGTAATGCATGCATTAAGAAATGATAAAAATGTTTTTCCAGAACAATATCACCAAAACACATGACAAACCAACTTAAAAACTAACAAAAATCACATTATTATAACATAGTTACAACAATGCAAAGCAATACTGTAATTTGATAAGAACAGACCATGGTACAGTAAAAGTCTCAGAGTCTCTCAAAAGTCCCATCATCTCACGCAGACGGTAAACCTCCTGCGCCGCCAACTTGCCGATGCAGCATCCCGGAAGCATCCGAGAACAGTCCGACTCCAAGTCCGTCGGAAAAACTGCGAGCCTCTGACCACCTATTCAACACCGAGCACCGAGCACCATCTCTGCCAAGCGTTTCGACCCCGGCCCCGGCAACAGGCGATATGCAAAGCCGAGGATTTGGGGCCTTCCCCTCCGGAGATTCGATCGCAGAGTAGCAGCGGCAGCGAAGCAGGCATTTCGGAAGTTACTCCAGATGTTCCTCTGCGCTTCTTACGGCTGTCCCCTTCAAATCCGGATTGTGCACGGCAACCCTGGTTATACATATCGATATTCATTTGGAACGGCTGTGCGTGCTGCGTCGCGCCGCCATCTTCTCCTCCCTTAGCATCTCCCTTCTTTATTTCAGTATTGAGATGAAGGGTTTTGACCCAAAGTATCCCCTATCCACTTCCCTCCATAGATGCCACCTGACCTCCAGCATATGTTGCTCTGGATTTTGGCATCTGCAGTCTCTTGTGCCTTCATTCTTTGGTAGTTAGGCACCTCCAATTGCAGTCTGGTGAATGAGCAGTTAACGTTTTTTTCTGAATATTGATGGTATTTTGGCAAGGACACTGGGAAAGTTCACAGCTCCTCAAATAGCCCCATGGAATCTTTAACATCCACTTGTTTAGACAGATGTTTTTATAAAGTGAATGCTTTAGATCATTTCAGAGAATTTAGTAAGTTACATCCAATCTACAAAATGTAATAGCATCCCCAGTCATCTCAACACTCAGGACAGACTAACTCATAATAAAACTTTTGTTCTTGCAAGGTGAGAGAGAGACACACAACTTCCAATATTTTCCTGTGACATGGAAGGATGCCCATTGAGTTGATGCCAGATCACACAGCAATCCTATTCCGTATGAATATTCCCTGTAACGTATTCTTCCACATTCCCACCAATTCCTCCAGATTCTTCTACCCACCAACACACTAGGGGCAATTTAAAAGATCCAATCACCCTACACCTCTACTGTCTTAGAAGTTTGCACAGGTTTAACATGTCATCTAAAACTTTGAGAAATTTCAATAGTTGCCCAGTGGAGAGTATCCTGACTGGTTGCATCATAGCCTAATAGGGAAACACCAATGCCCAATGGACGGTCCAATCCATCTTGGGAAAAGACCTCATCACCATTGAGCACACCTACAAGGAAAGCTGCCAGAAGAAAGAAGCATCCATCTTCAAGCACCTCCCATCATCTAGGACATGCTCCCTTCTTACTTTTGCCATTGGGAAGGAGGTACAGGAGACATAGGTCCCACACCACCAGTTTCAAGAACAGTTATTACCTTTCAACCACCAGGCTCCTGAACCAGAGTGGATAACCTCACTCACCTCATCCCTGAACCGATTCCACAACCAATGGGCTCATTTTCAGTGTTTCTATAACTCATGTTCTCGATATTATTTATTTACCTATTTATATTTTTTATTTGCACAGTTTGACATCTTTTACATTTTGGTTTGTTTTTCACTCTTTCTTTCTGTGTAGTTTTTCATTGCTTTTATTGTATTGCTCTGTTCCACTGTGAATGCCTGAATCTCAGGGTAGTATATGGTGACATATGGTATATGTACTTTGATAATAATTTGCTTTGAACTTTGAAATAAGCCTGCATTTAAGATGTTTATCTTACTGAGATACAACACAGAATAGGCCCTTCCGGGCCCCTGGAGCTGTGCTGGGCATTTAGCAATCCCGCAACTTAGTCTGAGCCTAATCAGACAATCTACAATGAGCAATTAACCTACCGATCGGTGTGCCTTTCGACTGAGGGAGCCAACCAGAGCTCCTGGAGGAAATCCATGAGAGAACGTACTAACTTCTCACAGGCAGCGGCAGCAGCTGAACCCGGGTCGCTGATACGGTAACGTGCCTCGCTAACCACTGCACTACCGCGTCGCCCAAGAAGTAGCAGGAAACCCACAGGAAGAAGGTGTGGACTCCACAGACGCAGCACTGAATCTGGATCTGGGAGGCAGCAGGTCATCTCAGCCGCATCATTGTGCCAATCACCAAAATGAAATGTTCATCCTTTATAATGTTGGGGGTGGGACTGTCCGCTTTAATAACTCACAACTGGAAGCAGACTGAAAGTAAGAAAAGGAATAGTCACCTTAGCAGGTGATTCCTGATGAAGCGTCTTGGTTTGAAATGTCTTCTGTTTATTCCTTTCCATAGGTGCTGCCTGACCTGCTGAGTTCCTGCAGCATTGTACTCATAGTGCTGAAAGGGTCCTTTCGGCCCAACAAACCTCACTGCACTGCCTAGCAACTCGCCTTTGCTCAGTCACAGAGTTTAGAAAGACCAATTAACCTACTAAGTGGTACATCTTTGGATTACGGGATGATACTAGAGCACCCGAAGGAAACCGACGCACTCACGGGAAGAACGTACGTTCTTCTCACAGAAGGTGCCGGAATTGAACTCTGAACTCTGACGCCCCGAGCTGTAATAGCGCTGCACTAACCGCTATGCTGCCACGGTGCCCCTTTTGGTGTGTGTCGCTCTGTATTTCCTGCATCTTTAGAATCTCTTATGTTCACGATTCACCTTAACAACTTACTTGTATGTTGCATTTTTTAATGCAGCAAAACATCTAAGAGGGGTAGAACATGGAACACAGCACACACGAGAACAGGCCCTTCAGCCCATCACATTGTACTGAGCTAATTAAACTAGTCGTTAAAAAGCCCTATTGCCCTATTCAAAGTGTTGAAAGATTACAGGTCTATGAAACTTGAGAAGTCTGGCCAGGAGGGTGTGAAGAAGTTATGATATAAGAAAACGAAGGTTGAGGATCTCAGCAGAGATTAAACCAGGGATTGCCAAACTTTTTTATGTCATAGACCAATACCATTATGCAAGGGCTCCGTGTACACCAGGACAGGAACCCTTGGAGTAAAGCGAGACACCGCAGATTAGCACTGGGAAAAACACACAAAAGACTGAAGGAATTCAGAGGGTCAGGTGGCATCTATGGAGGGAAGTGGACATTGTAAATTGGGATCTTTCAGCTGGATTGGAGAGATTAAAGGAATACCTGTTGGTCTGCTATGACAGATTTGGGTAATCTAGGAACAAAATGAGATTTCATTAACTGATAATCAGAATCAGATTTATTTCAATATTTTGTGAAATTTGTTGTTTGCAGAGCAGCATGATGCTGAGATGCATCCTAGGATACGCTTGGACATATCATCAGTGATGTAACCTGGGGTCATCGGGTGTTTCAGGTCTTTTAACATCAGACCCCGGCTTGTGTCCTGCTGCACTGGTCCATGGGTTGCACCTACTCATTCATAGACATCTGGAGGCTCCCTCAGCAGCCTCTGTGACGGTCCTGATGGCTCTTTTCTTTGCAAGCCACCATAATGCCAAGGAGAGGGTAGGTTCTGTACAGCAAAACCTCTACACCTCATCTCTCTAGGCTCACTTTGTGCTTTCCACCCCTGTCTCTGGCATTGCTCTACTAGCCCCTGGTATTTGGCTTTCTTACACTCAAACGTGTCCTTAATCTGCTCTTTCAAAGGGACTGTCACGTCTACCATGACCAGCTACTTTGAGGTTTCTGACAAAATGACCATGTCAGGCCTCAGGGATGATAATGTGGTGAACACTAAAAATTACTATAAGTTACAATAAGAAATATATAAAAGATAAATAGTGTGAAAATGAGAAAAAAGTGTTTATGGGTTCATTGATCATTCAGAAATCTGATGGCAGTAGGGATGAAGCTGTTCCTAAAATACTGAGTGTGTGTCTTTAGGGTTCTGAGTCTCCTTCCTGAGCGTAGTTTTGAGAAGAGGGCATGTCCCGGAGGCTGAGCGTGCTTCATTGTGGATACTGCCTTCTCGTGGCATCTCCTTTTGAAGGTGTCTCCGATGCTGTGCCCATGAGGAAGCCAGTGGGGTCTCCAACCCTCTGCAACGGTTTCCAATCGTGTGCAATTGTTGCCTCCATGACAGATGGTGATGCATCCAGTCAGAATGCTTTCCACGGGACATCTGTAGAAATTTGCTAGCGGGGTTGGTGACATACCAAGTCTCTAAAACTCCCAATGAGGTATAGCTGCTGGCATGTCTTCGTTGTGATTGCATCATTTAATTTGTTTTTTTTTAAATTTTGGGGGCAAAGCATTTCCAACCCAATGATCAAGTGCCGCCCAATAACACCCATTTGACCAATTAACCTACTAACCTATACACACACCTTTGGAATATGGGAGGAAACCAGATCACCTGGAGGAAACCCATGTGGTCACAGGGACCACGTACAGTCAGCAGTGGGAATTGAACCAAGTCTTTGGTGCTGTAAAGCATTACATTAATTGCCACACCATGGTGCTGCCCCACACTACACTACCTGTAAAGGGGAAATAAGAGAGTTGTAGCTTTCTGAGGAGGAAATTTTGACTCAGCAGGTATTACTGAGCTGCAACTAGTGATGGAAGAGTCAACCATCACATAGGGGAAATGAGGGGAAGCAAACGCACTGGCTACAAGGGTAGAGATTGGTTGGGTTCCTCTGCTGCAAGTGTTCCCAACCTGGGGTTCACAGACTTCTTGCTTAATGGTATTAGTCCATGGCATAAAGGAAGGTTGGGAAGCCCTAATCTATGGATTGTTGAGATGTATAGACAGAGTCTGTAAAGGGAAGGCTGGTTTCCATGCTTTTTTCTGTTTTGCACACCTGTCTTTCGCACATTGGTTGTCAGTCTGTGTGTGTCTATAGTACTTTTCATTGATTCCATTGTCTTTATTTGCACCTGCTGAGAATGCCCACAAGAAAATGAATCACAGAGTAGTTTGTGGTGACATTTATGTACTTCGAACTTTGAACTTTCATGTATTGATCTGTGTCCACAACACTGCAGTTTCTTGCGGTCACAAGCAGAGCAGTTGATATAGCAAGTCATCATGCACCCAGACAGAATGCTTTCTATGGTGCATCGATAACATCTGGTGAGGGTCGATGGGATATATTGAAGGTACTGCTCTGTGCATATGTACCTGAGTGAATGTGATTAAAATCCTGTCACTTAACAAGCAGCCGAAGGGAACTAACACATAACCTGGAAGTGCAGCTTTAAGACGAATCGTGCTTCACCAAAACAAAAGGAAGATGTGGGCAGAGACAACAGCTTTCACAGATGGGGTAGGCTGCTCACACTGAATAATGTATCACCACTCAACCTTGGCCAGTGTCTTTGTGTTCCTCAGCATTCCCAGTCAATATTGTATAAACTTCTGTGACTAACACATTGGCACGTGGCACTGATGTGATTCTTTCAGTGTTCTCTGCAGCGTGATGCACTTGTGTTAGGATATTTTTTCTACCTTTTCCCGGGAGAGGGAGTTACAATTATCATTACTTCGCAGCCCCTCATGTGGGAGGACCGCATCTCCTTCATTAACAAAAAGGGTCGGCAGGGGATCTACTTCTTGCAGCAGATGGTAAGATTCCATCTCCCCACAACGTACTGGTGCAACTCTACACTGCCCTCACAGAGAACGTCCTCACATCAGCCATTACTGTCTGGTCTGGCACAGCATCCTCTCACAATACACAAAAACTACAGTGAACTGCCAGGACAGTAGGAAAGGACATTGGCTGTGGTTCACCATCACTGCAGGACTTGTGTGTGTCCAGGACAAAGAAGTGGGCGGGAAAAATTATTGCAGACGCCACTCACCCTGCAAACTGCCTTTTATAAAAGCGCTCTTCAGGAAAGCACAATAGGTCCATTAAAACAAACATCTCATGCCATCTTCAATTTTTCTTCCCCCAGGCAGTTAATCTAGTTACCCCCTCACCCCCCCATTACCTCAGTCATTGCACTGCACTAAAAACACTTCAAACCACATTTTATAATGCTGTTTACATAGTAATATATACTATTTATGTATTTATGCACATTATGCACATCTCCATACTTCTTTGTTTCTATATAATTCTTTATGATGTATAATTGCTGAATTGGTGTCAAAATGGTTGTTGTGATGCATCTAGTCTGGGAGTGTCGTGGGTAGTGCTTGTCACTCTCACTTTCAGCTTCCACTGCTGGTTAGCAGTCTTGTGAAAAGGAGAGCTGAATGAGTAAGTCTCTCCCTGCCAGTATAGAGCCTCTCCAGCAACAAGCCTCATGTAGTGCCTCCTCTCCGGAGAGCCATACGGAAACTGAACTCCTTTTGGACTCAGGATGAACTACCGAGCATGGGGAGGAGGTCTGGCCCCGCACACGTAGCACGCAAGCCCATTGGTGTGTGGACGTGCCCCTGGTGCTCGAGAGCCAGATCCCCAGCTACGGGTAAATGGCCCAATTGCCTTGTGGGCAGCCTTGGGAGAGATGAAGGCTAAGGGAGTAAACTCAGACAGCAAATCCAGAATGGATCCCCTAAGGCGGCTGGACGTCATTGAACATCCTTCCAGCAGCTCCTGCAGCCAAGCTGGTGCCAAACGTATTGCTTCATGAGCTTTCGTTTGGACTGCACTGGTGAGGCTAAGAGGGGGATCTTGAGGACTGGGCATCTCAGAACCTCCATACCTTCCACCCAGGCTCGTGATGATGATCAACATCACCCATTGTCCTTTGAACCAGATGGATGCCAACCATAACTGTTGAATTGTTGATTTTATTGCAAACACACCACAGGAAATTCTAATACGTGTAAATGTCTATGGCGAATAAAGTTGATCCTTGGTCTTTGTGAGGAATACGTATGTGTCTGCTGCCAGAATCTAGTCGGGGCTGCAGGGAGTTATAAAGGTCATTCTGTTGAATGCCAGCGCTGATGGGGAGCAAGGAGCGTCCCAGGAGAACTCTGTCTTTGTTTGGTCCAAGAGGAGAGAAGGTGAAAGCAGGCCTACAGGAAATAGAAGCAATGATTATAACAGAGGTGATGAGTGGATCTACAGAGAGCAACTTGCAATGAATTGCATGCTTCGGTGCCATATTAGTCAAGGACTTGGTCAGCTACGGTAAAGACAAAGCCATGGTTTAAAGAGGTGATTGGTGGAATCATCAGTCTGGTTACTCCACCAAGCACCCCCAGATAGCAAATCTCTCCAATTATTTCACTTTTTCTATGCCTTCTGTTTGTTCTTTTTGTCTTGTCTGTGTTATGGAAACTGCTGGAGCCTGTGACACACAATTTGGAACTTGATCAAAGGATCCAGCGTTGTTGTGTCCAAAGAAATGCCTCATGAAGATTAGAGACAGGTGGGGGGCCAAAAAGGACTGGGAATGCGAACTGACTCATGGAAAAGATCAGAGACAAAGTGCAGGGTCATGAATGACTGCATCTCGAAGCAGCAAGGAAGATTGAAGCGTTGAGGGGAATGCAGAGGGGGTCAGCGATGGCTCCCTACTTAGACGGTCAGCAGCCAGATTGGCTCATTAAGGCTTGGATCGGTGACATTCAGACCAGGCTCGGCAGTCACTCTTTATGGAAGGACTGAGTTTGTGTGGCAGCTCTCCTCTTATGGAGACAAAAAAGTTTCCAATATTCTGAGATCTATGTGATTATTGGACTGTACTTTATATTGGTTCCCTTCAGTTTTTTGGTGTTTTCTTTCTTGTGGCCAATTGGTGGGTGGGTGATCTGTTAATTTTTTGTGAGTAAGGTGGGGTGCTACTGTCGCTGTTCTTTTCTGCGAATGAGGGGGTTGGGGATTATTATTATCACTTTTTTTGCTGCGAGGAGGGGGGATTTTGGGGTCTGTGAGTTTTTCACTTTTTCGTGCCGGTGGGCGGGGGGTGGTTGATGTGTTTTCTTTCATCAACACCCAAGGTCTTTCTGTATTTAGTGGCTATCTGGAGTAGACAAATTTCAGAGTTGTATTGTACACGCATACTTTGACAATAAAATGAATCTTTGAACCTTGGACTCCTGCCTCACTGCTCCCTTTCTCTTCACTATACCAGTCATCACCCCTCTCCACTCTCAGTCCTGATACAGGGTTTTGACCCTAAACAGCGACAATCCCCCTTCCTCGCTTGACCCGCTGAGTTCTTGCAGCAGATTCTTTGTTGTTCCAGATTTCAGCACCTGCCATGTCTTGTGTCTCCCCTACTTGTAGACCATTCCTAGTTGTTCCTTTCCCACATCCATGCAGAACTCTGCACTTCCTTTCTTGACTTTCCCAAGTTCAAATTTTCTGCAGGGCAGGACTAAAATAGATCCTCTCTTTCCTTCCCTAAGCAGTTTAGACTCCCACAGGATTGGCAGGCTACAGGTCACTGAAATGACTAAATAAACCAGGGTCTTCAATTTCCAGAGAAATATCATTGGCACATAGCCTAAACCACAGGGCTGCTCTGGAGTCATAGAGTCATAGAAAGTACAGCTCAGAGACGGGCCCTTCAGCCCATCTAGACCATGCCGAACCATTTAAACTGCCTACTCCCATTGATCTGCACCGCGACCGTAGCCCTCCATGCCCCCACTGTCCATGTACCTATCCAAACTTCTCTTAAACATTGAAATCGAGCTCGCAAACACCACTTGCATTGACAGCTCGTTCCACAATCTCATGACCCTCTGAGTTTCCCCTCATGTTGCCTTAAACTTTTCACTTTTCACCCTTAACCCATGACCTCTAGTTGTAGAAACATAGAAAGCCTACAGAACAATACAGGCCCTTTGGCCCACAAAGCTGTGCCGAACATGTCCTTACCCTAGAACTACCTAGGCCTACCTATAGCCCTCGATTTTTCTAAGCTTCATGTACCTATCCAAAAGTCTCTTAAAAGACCCTATCGTTTCCGCCTCCACCGCCGCCGCCGGCAGTCCATTCCACGCACTCACCACTCTGCGTAAAAAAATTACCTTGACATCTCCTCTGTACCTGCTTCCAAGCACCTTAAAACTATGCCCTCTCATGCTAGCCATTTCAACCCTGGGAAAAAGCCTCTGACTATCCACATGATCAATGCCTCATGTTATCTTGTACACCTCTATCAGGTCTCCTCTCATCCTCCAAGGAGAAAAGGCCGAGTTCACTCAAACTATTCTCATAAGGCATGCTCCCCAATCCAGGCAACATCCTTGAAAATCTCCTCTGCACCCCGTCTATGGTTTCCACGTCCTTCCTGTAGTGAGGTGACCAGAACTGAGCACAGTCCTCCAAGTGAGGTCTGACCAGGGTCCTATATAGCTGCAACATTACCTCTCGGCTCTTAAACTCAATCCCACGGTTGATGAGGGCCAATGCACCGTATGCCTTCTTAACCACAGAGTCAACCTGCGTAGCAGCCTTGAGTGTCCTATGGATTCGGACCCCAAGATCCCTCTGATCCTTCACACTGCCAACAGTCTTGCCATTAATGCTATATTCTGCCATCGTATTTGACCTACCAAAATGAACCACCTCACACTTATCTGGGTTGAACTCCATCTGCCACTTCTCAGCCCAGTTTTGCATCCTATCAATGTCCCGTTGTAACCTCTGACAGCCCTCCACACTATTCTCAACACCCCCAACCTCTGTGTCATCAGCAAATTTACTAACCCATCCCTCCACTCCCTCATCCAGGTCATTTATAAAAATCACGAAGAGTAAGGGTCTCAGAACAGATCCCTGAGGCACACCACTGGTCACCGACCTCCATACAGAATATGACCTGTCTACAACCACTCTTTGCCTTCCGTGGGCAAGCCAGTTCTGGATCCACAAAGCAATGTCCCCTTGGATCCCATGCCTCCTTACTTTCTCAATAAGCCTTGTATGGGGTACCTTATCAAATGCCTTGCTGAAATTCATATACATTAAATCTATAGTTCTACCTTCATCAATGTGTTTAGTCACATCCTCAAAAAATTCAATCAAGCTCGTAAGGCATGACCTGCCTTTGACAAAGCCATGCTGACTATTCCTAATCATATTATGCCTCTCCAAATGTTCATAAATCCTGCTTCTCAGGATCTTCTCCATCAACTTACCAACCACTGAAGTAAGACTTACTGGCCTATAATTCTCTGGGCTATCCCTACTCCCTTTCTTGAATAAGGGAACAACATCCGCAACCCTCCAATCCTTCGGAACCTCTCCCGTCCTCACTGATGATGCAAAGATCATCACCAGAGGCACAGCAATCAACTTCCTTGCTTCCCACAATAGCCTGGGGAACATCCCATCTGGACCTGGTGATTTATCCAACTTGATGCTTTCCAAAAGCTCCAGCACCTCCTCTTCCATCTACATGCTCAAGCTTTTCAGTCCGCTGCAAGTCATCCCTACAATCACCAAGATCTTTTTCCGTAGTGAATACTGAAGCAGAGTAGTCATTAAGTGCCTCTGCGATCTCCTCCGGTTCCATACACACTTTTCCACTGTCACACTTGATTGGTCCCATCCAAACTCAGTGGAAAAAGCTTGTTTACATTTAACCTATCTATACCCCTCATTATGTTGTATACCTCCATCAAATCTCCCCTCAGTCTTCTATGTTCCAAGGAATAAAGTCCTAACCTATTCAATCTTTCCTCATAACTCAGGTTCTCCAGACCAGGCAACATCATTGTAACTTTTTTCTGCAGCCTTTCAACCTTCTTTACATCTTTCCTCGCAACAAGGAATTGAACACTCTTTGCAAATACTCGCATTTCCAAACCTGGATTAGCAAGTGTTTGTTGATCTGCAACTACAAAGATTTTCATGGTGATGTGTGCTTTTGTAGAAATGAAGGACGCTTTAGTCACATCCTATTACATCCTGTGTGATTGCCTCTCTGTGCTTAATCCCTCGGTTTCTGTAAGCCTAAATATAGGATCAAACAAAATGCCCACAGGACTGCATTAACCTATAATTAAAGCTTGGACTGATGTTTTCATTGAAGTGCAGGCAAGCAATACAATTTCACATTGATCTGTCACTCTGTGAGTAAGAATTGCTTGAGTCATTTACAGTACGACTGCTTGCAATTTAGAAAGGAAAGGCTGAAGACTCCTACAGAACGGAAGTGGACCACAGGCTGTCTGCCATTTCAAGTGCTGTATATGAGAAATGAAAGTTACACTCAGTGGCCAGTTTATTAGGTGCCTCCTATACACTTGCTTGTTAATGCAAATATATAATTAGCCAATCTTGTGGCAGCAACTCAATGCATAAAAGCATGCAGACAAGGTCAAGAGGTTCAGTTGTTGTTCAGACCAAGCATCAGAATGTGGAAGAAATGTGATCTAAGTGACTTTGACCGTGGAACGATTGTTGGTGTCAGACGGGACAGTTCGAGTATCTCAGCAACTGCTGATCTCCTGGGATTTTCACTCACAACAGTCTTAGAGTTTATAGAGAATGGTGCGAAAGAAACAAAAAACATCTACTGAGTGACAGTGCTATGGGCAAAAACATCTCATAATTGAGAGAGTTCAGAGGAGAATGGCCAGAGTGGTTCAGGCTGACAGTGACTGAAGTAACCATGCTTTACAACAGTGGTGTGAAGAAGAGCATCTCTGGATGCACAACACATCAAACCTTGAAGTGGATGGGCTACAGCTTCAGAAGACCAAAAACATGCACTCAGTGAACACTTTATTAGGTACCTAATACAGTGGCCACTGAGTGTATGTGCTCAGTGTGAACAGAGGGGGAAATTGAGTTAAGTATCTGGTCAATGACCTTCCTGAACAGCCCTCTCAATCTTCTTTGCTTGTTGATAGGGATCTACAAAAGAATATCAAATAATTCTGCCACGGCAAATGCCCAGAGCATAAAAAAAGTGATACTTGGGCATAAAACCAAAAAAAAAAAGGCTGAAATGTTAACTGTTCATTCTCTTCCATAGATGCCACCTGACCTGTTGAGTTCCTCCAGCATTTTGGGTGTGTTGATCCAAAGTTTCAGGATCTCCAGTCTCCCTCTTGTCTGATAATGCTTGGAAAGCTGTTGGTTGAGTGGTTGACGAGAGCAGCAGCCATCCGACTCCTGGATCAGCTGCACTCTCCTCAGCTCTGAACTGGCTCCATGGTGCTGGACTCATTTTCTGGGGACTCCTCGGTGTAGTAATTGTTTATTGTTCCATTGTCTTCACAATTGGTTCTTTTCTCGCATGTGTTTGACATTTTTGTTGTGTAGGGTTTTCCTGGATTCTAATGTGTTTCTTTGTTTTGTGGCTGCCTGCAAGAAGATGAATCTCACCGTTATATATGGTATACACTGAACTTTAAACAAAGCTCAAAGTAAAAGTTATTATCTGAGTAAAGTTTATTATTTACCACATACAACCCTGAGGTTCTTTTTGCTGCGGACATACCTAGCAAATCTATAGAACAATAACTGTAAACGGGATCAATGAGCAACAACCTGTGCAAATGCAAATACAAATAAATAGCAATAAATAATGAGTTTGAAATAACATGAAATGAAAGAGAATGAAATAACAAGTCCTTAGACTGAGACTATTGGTCGTGGGAACGCCAGAAATTGGATGAGTGTAGTTATCCTCTTTTGTTCAAGCACCTGATGGTTGAGGGGTAGTAACTGTTCTTGAACCTGGTGGTGTGAATCCTGAAACACCAGTACCTTCCACCTGATGGCAGCAGCGAGAAAAGAGCATAGCCAGGGCAGTGAGGACCTTTGATGGTGGATACTGCTTTCTACAGCAATGTTTCATGTAGAGGTTCTCAATGGTTGGGAGGGATTTACCCGTGGTGTACTGCACCAAATCCATTACATTCAGTAGAATTTTCCACTTAAAGGCAATGGTGTTGCCATACCAGGCCATAATTCTGCCAGTCAGCACACTTTCCACCACACATCTAGAGAAGATTGCCAAGATTTGACAAATCTCCACAGACTCCTGAGGAAGTCGAAGCACTGTTGTGCTTTCTTTGCAATTATATCTATAGGATGTGTCCAGGACAAGTCCTCTGAGATAGTGACACCCAGGAATTGAAAGTTTCTGACCCTCTCCACCTCTGATCCTCCGATGAGTACTGGCACGTGGGCCTCTGGTTTCCCTCTCCTGAAGTCTACAATCAGTTCCTTGGTCTCACTGACGTTGAGTGAGAGGTTGTTGTTATTACACCACTCAGCCAAATTTTCAGTCTCTCTCCTGTATGCTGATTCATCACCACCTTTGATACAGCTCACAAGAGTGATGTCGTCAGCAAACTTGGATATGGTGTTGGAACTGTGCTTAGCCATAGTCATAAGTGTAAAGCGAATAGAGCAGGGGTTAAGCACGTAGCCCTGTTATGCTCCTGTGCTGATGAAGATGGTGGAGATTGATGGAACTAGGATGAAAACAGAAAATGTAAATTCTTAGCGGGTCAGAAAATAACTGTGATAAAAAAAGAAACGGGTATTGGTCTAAATTAGAGACAAAAGATACTGTTGATACTGGAATCTGGAGCAACAAACAAAAATAAAGGATCTCAACTTGAAACCCAACTGTCCAGTTCATACCCCATGGAGGCTACCTGGCCTGCTGAGGTCCTCTCATAAAATGTTGCAGAAATTCAACAGGTCAGGCAGCATCTACGGAGGGAAATGAACAGTCGTCTTTTTCAGTCAACATTCAGGTTAAGTATTCATTTCCCTCCATAGATGCTGCCTGACCATTTGAGTTTCAGATTCAGATTTACTTATCATATGTAGATTGAAACAGGCAACGAAATGCGCCATTTGCTTTAACAACCAACACAAACTAAAGGTGTGCTGGGGACAGCCCACAAGTGTTGCCACACATTCTGGTACAGAATGCCTACCATGTTCAGAAGAACAACACAAGCAACAACAATATAAAACAAAACAACCCTTTCTTCCCCTCCCACCCACTCACTCATGTCAGGACCTCCGGTCCTCCCATCCTTGGTTTCTGCAGAATTTTTGTGAGTTGCTCCAAATTATCAGCATCTGCTGTCTCTCTTGTGTCTGAGCTCCTCCAGCAGATATTGTTTACTGTTGTTGTTTACAACTTAAAACATTGACTCTGTTTCTCTCTTCACAGCTGGTGCCTGACCTGTTGTGCATTTACATTTCCTGCTTTTACTTCAGATTTTGCTTTCTGAGTAGAGTCTATCATGATTCAGGAACCGCACGTATCTCAAACGGCCACTTCAAAAATGAATTAATTGAAAATTTCCAGTGGTTCCAAGATTGCCAGCGGCATGTGTAAAGGACAGGCCTCACATGTTAAAGCTGGTGGAAGTTTTGGAGAGGCAAGAAATAACTCCAAAAGGGGTTAGACACCATCAAGTCAAAAATAGAGGTTGGACACCATCAGGTCCAAACTAAAGGTCAAACAATCTCAGTGAGGAAAGAGGTCTGACACTATCAGGCCAAAATTATGTCAGACACCATCAGTGAGGAAAAATTTCTTGTGAGCTACAGAATTAGTTAGCATGGGGGAGTATTTTTCATTGTTGGTATTAACTAGACAAATTGCTAACCAATTCCTACCTGTAGGAACGATACCAATAAGAGTGCAGAGAAAATTTACAAGGATGTGTCCTTGAGAACCTGAATTATAGGAAAAGGTTGAATAGGTTAGGATTTCATTGCCTGGAGCGTAGGAGAATAAGGGGAGACTTGATAGAGGTATATCTAATTATGAGGGGTGAAAGCAAGTTGGCTCTTTCTGAGGTTGCGTGAAATGAAAACTTGTGGTCATAGGTTAAGGGTGAAAGGTGAAATGTTTAAGGGGAACGTGAAGGGATCACTCAAAGGATGGGCAGATGGGCAAATGAGCTGCCAGCAGATGTATTAGATGTCAACATTTCAAATGGTTCAAAAGGTTCCATTTAATATCAGAGAATGTACATAATTTACAACCTGAAATTCTTGCTTTTCATGGATATTCATGAAAAAACTGAAGACTACCCCAAAGAATGAGTGACAGTAAAAATGTTAGAACCCCAAAGCACCCTTCTACCCCCCCACACAGAAGCAGCAACATAGCATCAATCCTCCCCCACCTATCTCTGCAAAAACCATCAGCACCCACCACCTACCAAGCCCCAAAGACTTTGATCTACAGTACAACAAAAACTTATCGTTCACCCGAAATTTCAACATACCACAGCCTCCGTCTCTCCCTAATAAAGGGGCAGAGAGTTGCCACACAGCAAGAGGGAAGACCAGCAAAACAAAAAAAAAACTCACTGGTAACAATGTTAAAGTCCTCTGGGTCGTTTTTATTCCTAGTCCTCCGACTTGAGAATTGGCAGCAAGGGAGGGAGGGAGGGAGGGAGAGAGGGGGAGAGGGAGAGGGAGAGGGAGAGAGGGAGAGAGAGAGAGAGAGAGAGAGAGAGAGAGAGAGAGAGAGAGAGAGAGACAGAGACAGAAAGAGAGAGAGAGAGAGAGAGAGAGAGAGACAGAGAGAGAGAGACAGAGACAGAGACACAAATCTGGGTACAGAGGCCTCCGATAGCCGTTTTCGTTTTCCGTTTTCTGCAGTGATGCTTCATTCAGCAACACCGGCATGGAATTGGCCTGTCAACAGGGCCACAGGGCCTCAGGACCCTGAAGGCATGCATTTCTTCCAGGCTGTGTCCTTGGTCGGTAAACTCTGGGAATGGGAACCACCACTGTAAAGAATCACAGTTTGAGTGCAGATGTGGATCTCCCTCTCCAAGAGGCACCCATCCACCTACTGAAGGGAAAAAGAGACATTAAAGGGAAGAAATTAAACTGTGTTCACAGACAAAGAAGCTGCTCACTGGTGATATTTTATCTTTTAAGAGAAGTTTGGATACGTACTTATATGGTAGGGATATGCAAAACAACACCCAGGTGCAGGATGATGGGACTAGGCAGAATAGGTTTGTCATGGACTAGATGGACTGAAGGACCTGCTCCTGTGCTGTGGGTACATGGGTACGAACAATTTAGAAGGTCTGGCTCAGATGGACACCTTGGTTGGAAGGATGAATAGGGTTAAAGAGCCTGTCCATGATTATAATTCCAGAAATCCATGATGCTGCCACTTGCTTCAGATTTCCAGAAACTGCAGTTTTCCTGTAAAAGCCACTCAATGCAGAGTGTTGAAGGCAGTCACTGGAAAACGGGAGAAGGGTCAGGAAGCTAGTGGACTGTGAATGAGGATCCGGGATCCTACAGAAACACAGGGAGCTATTTCGGTGGCCAGAGAATGTTGGCATGATGTGTGGGGCCTGACAGGTACTGGGGTGAGAGTCATTGCTTTTGTACAAAAGTGTCTCAACACATTAGTGGATGTCAGTGTCACATTGCAGTATCACAGATAAGAAGAACAATAAAGTGGACGTGGAAAGGATGTTTCCCATTGTGGGAGACATCTAGGGTTAGAGGGCACAGCCTCAGAATAGAAAGACATCCTTTTAGGACGGAGATGAGGAAGGATTTCTATAGCCAGAGGGTGGTGAACCTGTGGAATTCATTGCCACAGGTGACTCTGAGTATATTTAAGGCAGAGGTTGATAGGTTCTTGATTAGTAAGGGCATCAAAGTTTACTGGCAGAAGACAGGAAAATGGGATTGAGGGGAGTAATAAATCAGTCATGATTGAATGGTGGAGCAGATTCAATGGGCTGAATGGCCTAATTCTGCTCCGATATCTTACGGTCTTAAGCTAAGCCAAGGCAAAGCCATTAAAGAACACATCCATGGAGAGTATTTTTTTGCAAAAAGATTAACTAATCAAGACTGTTTCTATTGCCGGCAGACACAGATCCCAGTAGCGCAGGGGATGCTTTGTCACCAGTTAATGGTGTTGGACTAATTCACCCTGTGGCATTAAAAGTACTGACTATCGGGTTATTCCAGTTGCAGTAATCTTATTTATGTTACATTGATGTTTGACACTTAATTAATTGTGGTAGGCTGTAAGGCAGCTTACATTGGCCGCAAGTAATTCACTCCATTTTACTCCATCACTGAGTAAATTATTTAGAACTTAGCGCAATTGTAGAAATCCTATTCTGTTCAGCACAGCCATATTTATGCAGATATTAAAACTCTTCTAATACGCCATAGGTTGTAACAGATAATACTGGAAATACTCAGCGAGCCTGGCAACTTCTTTGGGTAGAAAAACTGAGTTCAAGAATTCAAAATTCAAAGTAAATTTATTATCAAAGTACATATATGCCACCGTATGCAATCCCAAGATTCATTTTCTTGTGGGCATACTCAATAAATTCATTGAATAATAACCATAACAGAATCAATAATAGACTGCACTGGTGAACCAGTGTGCAAAAGACAACAAACTGTGCAAATACAAAAAGAAATAAATAATAATAATAAATAATCAAGCAATAAATATTGAGAACATGAGATGAAGAGTCCTTGAAAGTGAGTTCATAGGTTGTGGGAATGTTTCAATTCTGGTGCAAGTGAAGTTGATTTATTCCCTGTAGTTCAAGAGCCTGATGGTTGAGAGGTAATAACTGTTCCTGAACCTGGTGGTGTGAGTCCTGAAGCTCCTGTACCTTCTTCCTGATGGTAGCAGTGAGAAGAGAACATGTCCTGGGTGGTGATGATGGCAGCTGCTTTCCTGCGACAGCATTTTGTGCAGATGTGCCCATGGTGAGGCGGGCTTTACTTGTGATGGACTGGGCTGTATCCAATACTTATTGCAGGATGTTCAAAGTTCAAAGTAAATTGATCATGAAAGTGCATACAGTATATGTTACCACACACTACTCTGAGATTTATTTTCTTGTGGGCATCCACAGTAAAACAAAGAAATGCAATAGAATCAATGAAAAAACACTCAAAAACAAAGGCTGACAAACAACCAATTTGAAAAAGACAAACTGTGCAAACAGAAAAAAAAGTAAATAAATAATATTGAGAACATGAGTTAACATTTGAGGACAAAGCTGAGGCTGAGGAGAGCTGACGGAGTTCTTTTTAAAATAAACTTTATTCATAATGAAAAAAAATATTTCCAGGAATAACCGTGTAGTGCCTTTTCATCCTCACATTGATACAGTAGTTAATGCTTTCAGTACTGTTCTATTACATTCCTACACATCAGTAACACTGCCGCCACGCGAGGGGCCCCAGAGGTGGTATACTAAGGCAGGGGTCCCCAACCTTCTTTGCACCGCGAACCAGTTTAATATTGACGATATTCTTGTGGACCAGCCGGTGGTGGGGGGTGTTCAAGTACGGTTGTCAACTTTCTCACTCCCAAATAAGAGACAAAAGTAGCAGTCAGATACGGGACACTTGTGTTTACCCCGAGAAAGACTACTATGACCATGAAGCCTTGCGTGGGCACCTGTGTGCCCATGCGTGACGTGCACATACATGGCATGCGCATGCATGTACGTGCCGATTTTTTTCTACAAATCGGTTTTGGCTTAATCTTCCCGATTCTGTTAAGTGAACTACACTGTACATACATTATTTCTATTTTATATAGGCTGTGTATTTATCATATCATTCCTGCTTTTATTATATGTTAGTGTTATTTTAGGTTTTATGTGATATTTGGTATGATTTGGTAGGTTATTTCAAGTTCAACAGTGCGTGACAGGGAGTGAGGAAAGGTGCAGCTGACTCATATCGTTTCATATCGCCAAATCATATCGTTTCCTCACGGCCCGGTACCGGTCCATGGCCCGGTGGTTGGGGACCACTGTATTAAGGTCCTCTGGTCAGAGTTAAGGCAGCATGATATGGAGAGCAAACTGTTGCCCATGTAGCAAGCTCCCCATCTCCATGCAGCCGATGATTACAAAAGAATGGCATAGACCCATACAGTTTGTAGGATCTTCAGGAGTTGCCGGTCAGCATTGAACTCACTGTCGTTGTTGACTCATGGCAACCCAACAAGGTTTTCATGGCAAGCTACAGCTACACACGCACACACACACACACACATACATACACACACACACACACACACACACACACACACACATACATACACACGCACACACACACACACACACATACACATGCACACACACATACACACACACACACACACACACACATACATACACACACACACACACACACATACACACACACACACACACACACACACACATACATACATACACACACACACAGTGGCCACTTTATTAGGTAGAGGAGTCATGATCTTCTGCTGCCTTAAGGTTTGACATGTTGTGCATTCAGAGATGCTCCTCCATACAATGAAAGCGGGAAAAAAGAGTAATGTCTGGGGCGGGTGGCGTCTTTGATTGAGGTAAATTGTCAGTGCACAGATGAGTGCTTCATGTGGGAAAAATGAAATGGGTTTCAGAAGGATTAGTGGAAATGGTGTTTGATAGTTATTGGAGTCATGATAGCATTCGGGACTCGAGACTCGTGTGTGAGGAGAGGAGAAGATGGCTGTGTGATGCAGCTCGCAGCAGCCACTCCAGTGGTGATGTCTGTATCTGTCAAGTACGATGCCGTGCACAATCCTGATTTGATGGAGACGGACGTGAGAGCACTAAGGAACATCTGGTGAAACTTCTGAAATGCCTGTTTCACTGCTGCCGCTACTGTGTGATCCAGAATCTCCAGAGGGGAAGGCCCCGAGTCCTTGGCTTTGCTTGTTGCTTGGCCACCGGGGAGGGGACGAAGTGCTCGGCAGAGGATGGTGCTCGGAGAGGCTGTGTCGGAGGGCTGGTCGGAAGCTCGAATTTTTTGGACGGACTCAGAGTCCGCTGTGGTCGGGTGCTTCCAATGGTGCGGCATCGGCAAGTTTGAGGTGCTTGGAGGTTCATGGCAGGAAGAATTTCTCCCTTCTACCGTCTGCGTGAGATGATGAGGCTATCGGGACTTTGAGACTTATTTTTACCTTGCCAATGGTCTGCTCTTTATCAAATTATGGTATTGCTTTGCACTGTTGTAACTATATGATAATTATGTGATTTTGTCAGTTTTAGTTTTGGTTTGTCCTATGCTTCTTGTGATATCATTCTGGAGGAACATCGTATCATTTTTTAATGCATGCATTTCTAAATGACAATAAACGAGGACTGAGTGTCCTCATAATCTTAAAAAAAAATCCCAGGAGATTGGCAGTTTCTGATAAACTTGAACTACACTGTCTGGCGCCAACAATCATTCCACAGTCAATGTCATTTAGATCACATTTCTTCCCCATTCTGATGTTTGCTCTGAACAACAATTGAACCATTTGACCACATCTACATTGAGTTGCTGGCACACGACTGGCTGATTAGATATTTACATTAAGGAGCAGATGTAAAAGCACACCTAATAAAGTGGCCATTTAATGGTATAGCATTTACTTGGATATGTAACTTTGTTCAATAGCCTGACAGCTGAAGGGTAGGAACTGTTCTTGAACCTGATGGTGTGAGTCCTGAAGCTCTTGTACCTTCTACCTGATGGCAGCAGTGAGAAAAGAGCAGGGCCTGGGTGGTGTGGATCTTTAGTAATGGATGACGCATTTTTTTTACAATGTTTTGTGTATTGTAGGTGTTCTCAATTGTTGGGAGGGACTTTACCCATGATGTACTGGGCCAAATCCACTACCTTTTGTAGGACAGGAAAGGTGTAGCAGGATATGTGCCTAACGCAGGCAAGTGGAGTCGGCTCGGGCGGGCATGGATACGTTTGGAATATTACTCTACGGCTCTTAATAGAGTAGAACTATGGATCATAAAAGAGATTCATTCCAGGATAATTCTTGTAAAATACCTCTAGACGTTCTCTGCCAGCACATTCTTTATAAGATATGAGGCTCAAAACTGCTCAAAATACTCCACGTTCCTCCCCTTTCTCTCTGCCTCCACCTCTGGAGACAAACTGCCAACCAACATCTTTTATAAAACTACCCATTCCCACAGTTAGCTCAACTATACCTCGTCCCAGCCTATCTCCTGTAAAAATGCCATTTCCTTTTCCCAGTTTCTGCACCTCTATCACATCTGTTCCCAGGATATGGCTATTGATTCCAGGACATTAGAGATGCCCTCTTTCTTCAAAGAACAGGATTTCCCTTCCTCCACTATTGATACTGCCCTCACCCACATCTCTGCCATTTCCCGAACACCCCATCCTCCTGTTGCCCTCATAGTTATAGAGTTCCTTTTTTCCTTCCCTACCACCTCATGAGACTCTTTATCCAACTCATCATTCTCTTCGTTTTCTGTAGGGATCACTCCCTCCGTGATTCACTTGTCCATTCGTCCCTCCAGCATTTATCCCTGTGAGCAACCCAAGTACTACACCTGCTCATTCACCTCCTCCCTCACCTCCATTCAGATCCTCAACAGCCCTCCCAGGTGAGGCAGCACTTTAGCTGCAAATCCACTGGAGTCGTCTGTCGTGTCCGGTGCCTCCGATGCAGCCTCCTCTGCATTGGTGAGATTCAGTGTAAATTGGGGACCGCTTCGTTCAGCACCTCCACTCCATCCGCCAAAAGGGAACTTCCCAGTGGCCAAGGTGAGGCATCCCTCAGGGTCCAGTATCAACACCTTGTATTCCATTTGGGTAGCCTCCAGCCTAAAAGTATTTCCCTACCCCTCCTCTCTTCTATTTCCCACTCTAGACTCTCACTTCTTCTCACCTGCCTACCACTTCCTCCAGATCTCCTCCACTGTTCCTTTCTCCTATGGCCCACTTTCCTCTCCTATCAGATTTCTTCCTCTCCTCTGTGCCTACAAAGACTTGCTGTACATTCCCAAACCAAAAGCCGTGGATGAACCAGGAGGTATGTCATCTGCTGAAGGCCAGATCTGTGGCATTCAAGGCTGGCAACCCAGGTCTGTACCAGAAAACCAGGTATGACTTGCGGAGGGCTATTTCAAGGACGAAGAGACAATTTTGAATGAAGTTGGTGGCGACATCTGATGTACAACAACTCTGGCGGGGTTTGCAAGACATTACTTCCTACAAAACGAAACCCAATAGCATGAACGCTTCACTACCAGATGAACTCAAAACCTTCTATGCCTGCTTTGAAAGGGAGAATATAACTAGAGCTGTGAAGATCCCTGCTGTTTATGGGGAGAAGGCAGTATTATGGTGCTGAGAAGGAAAATATATCAGCTATGATCAAATGGCTGAGCAGACTCGATGGGCCGAATTGCCTAACAGTGCTTATGGAACATTGATCTTTTAGAAGGGGGAAAGGGAGGACATTAAAAATTGGAGGCCCATATCACTCCTGAATGTGAACTACAAGATCCTGTCCAAGGTTATCGCCCACAGGGACTGCTCTGGGACAGGTGATTCACCCAGACCAAACCTGTGCTGTACCGCCATCAAGTCTGGAGTCAGGCAGGGCTGCCCTCTCTCCCGTCTAGTTTGTGTGCTGCATAGAACCCTTTGCTGATGCCATCAGGAAGGTTGAGGGCATAACAGGGGTGACGCTGCCAGGCAGTGGAGGTACCCAAGTCAACACCTCCCTGTACATGGACAACATCTCCATCTTCTGCTCTGATCCGAGGTCAGTTCACAGGCTTTTTAGCTTCTGCGAACAGTTTGAGCAGGCGTCGGGGGCCATGGTCAACCGCACGAAGAGCGAAGTCATGCTCTTCGGCAACTGGCCCAACCGATCTGGTGTCTCCTTCACCATCAGGTCTGATCACCTGAAGGTGTTGGGGATCTGGTTCGGAGGGGCCAAGGCGTGCAGGAAGAACTGGCTGGAGTGGACTGCCAAGGTGAAAAGGAAACTGGAACTGTGGGGAGGGCGCTCCCTGTCGATAACCGGCAAGAACCTCGTCATCAGGTGTGAGGTGCTCTTAGGGCTGCTGTACTTGGCACAGGTGTGGCCCGTCCCCCGCTCCTGCAGCTCAGAAATCACCCGAGCCATCTTCAGATTTGTCCCCAATTTCGTCCTCATCCTGATGGCCAACTTCGTGTGTGGCTGCACCAGGTTGTGCGTGGATCCCAGATACGTGGGCACTAAGTACCGCTGTGTTCCCAGGTTCTACCTGTTGCCCTGGCTGTGAAGGATGGGTCTGGCCCCTTTCCCGTGCAATGCCCCAGTCAGCTGGTCGTTGCCGCCATACCTGTCCTTCGTAGGAAAGTTCTTCCAGGTCAATGCCTTTGACCACAGGGCCCCAGTCAGCTGGTCGTTGCCGCCATACCTGTCCTTTGGAGAAAAGTTCTTCCAGGTCAATGCCTTTGACCACAGGGCCATCAGGCAGTAATGTCCTGCAGGCGAAGGACGAGATAGACACAGTGGGGTGGTTCCCTAAGCAGACCGTCCAGTACGTCTGGCAAAATGCCTCATCGCCAGACCTCACCAACGGGCACCAGGATCTCGCCTGGCTGGCGGTGAGAGGGGCCCTCCCTGTCAGATCCTTCCTGTACGCCTGGAACGTTGTCTCCAACCCTGCTGCCCACGGGAGGACTGCAATGAGGCGGAGTCGGTGACCCACCTCTTTGTACATTGTGGGTTCGCGAAGAAGGTGTGGAGGAGGATGGATGGGCTAGTGTCACGTTTCATCCCCAGCAGCTGCGTAACCGAGGACTCTCTGATCTACGGGCTGTTCCCGGGGACGCACACGGAGACCAACATCCGGTGCTGCTGGCAGATCATCAACTCGGTGAAAGACGCTCTTTGGTCGGCCCGAAACTTGATGATCTACCAGCACATGGAGATGTCCGTGGGAGAATGCTGCCGACTGGCACATTCTCGGCTGCAGGAGTACGTGCTGAGGGACGCACTGAAACTCGGTGCAGCCACCGCAAGGGCCCGGTGGGGAAGGAGCACAGTTTAGGGTTCTTCTCCTGTGGGAATGGGAGGGGTCGGGTGGTGGGGAGTATACCTCTCAACAATGATGTGGAAAGATGAAACAACAGAGTGCCACGTGAGTGGCTAAAAGTGTGGAAACGTATAGAATACAGTGGAAGTGTCTGTAAAGGATTGAGAGTTATTGAATGGTTTATTCTACATAATTTTATTTTTGAATAAAGTATATTTTGTTAATAAAAAAGTTTGTTCTTACCTGTTTAATACCTTGTACGTTCCTTACGTGGGAACAGTGTATTAAACTGATTTTTGCAACAGGGAGTTGGACTAGGATCTTGCTCTGTCCTCTCCAATCATCTGCCTAGTATTGCAGTACTTGTGGGAATGGTGCAATTTCCCTTTGGGGAATTTAAAAATACTTGAAAATTAGATGTTTGAAGTAATACACAAAAGGTGCAGGAGGATCTCAGCCGGGCAGGTAGTATCTATGAACGTGTTAACCAGAGAGTTCTTCCAGCAGATTTTTGGATCATTGCATTCTCATGGGACCTGTACAAAAGGGACAGTTTGCTCCTGAATTGGAAGGGGACTAATATCCGAGCAACTGAGGCCTTAAGACTACAGTTACAGGGGGATAGGAACCCGAGTGCCAAAATATGTGCCTCACTGCTGGCTGGTATTTTGCAGCACCTTTACAATCTGAGACTCAGTCACGAAAAGATACTGGTGCTATGGAACATTTCCTGCTCCCTCCCCTCTGCTGAGTGGTTTGTGTTCCAACGACCCACTCCACCTCCCCCCCCAGACTTGGAGTATCCTGTCTCCATGGGGTTGACCACCCTCCTCTGTCTGACTGTGACTGCCGGTCATGCTGGGAGACAGCTTACCTGGAGAGACTACATCAAGGCAAGGCACTCACATAGGTCCCCGCTATGCCTGCCTGTTTGTCAGCTACGCGGAACAGTCTATGTTTCAAGCCTACACTGGTCTCTGTCCCTGTTCCCCACTTTATCTCTGCTACGTCGACGTCTGCAACGCACATGCTTCCTGCACCCGTGCTGAACTTGTCAACTCGACTTCATAGACTTTGCCTCCAACTTCCACTTTGCCCTCAAATTCACCCCGTTCATTTCCGACACCTCCCATCCCTTTCTCGATCTCCCTGTATCTATCTCCGGAGATAGCTTATCCACCGATGTCTCTTACAAACCCACGGACTCTCACAGACACCTGGACTATACCTCATCCCACCCTGCTACTTGTAAAAACGCCATCCCCTTCTCTCAACTCCTCCATCTCCACCGCATCTGCTCTCAGGATGAGGCTTTTTATTCTTGAACAAAGGAGATGGCCTCCTTTTTCAAAGAAAAGGGCTTCCCTTCCTCCACCACCAATGCTGCCATCAACCACATCTACCACCCCTCCAGCCTCCACGTCCAGCATATAATTCTCCGAATCTTACGGAATTTGCGGAGAGTTATGTGTTGGACTCGGAGTCTGGTGGGGTTGTAGGTTCATTCCAGAATGAAAGAGGGGTCCTCCTTTTTCAAAGAATTATCCGCAGACTTCTGCCATCTCCACCACCAAGCACATCTTTCCCTCCCCCACCCCCCAGCTTCCTGCTTCCTGCTTTCTGTAGGGATCGCTCCCTACGCGACTCCATTGTCCATTCTCCCTCCTGGCACTTATCCTTGAAAGCAGAACAAGTGTTACACCAGCATCTACACCACCTCCCTCACTACCATTCAGGGCACTAAACAGTTCTTCCAGGTGAGGCGGCACTTAACCTGTGAGTCGGTTGGGGTCATTTACCGTGTTCTGTGCTACCAGTGTGTCCTCCTGTATATCGGTAAGAACATAAGAAATAGGAGCAGGAGTGGGCCATTCAGCCCATCGAACCTGCCCCGCCATTCAATAAGATCATGGCTGATCTGTTGGTAAACTCAGCTCCATCGACCTGCCTTTCCCCCAGAACCCTTTATTCCCTTACTATGTAAAAACCTATCTAACTGTTTCTTAAATATATTTAGTGAAGAAGCCTCAACTGCTTCCCTGAGCAGAGAATTCCACAGATTCACCACTCTCTGGGAAAAACAGTTTCTCCTCATCTCCATCCTAAACCTTCTCCCCCGAATATTGAGGCAATGTCCCCTAGTTCTAGTCTCACCTACCAATGGAAACAACTTTCCAACTTCTATCTTACCTATCCTTTTCAAAATTTTGTATGTTTCTATAAGATCCCCTCTCATTCTTCTGAACTCCAGAGAGTATAGTCCCAGGCGACTCAATCTCTCCTCATAGGTTAACCCCTTCATCCCTGGAATCAAACTGGTGAACCTCCTCTGCACTGCCTCCAAAGCCAGTATATCCTTCCTCAAGTACGGAGACCAGAACTGCACGCAGTACTCCAGGTGCAGCCTCACCAGTACCCTGTATAGTTGCAGCATGACCTCCCTGCTCTCGAATTCAATCCCTCTAGCAATGAAGGGCAAAATTCCATTTGCCTTCTTAATAACCTGTCATACCTGCAAGCCAACTTTTTGTGATCAACAAGCACTCCCGAGTCCCTCTGCACAACAGCACGCTGCAATCTTTCACCATTTGAATAATAATCTGCTCTTCTATTATTCCTTCCAAAGTGGATGATCTTGCATTTACCAACATTGTATTCCATCTGCCAGGCCTTGGCCCACTCACTTAACCTATCTATATCCCGCTGCAGACTCTCCACATCCTCCGTACAATTTGCTTTTCCACTCAGTTTAGTGTCATCAGCAAATTTTGCTATGCTACACTCAGTCCCCTCTTCCAAATCATCAATGTAAATGGTAAACAGCTGCGAGCCCAGAACCAACCCCTGCATCACCCCACTCACCACCGACTGCCAAGCAGAGAAATACCCATTTACATAGAAACATAGAAACATAGAAAATAGGTGCAGGAGTAGGCCATTCGGCCCTTCGAGCCTGCACCGCCATTTATTATGATCATGGCTGATCATCCAACTCAGAACCCCACCCCAGCCTTCCCTCCATACCCCCTGACCCCTGTAGCCACAAGGGCCATATCTAACTCCCTCTTAAACATAGCCAATGAACTGGCCTCAACAGTTTCCTGTGGCAGAGAATTCCACAGATTCACCACTCTCTGTGTGAAGAAGTTTTTCCTAATCTCGGTCCTAAAAGGCTTCCCCTCTATCCTCAAACTGTGACCCCTCGTTCTGGACTTCCCCAACATCGGGAACAATCTTCCTGCATCTAGCCTGTCCAACCCCTTTAGGATCTTATACGTTTCAATCAGATCCCCCCTCAATCTTCTAAATTCCAACGAGTACAAGCCCAGTTCATCCAGTCTTTCTTCATATGAAAGTCCTGCCATCCCAGGAATCAATCTGGTGAACCTTCTTTGTACTCCCTCTATGGCAAAGATGTCTTTCCTCAGATTAGGGGACCAAAACTGCACACAATACTCCAGGTGTGGTCTCACCAAGGCCTTGTACAACTGCAGTAGTACCTCCCTGCTCCTGTACTCGAATCCTCTCGCTATAAATGCCAGCATACCATTCGCCTTTTTCACCGCCTGCTTTACCTGCATGCCCACTTTCAATGACTGGTGTATAATGACACCCAGGTCTCGTTGCACCTCCCCTTTTCCTAATCGGCCACCATTCAGATAATAATCTGTTTTCCTATTTTTGCCACCAAAGTGGATAACTTCACATTTATCCACATTAAATTGCATCTGCCATGAGTTTGCCCACTCACCCAACCTATCCAAGTCACCCTGCATCCTCTTAGCATCCTCCTCACTGCTAACACTGCCACCCAGCTTCGTGTCATCCGCAAACTTGGAGATGCTGCATTTAATTCCCTCATCCAAGTCATTAATATATATTGTAAACAACTGGGGTCCCAGCACTGAGCCTTGCGGTACCCCACTAGTTACCGCCTGCCATTCTGAAAAGGTCCCGTTTATTCCCACTCTTTGCTTCCTGTCTGCTAACCAATTCTCCACCCACACCAATACCTTACCCCCAATACCGTGTGCTTTAAGTTTGCACACTAATCTCCTGTGTGGGACCTTGTCAAAAGCCTTTTGAAAATCCAAATATACAACATCCACTGGTTCTCCCCTATCCACTCTACTAGTTACATCCTCAAAAAATTCTATGAGATTCGTCAGACATGATTTTCCTTTACAAATCCATGCTGACTTTGTCCGATCATTTCACCGCTTTCCAAATGTGCTGTTATCACATCCTTGATAACTGACTCCAGCAGTTTCCCCACCACCGACGTTAGGCTAATTCCCCGGTTTCTCTCTCCCTCCTTTTTTAAAAAGTGGGGTTACATTAGCCACCCTCCAATCCTCAGGAACTAGTCCAGAATCTAACGAGTTTTGAAAAATTAACACTAATGCATCCACTATTTCTTGGGCTACTTCCTTAAGCACTCTAGGATGCAGACCATCTGGCCCTGGGGATTTATCTGCCTTCAATCCCTTCAATTTACCTAACACCACTTCCCTACTAACATGTATTTCACTCAGTTCCTCCATCTCACTGGACCCTCTGTCCCTTACTATTTCTGGAAGATTATTTATGTCCTCCTTAGTGAAGACAGAACCAAAGTAATTATTCAATTGGTCTGCCATGTCCTTGCTCCCCATAATCAATTCACCTGTTTCTGTCTGCAGGGGACCTACATTTGTCTTTACCAGTCTTTTCCTTTTTACATATCTATAAAAGCTTTTACAGTCCGTTTTTATGTTCCCCGCCAGTTTTCTCTCATAATCTTTTTTCCCCTTCCTAATTAAGCCCTTTGTCCTCCTCTGCTGAACTCTGAATTTCTCCCAGTCCTCAGGTGAGCCACTTTCTCTGGCTAATTTGTATGCTACTTCTTTGGAATTGATACTATCCCTAATTTCTCTTGTCAGCCACGGGTGCACTACCTTCCTTGATTTATTCTTTTGCCAAACTGGGATGAACAATTGTTGTAGTTCATCCATGCAACCTTCAAATGCTTGCCATTGCATATCCACCGTCAATCCTTTAAGTGTCATTTGCCAGTCTATCTTAGCTAATTCACGTCTCATACCTTCAAAGTTACCCCTCTTTAAGTTCAGAACCTTTGTTTCTGAATTAACTATGTCACTCTCCATATTAATGAAGAATTCCACCATATTATGGTCACTCTTACCCAAGGGGCCTCTCACGACAAGATCGCTAATTAACCCTTCCTCATTGCTCAAAACCCAATCCAGAATAGCCTGCTCTCTAGTTGGTTCCTCGACATGTTGGTTCAAAAAACCATCCCGCATACATTCCAAGAAATCCTCTTCCTCAGCACCCTTACCAATTTGGTTCACCCAGTCTACATGTAGATTGAAGTCACCCATTATAACTGCTGTTCCTTTATTGCACACATTTCTAATTTCCTGTTTAATACCATCTCCGACCTCACTACTACTGTTAGGTGGCCTGTACACAACTCCCACCAGCGTCTTCTGCCCCTCAGTGTTACGCAGCTCTACCCATATCGATTCCACATCTTCCCGGCTTATGTCCTTCCTTTCTATTGCATTAATCTCTTCTTTAACCAGCAATGCCACCCCACCTCCCCTTCCTTCATGTCTATCCCTCCTGAATATTGAATATCCCTGAACGTTGAGCTCCCATCCCTACCAACTTTATACCAACTCTCTGCCTTCTATTGGTTAACCAATCCTCTATCCATGCCAATACATTTCCTCCAACTCCATGTGTCCGTATCTTATTTATAAGTCTCTTGTGCAGCACCTTATCAAACGCCTTCTGGAAATCTAAGTATACGACATCCACCTGTTCCCCTCTATCCACTGCACTCATGTCCTCAAAGAACTCCAGTAAGTTTGTCAAACAGGACCTGCCCTTTCTGAATCCATGCTGTGTCTAATGGAACCACTCCTTTCTAAATGTTTTGCTATTTCTTCCTTATTGACAGCTTCAAGCATCTTTCCGACTACAGATGTTAAGCTAACTGGTCTATAGTTGCCCGTCTTTTGCCTACATACTTTTTTAAAAAGTGGTGTGACATTTGCTGTCTTCCTATCCACCAGGACCTGCCCAGAGTCTAGAGAGTTTTGGTAAATTATTACCAACGCGTCTACAATAACCTCTGTCAATTCCCTCGGCACCCTGGGATGCATCCCATCAGGACTGGGGGACTTATCTACCTTCAGGCCCTCTAGTTTGCTCATCACTATAGCTTTAGTGACAGTGATTTTATCGAGGTCCTCACCTCCTATTTCATCCATAACATCATTCTTTGGCATATTAGACATGTCCTCCACCATGAAGACCGACACAAAATAGTTGTTCAATGCCTCAGCCATTTCCTTATCACCCAATATCAATTTCCCCTTCTCGTCTTCCAAGGGACCTACGTTGACTTTAACCACCCTCTTCTGCTTTATATATTTATAAAAACTTTTGCTATCTGTTTTTATGCTAATTTTGTGCTAATTTACTTTCAATACCATATTTTCCCTTTCCTTATTTCTCATTTAGTTGTTCTTTGTTGCTTTTTAAAGTTTTCCAAATCCTCCAGTCTCCCATTACTCTTTGCGACTTTGTACAAATGAGCTTTTAATTTGACACTATCTTTTATCTCGTTAGTTATCCAAGACTGGCTCTCCCCACACTTACTGTCCTTACTTTTCAGTGGAATATACTTTTGTTGAGCACTGTGAAAAATCTCTTTGAAAGTATTCCACTGTTCCTCAACTGTCCTACCAAATAGCCTGTGCTCCCACCCCCCTTCACCATTTCCCATCCTTTTTTCCCCTCTCTCACCCTATCTCCTCACCTGCTCACCCCTTTTTTTTCTTCTATGGCCTTCTGTCTCTTTCACCGGTCAGCTTCTGAGCTCTTTACTTCATCCCTTCCTTTCTCAGGAAAAGAAAGGTGACTCCACCTGGACTTAATAACTACAGACCAATTGCCCTCACATCTCAGGTGATGAATATGCTGCCGAGGCTGGTCCTGACTTACCTTGGACTGTAGGGGATATCTTCACTGGACTCTCTACAGTTTACCTACAAACCTCATGGGGGGGTGGATGATGCCATCATTTACCTTTTGTAGCGAACTCACTCCACCGGGATGATACTGGTGGCATTGTGAGAATTACATTTTTTTGATTTCTCTAGTGCCTTCCATACAATCCAGCCACTTCTGAGTGAGAAGCTGCAAAGGATGGGCGTAGACAAATCCACTACCTCCTGGATTACTGACTAGTTGACAGGTAGACACCAGTTTGTACAGCTGGGTAGTTCTCTGCCTGAGATGATGGTGAGTAGCACTGGGATTAAAGGTTAACTCCTCTCTCCTGGGCACCAGAGCCCTTTGCTGTTCTGTCGTTGGGTCAATTTAAAAGCCAGCCTAGTTAGACTGAAAAGACAGGGACGAGAGCCAATTTTGTTCGTTCACCGCAATGGTCATCTCCATGGTACTGAGGCTATGAAGACTGTCCCAGCTGCTGTGCTCTGTGCCTGCTAATATGATGAACTGATAAGTGAAGCTTTGGGCCTGCTCCAAGCTGGTCCAGGGTTCAGACCTGAGGACGCATCTTTAGTTCGAAATGCTATTGTTTGCTTCAGTTGTTTACCTGTGAGCAAGCAAATCTCAGGGTTGTATAATTTATACTTTCTTTGATAATAAATGAATCTTGAAGCCTGAACCTTAACCAAGGGAAGAATGATTCTGACTAACTAATAACCTGTATGTTCTTGGAGAGCACAGTAGCATGCCACCGTGATGCCGTTACAGAGCCAACGACCTGGATACAGTTCACACCACTGTCTGGAAGGAGATTGAGCTTTCTTCTCGTGACCAAGTAGGTTTCCTCCAGGTGCTGTGGTTTCCTCCCATACTCCAATGGCATTCAGGTTAGCAGGTTAATTGGTCACATGTTTGTAATCGCTAAGTGCGTGCTCATTGAGTTGGAAGGCTTGTTACTGTGCCGAATCGCTAAAAAAATCATTAGTTGTCACAAATCCACTAATAACTCATTTCACAGAGGTTTGAAAATCCTCTGAAGAAAAGTTAAATGTTTTCTTGTAACTTCAATTCCTGATAACCATGATCACCATGTTTTGCTCCCTATGGTACCCCTCAAGGACAACAATACTTGTCCTATTGGGTAATCAGACTGAGCTTTCAGTACAGTCTGACTGTTGCTGAAACGCAAATAACTCAAATGTAGAACTGTTTGCACTTTTCCCACCTTCCAAAGCTGTCTATCACTTCCACACCGTTTAACAAGGCTGCCGAAATTCCAGTCAAAAGCAATAGTACTTCAAGACTTCAGCAGTATTTGCTGAGCTGCTGTTTGAGTCATCCATATGAAGGATGAAAGCTGGCACCAGAATACTCCATTCTCTTGAGCACCAAGTGTTGCTATTAATCTATGACCAAATCTACCACATATCATACAGTAATGTCTCTGTGACCAGCAATTACTCTTAAAATTATTAACACATCACACAATGCAGAGGAGGGTATCTTTCACTTATTACTTTGTTATTTTCAGAGATACTGCATGGTACCAGGCCCTTCCATCCCAACAACTCCGCAGGAAGTCTGCAGATGTTGGAAACACATACAAAATGCTGGAGGAACTCAGCCCCTACGGTCAGACAGTGTCTATGGAAATGAATAAACGTTCGATGTCTCGGACCGAGACCCTCCATCAGGACTGAAAAGTAAGGGGAATGAAACCAGAATAAAAAGGTGGGGGGAGGGGAAGGAGACGAGCTGGAAGGTGATAGGTGAAGCCAGGTGGGTGTGAAAGAATCAGAGTCGGGTTTATTATCATCGGCATGTGTCGTGAAATTTGTTAACTTAGCAGCAGCAGTTCAATGCAATACATGATATAGAAGGAAAAAAAACAAAAAAAGTAATAATAAGTAAATCAATTACAGTATATGTATATTGAATAGATTAAAAATCATGCAAAAAAACCCCAGAAATAATATATATTAAGAAAGTGAGGTAGTGGCCGAGGGATCAATATCTTTTTAGGAATCAGATAACAGAAGGGAAAAAAACTGTTCCTGAATCGCAGTGTGTGTGCCTTCAGGCTTCTGTATCTCTAACATGATGGTAACAGTGAGAAAAGGGCATGTCCTGTGTGCTGGAGGTCCTTAATAATGCTCGCTGCCTTTCTGAAACACCATTCCTTGCAGATGTCCTGGAAAATTTGTAAGCTAGTACCCAAGATGGAGCTGACTAATGTTACGACCCTCTGCAGCTTCTTTCAGTCCTGTGCAGTAAGCCCCCGCCCCACGTATACCAAAGAGTGATGCAGCCTGTCAGAATGCTCTCCATGGTACATCTTTCAAAGTTTTTGAGTGTTTTTGTTGAAATACTAAATCTCCTCAAACTCCCAATGAAGTTTAGCCGCTGTCTTGCCTTCTTCATAGCTGCATCAATATGTTGGGATCAGGTTAGATCCTCAGAGATCATTACACCCAGGAACTTGAAATTGCTCACCCTCTCCACTTCTGATCCTGTTAGTACCTCCAGTTGAACTCTGTCTTTTTGTGTGTTTCCCCCTAGCTGTCAGACTGTGGTTTTGTATTGCTATGTGCTCCTGTTCCCGTTCCTGCTCTACTCCTGCCCCTGTATTACTGAGTACTCCGTCTCTCACCTGTTTCTCATTATTACCTGTATTGCTGACACCTGTGTCTCATTGTGCTCCACCTATCATCTGCCTCTCTGTTTATTGCTCAGTGTATTTCAGTCCTGTGTTTTCACCTGTTTGTTGCCAGATTGTGCCAGTGAGTTTTCCTGAGCCTTTCCAGCATTCGTATCTGTACTCTGTCTGTCTGTCTGTCTCCCGATTCTGATTTTTGGATTTCTCCGGATGTTTTGATCTCTGCCTAAACTTTGACACTGACTTTATTTGCAACTTGGGATTTGTTACTCAACTACTATCACTGTGTGCACAGTACTGGGTCTGCGATTGGATCCCTGCTCCAGCATCCTGACAGATCCTCTGTGAGGACTGGTATGTGTTCCTTTGTCTTGCCCTTCCTGAAGTCCACAATCAGCTCTTTTGTCCTACTGATGTTGAGTGCAAGGTTGTTGCTGTGACAGCACTCCACTAGTTAACATATTTCGCTCCTGTATGTCCTCTTACTTACATCTGAGATTGTACCAACAATGGTTATATTGTCAGCAAATTTATAGATGGTATTTGAGCTATGCCTAGCCATACAGTCATGTGTATAGAGAGAGTAGAGCACACACTAAGAACAAACCCGAGATGTACCAGTGTTGATTGTCAGCGAGGAGGAGATGCTATCAGTAATCCGCACAGATTGTGGTCTTCCAGTCAGGAAATCGAAGATCCAATTGCATAGGGAGATATCCTATGCATAGAGGCCCAGGTTCCATAACTTATCAATCAGGATTGTGGAAATAGTTGAACAGCATCCTGACAGGTGTTTGTATTGTCCAGGTGGTCTAAGGCTAAGTGAAGAGGTATTGAGATTGCCTCTGCTGTTGACCTATTGTGGCGATAGGCAAATTGCAGTGAGTTGAAGTCTTGCTGAGGCAGAATCTCAGTCTCATCATGACCAACCTCTCAATGCATTTCATCACTGTAGATGTGAGTGCTACTGGGTGACAGTCATTAAGGCAACTCATATTATTCTTCTTACATACTGGTATAATTGTTGCATTTTTTTACGCAAGTGGGAAATTGCACCCGTAGTAGTGAGGGGTTGAAAATGTCCTTGAATACCCCCGCTAGTTGGTTGGCACAAGTTTTCAGAGCCTTACCAGGTACTCCATCGGGGCCTCCTGCCTTGCAAGGGTTCACCCTCTAAAGACAGCCTAACATCGCTTTTGAGATAGTGATCTCAGGGTCACCGGGTACAGCAGAGATCTTAACAGCTGTAGTTATATTTTCCCTTTCAAAGAAGGCATAGAGTTCATCTGGTAGTGAAGCATTGCCGCCATTCATGCTATTGGGTTTTGCTTTGTAGGAAGTGATGTCTTGCAAACCCTGTCAGAGTTGTCGTACACGGATGTCGACTCCAACCTCATTCAAAATTGTCTCTTCGCCTTTGAAATAGTCCTCCGCAAATCATACCTGGTTTTCTGGTATAGACATGGGTCGCTAGCCTTGATTGCCACAGATCTGGCCTTCAGCAGATGACATACCTCCTGGTTCATCCACGGTTTTTGGTCTGGGAATGTACAGCAAGTCTTTGTAGGCACAAAGGAGAGGAAGGAATCTGATGGGAGAGGAAAGTGGACCATAGGAGAAAGGAAAAGAAACATGGAAAACCTACAGCACAATACAGGCCCTTCAGCCCACAAAGCTGTGCCAAACATGTCGTTACCTTAGGACTACCTTGGCTTACCCATAGCCCTCTATTTTTCTGAGCTCCATGTACCTATCCAGGAGTCTCTTAAAAGACCCTATCGTTTCCGTCTCCACTGCTGCCAGCAGCCCATTCCACGCACTCACCACTCTCTGCATTTGTGTGTTTTTCTTTACATAAACTTATCACTGATATCTCCTCTGTACCTACTTCCAAGCTCCTTAAAACTATGCTCTCTTGTGCTAGCCATTTCAGCCCTGGGGGAAAAAAGGCTCTGATTGTCCACACGATTAATGCCTTTCATCATCTTATACACCTCTGTAGGTCACCTCTCATCCTCCGTCGCTCCAAGGAGAAAAGGCCGAGTTCACTCAACCTATTCTCATAAGGCATGCTCCCCAATCCAGACAACATCCTTGTAAATCTCCTCTGCACCCTTTCTATAGTTTCCACATCCTTCCTATAGTGAGGCAACCAGAATTGAGTACAGTACTTCAAATGGGGTCTGATCAGTGTCCTATATAGCGGCAACATTACCTCTCAGCTCTTAAACTGAATCTCAAGGTTGATGAAGGCCAATACACCATATGCCTTTTTAATCACACAGTCATCCTCTGTAGCAGCTTTGAGTGTCCTATGGACTCAGACCCCAAGATCCCTCTGAGCCTCCACACTGCCAAGAGTCTTACTATTAATGCTAAAAGAGGAGAAGATCTGGGGGAGTGGTAGGCAGGTGAGAAGAATTGAGAGTTCAGAGTGGGGAATAGAAGAGGGAAGGGGGTAGGGAAATATTTTCAGGCTGGAGGCTACCCAGACAGAATACAAGGTGTTGATCCTGGACCCTGAGGGTGGCCTCACCTTGGCTACTGGGAAGTTCCCCTTTTGGCGGATGGAGTGGAGGTGCTGAACATGTCATAAGGTGGGTGCTGGGAGCGGACCCAAATGCAAGACACAGACACTAAAGTACAAGGAACAGGATTTGACAAGAGACCTGGGACAAGAACACAGACCTGGGCTAGGACATTGGCTAGGCAAGCGAGACCAGGACAAGGAAATGGGAACGAGGAGCCTGGACTTGGACTCAGAGCTGGGGACTGGACAAGGACCCAGAAATTGGGTCTTGACTCGGGCTCAGACCCCGGAACTAGGTAAGGGCATGACGAGGCCGGGCTCCCGCAAGGCGAGGGCATGATGAGGCCGGGCTCCCGCAAGGCGAGGGCATGACGAGGCTTGGCTTCTGACTCTGAGCCAGAGACTGGACAAGGACCCAGAACCTAGGTCTTGACTTGGGCTCAGACTCCGGAACAAGGTGAAGACATGACATGGTCGTGGGAGACAGGACTAGGCGAGGCTACAGGACAAAACAAGAGACTCCCAGGCAAGACGAGGGAACTCCAGCACAGCATGAGGGAACTTCAGAAACAGAGCCTTGGTAATCTTGGGAGACAGGAACATAGAACACAGAGCCTTGGTCTTGCGAGAGACAGGAACATGGAACACAGAGTCAGGACCCCTCCTTGGAAACAGGACGTAGGGCCAGGACTTATACATAGAACACTGAGAGACAGATCTCCACTCAAGGTAGCAGCAAATGGCCAGACCCTACCCAGCAGAGGCAAGGGCATAAAGAGACGATCCCTAACACAAGGTAGTGGCAAATGGCCAGACCTACCTAGCAAAGGCATGGACACAAACAGTTCCTAACACCAGGTAGCGGCAAACAGCCAGACCTACCTAGTAAAGACGTGGACACAGAGACAGTTCAAAACAATGATAGACAGTTCCTTATCTTGCTCCAGTGGTTGAACTTGACAGCAGTGCAGGCAAAGGTTACAGGCAAGGCAAGGCTTCAGACACTGGTTGCAGGGCAAGGCTTCAGGAGGGCAGGGCAGAGAAGGGATTCAGACAGGGGGTTTAGACAGGAACAATCCAACAACTGAAGCTGAACCAAGGAGCTATTTATATAACCAGCTCAAAATGTGAATCAGCTGCCTCAATGAGAGCACCCAACAGAGAAAGAGAAAATCTGGAATAAGGAACAATGGACTGGAATCCAGACTTCACGGACCGGACCATGACAGAACGAAGCGTTCCCCAATTTGTGACAAATCTCACCAATGTAGCGGAGGCTGCATTAGGAGCACTGGACACAACAGACGACTCCAGTGGATTCGCAGCTCAAGTGTTGCCTCACCTGGAAGGGCTGTTGAGGATCTGACTGGAGGTGAGGGAGGAGGTGAATGGGCAGGTGAGGCACTTGGGCAGCTCACAGGGATAAATGAATGCCAGAGGGACGAATGGACAAGTGAATCACAGAGGGAGTGATCCCTGTGGAAAGCAGAGAGAAGTGGTGGAATTAAAGATGTGTTTAGTGGTATGATCCCTTTGGAGATGGCAGAGGTTATGGAGGATGAGGAGTTGAATAGAGAGTCTCATGGGGTGGTAGGGAAGGACAAGAGGAACTCTAACACTATTAGGGCGACAGGAGGATGGGGTGTTTGGGAAATGGCGGAGATGCGGGTGAAGGCAGCATCAATAGTGGAGGAAGGGATATCCTGTTCTTTGTAGAAAGAGGGCATCTCTGATGTTCTGGAATTGATGACCACCTCATGGGAACAAATGCGACAGAGGTGAAGGAACTGAAATGGGAATGGCATTTTTACAGGAGATAGGCTGGGATGAGGTACAGTTGAGCTCACTGTGGGAATCGGTAGGTTTATAAAAGACGTTGGTTGACAGTTTGTCTTCAGAGATGGAGACAGAGACTGAAAAAGGGGTCGGAGGTGAGTATTGTGAGCAGTTTGGAGCCCTGTGTCTGAGAAAGAATGTGCTGGCAGAGAAAGCCCAGAAGTGCTGTACAAGAATTATCCTGGGATGAAAGTGATGATGTCTAGGGAGTGCTTAATGGCCCAAGATAGATTCTTGATTAGTAAAAGCATCAAAGATTATGGGGAGAAGGCAGCGTTATGGTGTTGAGAAGGAAAACAAATCAGCCATGATCAATATCAGGGCAGACTCGATGGGCTGAATTGCCTAACAGTGCTCCTATGTCTTATGGAAAATTGATCTTTTAGAGTGCCATGCCGTGATGTTTAGTAGTTACAAAATAAAATATAATCTCAGAATAAAAAGCTGGAAAAGAACTATCTACCACACGGGAACGTGGCAGTGACACAGTAGATTCTGCAGATGCTGAAATCCTGAGCACCACACACAAAATGCAGCAGAGACTGAGCAAGTCAGACAGTATCGATGGCGGGGGAGAAACAGTCGATTTCAGGCTGAAACCCTTCATCACCTGGACAGTGACGGATGTGCCGATGTCTCTCATCTGATTGGTGGAAAGCTAACAATTTTACTTGTCAATAAAGACATTACTTTGAAAAGGGGAACACTGCTACATATCTGCAACTAAAATAAGAAATCGCACCAAATTTATGGGTAGGTAGAAAAGCTATTGCGGAAATAGATCTCTTCATGCGGTCAGACTGATCTAAAAGAGTATAGGAAAACAGGATCCGAAAGTGTCCCGGCAAATCTTTTATCGCTTCTCGGCCTTTTGGCTCAGATCAAGTGTAGTTTCTGTTCTTACCAGTTTAATACCTGGTACGTCCTTTACGTGGGGACAATGTATTAAACTGATTTTTGGAACAGGGAGTTTGGACTAGGAGCTTGCTCTGTCCTCTCCAAGCATCAACCTAGTATTGCAGTACTTCTGGGAATGGTGCAATTTCCCCTTGGGGAATTTTAAAGTATTTGAAAAGTAGATCTGTAAGAAAAAGCGGGCGTAACTCGGCAGGCTGGACGGTACCTGATGGAAACGGTGAAGACAGCCAAGCTGCGCGACGCCTTTGGCACCCCCACGGGTGGAGCACAGCCACAAGCCACCGGGACACGATCGGACGGCTCAGCCCACTCCTGGATCGGCTTCCCCTTCCTCTCAGAGTCCCTCACGGTCAGATCCACCGCCGTCACGCCGGTGTTCTTCTCTGACCACTGCCTTCTGCGAGCCGCCTGTCACCTACGGGCGGCCCGGAAGGCAGGTAGGCGAACATGGAAACTGAACGTAAAGCTGCCGACCCCAGAGAACATCGAGGAACTAGGTGCCTTTTATTTTCCTTTTATATTTTATCTCTATTAATTATATAGTTCCAGTAATATTATTTCCCTCGGGATCAATAAAGTATGACTACGACTAATATCTATTAACTGTAATTCATTTAATCGTATATAGTGTATTTTCTGTTACTTGGCGGGGTGGGGTACATCACGCAGCATCCACACAAACTTAATTCAGCTCCGCTATCACAAGGATGGTTTCTACCAAATGCAATAAGCATATACAACAGTTCATCTCTGTGCGACACATCATAGTACAAAATAATAAAGCAGAGACTATTGTACTATGTACACTGCATCGGTACACTACTTTTATATTACTATTTTTTGCAGTACTATTATTCTGTATTTAGTATTAGTTAAGCACATTGCTATGTGTGTTTTTAAATGTTACCGCTGTAACAAAAGAATTTCCCACTCGGGATCAATGAAGTTTATTATTATTATTAAAGGTCAGTTTTGGTGATATCAGAAATGATCTGGCAAGTTGGATTGGCGGTAAGAAAAGCGAATGCTATGTTGGCATTCATTGCAAGAGGAATAGTGTATAAGAGTGAGCAGGTGTTGGTGAGGCTCTATGGGGCATTCGTGAGACCTCATTTGGAATACTGTGTGCAGTTTTGGGCCCCCTATCTTAGAAAGGATGTACTGATGTTGGAGAGAGTTCAGAGAAGATTTACGAGGATGATTCCTGGAATGCAGGGGCTAACATATGAGGAGCATCTGTCGGCTCTTGGATTGTATTCATTAGAGTATAGAAGAATGAGAGGGGATCTCATAGAAATGTTTCGAATGTTGAAAGGGTTAGACAGAGTAGATGTGGAAAGGTTGTTTCCCTTGGTGGGTGAGCCCGGGACAAGAGGCCATAGTCTTAGAATCAGAGGGTACCCAGTTAAAACAGAGATGAGGAGAATTTTTTTTAGCCAGAAGGCCGTGGATTTGTGGAATTCGTTGTCACATATGGCTGTGGAGGCCCGATCATTGAGGGTGTTTAAGGAGGAGATTGACAGGTATCTAATTAGTCAGGGTATCAAGGGATATTGGGAAAAAGCTGGAAATTGGAACTAGATGGGTGAATAGTTTAGCTCATGGGGGAGCTGCAGAGCAGACTCTATGGGCCGAATGGCCTACTTCTGCTCCTTTGTCTTGTGATCTTGTGAAGTATGGTTTGGGACAGGTTGTTTTCTGGCAAAGCAGTATTTGGTAAGTGGGAGACCTTCAAATATCAACTTTTGAGAGTACAAGAACAAATTAGGTAATCCCAGGAGATCGGCATTTTTTGAGATTCTCAAACCATACTGTCATTCCACTTAGATCACGTCACTTAGATCACGTTTCTTCCCCATTCTGATGTTTGCTCTGATCAACAACTGAACCTCTTGACCACATTTGCATGCTTTTATGCATTGGGTTGCTGGCACACGATTGGCTGATTGGATATTTACATTAATGAACAGATGTACAAGTGCTCCAAATAAAGTGGCCTTTTAGTGCTACAGCATTTACTTGGAAAAGTTCGAAGTTCAAACTAAAATTGATTATCAGAGTACATACATGTCACTACATAAAACCCTGAGATTCTTTTTCCTGCTGGCATACTTAGCAAATCTATAGAACAGTAACTGCAAAAACGATCAATGAACAATAAACTGCAAATGCAAATATAAATAAATAGCAATAATAATTCATACTTGTTGTTAACAAGTAAAGAGTCCTCAAAGTGAGACCATCAGTTGTGAGAACACCAGAAGTAGAATGAGTGTAGTTTTCCCCCTTTGTTCAAGAGCCTGATAGTTGAGGGGTAGTAACTGTTCCTGAACCTGGTGGTGTGAGTCCTGAGACTCTTGTACCTTCTACCTAACGGCAGCAGTGAGTAAAGAGCAGGGCCTGGGTGGTGAGGACCTTTGGTGATGAACGCTGCTTTTATTTTACAATGTTTTGTGTATTGTAGATGTGCTCAGTGGTTGGGGAGGCTTTACCCGTGATGTACTGGGCCGAATCCACTACCTTTTGTAGGACAGGAAAAGTTTAGCAGGATATGTGCCTAACGCAGGCAAGTGGAGTCTGCTCGGGCTGGCATGGATACGTCTGGAATATTACTCTACGACTCTGACTAGATTAGAACTACGGAGAATAAAAGAAAAAGATTTGAAGACTAGCTTTGTTTGTCACATATACATTGAAACATAAAAGGGGATGCATCATTGTGTCAATGACCAGCACAGCGTGCTGAGGTCAGCCCACAAGTGTTGCCATGCTTCTGGCACCGATATAGCATGCCCACAACTTACTAGGCCGAACCCAAATGTGCAAGGAAACTGGAGTAGCCGAAGGAAGCCCATGTGGGTCACAGGAAGAACGTACAAACTTATTACAGACAGCAGCGGGAATTCAACCCTGTACAGTGTTACACTATCATGCCAAAAAGAACAAGAGTTTGGCTCAGTAGAATTGATCCAACCCTTACTGATTTTCACTACTGTTATTGGGGTTCTCTGCCCTGAAGCTGTAAATAGTCAGTCAGTCACTGGTGAAATTGAGAGTTTTATCAGGGCCTATGTAGCATAGCGGTTAGCGCGATCTTATTACAGCTCGTGGCGTGGGAGCCTGGAATTCAGTCCCAGCGTACTCTGTAGGGAGTCTTGGTACATCCTGCCCATTGAATGCATGGGTTTTACCCAGGAGATCCGGCTTCCTCCCACAGTCCAAAGACGTACAAGGTGCGGTAATTGTCATTGTAAATTGTCCCATGGGTTAGGTTAGGGTTAAATTGGGGTTGTCGGGGATTGCAGGGGTAGCATGACTCAAAGGGCCGGAAGGACTGTATCACCGAATACAGAAGTAAAAAGCAAAGATGCAATGATGAGGCTCCATAAGGTGTTGGTCAGACCAGATTGGGAATAGTGTGAACACTAGGAAGTCTGCAGATGTTGGAAACAGATTCAAAATGTTGGAGGAACTCAGCAGCTCAGGCAGCATCTATAGAAATGAAGAAACATTTAGTGTTTCGCACCGAGACCCTCCATCACGACTGAAAAGTAAGAGGAATGACACCAGAATGAAAAGGTGGGGGGAGGGGAAGGATGCTAGCTGGAAGGTGATAGGTGAAGCCAGGTGGGTGCGAAGGAATCAGAATCAGGTTTATTATCATCGGCATGCGAAGTGAAACCTGTTAACTTAGCAGCAGCAGTTCAATGCAATACATAATATAGAAGAAGTTAAAAAAAATACATAAATAAAGTACATATACATTGAATAGATTTTAAATTGTGCAAAAAAAGAAATAATATATGCTAAAAAAAAGTGAGGAAATGTTCACAGATTCAATGTCTATTTAGGAATCAGATGGCAGAGGGGATGAAACTGTTCCCGAATTGCTGAGTGTGTGCCTTCAGGCTTCTGTACCTCCTACCTGATGGTAACAGTGAGAACTGAGCATGCCCTGGGTGCTGTCTTTCTGAGACACAAAATGTTCTGGGTACTTTGTAGGCTAATACGCAAGATGGAGCTAATTAAATTTATGACCCTCTGCAGTTTCTTTCGGTCCTGTGCAATAGCCCCACCCCCCATACCAGACAGGGATGCAGCCTGTCAGAATGCTCTCCATGGTACATCTATAGAAGTTTTTGAATGTATTTGTTGACATATCAAATTTCATCAAACTCCCAATAAAGTATCGTCACTGTCTTGCCTTCTTTATAGCTGCATCTATACGTTGGGACCAGTTTAGATTCTCAGAGATCTTGAGACCCAGGAACTTGAAGCTGCTCACTCTCTCCACTTCTGATCCCTCTATGAGGATTGGTATGTGCTCCTTCATCTTACCTTTCCCGAAGTCCACAATCAGCTCTTTCATCCTATTGCTGCAACAACATTCCACTAGTTGGCATATCTCTCTCTAGTATGCCTTCTCATCACTACCTTTGATTCTACCAACAATGGTTGTATCGTCAGCAAATTTATAGATGGTATTTGAGCTCTGCCTAACCACACAGTCATGTGTATATAGAGCAGTGGGCTAAGCACACACCCCTGAGGTGCGACAGTGTTGATTGTCAGTGAGGAGGAGATGTTATCACCAATCCACACGAATTGTGGTCTTTCGGTTAGGAAGTCAAGGATCCAATTGCAGAGGAGGTACAGAGGCCCAGGTTCTGTAACTTATCAATCAGGATTGTGGGAATGGTGGTGTTAGATACTGAGCTGTAGTCGATGAACAGCTTCCTGAGATAGGTGTTTGTGTTGTCCAGGTGGTCTAAGGCCGAGTGAAGAGCCATTGAGATTGCATCTACCATTGACCTATTGTGGTGATGGGCAAGTTGCAGTTGGTCCAGTCCTTGCTGAGGCAGGAGTTCAGTCTAATCATGACCAACCTCTCAAAGCATTTCTTCACTGTAGATGTGAGTTCTACTGGGCGATAGTCATTAAGGCAGCTCACATTATTCTTTTTAGGCACTGGTATAATTGTTGCCTTTTGGAAGGATGTGGGAACTTCTTCCCATAGCAGTGAGAGGTTGAGAATGTCCTTGAATACTCCAGCCAGTTGGTTGGCACAGGTTTTCAGAGCCTTACCAGGTACTCCATCGGAACCTTCGCTTTGCGAGGGCTCACTCTCTTTAAAGATGGCCTAACATTGGCCTCTGCGACAGAGATCTCAGGGTCACAGGGTACGGCAGGGATCGTCACAGCTGTTGTCATATTCTCCCTTTCAATGCGGGCATAGAAGGGTTTGAGTTCACCTGGTAGTGAAGCATCACTGCCATTCATGCTATTGGGTTTCGCTTTGTAGGAAGTAATGTCTTGCAAACCCTACCAGAGGCTCATGGGGTGGTAGGGAATGACAAGAGGAACTCTACCACTGTTAAGGTGACAGGAGGATGGGGTGTTCTGGAAATGGCAGAGATACGGGTGAGGGCAGCATCAATAGTGGAGGAAGGGAAATCCTGTTCTTTGAAGAAAGATGGCATCTCTGATGATCCTGGAATTAATAGCCACATTGTGGGAACAGATGTGGAGAAACTGAGAAAAGGGAATGGCATTTTTACAGGAGATTAGGCTGGGATGAGGTACAGTTGAGCTAACTGTGGGAATCTGTAGGTTTGTAAAAGACATTGGTTGACAGTTTGTCTCCAGAGGTGGAGACAGAGACTGAGAAAGGGGTTGGTGGTGAGTATTGTGAGCAGTTTGGAGCCCTGTGTCTGAGAAAGAATGTGCTGGCAGAGAAAGCCCAGAGATGCTGTACAAGAATTATCCTGGGATGAAAGCAATGATGTCTAGGGAGTGCTTAATGGCCCAAGATAGATTCTTTATTACTAAAAGCATCAAAGATTATGGGGAGAAGGCAGCGTTATGGTGTTGAAAAGGAAAATAAAACAGCCATGATCAATGTCAGGGCAGACTCGATGGGCCGAATTGCCTAACAGTGCTTCGATGTCTTATGGAAAATTGATCTTTTAGAGTGCCATGCCGTGATGTTTAGTAGTTACAAAATAAGATATAAACTCAGAATAAAAAGCTGGAAAAGAACTATCTACCACACGGGAACGTGGCAGTGACACAGCAGATTCTGCAGATGCTGAAATCCTGAGCACCACACACAAAATGCAGCAGAGACTGAGCAAGTCAGACAGTATCGATGGCGGGAGAGAAACAGTCGATTTCAGGCTGAAACCCTTCATCACCTGGACAGTGACGGATGTGCCGATGTCTCTCATCTGATTGGTGGAAAGCTAACAATTTTACATGTCAATAAAGACATTACATTGAAAAGGGGAACAGTGCAATATATATGCAACTAAAATTAGAAATCGTTCCAAATTCATGAGTAGATAGAAAGGATATTGTGGAAATGGATCTCTTCATGCGGTTTGCCTGATCTAAAAGAGTACAGGAAAACAGGATCCAAAAATCTCCCTACCAATATGTTATCGCTTCTCGGCCTTTTGGCTCAGATCAAGTGTAGTTTCTGTTCTTACCAGTTTAATACCTGGTATGTCCCTTACGTGGGGACAATGTACTAAACTGATTTTTGGAACAGGGAGTTTGGACTAGGAGCTTGCTCTGTCCTCTCCAAGCATCAACCTAGTATTGCAGTACTTCTGGGAATGGTGCAATTTCCCCTTGGGGAATTTTAAAGTATTTGAAAAGTAGATACTTAAGTAACATGCGCGAAATGTTGGAGGAAATCAGCAGACCAGGTAGCATTTATGAACGTGGTAACCAGAGCGTCAGTTCTTCCAGCAGATTTTTGGATCATTGCATTGACCTGTACAAAAAGGACAGTTTGCACCTGAATTGGAGGGGGGAGACTACATCAAGGCAAGGCACTCACGTAGGTCCCCGTTACGCCTGCCTGTTTGTCGGCTACGCGGAACAGTCTATGTTCCAAGCCTACACTGGTCTCTGTCTCTGCCCCCCACTTTATCTCCGCTACATCGACGACTGCAATGCACCCTGCACCCGTGCTGAACTCGTCAACTTCACAGACTTTGCCTCCAGCTTCCCTGCCGTCAAATTCACCCGGTCCATTTCTGACACTTCCCTTCTCTTTCCCGACCGCTTTGTATCTGTCTCTGGAGATAGCTTATCCACCGACGTCTATTTCAAGCCCCCGGACTCTCACAGCTAGCTACCCAGCTACTTGCAAAAACGCCGCCCCCTTCGCTCAAGTCCTTCGTTTCCGCCGCATCTGCTCTCAGGATGATTCTTTTCATTCTAAAACGAAGGAGACGTCTAGTTTTTTTTCAAATAAAGGGGCTTCCCTTCCTCCACCATCAGCCCTGCCCTCAACCGCATCTCTTCCATTTCACGCACGTCTGCTCTTCCTTACCCCATCCTCCCGTCACCCTACCAGGGATAGAGTTCCTCTTCTCCTCACCTACCACCCCTCCAGCCTCCGCGTCTGGTACATAATTTTCCGAAACTTCCGCCGCCTCCAACGGGATCCCAAGTACCAAACACATCTCCCTCGAACCCCCACCCCCACCCCCAACACTTCCTGCTTTCCACAGGGATCGCTCCCTACGCGACTCCCATGTCCATTCTTCCCTCTCCACTGATCTCCCTCCTGGCGCTTATCCTTGCAAGCAGAATAAGTGCGTCATCTGCCCCCACACCTCCTCCCTCACTACCATTCAGGGCCCCAAACTGTCCTTCCAGGTGAGGCGAAGCTTCACCTGTGAATCTGTTGGGGTCAGTTTCTGTGTTCGGTGTTCCCGGTGTGGTCTCCTGTATAACGATGAGACTTGACGTAGACTGGGAGACAACTTCACTGAGCATCAATCCACCCTCTTCCAGGTTTCACCTATCACCTGGTCTTTCTTTCTCCCATCCCCCCACTTTTTAAAATCTACTCCTCAGCTTTTTTTCTCCAGTCCTGCCGAAGGGTTTCAGACCGGAACATCGACTGTATTTTTTTTTCGATAGATGCTGTCTGGCCTGATGAGTTCCTTCAGCATTTTGTGCGTGTTGCTCCGATTTCCAGCGTCTGCAGACTTTCTCTTGTTTGTGATCAAGGCAGGCTTACTGGCCCAGACCGTATCAGCCCCAGGGTACTGAAGACTGTGAGACAGCTGTCTGTAATTTCGCATCAGTTTTACAATCTGAGTCACAGATAGGAAAAGATACTGGTGCTGCGGAAGACATCCTGCTTGGTTCCTGTACCTAAGAATGTGACTCCATCTGGATTTAATGACTACAGACCAATTGCCCTCAGCTCTCATGTGACGAAGATCACATTTTTTGATCTCTCTAGTGCCTTCAATACAATCCAGCCACTTCTTCTGAGTGAGAAACTGCAAAGGATGGGCGTCAACATATCCACTATCTCCTGGGATTACAAACTAGCTGATAGGTAGACCCCAGTTTTGGCATAAATCAGGAGTGGGGATGTTATGTTGAAATTGTATAAGACATTGGTAAGACCTAATTTGGAGTATTATGTGCAGTTTTGGTCACCTGCCTACAGGAAAGATGTAAATAAGATTGAAAGATTCCAGAGAAAAACTTGTAAAGATATTGTCAGCACCCCAGGACCTGAGTTATTGTATATGGAAAGTTTGAATATCTGAGAACTTTATTCCCTAGATTGTAGAAGAATGAGGGGAGATTTAACAGAGGTGTGCAAAATTATGAGGGCTATAGATAGGGTAAGTGCAAGCAGGCCTTTTCTACTGAGATTTTGTGAGACTACAACTGGAGGTCATGGGTTAGGATGAAAGGTGTAATGTTTAAGGAGAACATGAGGGGAAACATCTTCACTCAGGGTGTCATCAAAGTGTGAAACAAGCTGCTAGCACAAGGGGTCGATTTCAATATTTGGGAGAAATCTGGATAGGTACATGAATGGAAGGGTTATGGAGGATTATGGTCTGGGCGCTGGTTGATGGGACTAAGCAGATTATTGGTTCAGCACAGACGAGATAGGCCAAAAGGCCTGTTTCTGTGCTGTTCTGCTCTTTGACTGTATGACTCTATTTTTTTTGCTCCAGATTCCAGCAGCTGTAGTCTCTTATGTTATTATTACTTAGACCCATGCCGAGAAAATAAGCACACAAAGCACAAAATACATTTAATACTATTTTTAAAAATGTATCCATCAGGAGGCTTAGGTAGCCTTACTGCTCTCTGAGCGATTTCAATATCTAACTCAACTCATAGTATAGCATTATCCTCTACTAAAGCCTCAATGATTTCTCTAAGCCTACAAATCCTTCTTATTTCACTCGGACTAGATCCATTCCACAGAGTCAAACATTTTTGTGCCAAGGCACTTCGTGAGGATTAGAAGTTCAAAGTAAATTTATTATCAAAATACTTTTCCAGCATGTCACCACATGCCACCCTGAGGTTCATTTTCTATAGAAGTGAGGCTGCCCAGATCTTATATGAAGTGTTGCTCCTCCATCCTGAGAGGGTCTCATTGTGGCAGTCGAGGAGGCCATGGACCGACAGGTCGGAATGGGAAGTGGAATTAATATAGGTGTCCACCAGGAAATCCTGCTTGTTGTGCTTGACTTGACAAGTGGTCCCCTAATCCACCACAGGTCTCCCGATGTGGAGGACGCCACACTGGGAGCACCGGAATCAGAAGCAAATGGGGTTGGGGTATGAGAGGTGGTCGCTGGAAGGACCTATGGGTGAACTGTGTCTCTGCATTGGTAAGGATTGCAGTTTTCAAGCTCTGGGTTCCTGTGAACCCAATCTGTTTTATGGACAATCTGGTAGCTTCTTGGTCTTTATTAGTTGCAAAAGCTGTTTGTTTTGGGTTAATTTATCTGGCTGAATTTTAGTTCCCCAGTTGCCATGGAGATGGATGGACTCCAGTTTTTATCCATGCTTTGGTGGACTTGACCTGTAAATTAGCAACAATGCCAGCCTGCCCCTTAATATTCTTAGTTAATAAAAAAAATCAATTTATGTTAGTTTTAAAACTAACCAGAGATGGGACACAATTGTCATTTGGGGAAAAGTTAAAGAAGCAGTTTAAACATATAGTAAAATGCTTTAGATATTCCAGTCAATTTAAAAATATTTCTTAATATACCTCAGTATTTTGACATTGTTTCTCTAATCAAATACTTGCGTAAAATTATACAGCAGATACATTTTCCATTTCTCATTTTGTTTTGTCGTTTCAGCTCTTCTCCTTACCTGCCCATCACCTCTCCTCTTTCCCCTCCACTCTCCTCTCCTATCAGATTCCTTCTTCTTCAGCCCTTTACTTTTTCCACCAATCACCTCCCAGCTTCTCACTTCATCCTCCCTCCCCAACCCAGCCAGCTTCCCCCGTCACCTGATCTCACCTATCACCTGTCAGCTTGTACTCCTTCCCCTCCCTGCTCCCAATCCTAGCTTCTGACCACTCCCTCTCCAATCTTAAAGGATCTCAGCCCAAAACATTGACTGTTTATTTCCCTCCATAGAGGCTGCCTGACCTGGTGAGTTCCTTCAGCATTTTGTGTGTGTGTGTGTTGTTTATGGATTTATTTCATATTTATTCAGTGTGAAGTGGGGCCTTCCAGCTCTTTGAGCCATGCTGCCTAACTTAATTTTGGGACAATTTGCAACGACCAATTAACCTACTTGGTACACCTTTGGACTGTGGGAGGAAACCAGAGCACCTGGGGAAAACCCACATAATCCACAGTGAACATGTACAGAGACTCCTTATAGAATGACACCGGAATTGAATGCCAAACTGTGGATTTCCCTGAACTGTGTTAGCGTTGCATTAAGCGCAATGTTACTGTCACACCCAGTAAGGTCACATCACAGAGCCGGTTCAATGAAAACTAACGATTCAAATAAATGCATACGTTTATTATCAAAGTCTGCACACAGAACACGTCTCTGAGATTTGTCCTCCTGCACACAGCCACGAAACAAAGAAACACCACGGAACCTGTACAAAGAAAATATCAAACACCCGACGCACGGAAAAAAAAACAAATTGCGCAAATGGCAAAAAGCAACTAACCAACACATAGAATATCAAGTTCAAAGCAGGAGTCCGTTAGTATTCAGCTTAATTCAGTTCAGCAGCATGTCTCCTAGCCCAGTGCAAGGTGGAAGGCCATTCTTTGCTCAAGCACTCCAGTCTGCATTGATCCCCCTGACCAAAAATCTCAAAAAGAGTAACCAGATCCAGGAAGACATGCAACCTGAACCTCAAAGTCCCTAAAAATGAGCTTGCAACCTCCCTGATCAATCCTTGGAACTAAAGTCAAAATGTTCAGAAGGAGATGGACCCGTTGGAAACTAGGACTGAGAAATGGCTGAGATGGAGTTTAATCTGGACAACTATGAGTTGTTACACACTGGGAGGTAAGAGGAAAGTACACAGATTTGGCAGGAGCCTTAGGAACATTGATGTACAGAGCTTTCTGAAAGTAACAACACAAGTCGATGGACCATAAGACCATTAGATATAGGAGCAGAATTAGGCCATTTGACCTGTCGAGTCTGCTCCGCCATTTCAACGCACCTGATCCAATTTTCCTCTCAGCCCCAGTCTCCTGCCTTCTCCCCATCTCCCTTCATGCCATGGCCAATCAAGGATCTATCAGCCTTGGCCTTAAATATACATAAATTGCCGGGGGCCTAGCAGAGATATTTAAATCATCCTTAGTCACAGGTGAAGTACCAGAGGATTGGAAGATAGTCAATGCTGTTCCACTGTTTAAGAAAGGCTCTAAAATTAAACCAGGAAGTTGTAGGCCAGTGAGCAGGACATCAACAGCAGGAAAGTTATTGGAAGATATTCTGATGGACTGGATATATATGTAAGTACTTAAATAGACATGGACTGATTAATAATAGTCAGCATGACTTTGTGCGTGGTAGGTCATATCTAATCAACCTTTTAGAGTTTTTTTCAGGAAATTATCAAGGAAGTGGATGAAGGGCAGGCAGTGGATGATATCTACATGGACTTCAGCAAAACATTAGACAGGGTCCCACTTTGGAGGTTGGTGAAGAAGGTTCAGTTGCTCGGCATTCAAGATGAGGTAGTAAATTGGATTAGACATAGGTTTTTTGGGAGAAGCCAGAGAGTGGTAGCTGATGGTTACCTCACTGACTGGAGGCCTGTGTCTAGTGCAGTGCTGCAAGGACTGGTGCTGGGTCCTTCCATTGTTGGTTGTCATCTAGATCAAAGATCTAGACCGAATGGCCTACTCCTGCACCTATTTTCTATGTTTCTATGTTTCTATAATGTGGTTAGCTGGATCAGCAAATTTGCACGATCAGTGGTGTAGTGGCCAGCAAGAAAGACTATTGGAGCTTGCAGTGGGATCTGGACCAGCTGGAAAAATGGGCTGAAAAATGGCAGATGGAAATTAATGCAGACAAGTGTGAAGTTTTTGCACTTCAGTATAACCAATCAGGGTAGGTTTTATCCAGTGAACAGCAGGACACTGAGGTCTGCTGTACCACAAAGGGATCTGGAAATACAGTTCCATAATTCATTAGTGTGACAGGTAGATAGGGTTGTAAAGAAAGCTTTTGGTACATTGGCCTTCATAAATCAATGTACTGAGCACAGGAGATGAGATGTTATGTTGAAGTTGTATAAGACATTGGTGAGGACTAATTTAGTGCATTGTCTACAATTTTTGTCACCTACCTTCAGGAAAGATTTAAATCAGTTTGAAAGAGTACAGGAAAAAATATACAAGGATGTTGCTGGGACAGGGGGACCTGAGTTATAAGGAAAGATTGAATGGGTTAGGAACCTACAAAGGGAAAATACTATCTTAGATTTAGTCCTGTGCAATGAGACAGGTAAGATTAACGAACTTGTAGTCAGGGATCCTCTTGGAAAGAGTGATCATAGTGTGATTGAATTTCACATTCAGATGGAGGATGAAATAGTTAGATCCAAAACTAGTGGACTATGCTTGAACAAGGGAGACTACAACGGGATGAGGGAGGAGTTGGCTAATGTGGATTGGGAGCACAGGCTATTTGGTAGGACAGTTGAGGAACAGTGGAATACTTTCAGAGAGGTTTTTCACGGTGCTCAACAAAAGTACATTCCAGTCAAAAGTAAAGACAGTGAGTGTAGGGACAGCCAGCCTTGGATAACTTCGGAAATAAAAGACAGTATCAAATTAAAAGCTCATGTGTACAGAGTCGCAAAGAATAGTGGGAGACTGGAGGATTGGAAAAACTTTAAAAAGCAACAGAGAACAACTAAGCAAGAAATAAGGAAAGGAAAGATAGAGCATGAAAGTAAATTAGCACAAAATATAAAAGCAGATAGCAAAAGTTTTTATAAATACATAAAGCAGAAGAGGGTGGCTAAAGTCAACATAGGTCCCTTGGAAGACGAGAAGGGGAAATTGATATTGGCTGATAAGGAAACGGCTGAGGCATTGAACGACTATTTTGTGTCAGTCTTCATGGTGGAGGACACGTCTAATATGCCAAAGAATGATGTTATGGACGAAATGAGAGGTGAGGACCTCGATAAAATCACTGTAACTAAAGAGATAGTGATGAGCAAACTAGAGGGCCTGAAGGTAGACAAGTCCCCTGGTCCTGATGGGATGCATCCCAGGGTGCTGAGGGAATTGGCGGAGGTTATAGTAGACACGAAGGTAATCATTTATTCAAACTCTCGAGACTCTGGGCAGGTCCCGGCGGATTGGAAGACAGCAAATATCACGCCACTTTTTTAAAAAGGATGTAGGCAAAAGATGGGCAACTATAGGCCAGTTAGCTTAACATCTGTAGTTGGGAAAATGCTTGAAGCTGTCACTAAGGAAGAAATAGCGAAACATTTCGAAAGGAGTGGTTCCATTAGACAGACACAGCATGGATTCAGAAAGGGCAGGTCCTGTTTGACAAACTTACTGGAGTTCTTTGAGGATGTAATGAGTGTAGTGGATAGAGGGGAACAGGTGGATGTTGTATATTTGGATTTCCAGAAGGTGTTCGATAAGGTGCAACACAAGAGACATATAAATAAGATACGGACACATGGAGTTGGAGGAAATGTATTGGTATGGATAGTGGATTGGTTAACCAATAGAAGGCAGAGAGTTGGTATAAATGGGTATTTCTCTGCTTGGCAGTTGGTGGTGAGTGGGGTGTCGCAGGGGTTGGTGCTGGGCCCGCAGCTGTTTACCATTTACATTGATGATTTGGAAGAGGGGACTGAGTGTAGCATAGCAAAATTTGCTGATGACACTAAACTGAGTGGAAAAACAAATTGTACAGAGGATGTGGAGAGTGTGCAGAGGGATATAGATAGGTTAAGTGAGTGGGCCAAGGTCTAGCAGATGGAATACAATGCTGGTAAATGCGAGATCATCTACTTTGGAAGGAATAATAGAAGAGCAGATTATTATTTAAATGGTGAAAGATTGCAGCTTGCTGTTGTGCAGAGGGATTTGGGAGTGCTTGTTCATGAATCACAAAAAGTTGGCTTGCAGGTACAACAGGTTATTAAGAAGGCAAATGGAATGTTGGCCTTCATTGCTAGAGGGATTGAATTCGAGAGCAGGGAGGTCATGCTGCAATTATACAGGGTACTGGTGAGGATGCACCTGGAGTACTGCGTGCATTTCTGGTCTCCGTACTTGAGGAAGGATATACTGGCTTTGGAGGCAGTGCAGAGGAGGTTCACCAGGTTGATTCCAGGGATGAAGGAGTTAACCTATGAGGAGAGATTGAGTCGCCCGGGACTATACTCTCTGGAGTTCAAAAGAATGAGAGGGGATCTTATAAAAACATACAAAATTTTGAAATGGATAGATAAGATAGAAGTAGAAAAGTTGTTTCCATTGGTAGGTGAGACTAGAACTAGGGGACATTGCCTCAAGATTCAGGGGAGAGGATTTAGGATAGAGATGAGGAGAAACTGTTTTTCCCAGAGAGTGGTGAATCTGTGGAATTCTCTGCCCAAGGAAGTAGTTGAGGCTTCTTCACTAAATATATTTAAGAAACAGTTAGATAGGTTTTTACATAGTAAGGGAATTAAGGGTTATGTGGAAAGGGCAGGTAGATGGAGCTGAGTTTACGGACAGATCAGCCATGGTCTTTTTGAATGCTGGGGCAGGCTCGATGGGCCGGCTGGCCTACTCCTGCTCCTATTTCTTATGTTCTTATGTTCCTTGGAACGTAGACGATTGAGAGGAAATTTGATAGAGGTATACAAAATTATGAGGGGTATAGATAGAGTGAATGCAAGCAGGCTTTCCCCACTGAGGTTTGGTGAGACTACAACCAAAGGTCATGGGTTAAGGGTGAAAGATGAAAAGTTTAAGGGGAACATGAGGGGAAACCTCTTCACTCAGAGCGTGGAATGAACTGCCCGCACAAGTGTTGCCTGCAAGCTTGATTTCTACATTTAATGGAAATTTCGATAGGTGCATAGGTAGTAGGGGTATAGAGGGTTATGTTCCCTGTGCAGGTTGATGGGAGTAGGCAGTTTAAATGGCTTGGCACAGATTAGATAGGCCAAAGGGATGTTTTCTGTGCTGATTTTTCTGTGACTCTATGACTCTAAAATGTGAAAGATTTTCTTTTTGTGCAGTATTTCATTATCCCCTTCAATTATTAAAAAAAACAAAATTTATGTGATTTTTTTTTCAGTTTTCATTCTAAATATTCGTAGTATACATATTACAAAAAATAAAGAACCATGCAGTTTTTAGGCCAGTGTAAAAAAAATTCCTGCATAGAGCCATAGTCGATTTGCGCAGCATTAGAGGGAATGTTGCTGTTGAGTCTGTCCCATTGAAATTATACAGGGGAGACAATAGGTGACCCTAATGACCATCTCCAACATTAACACATTGTTTAATGCGCACTTTAAAACAGATCTGTTTGGTCATTTAAATTTCTGTTAGTATATTGATAGAGCCAATCCTTTAACACTAGAACAATAGGGGTCTATTTAGAGTGTTTGGAATTCCTGCTCAGAAACCTTTGGAACAGATACAGTATTGAATCACAAACAAGAGAAAATCTGCAGATGTTGGAAATCCAAGCAACACGCACAAAATGCTGGAGGAACTCAGCGGGCCAGACAGCATTTTGTGTGTGTTGCTTAACAGTATTGAATACTTGAAAGGGTTCTACCAGTTGGGATGTGCCACCATTGTAACAAAGTAATTCTGTGAAGTTACCTGGCCATTGAAACTGTAGCTAATCGTTTCTTGTTACCTTAGTGCTGAAAAGATGGGAAACCTTGTGTCAAGAGAGTGAACAACAGGAATTCTGCAGATGCTGGAAATTCAAGCAACACACATCAAAGTTGCTGGTGAACGCAGCAGGCCAGGCAGCATCTATAGGAAGAGGCGCAGCCTGAAACGTCGACTGCGCCTCTTCCTATAGATGCTGCCTGGCATGCTGCGTTCACCAGCAACTTTGATGTGTGTCAAGAGAGTGAAACTCTTAGGCTACGTCTACACTACGCCGGATATTAAGCGTTTTCAGATTTATTCACTCTGGAGAGTGTTTTCGAAAATCTCCGTTTTCGGGGGCTGGGAACGCCGGCTCAGTGTGGACGGGAGGGCAAAACGAAGAGAAAAAGCATCGTTTTCAAAATTATCCGGCGTAGTGTGGACGTACCCTTAGATTCTCACTCCAGAGGATGTGCTGCATGAATAAAGATTTTAATATTTTACATTTAGAGCTTTCGTGTTGTTCAGATTAGTCAGTCACAGCAAGGGCACTAATCAGTAACTGAGATGTTGCAACATCCAAACGGCTGAGTTACTAAGGGATAGTTTAAATTCAAATCTTCAAACATAAAACAAACTACGAATCAGCAGCTCTGACCAAGGAGAATTTCACCAATTTTCAAAGTTCAAAGTAAATTTATTATCAAAGTACATCTATGTCACCGTATACAACCCTGAGATTTATTTTCTTGTGGGCATACTTAATATATTCAACAACCATAATAGAATCAACGAAAGACCGCACTAACAGGGTGGACAGCCAGTGTGCATAAGACAAGAAAACTGCAAATATAAAAAAAGAAATAATAAAAAATAAATAAATAAGCAATAAATATCGAGAACATGAGACGAAGAGTCCTTGAAAGTTAGTCCATAGGTTGTGCAAACATTTCAGTGATGGGGCAAGAGAAGTTGAGTGAAATTGTCCCCTTTGGTTCGAGAGCCTGGTGACTGAAAGTTAATAACAGTTCCTGAAACTGGTGGTGTGAGTCCAGAGGCTCCTGTACCTTTTTCCTTCTTCCTCATTGTGTGCTTCTAAAGTCATTCCCAAATCTCCTCTTTCTAAGCTTTAGACAATACCTCCGCTGCTTAATTCACCCCCATATTCTCCCCACCCCCACATTCAGCAGGGATAATTTACATCTAAACCTTTAGTTCCCCATCAAATCCTAAAAATTTCATTTAAGTTTCTTCAGCAACACACACAAAATGCTGGAGGTACTCTGCAGGTCAGGCAGCATCTACGGAAATGAATAAACATGACATTTTGGGCCAAGACCCTTCATCAGGACTGGAAAGGAAGGGGCAAAGATGCCAGAATGAAAAGGTGGGAGAGGGGAAGCAGGATAGCTGGAAGTTGACAGGTGAAGCCGGGTAGCTGGGACAGGTCAGGGGCTGGAGAATAAGGAATCTGAGGGGAGAGGAGAGTGGGCCATGGGTGAAAGGGAAGGAGGAGAAGTACCAGGTGATAGGTAGGTGAGGAGAAGAGGTACGAGGCCAGAGTGGGGGATATAAGAAGAGAGGAAAACGATGTTCATGCCATTAGGTTGGAAGCTACCTAGTCAGTATCTGAGGTGATATTCCTTGACCCTGGGGATAGCCTCATCGTGGATAAAGAGAAGGCATGGACTGACATGGTGGAATGGGAATGGAGATAGGAATAAAAATGGTTAGCCACCAGGAAATTCCACTTCTGGTGGATGGAGCAGAGATACTTGACAAAGCGGTCCCTTAATTTGCATCAGGTCTCATCGACGTAGAGGAGGCTGCATCAGGAGCATCGGCTATAAGAAACCACCCCAACAGATTGAAATCTCCTTCAACCTTTTTAATGTTCTAGGGAACATTGGTCATACTGTATTCTCTTCTCATAGTGTAACATATAGAGTCTACACATTATATACATATCAATGCCTACGGTATATATCCTCCCTAAGGATGGTGCTAAGAAATATTCACACGACAGCTAGCTGGTTGAACCAGAGCTTTGTACACTTGTAACACAATTTCTATCCACCGGCACTAAAGGTTAAAGGTATATTTATTATCAAAGTATGTACGTAGTACATAACCTTGAGATTGTCTGTGCCAGACAGCCACAAAACAAATAATATCATGGAAGCTGATTAAAGGAGAACACGAACCCCTCCACACACAAAAAACAAATCGCGCAAATGGCAATGAGAACAACAACCCCACCCCCGGGCAAAAAAGTAGTGTAAATGGCAACAAGAACATCAAACTCTCCCCACGTGCAAACCAAGTTGTGCAAACGGCAACACGAAAGAATTGGTGAATACTCCAGCCCTCTAGATAAAAACAAGAGCAACACAATACAACTTTAAACTTTAATTACCCTAGACATCGTGGGCTTACCAACGAAACGTCAAAGAAGGAGGGTGCCCACCTGATGACCCCAATGATGTACCTACCCTCCCTCCTTGTCAGCACTCCAAACTCACTGCCAACATCGAGAGTGCCAACTTACCACAGGGATTGAAACATCAAGTCCTAGTAGCTCTACTAATGTGTAGGTCCCTGAATCTCTCTGGACTTTTTGTTATTTTATATTTATTTAGAGGTATAGCATAGTAACAGGACCTTCTGTATTGCACCCGTGGGTCCAATTAACCTACTAAAGTTTGTTGTTGGGATGTGGGAGGCAACTGGAGCATCTGTATGTTTACTTGGTATCTGATATGTGTTCTATCTGCCTTGACTTGCTGGTACTGTGTCTTGGAGGAACACTGTTTCATTTGGCTGTCTTTGTGGGCATTCATGTATGGTTGAATGGTAACTAAACTTGAACTATCTGAACTTGAACCTGGAGGAAACACAAGTGGTTACGAGGAGAACAGGCAAACATCCATTTTTATGGACAAAGGTGGAATCGAACCCAGGTCACTGGCATTGTAATAGTGTTATACTATCTGCTAAACTAATAAAATAAATCACTAACAAATAAATAAATAAAACTACTGAGCTGTTTCATTACTATGCCCCTTCTCTGTTTCTGGTATTTACTGTAAAGAGAGTACTTGTGTTTCGTCCATATTTAATCCAATGCTGATCATCCCATTTGCTCATGTTAAAATATGCATAAAGCTATCTTTTTTTCCCTCTGTGCTGGTATTTCAATGTATTTCTGCCAATAATCCCCTACAAATGCAGAAGTCCCAAGGTTGTAGTTGATTGCACTTCAAAAACAGTGAATCCAGCCCAGTCCATCGCAGTCAAAGCCCTCTCCACCACTGAGCACATCTGCATGGAGCACTGCCACAAGAGAGTACCCTTCATCATCAAGGACCCCCACCATGCTCTCTTCTCCCTGCTGTCATCAGGAAGAGGTTACCAGAGTCTTCAGTCCCACACCACTGGGTTCAGTAACAGTTATTATTCTTCAGCCATCGGGCTCCTGAACCAGCGTGAATCACTTCACTCACCTCGACACTGATCTGATTCCACAATCTATGGGCTCGCTTTCAAGGACGCTGCAATTAATGTTTTCAGTATTATCTATTATTAATATTTTTTGTATTTGCACAGTTTGTCTTCTTTTGTGCATTAGTTGCTCGTCAATCTTTGTGTGTAGTTTTTCATTGATTCTTCTGTATTTCTCTGTTCTGAGTGAATGTGTGCCTGCAAGAAAATGAATCTCAGGGTAGTATATGGTGACGTACTGTGTATGTACTTTGAAAATTAATTGTCTTTGAACTTTGAAGATTAATACTTCTGCAAATGAGTGTAAAGGAGTACAACATTTTTATTACTCCATATTTATCTCTATTTTCATGCCTATTCTGTTTTTTTTATGCAGCATCAAAGCATAAAAACATATGAAACACCTTGGTTTTCTTGGCTACGTAAGTCTAGGGGAGACAACATCCCGCCTTGCCAAGCTCGTGAGATTGAGGTGCGCTCGATCCCACCCCAACCCCAGTTTGTGTGGATGCCGTGTCATTTGCTGCCATGTTACAAATTAATGCCATAAAGTAACAGCCAGTACACTGCACACAATTAAAGGAATTATATTTATGAATCTTAACTAAAGGGTTAGTAAAGAATAACAAAAAGAAAAGGGCCCATTTTAATTAAACAGTGAAATGTGCACAAGTTTGAGTTCATCTTCATCTTCTCTGTCACTCACGCACTGGGCCCCTGTCAGCGTGAACGCCCACACCACCTTCGAACGCCACTCACAATCCATCTCGTACAAACTGGTCTCCCACCAGATCGTATGCTGCGACTGGTTCTCCCCAGTGTCTTCTCTCTTCCTCTCCTCTCGAACAAAAGCCCCAAGCCCAAGCTCAGTGTCCTTCACCCGAGAAATCTCCCCTTAATCCTAAGGATGGCACCAGGGTGTTTCGTATGTTTTTATGCTTATTGTATTTTTTATGATGCTGCACCCATCCTAATTGGATGGCATATGTTTCTCCTCTATCCTACCTTCAACAGTAACCCAAACAAACATGAAAACAGAACAGACTGCTCGTACAGAACTGCCAAAATAAAATACATACAGCATAACAGTAAAATATGAACCAGGGCATTACACATAAAAATTATAAATATAAGAGCAATCCTATAAACACAGGTTACAAGTGATTGCTGACTGTGGCCGTACATATACATATATAAGATTAGCTTATATACATAAATTGATTGGATATACATAAAGTGGTGCTAGGCGCAGGAGTATCTGTACCTAAGATAATTCTGACAAGAAACGATAAAGTGACCAAGTAACTCTTGGCAAGGAGAAACTCCACTAGGTAACAGCAAGTCATATGAAAACACGGTTGGACAGTGACAGTGTCAGCGTAGATAGAGCTGTGAAGTGGAAAGTGGAAGATCAAGGCGGGATGAAGGGTGCTGAGGGCTGTGGAGAGGAGTGACTGATGTAGATGTTGTGGTGGTGGGATGGTCAATAAGACCATAAGACATAGATATAGGAGCAGAATTAGGCCACGTGGCCCACTGAGTCTGTTCCGCCATTCCATCATGGCTGATCTAATTTTCTTCTCAGCCCCAATCTCTTGTCATATCCCTTCATGCCCTGACCAATCAAGAATCTATCAACCTCTGCCTTAAATATTCATAAAGACTTAGCCTCCCCAGCTGCCTGTGGCAAAGAATTCCACAGATTTACCACTCTCTGTCTAAAAAAATTCTTCCTCATCTCCATTCTAAAAGGATGCCCCTCTATTCTGAGGCTGTGACCTCTGGTCTTAGACTCTCGCACCACAGGAAACATCCTCTCCACATCCACTCGATCAAGGCCTTTCACCATTCAATAGTTGTCAATTAGGTCATTCTTCATTCTTCTGAATTCTAGTGAATACAAGCTCAGAGCCATCAAACGCTCTTCAACTGACAAACAATTTAATCCTGGAATCATTTTTGTGAACCTCCTTTGAACCCTGTCCAATTTTAGCACATCCTTTCTAAGATAAGAATTGCTTATAATATTCCAAGTGAGGCCTCACCAGTTGCAACATTACATCCTTGCTTTTATATTCTAGGGTGGAAATTAATGGGCGGAAGTTACTAAACAATAATCCCACCAGTTCCCCTCTACTACCACTCTCCTCCAAATAGCGGAACTGGTCCTCACCCTCAATAGTTTCTCCTTTAGCTCCTCCCACTTCCTTCACACCAAAGGTTTAGCCGTGGGCACTCGCATGGGTCCCAGCTATACCTGCCTTTTCGTTGGCTACGTGGAACAGTCCGTTTTCCAAGCCTACACCGGTATTGCTCCTCAACTCTTCATATGCTACATCAACAAATACATTGGTGCTGCCTCCTGCAACCCCGTTGAGCTCATTGACTTCATCAGACTTGCCTTCAACTTCCATCCTGCCCTCAGATCTACTTAGTGCATTTCCAACACCTCTTCCCCCTTTCTCGATTTCACTGCCTCCATCTCTGGAGACAGTCTATCTACTGATACTTTTATAAATTCACTGGCTCCCATAGCTATCTGGACTATACCACTTTCCACTTTGTCACTTGTAAAAATGCCACCATCTTCCCTCAGTTCCTCTGTCTCTGCCACATCTGCTCTCAGGATGAGACTTGTCATTCCAGAACAACTGAGGCGTCTTTCTTCTTCAAAGAAAGTGGGTTCCCTTCCTCCACCATCAACGCTGCCCCCACATGCATCTTTTCCATTTTGGGTACATCTGCCCTCATCCCATCCTCCCACCGCCATCTCCAACAGGATTCCACCACTAAGTACATCTTTCCCTTCCCCCACTTTCTGCTTTCTGCAGGGATTGCTCCCCCCGTGACTGCCTCCACATTTCCCTCCATACTGATCTCCCTCTTGGTACTTACCTTTGCAAGTAGAACAAGTGCTACACCTGCCCTCACACCTGAACTGAATTGACTTTATTTCTTACATCCTTCACATACATGAGGAGTAAAAATCTTTATGTCATGCCGCTGTCTATATGTGCAATATGCAATCATAGTAATTTATAATAAATAGAACAGTCAACATAACATAAAAATACACTCAAATCAGCACGAGCTAATCAGTCTGATGACCTGGTGGAAGAAACTGTCCTGGAGCTTGTTGGTCCTGGCTTTTATGCTGCGGTACTGTTTCCCAGATGGTAGCAGATGGAATAGACTATGGTTGGGGAGACTTTGGTACCCAATGATCCTTTGGGCCCTTTTTTCACATCTGTCTTTGTAAGTGTCCTGAATCGTGTGAAGTTCACAACTACAGATGCGCTGGGCTGTCCGCACCACTCTCTGCAGAGTCCTGTGATTGAGGGAAATACAGTTTCCATACCAGGCAGTGATGCAGCCAGTCAGGATGCTCTCAATTGTGCCCCTGTAGAAAGTTCTTAGGATTTGGGGGCCCATACCAAACTTCCTCAACCGTCTGAGGTGAAAGAGGCGCTGTTGTGCCTTTTTCACCACACAGCCAGTACGTACAGATCACGTGAGATCCTCAGTGATGTGGATGCCAAGGAACTTAAAGTTGTTCACTCTTTCAACCCCAGATCCATTGATGTCAATAGAGGTGAGCCTGTCTCCCTTCCTCCTGTAATCCACAACCAGCTCCTTTGTTTTTGTGACATTGAGGGAGAGGTTGTTTTCTTGACCACCACTGTGTCAGAGAGATAACTTCTTCCCTGTAGGCAACCTCGTTATTGTTTGAGATCAGGCCAATCAACGTAGTGTTGTCAGCAAATTTAATTAGCAGATTAGAGCTGTGGGTGGCAACACAGTCATGGGTATACAAGGGAGTAGAGGAGGGGACTTAGTACACAGCCCTGAGGGGCTCTTCTGTTGAGAGTCAGGGGGGTGAAGGTGAGGGAGCCCACTCCTACCACCTGCTGGAGATCTGACCGGAAGTCCAGGATCCAGCTGCAGAAGGCAGGTTCAAGGTTGATGTCTCTGAGCTTCCTGTCAAGCCTGGATGGAATTTATGGTGCTGAATGCTGAACATGAACAGCATTCTCACATAAGCATCCTTTTTCTCCAGATGTGTAAGGACGGTATGTAGAGCAGTGGCTATTGCGTCATCTATCGATCGATTGTGTCGGTAGGTAAATTGTACAGGGTCCAGCTTGGGTAGTAGCAAGCTGCAGTTGTAGTCCTCGATCAGCCTCTCAAAGCATCTGCTTATTATTGAGTTGAGTGCGACAGGACACCAGTCATTTACGCACGTTACCTTGGTCTTTTTTTGTACAGGGACAATGGTGGTTAATTTGAAGCAGGAGGGCACTCTACACTGGGAGAGGGAGATATTAAAAATGTCCGTAAACACACCCGCCAGTTGTGCTGTGCACATCCTGAGTACTCGCCCTGGGATGCTGTCTGGTCTCGCAGCCCTGCGACTGTCCACACGTTGGAAACATCTGCATACCTTAGCCTCAGAGATGACCAGGTTGCAGGTTGTAGCGGTGGCTTTCCTCGGAGGTTCAGAGTTAGTGACATCGAACTGGGCGTAAAAGCGATTGAGTTCATCCGGGAGAGAGGCTGCGATGTTGGCGGCGCCACTACGTCTGGCTTTGAAATCTGCGATGGTCTGCAGCCCTTGTCACGAGTCACGTGTGCTATTCGTTGTGAATCTTGACTCAGTATTGTCCCTGTATTGTTGTTTTGCAGCCTTGATAGCTTTGCACAGATCGTAGCTGCCTTTCTTGAGTTCTTGCTGATTGCTAGCAGCATAAGCTTTATGTTGCGCAGCAAGTGCTGCTCGCATGGAACTATTGATCCAGGGCTTCTCGTTCAGGAAAACTCTGACCAACTTCTGGGGGACAGCATCATCGATGAACTTCCGGATGAAGCACGTGACTCCATCTGTGAACTCAGAGATGTCCTTAAGATGGAAGACGTTCCAGCCGACGTCATCAAAGCAGTCCTGTAGCATGGAGACCGATTGGTTGGACCAACAGTGGACGGTTTTAACTATGGCCGCCTCTTGTTTCAGCTTCTGCCTGTACGTCAGCAAAAGCAGGATCGAAGAGTGGCCTGATTTTCCAAAAGCTGGGTGCAGGAGAGCTTTGTAAGCATTGCGGAAGGGAGTGTAGCAGTGATCCTCCCTCACTACCACTTAGGGTCCCAAACAGTCCTTCCAGATAAGGCAACTCTTCAGCTGCGAGTTTGTTGTGGTCATATACTGTGCCTGGTGCTCCCGGTGTGGCCTCCTGTATATCAGTGAGACCTGACGTAGATTGGGAGTCTGCTTCGCTGGGCACCTTCACCTGATCTATCACAAAAAGCGAGATCTCCCAGTAGCTATCCATTTCCATTCCGACATGTCTATCCATGGTCCCCTCTACTCTCATGATGAGGCAACACTCAGGTTGGAGGAACAACACCTTACGTTCCGTCTGGGTAGTCTCCAACCTAATGGCATGAACATCGATTTCTCGAACTTCTGGTAAACCCTGCCCCCCGTTCGCCATTCCTCGTTCTTGTTTCCATCTTTCACCTTATCTCCTTACCTACTGAAGCACCTTCAATTACTCCAAAAGACTGAGGTTTGGTAAAATACTGAAAGGCTTTCATTCGCTGTACAATACGACCTCCACAGTGAGTGTCTGCCCCCGGACTGAGGGGGAGGGGCAAGGCGAACCCCTTTATACAGGACTCTGGGAGGAGCCACAGGGGCAGTCAGCAGAGGGGTGTGTCCAGACAGGTAACCGAATTACAACATAGATACATGGTTTACCACACCTACCCATCACCTCCCTCTGGTGCGGCTCCCTCTTCTCTTTCTTCCATGGTCTTTTTTCCTCTCCTGCCAGACCCTCTCTTCTCCAGCTCTTCATCTCTTTCACCAATCAACTTTCCAGTTCTTTATTGCACCCCTCCCCCTCTTTCGGTTTCACCTATCATCTGCCACCTTGTACCTCTTCCTCCCCTTCTTAGTCTAACTTCTCTCCTTCCCTTTGAGTCCTGAAGAAGAGTTTTGGCCTGAAACATCGACTGTGTATTCATTTCCATAGATGCTGCCTGGCCTGCTGAGTTCCTCCAGCATTTTGTGTGTGCTGCTTTGGATTTCCAGCATCTGCAGACTGTCTTGTGTTTGTAGTGGGTGGAGGTGTTGATCGCCCTGTTGGCTTGGTAGGAGTAACTGATTTTGAGCCTGGTGGTTCTAGTGTGGATGTTACTCCTTGATGGGAGTGGAACAAACAGTCCATAGGCAGGGTGGGAGGGATCCTTTCTGATATTGTTGCCCTTGTTCCACCACCTTTCTCTAAGTATGTCTTTGATGGTGGGTAGACTGGTGCTGGTGGTGCATTGGATGGTTCTAACCACCTGTTGTAGAGCCCTCCTGTCCACCGCTGTGCAGTTTCTGTACCACATAGTGATGCAGCATGTTAGGATGCTCTCATTTGTGCGTCTCTAGAAGGTCATGAGTATTGACATGAATATTGATGTGTACTTACTGTGTTGAATCCTTCTAATTTGGGCCTGGCACACGGGCAGTCTTCCTATTGATTTCACTAAGAGTAAAAGGCTTTGGCAAACCTTAGACTGTGGTTTTTAAAATGTTTTTAAATGCATTATCAGTTTTAATAGATTGAGTAGGCTTTACTTGATTGTTCTGTTTTCCCTTCCATTATCTCTGTATTTATTGCTTCTGGATCATTGCTCACAATTTGCCTGTCTATACGCTCAGGCAAACTCAGATAATGTGGCTACATGCACCTTCATTTAATTTCTAATAAATTCAATGTAGCAGTCACAAAACAGATCCTCAGAGACTTCACTGCCACATCCTGCCAAACCGAGTGACAGCCCGTTATCTTTGCCCAGTCTCCAGCATTGATAAAGACCTCACATGCAGTCTCTTCTTCAGAATCAGCATCAGGTTTATTATCCCGAACAGATAAGGAATTTGCTGTTCTGTGGGTAGCAGCACAGTGCAATGCATGAATAAGTAAATATCTAAAAGATGATTTAATAACTTGTGTAAAATGAGAGCAAAAATAGTGAGATAGTGTACATGGGTTCATGGTCCATTCAGAAATCTGATGGTGGAGACAGATAAGCTGTTCCAAAAAGGCTGAGTGTTGGTCTTCGGGCTCCTGTAGATTCTCATTGATGGTAGCAGTGAGAAGAGGACATATCCGGGGTGATGGGGGTCCTTAATAATGGACGCCACCTTTTTGGGGCATCGCCGTTTGAAGATGTGTGAATGATGGAGCTGGCTGAGTTACAACCCTCTTCATTCTGAGAACTGGTCTTGATTATACTTCATACTTCATTGTCGCCAAACAATTGATACTAGAACGTACAATCATCACAGCGATGTTTGATTCTGCACTTGGAGCTCTCTGGAGTACAAATTGATAGTAAATATTAAATTATAAATCATGAATAGAAAATAGAAAAGGGAAAGTAAGGTAGTGCAAAAAATCCGAGAAGCAGGTCCAGATATTTGGAGGGTACGGCCCAGATCCGGATCAGGATCCGTTCAGCAGTCTTATCACAGTTGGAAAGAAGCTGATCCCAAATCTGGCCGTACGAGTCTTCAAGCTCCTGAGCCTTCTCTCGGAGGGAAGAGGGACGAAAAGTGTGTTGGCTGGATTATTCATTAAAGATAGTCTCTTTCATGGAGCAGAAAGCAGCTGTTATAAAAAAACCAATTTGATTGGAGTGTAAGAACACAGGTACTTAAATGTGGAATTGACACAGTGCTTGTCATTCAATTGCCATGGACGCTTCCGTCTGTTTAAGTTTGGTAGGTGTGGCTGCATCAGGCCGTGTGTGGGACCTATGTATACTGGCACCACTATTGAGGGTCTGCCTGTCCGTGGTGTTGTGAAGGAGTGGTCTGGCCTTGTGGCCACCTAACAGCCTAGTCAGATGGACAGTGGTGCTCACCTATCCTTCCTGGAGGAGTTCTTCTGCATTAACACCTTTGACCACAAGTCCGTCAGGCAGTGCTCAGCGTGGAACATCATGCAGGCACTGCAGGAGAAGGAACCAACCATCTGGCAGAATGCCTCATCACCAGGCACCAAGATTTTGCCTGGCCAGTGGTGAGAGAGGGCCTCCCAGTCAGACCCTTGCTACATGCCCGCAGCGTCATCCCCGCAACCGGCTGCCCGCTGGATGACTATTGTGGGGACGAGGCGGTGCGGTTGCTCGTGTCTCTGTAGACTGTGGGTTTGCAAAGAGGGCTTGGAGAAAGAGACAAGGGCCTGTGTTGGATTTCATACTGAGCAGCTGTGTGACATAGGGTTCTCTGACCTATGGGCTGCTCCCAGGGACGCTCACAGGGATGAACAGCAAGTGCTGCTGATAGATCATTGGCTCAGTGAAAGACGCCCTTTGGTTGGCCCGAAACTTGTTAGTCTGCCAGCACATCAAAATGTGCTTAAGGGAATGCTGCCAGTTGTCACATTCCAGGCTGCAGGAGAACGTGCTGAGGGACACTGTGAAGCTTGGTGTAGACACTACAAAGGCTCGGTACGGAAGAACCCACAGTATAGAGTTCTTTCACTACTGGATCATGAGAAGCTGGGTTGCATTAAAAACCTCTCAATTATTGTAGTAGTACCTCCCCAGGGGGTCACAAGAGTAGCAACAATCCTATTGGTTTTGAGAAATGTAATTTAACACTAAACACATTGTCTACGTTGACCATTCATCAACAGAACCAGGTTAGGAAACTCACTATGCAATTCATAATTGATCGAATTTTAGTATCTCTGCACAAACCACAACATAATTATGCTGACCCCAGGCCAATAAATTAAACGTGAATTCCATTGTTCCCTTTGTACCAATACCTACTCAGACCAGTTATCCAATTTATAACACTGAAATAGGGGATCTCCCGCTGGCCAGACGATCAATCATTTCTTCTTCCAGTCCCTGGCATGGGGGTTCTTCCTAGCGATGATGAGTCTCTGCCAGCACACTTGAAACAACTGCTTTTATATTCATTTCTTACCAATTCAAATGTTGCATTTCAGTGTTATTGGTCACCTGTCTGACTCTAAGCACGTTCTTATTGGCTCCGATTCAAGCCAGCATCCATTTATTGTCCTTCTTTCTTCAAGTGACAGCTAGCAATTTATGTCTCTTTGTTCTCTTCAGTAACCAGCTCAAATCATTCAGGGCAGGCACAGACCCCAACATTCACATATATATTATATCAAAGAACACCTCACAAATAACTTCTTATTTGGAAACGATCTCTAGTCTGGCAGATTACCTGAAGCATTATTTTGTCTACTTTAAAGCACTGATCAAGCCAAGCAACTTTAGTTCACAAAATGGAGGATACAACCGTTTCACAAAATGGCAGCACCATCTCCTTTGATCACATGGCAAGAACAAAGACAACTGGCCTGTCTGCTTCCACTGTCGTTTATATGTCCTTGAATTCACTGATTTGTAGTCTAGTTCTTTCTGGCCTACAGTTAATGAATGTCAGAAGGCATGGGCATTGCATTGCTTATTCTTGTAAATATTTTTGTTATGAATAAAACAATATTCATATATGGTGTGACACAGAACAGTAGCAATTAGTATAATGCTATTACTGCACCAGTGACATGGGTTCAATTTCCACTGCTGTCCCTAAGGAGTTTGTACTTACTCCCTGTTAACATGTGGATTTACTCTGGGTGCTCTGGTTTCCTCCCACATTCCTGAAACATATGGGTTAGTAGGCTAGTAGGTCAAATTGGAGTAATTGGACAGCATGGGACTCAGTAGGCTAGGAAGGTCTGTTAGTGATTTTTATCTCTAAATAAAAAAAAAACAATAAAGTTTCTTTTCATATTAAAATATGGTAATTGCCAGCTTAATTAGAAGTGAACCTGTGAGTAATATGTTATACTATGACAGAGAAGGCAAGGAGATATATATCAAATAAATGAGCACACTTACTACCCTGAAAATGCGCAAATGCAGCAGAGTTTGACTTTATTTTTATTGATTGATGGCATTGTGGTCATTTTTTTAAATCATATCCCTTTTTAATTAAACTCAGATTCGAGAAATATTGGAATGCATTCAATTCTGTGAGTCCGAAATAGGACACCACAATATTAGGTTTTGATTTGCTTTTCTTCTAAGCTTGCTTCATGATCATTCCAAAGTTGAGCAGTTCGTAACTATTGGGATTTTTAATGATGGGATTGTAGCGATGTGCTACACACAGCGCTAGAATAACCACACGGAGTCGGTGAGTTAGAGTTGCGATGAAAGAGATTTATTCAAACTTCACGGCCCGCTTTAAAGCCTTCCCGTTCCCGCCCTCCCTGGGCGGGATTTTCCCCCTGCTGGTGAAGATGGCCTGGCGCCCTTTTTGGGGCCGGCCCTCTGCCTACGCGCGCTGTTGTGAGCCGGTTCGTGTGTGCCAGAAAGTGGGTTGCCACAGGATATCAATAAGTGTCCGACTACTTGTGGTAGTCGGTGAAGTCACAGTTGTTGTAGCGTGGATGAAATCATCGGAGGGACAGAGTCACTGGTAGATACAAAGCAGCTTCTTTATTCGACACAACAAGCAGGCATCATATGGACGGAGATGCTTTCGGGAGAAAGGGCTGCTAGCTCAATATGGGCTTGATATTTATATGCTAAACACAAACGCAATCGCTACTTAAAAAGTTATAGACAATGCTTCCTATTGAAGCTACATACAAACATCACACCTTCAGATTTCATCCTTTCCTTCCGATGCCAACATGCCTGGGTTGGTATCCTCAGCCTTTAGTTAAATCCACAATACATTTATTTGGCATTTTATGTGCTAACATAGAAGACAATTAATATTTATAATGTATAGATAATACTGTCTTCGAAGCTACAGCATCTGGTCAAACTACGACGCCAGAAGCATCTGGTATTCACACCTTTTTAGGAAGCGCATTGTTGTGGACTCAATCCACAGTACTTTGTCAAATAGAAGTCTGGTGGCCAAAGTCATTTAAGTGTAAACAAATCATCTATCCAAAAAAATTCACTCTAACAACAGTAACATTGTTCTTGATGACATAGTTTATTGATCTGTGAGGTGCTTGTAGAACAAGCTCTTAAAGTGAGAGTTGTAGAACAGTGGGACCTACGATAACAGGCACATGGTTCCCTGAAAGTGGAATCTCAGGGTGGTGAAGAAAGCTTTTTGGCACACTGGGCAATACAGGGCATGAACATGTAAACTGGGAGTTCATGGCGCTGTGTTCTAAAAGGGGAGGAGGAATAACTCTGGGATTTGTAGACTAGTGAGTTTTACTTCAGTGGTGAAGATGAACTGAATAAAATTGACTTTATTTCTTACATCCTTCACATACGTGAAGAGTAAAACTCTTTACATTACGACTGCATCTGAATGTGCAAATTATAGTAATTTGTAAAAAATAGTATGTACAGTAAAGTATAAAACAGAATTGTCAATATAGCTTAGAAATACAGTTTGTGTCAGCATGAATTAATCGGCCGGATGGCCTGGTGGAAGAAGCTGTACTGGAGCCTGTTGGTCCTGGCTTTAGTGCTGTGGTACCGTTTCCCAGATGGCAGCAGCTGGAACAGTTTGTGGTTGTGGTGACTGTCTCTGTAAATGTCCTGAATAGTGGGAAGTTCACATCCACAGATTCTTAGAGACAACAATTACGAGTATTTGGAGAAGCGTAGTTGATTAAGGAGCGTCATCATTGCTTTGTGAGGAGCGGGTCATGCCTCACGAGTCTGATTCAATTCTTTGAAGATGTGACAAAGCTCATTGATGAAGTTGATGCAGTGGATTTTAGCAAGGCAATTGATAGGTTCATTCAGAGAATCAGGGAGCATGGGATCCAGGGAAAATTGACTGTGTGGATTCAGAATTGGCTTGCTCATAGAAGACAGAGGGTGGTTTTCGATGTAGCCTATTCCGCCTAGGGGCTGGTGACCTATAAGGGTGGTTTTCGATGTAGCGTATTCTGCCTAGGGGCTGGTGACCTATGGTGTACTGCAGGGATCCGTTCTGGGACCTCTACTCTTTGTGATTTTTATAAACAACTTGGATGAGGAAGTGGAAGGATGGGTTAGTAAGTTTGCAGATGGAGTTATGGGTACAGCAGAAGGTTGTCATATTGAAAGCATGCATAGGCTGAGACGTGGCAAATATAGATCAACCCAGAGAAGTGTGAATTGGTTCACTTTGGAAGGTTAAATCTGAAGACAGAATACCGGGGTAATGGCATGACTCTTTGCAATGTGGAGAAAAAGAGGGATTTTGGGGTCCACATCCATGGGTCCGTCAAAGTTTCCATGCAAGTTGGTAGGGTGGTTATAAACACAAAATACTCTGCAGATGCTGGGGTCAAAGCAACACTCAGAACACGCTGGAGGAACTCAGCAGGTCGGACAGCATCCATGGAAATGATCAGTCAATGTTTCGGGCCGGAACCCTTTGGGTGGTTAAGAAGGCGTATGGTGTGTTGGCCTTCAAGAGCTCAAAACTGAGTTCAAGAGGTAATGTTGCAGTTCTATAAAACCCTGGTTAGATCACATTTGGAATATTGTGCTCAGTTCTGGTCGCCTCATTATAGGAAGGATGTAGAAGCTTTAAAGAGGGTGCAAAGGAGATTTATCGGGTTGCTGCCTGGATTAGATGGCACTTATGAGGATAAATTGAGCAAGCTAGAATTTTTCTCTTAGGAGTGGAAGACGAGAGGCAACTTGATAGAGGTGCACAAGGTGCTAAGAGGCATCGATCAAGTGGACAGCCAAAGACTTTTCCCCATGTCAGGTCAGAAATGAGTAATATCAGGCGACATAATTTTAAGGTGTTTGGGGGAAAGTATAGTGGGGATGTCAGTGGTAAGTTAGTAAGTTGTGGGCATATAACATTAGCACTGGATGCATGGTGACACTTGAAGGCTGTCCCAGCACATCCACAACACGGGCAATGCATTTCATTGTATGCTTCGATGTACATGTGACAAATAAAGCTAATCTTGAAAGGACAAGAAGGTTGTCCATTTTGATTAGACAACAATGAGCTGCTCTACGTGGCATGCGCCTCTTGGACAGAATTTTATGTGCTCTTTCAATCTAAAAAAGAATCTACAGTGTGATAAATGTGCAGTCTGGTTGATATTTAATCATGGTTAGAAATTCTCTGGGAGGCAAGAGGTAATTTTACATCAGTGTGGCAACTGAGAATGAAATCTATCAAGCTGATCTTATTGAATTGGCTGCCTACTCTGACAGCCATCCAGAGGATTGTGTGTGCTGTAAACAGATCTGCAGGAGGGAAGTGCTAGAAAATGGTGAACCATGATTAAAGAGGCTTCCAACACATCATTGGGCAATTTTATTGTGTAGCTGAGAACAAAAAGGTGATGAGAGGCATAGATCGAGTGGATAGTCAGACACATTTTCCCAGGGCGGAATGGCTAATAGAAGGAGGCTTAATTTTAAGATGATTGGAGGAATGTATAGGGGGTACAGTAATGTGCAAAAAGGCTTAGGCACATGTAAATAGATAGGGTGCCTAAGACTTTTGAACAGTACAGGATTGGTCAATGTGGAGTGGAAAGCGTGTTTGTAAATCTGGTGGGAATAACGGATGTTGGGAATGGCGAGGGTGGAGCACGGCGGGAGGGGTGTGGAACAGATGGCAGAGAAGCTGTGCCAGAAGTGGAGTGTGGCACAGGTGCAGACACACCCAGCCCTGAGTCAGCAGCAAAGGTCTTTTGATTCCAAACAATTGGTTTATTGATCATTACAGAATGTCTCTCTGGTGCTTCCCGCTCCTTCCCCTCTCCCTTTCCATTTTTCCAACCATTATTCCCTTCTCCCTGCCCCCTTCCCACTCTCAGCCCACGATAGAGACTCATATCAGAATCAGTTTTACCATCATTCTCATATGTCATGAAATTTATTTATTTTTGCAGCTGTACAGTGCAATTCAAAAAATTACTACAGTGCTGTGCAAATGTCTTAGGCATCCAGGCCATATTAGCATAATATATGTTTTTAAGACTTTTGCATAGTAATGTCTGTCAGAAGTGAGCTATTTACACAGGGACTGGTGTGTGTGGGTGTGGAATGCCTTGCTAGGGGTTGTGGTAGAGGCAGATTTATTAGGGACATTTAAGAAATTTTGAGATAGGCATATGCATGATTGAATAATGGACAACCATGTAGGAGGGAAATGTTAAATTGATCTTATAGTAGATCGACACAACATCATGGGCCAAAGGGACTGTACTGTGCTGTTGTGTTCTACATGAAAAGAATCAGATTCCGTTTTATTTTCTCTGGGTTAGGATAATGCTTTACTGTGCCAGCGAATGGAACTCTATTTCCGCTGTTGTCTGTAAGGAGGCTCTCTGTGACAGCGTGGGTTTCCCCTAGGCGCTTTGGTTTTCTTCCACTTTGCAATTGATGCACAGATTGATGGGGCCTAATTTGGAGTATTGTGTGCAGTGTTGTTGCGTGAATGAAATTGCCGGAGAAAATTTCTTTATTCAACAAAGCTAGGTACAGCAGGCATAATATGGAGACGCTTTCTCCTGGCCCAATGTGGGGTTCCATATTTTATGTGCCAAACATCAAAGGACAACTTCCTGTTTACAGTGTATGGACAGTGCTTTCTTTGAAACTACATACAACTTCACAGCTCCTGATTCACATCCACACTACAGACATTCAAATGAATTTTAATCAGCGTTGTCTGGACTGGGATTCACAACTCTTAGAAACCCATTGTTCAGAGCTGCACTCCAAATTAAATGCACAATACATTTTTAGATGTGAAGTCTGGTAGCCAAAGTCAATTGTTAAATGTAAATGTCCCAAACCCAGAAGTCATTCTAATATGCAGTTTTAGTTGACTACCTACAGGAAAGATGCAAACAAGGTTGAAAGAGTACAGAGAAAGTTTACAAGGATGTTGCTGGGTCTGGAGAAAAAAACGAGGATTAGAATTAAAAGGTGGGAGGAGGGAAGAGAGAAATACAAGGTTATAGGTGAAACTGGGAGGGGGAGGGGTGAAGTAAAGAGTTGGGAAGTCATTTTGCTTCAAAGACCAACACAGTCCGAGGATTGTATTGGGGCAGCCTGCAGGTGCTGACATGCTTCTGGCCCTGATGAAGCATGTCCACAACTCACTAACCCTAACTTCAAGTCATAAAGTCATAGAAAAGTACAGGACAGAAAAAGGTCCTTCAGCCCATCTAGTCCGTGCTGAACCATTTAAACTGCCCACTCCCATCGATGTACATGCGACAAATAAAGCTAATCTTTACTCTTCATATATTGTGATATTTTCTTTGTGTATTGCACTGTACTGCTTCCTCAAAACTATAAATTTCATGACATATGTCAGTGATAATAAACATGATTCTCATTCTGAAGAAATTCAGATACCATGAAATTTCTGACTAAAAACACATTTAATATTGGATTAAGTAGCAGGTCCTGCAGCACCAAAAGAGAGAAACAGAGTGTTGATAAATTGGCTGGGGTATTCTGATATGGATTTTAATATTTTAAGAAGTTTTCTGTACAAATTTAAATTTTATTTTGGTCATTTTATGTTCAGCCATGCCTACAAATCAATCAGCTTCTGTCACATAGCAATAGGCTTTGAGCTGAGGCCTAGAGATAGGCCTAGGATACACCAGGAAAGCCTGCCTATAGAACATTACAGCCCAGTACAGGCTCTCCATCCCACAATGTTATGCTAACCTTTTAAGCTACTCTAAGATCAAACTAACCTTTCATTCCTACATAGCCCTCTATTTTTCTATCATCCATGTGACTACTGAAGAACTTCTTTAATTTCCCGATGAACCTGCACCCACCACTCTCAGTGTAAAGAACTTAATTAACTCTGACATCCACTGCATTTTGCTCCAATCACTTTAAAATTATGCCCCCCTTGTATTAGCCATTTCTTCCCTGGAAGTAAGTTTTTTAGCTGTCCACTCTATCTATTCCTCTTATCATCTTGGACATCTCTACAGAGAGGAGGTGGAAAAGCTCATGTTCTGGTGCCAGGCAACTAGCCTCTTCCTCTATGCCAACAAGACAAACATGTTGCTTATCGATGTCGGGAGAACTCACACCACTCACGCCCCCCTTTACATCGGCAGCACAACAGTGGAAACTGCAAGCAGTTTCAAACGCCTGGGGGTGCATATCTCACACAGCCTCTCACGGTCCCAGAACTCATTCTACGCAATCAGGAAAGTTCACCAACACCTCTACGCTCAGACCTGACTGAAGAGAGCTGGACTATGCACATCTATGCTCATGTCGTTCTACGGAAGTGCAGTAGAGAGCATCCTAACATGCTGCATCACTGCTTGGTGCGGAAACCGCACTGCAGTGGACAGGAAAGCTCTACAACAGGTCATGAAAACTGCCCAATGCATCACCGGTAACCGCCTACCTGCCATCAAAGACATACATACAGAAAGCTGCCAGAAAAAGGCCAGCAATGCCATCAATGATCTCACCCACCCTGCTCATGGACTGCTTTTCCCACTCCGATCAAGGAGGAGGCTACTCAGCATCCACACTAGGACCACCGGGCTCGAAATCAGTTACTTCCCCTAAGCAAGACCTGATCAGCGGCTGAACAACAGCTGATCAACACCTTCAATCACTGTCGCACCCTTTTACACCTGTCACCACCACTATACCATTGCCTGTCAGTGCTTCCTTATGTAAAAGGAAAAGGAAAAGGAAAAGGAAAATCATGTCTGACGAATCTCATCGAATTTTTTGAGGATGTAACTAGTAGAGTGGATAGAGGAGAACTGGTGGATGTGGTATATTTGGATTTTCAAAAGGCTTTTGACAAGGTCCCACACAGGAGATTAGTGTGCAAACTTAAAGCACACGGTATTGGGGGTAAGGTATTGATGTGGATAGAGAATTGGTTAGCAGACAGGAAGCAAAGAGTGGGAATAAACGGGACCTTTTCAGAATGGCAGGCGGTGACTAGTGGGGTACCGCAAGGCTCAGTGCTGGGACCCCAGTTGTTTACAATATATATTAATGACTTGGATGAGGGAATTAAATGCAGCATCTCCAAGTTTGCGGATGACACGAAGCTGGGTGGCAGTGTTAGCTGTGAGGAGGATGCTAAGAGGATGCAGGGTGACTTGGATAGGTTGGGTGAGTGGGCAAATTCATGGCAGATGCAATTTAATGTGGATAAATGTGAAGTTATCCACTTTGGTGGCAAAAATAGGAAAACAGATTATTATTTGAATGGTGGCCGATTAGGAAAAGGGGAGGTGCAACGAGACCTGGGTGTCATTATACACCAGTCATTGAAAGTGGGCATGCAGGTACAGCAGGCTGTGAAAAAGGCGAATGGTATGCTGGCATTTATAGCGAGAGGATTCGAGTACAGGAGCAGGGAGGTACTACTGCAGTTGTACAAGGCCTTGGTGAGACCACACCTGGAGTATTGTGTGCAGTTTTGGTCCCCTAATCTGAGGAAAGACATCTTTGCCATAGAGGGAGTACAAAGAAGGTTCACCAGATTGATTCCTGGGATGGCAGGACTTTCATATGAAGAAAGACTGGATGAATTGGGCTTGTACTCGTTGGAATTTAGAAGATTGAGGGGGGATCTGATTGAAACGTATAAGATCCTAAAGGGATTGGACAGGCTAGATGCAGGAAGATTGTTCCCGATGTTGGGGAAGTCCAGAACGAGGGGCCACAGTTTGAGGATAGAGGGGAAGCCTTTTAGGACCGAGATTAGGAAAAACTTCTTCACACAGAGAGTGGTGAATCTGTGGAATTCTCTGCCACAGCAAACTGTTGAGGCCAGTTCATTGGCTATATTTAAGAGGGAGTTAGATATGGCCCTTGTGGCTACGGGGGTCAGGGGGTATGGAGGGAAGGCTGGGGCGGGGTTCTGAGTTGGATGATCAGCCATGATCATAATAAATGGCGGTGCAGGCTTGAAGGGCCGAATGGCCTACTCCTGCACCTATTTTCTATGTTTCTATGTTTCTATGTTTCTATGTACAGACACTGCTGTGCCTAGTGCCATTTCATGTACCTACAATCCATCCATGTATATAAGCTGTCATGTGTACTTATATTCTGTTTTTTTAAATTTTGTGCTCTTTATCTATAGTGTTTTTTTTTTGTGCTGCATCAGATCTGGGGTAAAATTTATTTTGTTCTCTTGCGTACTTGTGTACTGGAAATGACTTCAAACAATCTTGAATAATCACTTCTACAGATAGAGTTGTACAATTTATATCCAAAGCTTTTACTACCTCAGGTCTACCTTGAAAACCCCCCAATCTCTCCCGCTAACTGGGTAGAAAGTCAACAGACCCAGATTCCACCTCACTCATGGAGTTTTCATCCTGAAGCTTGTCAAAGGAAAATCTGCAGTTTCTGAAGCTACATTTTAAACATGCTGTATATCTGTTTATCTGTGTTCTGCTTGAACTTTGTCAAGCACCCATGATACAGTCCACTTATGTGGAGAGCTCATTATTTCAATATGAAGAGATTATGGTTAATTCCATTAATTAATTATGGATACACATGATAATTATCAAGATAAAGGCTGAAGAAAGCATGATATATGCACTTTGTTGCTTGAGGTGGAATCTGGATCCGTTGACTTTCCACCCAGTTAGTGGGAGATGCTGGGGAATTTTCAAGGTAGACCTGAGGTGGTGCTAGCTTTGGGTAAATCTTGTACAACTCCATCTGTAGATTTGATTATTCAAGATTGTTTAATGTTATTTCCAGCACACAAACCTAAAGGAGAACAAAATAATTGATACTTCAGTTCCGGTGCAGCACAGAAAAAAACATAATAACATAAAGAACACAATAAAATGAGTCATGTGTATGGTTCTTTACGGGTCTGTCATACCTGGGGACAGGGGTAGTTCCTATTAAATGCTCCCAAAAGCATGCCCCTCTGACAGCCTCTGACAAACAAGTCCAGCTCCTGGCCTTCATGTGTGCCTTAGCTGCTAAGCCCCGTGGAACCATTTCTGCTGACAGGAGAAAAATGTGCCTTAAAGCCACTCACTTCAGGCAGATGGTGCTTGCCATCCTTGGTTGGGAAACTCTGATCTCAAAACTTTGTTGCCTTGTGGCTATACCTACTCATAGGGAAGGCTTTGGGAGTAAACCCTGAGGAAAAATCCGGAACTGAGTCTCTAGGCAGTCCCATGTTGTGTCCAATGCTGACTGGCTACTCCTGCGACACCACTGGTGCCAAACTGTCTCAGTCTATGCAGTTCCTTTGGGTTTATCTGCTGTGTGGAGAGGGGGAGACAGGTGCTCGCTCTCTTTATTTTACTGCCCAGGCTTGCAAATCACGTAGACTGTAGGTCAAGACATCCACAGTCAACACTGACCAATGGAAGGCCTCCCGTGTATGGGACATAATGATCAAATCTTATGTGTGAGACAAGAAAAAAAAGGATAGTTGCTGTTAGCTTCATACAATGTTACCACATGTCCTGAAACTGTCCATGGCTCCCAGAACTTAACTACAGCTGTACTCAATCGCTCTACAATCATGCATCCGAAGGTGGACTTTAATTGTGCTGAGGTAAGTTCTATTCAAAGGCATTTGATAAGGTTCCCCGTGGGAGTCTCATTCAGAAAGCCAGGAAGCATGGGATCCAGAAAAGCTTCTCTGTGTGGATTCCATGGGCCATAGAAGGCAGAGGTTGATTCAAAGTTCAAGGTTCAAAGTACATTCATTATCAAAGTATATTTGCTGTTCTGGAAGGAGGATGAGAAGGTGACTTGGTTGAGGTGAACAAGATGATAAGAGGCATAGATTGAATGGATAGCCAGAGAGTTTTGCCCAGGGTGGAAATCGTTAATACTAGGTGGTATAATTTTGTGTTGCTTGGAGGGAAGTATAGGGAGGATATCAGAGATAAGTTCTTTGCACAGAGTGGTGGGGGCATGGAATGTGCTGCCAGGAGTAGTGGTAGAGGCAAATACATTCGGGATATTTCAGAAACTCTTAGACAGGCACATGGATGAAAGGAAAGTGGAGGGGTATTTAGGAGGAGAGTGATTGATCTCACTGTAGGTTAAAATGACCAGCACAACATTGTAGGCTGAAGGGACTGTACTGTGCTGTAGTACGTCCATGTTAAAATAACTGTGGCAGGAGACTCATTTACATATAAAATGTACTGTAAGTACACAGCACAGTTTCCCCTCTTTGTTCCAATTGTACACACTCACTGCAGAGTTAGTCTGCTGAATGGCTTCCTTAGTTAATTTGACCTGCTCAATCTTGTACTCATCTTTGATGTTGCACCCGGTCTGGAGACTGAGAAGAAGAACACCTAGTGATGGCTATTAATTTCTGTGATTCAGCTGTGGATTCTGTATTGACCTCAGGCATAGATACAATATTATTCTTCAGTGTGTACAGCAATGGCCCTTGATATATGATCAGGGGATCTGTATGGACAATTCTGATACAATGTCCAACACAAACTAAGCACCGATTTTCACAACGGATTCAAGTATCTCACTGAGAGTTACCATATACCTAGCTTACTTGGCACGTCCCCATCGACCCTTACCAATATTTATTGATGTGAGAGAGGAAGTATTCTTCCTGGATGCACCACAGCTTGATATAATAACTGCTCGGCCCAAAACTGCTGAGAGTTGTGGACACAGCTCAGCTCGTCATGGAAACCAACCTCCCCTCCATGGACTCCGTCTGCACTTCTCACTGGCTCAGTAAAGCGACCAGCAGAATCAATGACCCCTCCCACTCCAAAAATTCTCCCTTCTCCCCACTTCCTTTTCTTTTCAAATCTTTTTATTGTTATATTATACAAGAGAAATAACATGAGTACATTGAAGTAACAACACTTACAATGTCTCAAAAAAGACATTATCTTAAAGATTGAAAAAAATTTCTGTGATAACAAAAAAAAACCCCATTAAGCAGAAAAAGTGAGAGAAAGAAAGAACCCATTAGGTGTAAAACCCTGGAGCCATGCGTCATACAAAAAGCTTCTAAAAATAAGCATCAAACCGCCAGCAAGAAAAGAAAATATACTAAAATAATTTACAATTAGATTGTGGAAAAAATCTATCAATTAGCTCAAATGATAATAACGAGCAAATGAGCCCCATCTTTTCTCAAAGTCCACAGGGCAAAAGATACAAAGGTTTGAAAGCATGTACTGTTCCTCTTAAATAAATTAAAATAATAAAGTTTTGGACTTTGTTCATTGAAATGTAGGAGAATGAGGGTGATCTTTAAAGTTCAAAATTCAAAGTAAAATTTATTATCAGAGTATGTACATGGCACCACAGATACTTTTTCTGTGGGCATACTTTGCAAATCTATAGAACTGTAAACAGGATCAATGGGCAACAAACTATGTAAATGCAGGTATAAATAAATAGCAATAAATAATGAGCATGAACCAACAAGATAAAAAGTGTCTTTTGTTCAGAAGCCTGAAGGTTGAGTAACTGTTCTTGAACCGGGTGGTGTGAGTCCTGAGGCTCTCGTACCTTCCACTTGATGGCAGCAGTGAGAAAAGAGCAGGGCCTGGGTGGTGAGGACCTTTGATACCCGATGCTGCTTTTTCTCCTGCGGTAAGGTTTCATGTAGATGTGCCCAGTGGTAGGAGGGTTTTACCTGTGATGTACTGGGCTAAATCCACTATCCTTTGCAGGATTTTCTGCTCAAAGGCATTAGTGTTCCCATAGCAGGCCATAAAGCAGCCAGTCAATACACTTCCCACCATACATCTACAGAAGTTTGACAAGGTTTTTGAAAATATGGCAAAGTTCCACAGACCCCTAAAGAACTAGAGATGCTTTTGTGCTTTCTTCACAATTATATTCATCATGGTCCTCGAGGAACATTGTTTCGTTTTTACTGTGTACTGTAGCAGCAGTTATATAAAGGCGATTTGACTTGACTTGATATTTATATGATAGGTCCAGGACAGGTCCTCAGAGACAGTGATACCTCGGAACTTAAAGTTACACACCCACTTCACCTCTGATTGTCCGATGACTGCTGGCACATGGACTTCTGTTTTCCCTCTCCTGAAGTCTACAATTATTTCCTTGGTCTTTCTGACATTGAATGAGAGGTTGTTGTTATTACACCACTCAGCCAATTTTCAATCTCCTTTCTGTATGCTGATTCATCATCACCTTCAGTACAGTCCAAAACACCTGTACCAACCTTGATGCAGCTTATACAAGTGCACAAAATCATGAAGGGCACAGATAGGGTGAATGCGTACATCCTCAAGGCAAGGAATTAAGAAACAGAGGAGGAAGATCTAAGGTGAGAGAGGAATGATTTATAGGAAGGTGGACAATACAGTCCTGTGAAAAAGTCCTAGGTGCATATATATCACTAGGGTGCCAAAGACTTTTGCACAGTACTGTAGTAATTTTATGTAATGCCCTGTACTGCTGCTGTGATTAAAAAAAAAATCACATTTCATGATGTACGTGAGTGATGATAAATCTGATTCTGATAGGAGTCTCTATTGTGGACTGAGAGTGGGAAGGGGGAAGGGAGAGGGGAATCATGGTTGGGAAAAAGGGGAAGGGAGGCAGAAAGGAGCAGGAAGCACCAGAGAGACATTCTGTAATTATCAAGAAACCAATTGTTTGAAATCATATTACCTTGCTTGGTGTCTCAGGGCTAGGTGTGTCTGTACAAGTGCCACACCCCACCCCAGGCATTCCATCTCTGCCACCTGTCCCATACTCCTTCCTTGATGTTCCACCCTCACCATTCCCAAAATCCTTTGTTCCCACCAGATTTACAAACTCACTCTCTCCTGACCAATACAGCACTGTGCAAAAGTCTTGGGCACCCTAGCTATATATATGTGCCCAAGACTTTTGCACAGGACTGTATATAGAACGGGCTGCTAAAAGAAGTGGTTAAGTACATACATACATTAATAACATTTAAATGGTACTTGGACAGATATATGGATAGGAAAGGTTTCAAGGGATATGGGCTAAACTCAGTCAAATTGGACTAATTTTCTGTTATCGCAATGATCATCGTTAATTCTATTATGGAATGATGATCTTATTTGCAATAAGGCTTAAAACCGATTGTCCTGGTGACCTTTTCCACAGCTGAATTTCTTTTCATTTACAAAATGTTTCAAATGCCTGCTACTTATAAGGAAAAACCTGTATATTGCTTGAAGCTTAGATGGGTATGTGGGCCAGCACAGACCTGTTGGGCCGAAGGTCCTGTTTACATTATGTGTGACTCTGTGGCTGTATGACTGAAGAGTGTTTATTCCAAATGGAGGCACTGAAGTAGGTTACATGGATAGATATATAGATCCCTTATTGGCCCAAAGGAAATTACTGTGTCACAGTAGCATTAGTGGCACAGATATACAAATATTAGGAGAGAAGTAAGAAAGAATAAAAATAAGATGTACAAGATTTACACATCAAAGATTACAAGATCACTTCCCCGTGATGCAAGTTCTCTACCGAGGCTCGGATGAAAGGAGAGGAATACCCAGCAAGCACCTGTTTGTGTAATATAGCTGCTTGTTCCGGAATAATGGAATCCAGTGAATCATGAATAATTCTACTCCCACTCGACAAAAATGAAAGGCGGGAAGGACTAAGAGGCTCACCGCATGGGGTATCTGAGAGAGAAAAAAAGGTGACCATTTAGTCTTCCCAACCCCTGCCGGTTTGAAAAGACAAGCCTCATCAAACGCAGCAGGATGCTGCCTGAGATTAGTTGCAAAACATTCTAATAACTATCACAATCCCATTTGTTAGAGCAAAGCCAATACACTTTTAGATTCTGACCTGTTTGAAACATTAGATTAGAGCTCAAGTATTAATATGTCCAGAAGTATTAACTTCAGGAGACCTTAAAAGGTCTCCTCTTTTGTGACAGCAAACATATTTCTTCACACTATGAAAAGGCATGCAGAATATTATCTCTTTGAACTTGGGACTGTTGGTCCAGGATAATAACTAGTACATCTATAACTCACAATGATTTCCTTAGTGTCATTACAATAGTTCTTAAAATCAATGGCTTGATTGTAGTGCACTTCTGGTTAAGATGGAACTACCAAACCCGTGCGACAGCTCTTTGGTAGTTAAATGCGAAGAAATCGGACTGAAACAGCACTGCAAATATCTTTTCTGAGGTAATTTGCGTTAAATTAGTGCCGCAAACAGTAAAGGGGTGAGCGATGGTGAGATGAGTTCGGGGAACAAGCCGAGATGGTGTGTTGCAGAATTGTTGCAGGTGGAGTTCTGATGTCTGAACAGCTGGGCCAGGTGTAAGCTTGGATTGTTCCGGGCACCGAAAGGAGAAGTCACGGCCCGGACGGAGGAAATTCAGTGCCCATACAACTGGCCCGGCTGTGAGATTGGATTGCTCTGGGCGCCGATTAGATTTAAAGAGCTTGAGAGGGGCTTTGGGCTGGGCGGCGAAATCTGGGCCTGGAGTGAGCTGCTGGGTGGCATGGTCTAGGCCTGGAGCCTTTTGCTGCAGCAGTGCCCGGGTCCTAGTGTGAGGTACGATTTGCTGTTGAGACAATTTAAACGCCGACCCAGATCGGGGGTGAGAGCTGGTTTCACTCGCTCTCCGTGATGTTCACTCCTCTCTCCAGGGTGACTGAAAAGGCAGGGCGTTAGGATCTGGGACAAGAGCCAATTTCGCTCGCACTCTGTGATAGTCACTACTATACTCTGTGCCTGCTAAATTGTTTGCATGATTTGTGTTTTTTTCTTTCTCTTGTGCATCAGGTGCTGGTCTTTTATTTTTATTTTTATTTTTATTTTTTTCTTTCATTGTGTTCGTTCGGGTCTCTTGCATTGTGGCTACCTGTGTAACGCTCAGCTATATTGTCTCGTATTTATCTCGGGGAAACCCCGTCCGCCGCTCACCTTGTCTCCCAGTTACGTCGGTTGCCGTACAACTGCCACCAGATTCAGCTACAAACATCAATCATCAGCCAGCACACAATGTACGTTTTACCAATTACACTTCATAGATATTACTAAGTCTATGAGATTAATTGAAGTTCAATACAAAAAAGGAATGGAAAAGGCGCCAGACTTATCAAAGTTAAATTTCTTCCTGCACACGTTGGAGCTCGGGGACCTCTTCGGGACCCCTCTGACCCCGTCGTCCTCACGGTCTCTCCTCCGACTCCCCACCAAAACCCCCGGTTCCCCGTATGTCCGTCGTCCTCACGGTCTCTCCTCCAACTCCCCGCCAAAACCCCCGGTTCCCAGCCATATGAGACAGCATATCACCCCCAGAAAGAATAACATGGACACCCATTGGTTCATTTACTCTGTTATCTATATTATAACCCAAACAAAGTGCTAGCTAGAGACTTTATCAGCATTTAACATAACAAAGAAGCCATTTTGATTAACATACGCAGTAACATAAAAGAAGAAACCCCTTACACCTGTAAGCAAGCAAATCTCAAGGTTGTATAATCTATACATTCTTTGATAATAAATATACTTGAATCTACTTAATATTTCAGCAATATTTAAGTAATATAGTAAAATTATTTTTGATAAAGCATTTTTTATTTGTTTACATTATTTATTATAGGTTATATATAAGTATGTGAATGGCATACGTCATTACAGCACCATGTCAAAATGTATGTGAACTGAATTGAATTGACTTTATGAGGAGTAAAAATCTTTACATTACATCTTCATCTAAATGTGCAATAATAGTAGAAATAGTACAGTATGTACAACAGGATAGTCAATATAACATAGAAATACAGTTGTGTCAGCATGAATTAATCATTTGATGGCCTGGTGGAAGAAGCTGTCCCGAAGCCTGTTGGTCCTAGCTTTTATGTTGCGGTACCATTTCCCCGATGGTAGCAGCTGGAACAGTTTGTGGTTGGGGCGATCAGGCCCCCAATGATCCTTCAGGCCCTTTTCTCACACCTGTCTTTGTAAATGTTCTGAATAGTGGGAAGTTCACAGATGAGCTGGGCTGTCTGCACCACTCTCTGCAGAATCCTGTGATTGAGGAAGTACAGATCCCATACCAGGCAGTGATGCAGCCAGTCAGGATGTTCTCAATTGTGCCCAATAGAAAGTTCTTAGGATTTGGGGGCCCATACCAAATTTCTTCAACCATCCGAGGTGAAAGAGGTGCTGTTGTGCCTTTTTCACCCTACAGCCAGTATGTACAGACCACGTGAGATCCTCAGTGATGTTTATGCTGAGGAATTTAAAGCTGTTCACCCTCTCAACCCCAGATCCATTGATGTCAATAGGGGTTAGCCCGTCTCCATTCCTCCTGTAATCCACAACCAGCTCCTTTGTTTTTGTGACATTGAGGGAGAGGTTGTTTTCTTGACACCACTGTGTAAGAGTGATGACTTCTTCTCTGTAGGCTGACTCATTATTATTTGAGATTAGGACAATCAATGTAGTATCATCAGCAAATTTAATTAGCAGATTGGACAGTAAAGGATAGGACTTAGTACACAGCCCTGAGGGGCACCTGTGTTGAGGGTCAGAGGGGCAGAGGTGAGGGAGCCCACTCTTACCACCTGCCTCCGATCTAACAGGAAGTTCAGGATCCAGCAACACAAGGCAGGGTGAAGGCCGAGGTCTCTGAGCTTCCTATCAAGCCTGGAGGGAATTATGATGTTGAATGCAGAACTGTAGTCCAAGAACAGCATTCTCACATAAGCGTCCTTCATGTGTGCCTCAATGGAATAAAACTAAACACACACATATTGCCCTTGTAATATTTTGTAAAGCTGAATTTCCTTTCAGTTATAAGAGTTCAAAATATAGCGTCACAGAAAAAAATAGTACAGACCATCTAATCCATTCAGAGCCAATTGAGCTGCCTACTTACTCCCATTGACCTTATACGTAAAACTATAAGGAAATTTCACACCTGCCAGCAATATTAAACCTGATACTGATTCTATAAATTTTCTCAGGTTTGGAAATTTGAACCTTCACTCCAGAAGGTTACTGAAGGTGGGGGACATCGCAAGTCCAGATGAAGGGTTTTGGCCCAAATTATAGACTGTCCATTCCCTTCCACAGATGCTGCATAACTCGCTGAGATCCTCAGCATTCTGTGTGTTGCTCCAGATTCTGGTATATGCAGTCTCCCATGTCGTAACAAAAGCTGGGACCGATAACTTTTCACGTAGTAATCTAAATACAGGAATACAAGAAAATAGGATCAAGCATATCAATCCTGCCCTGCCATTGAATATGATGATGTTCTGATCTTCTCTTTTGTGCCATTTCTCCATACCCTTTCATCCCTCCACCTACCAAATATTACTCCGACTCTACATACTTCCAGCACCCACCAAGGCACATATCTTCACCGTCCTCTGTGAGAAGAAATCTTTGCCTATCTCACTTTCTAATGATTCCCTTATCAGAATCAGAATCAGAATCAGGTTTAATATCACCGGTATACATCATGAAATTTGTTGTCTTTGTGGCAGCAGTAGAATACAATAGAAAATAATAGAAAGGAAACTATGAATTACAGTAAATACATGTGTAATAGTTAAATTAACTAAGTAGTGCAAAAATAGAAATAAAAAAATAGTGTGGTGGTGTTCACAGGTTCAATGTCCATTTAGAAATTGGACGGCAGAGGGGAAGGAGCTGTTCCTGAATGTGTGCCTTGAATGTGTGCCTCCAGGCTTCTGTATCTCCTTCCTGATGATAGAACAAGGCATGACTTGAATGATGGGCGCCACCTTTTTGAGGCATTCCTCCTTGAAGACGTCCCAGATACTACAGAGGCCAGTGCCCATGATGCTGACTAAGCTTACAACTCTCTGCAGCTTATTTTGATCCTGTGCAGTGGCACCGCACCCCCCCCCCCATTCTAGGCGGTCATGCAACCAGTCTGAATGCTCTCCACGGTACATCTGTAGAAATTTGCAAGTGTTCTAGGAGACATACTAAATCTTTGCAGACTCCTAATGAAATATAGCTGCTGTCATGCCTTTTTGTAGCTGCATCGATTTGTAGTTAAGTCCCTTTGTTTGAGACTCTTTCACCCGTGAAAATATTATAACATCACTCCTGTTTAAATGACCATGAATGGAACAGTTTTTACTGTTTTTTTTCTTTTTTAATATTATCATCAACATTATGTGCCATGCCGTATGATGTGGTCTTTAACCATGATTGTTCTTGGCAAATTTTCTACAGAAGTGATTTGCCTTTGCCTTCTTCTGGGCAGTGTCTTTGCAAAATGGGTGACCCCAGTCATTATCAATATTCTTCAGAGATTGTCTGCCTTGGATCAGTGGTTGCATAACCAGGACTTTCAGATGTACACCAGATGCACATATGACCGTCCACCGTCTGTTCCCGTGGCTTCACGTGGCCCTGATCGAGGGGCTAAGCAGGTGCTACAGCTTGCCCAAGGGTGACTAGCAGAGGGAAGGAGCACCTTACACCTCCTTTGGTAGAGATGTATCTCCATGCCACCTCCCAATCTATTTCATAATGGTTAAAGCATATTTTTGAAATAAAAAAAATAAACTTACATCACCTCACCCCTCAGCCTCCACAGGTATGGGCAGAGGATCTACTTCTTGCAGCAGTTGGGAAATTTTCATCATCCCCAGAACATACTGGTGCAGTTCTACACTGCCATTACAGCGAGCATCCTGAAATCAGCCATTACTGTCTGATTTGGTGCAGCGTACAAGAACTACAACAAACTCTCAGGTCAGCAAAAAAAGAACATCGGCTGTAGTCTAGCATCACTGCAGGTCTTGTATGTGTCCAGGACAAAGAAGTGGCTGGGAAAATCATTGCCAACTCTACCCTCCCTGAAAACGGGCTTTTCCAAAAGCTCTTTTCTGAAAAGCGCTACAGGGCTACTAAAAGAAAAAAGCTTTATGCCATCTTAAAAGTTTCTTCTCCTGTCAGATCAACCCCTCCACTCCCTCTATCTGTTACCCTGGTCACTGCACTGCAGTGTAAACACTTCAAAACACTTTTTATAATGCTGTTTACATTGTAAATACATGCTGGTATTTATGTATTTATGCATATTTCAATCCATATCTGTCCTTTAACATCTAACTTTATTTTTATATAATTCTTCATTCTTTATAATTGTTCAATGTTGTTTTTTGTTGCATATTACAACCTGACTACACACCCCAGCAAATTTCTAATGCATGTAAATGTATATGGCGAATAATGCTGTTCCTTGATTCCAGGCTCTGGAGAAAACAATTCAAGTCTACCCACTCTGTCCTTAGAGCTAATACCTTCCAATCCAGGGCAATATCCTTATGATGCTCTCCTGCACCTTTTCTAAAGGCCTGCAGATTCTTCATGTAGTGTAGTGATCAGTATTGCACACACTATTACAAATGTGGCCTAACCAAACTTTTATACAGTTGTAACATGGCTTACCAATTTTTATATGTGCCAAGAACAAGCTGCCTGAAGAAGGGATCAAGGCAATTGCACATGTAAGAGGTCTGGATAGCAGCCCTCCCTCTAATTTTATTTATAGAATATGGGCATCTGCTGTAGTAGAATTTATAAAATGATGAGAGGCATAAATTAGGGTAAGTGGTCAGAGTCCTTTTCCCATGGTGGATATGCCAAGCACCAGAGGGCATATTTTAAGGTGACAGGGGAAAAGTTTGAAAGGAGATGTTTTGCTTTTTCATGGAAACTGGCAGGTACCTGGAATGGTCTGCCAGAGGATATAGTAACAACATTTAAGGCAGATAGGCCATGTCTGGGCAGATGGGAGTAGTTAAGTTGGCTCCACGGTTGGCTAAGTCATAATAGGTCAAAGGGGCTGTGCTGTACTGTTCTATGTTCTGTGTTTGTTTGTTCACCTCAGAGCCCATTCAACTGGAACAGAGAAAGCAGGGCAGTACGGTGCATCCCAGCCACTTGTGCCTATGATGTTATACTGATCTGCTCCAAGATCAATCTAACTCTTGCCTCCTGCATAGCCCTCCATTTTGATTTCATTCCTGTACCCGTCTAGCAGTCTCTTAAATGTCCCTAATGTGTCTGTTTCTATCACCACCCCCGACAGGACGTTCCGTGCACCTTTCACTTTCTCTGTAGAAAAACTACTACTGACATCCCTCTATACTTTCCTCCAATCACCTTAAAATTATTCCCTGTTGTACTCGCCATTTCTGCCCAGGGAATCTGGTGCTGGCTGTACTCTCTGTTTCAAATTCAAGTTCAAGCTTATTGTCATTCAACATATACATGTATGCCACCAAACGAGGCAGCGTTCCCCCGAGACCCAAGTGCACAATGCAGTACATATAATTCACACACAACACAAGATAATATTACCACTGCACAGTTCCTCAGCATCTGACCAGGTATGTTATCAGGCCCCACAACTTTACATGAGCTGACCCTGGCTAGGCCCTTCTCTGTGCCTCTAATCATGTTCTGCATCCCTATCAAGTCACCTCTCATCCTTCTTCGGTCCAAGGGGAAAAGCCCAAGGTCACTCAAACTATTCTCGTAAGACCTGAGGGACATTCCAAGAAGCTGTGGAAAGTAGGTTAACTTCAGTGAAGAGTACATATTAATCTAGGCTGACACATGAACGCCAATTTCCATGGTATTATTTAGAGAGGAGCTTGGAATCCTTCCAGAGTCCTGGCCAGCAATTATTCCTCAGCCAACACTATTAAAATCTGATTATACTGACACATACCTCTTTCAGTACATGCTGACTCTATTTCCTGACATTCCAATTTTTCATTTCTAAAGTATTCATTGCTTTTGAAACATTTTGTACTGTCCTTAAAAGTTCCTACATTAGTGTGAATGAAAAAAAAACCTGAGCATATTGGAAATACCTATAGGTAACATCCACAGAATTAATGCTTTGAGAATAAAAATTTAGGGTAGCACAGTTTCGTAGTGGTTAGCGTAATGCTTTACTGCGCCAGCGACCCGGGTTCAATCCCTCTGTAATGAGTTTGTATATTCTCCCTGTGACCATAAGAGTTTCCTTCTGGTGCTCCAGTTTCCAAAGACATACGGGTTATTTAGGTTAATTGATCACATGGGTGTAATTGGGTGGCGTGGGCTCGTTACTGCGCTATATCACTAAATAAATAAAATAAACCATGAGATTATATGAGCAAAAGATCAGGGCCAGGTCTTTGAATCCTATCATATTCAGTGGCAGATGAAGAGAAACTATTGAGCTACTCGAGTGAAGAGGAACGCCGTAAATAGCGCCACCTTCAGTACTGGAGGACATATTATTTGAGTGCAAAGTTTGCGGATGCAAAACTGTCTTTACTGACTAATGGTCTAGCTTGGGCTACTCTTGAGGTGGTCCTTAGACAAGCCAATTCACTCTATGTGTCGAAAGGTATTTGATTAGACACAGGGAAAAGCAAAGGGATTTGACAACATTCCAGCAGGTGGGATTGAAGATCTGTTTCAGAAGAAGCTTAAGTCATCCGGGCAGCATTGGCATCTACTGCCAATGCAGATAACCAGGTCCTCAGCAAGACAATCTATTTGATCCACAAGCACATACTCAATCGATAGCAAGGTGACGGAAAGCTTTGTCAACAGTGTATTCACTGTTGCATTATGGTAGTGTAGCGGTTGGTGCAACACTATACAGCGCTTGTTATAACCTCAGGGTTCATTTCCCACCACTGCCTGTAAGGAGTTTGTACATTCTCCCCATGAACGTGTGGGTTTCCTCCATGTGCTCCAGTTTCCTCTCACTTCCCAGCGGTATATGGTTAGGATTACTGAGTTATGGGCGTGCTGTGTTTGCGCCGGGAGTGTGGTGACACGTGCAGGCTGCCCAGCACCATCTTTGCTGATTTGATTTGATGTAAAAGATGCCCTTGACCAGACATTTCAATATACACGTGACAAATAAAGCTAATTTGTCTATCAAGTAGCATTTATTTTCAGTTAATGTATCACATCAATGAATTATTGTTAAATGTTTCCTATTAAAGAGTTGATATTTACCCAATGGGTATTTCCAATATTTTCTATTTCCATCAGGCCATAAGGTAGAGGAGCAGAATTAGGCCATTCTGCCCATCAAGTATATTCTATCATTAAATACTGGCTCATTGTCTTTCAACCTCATTCTCCCGTCTTCACAGATCAAAGATTGGCCACTCTCTCGCTGAAGAAATTCCTCCTCATCTCAGTTGTAAATGGATTCCTTTTATTCTGAGGCCCTTGGATTCCAGAACTTCCCTGCCAATGAAGCATTCTGACAATGTCCACTCTGTCCAGGCCTTTTAGAGTACTGTAAGTTTCAATAAGATCCCCTCTCGTCCTTTTGAACTCCACCAAACCCTCCTGTGCTGTGATGTTCTATGTCCTATGTTTGTTCAGTCAGAACCTTTCATTCCCGGATCATCCCTTGTGAACATTCGCTAGACTGTCTCCAGGGCCAGTGCATCTTTCCTCAGATAGCAGGCACAAAATTGCTCACTATATTCTAGATACGGTCTGATTAATACTTTATAAAGCCTCATTAGTACATTCTATTGTGTATTTCAGAGCTGTGCTGAATCAGAAAGGTCGGCCGCAGGCCAAATCAAAATGATGGGATCCTCAGAGCGTATCGAGGTGATTGAACCCGATTTAGGTGCGGGTCCAGATTGAAAAGGTCAGGGTATTTGGGCCCAAGGCGAGGGATAAGCCAGTTCAGATTGCTGCTTCGCGACTCAGTTCTGGGCTGAACTATGGGACTGTCTTTGCGGACTTCAGTTCAGAATGCTACCAGCTTGCGGTTATTGTTTGCATGATGTGTTCTTGTTCCCTGTACATTGGGTGTTCGATGGTCTTTTTTTATGGGTTCTTTTTTATGGGCATGGTGTGTTTTTCCTCTGTCTGCACATTGGGTGTTCAACGGCCTTTTTAAATATGGGTTCTTCTGGGTTTCTTTGTTTGGTGACTGCCTGTTAGGAGATAAATCTCAAAACTGTATGATGTATACATACTTTGATGATAAGTGGACTTTGAACTTTAATATTTCAGTAATATGGCAAATATATTATTTGATTAAGCATTCTTCATTTGTTTAAATAATTCATTCCAGATTTTATGTAAAAGTACATGAAAAGTGTGTGAACTTCAATTTCCAGATATATACTGTACCTATTAATTTTAACATATTGAGAAAACTGTCAGTCCAGAACATATCTCTGGAATGTAGAAAGGAAATAATGTCCTTCTTGGGTTATTACAGAGCTGGAGAGTGTTCTGGAGGTCAGTAGTGAACTATCGGTGAATCTATGCCAGTGAGATGTGTCACCATTTACTCTTCAGAGTTAATTACTTTACAAGAAGGATAATAATCGAGAGGACCACAAGGAAATCAGCTTTTTGACACACTGAATCTTGGTGCAGCCACCGCAGGGGCTCAGTTGGAAAAGACCACAGTCTAGGGTTCTTCCACTCTGAACGGGGAGAGGCCAGGCTGGGTGAAGGAGCCCTTCAATTATTGTGGAAGTGTATCACCCCAAGAAGGTGAGTGGCAATGGAGCTATTGTTTTCAAGAAATAGAATAGAGTGGTGGGGTGTAGATATGTCTCTACCAAAGGAGGTGTAGGATGCTCCTTCCCTCTGCTAGCCTGCAGGTCAACGTTGGGTAAGGTATAGCATCTGCTTAGCCCCCCGATCAGGGTCATGTGAAGCCATGGGAGCAGATGGTGGATTGTCCTATGAGCAGCTCATGCATATCACAAGTCCTGGTTGTGCAACTGACGCCAGGCGGACAATCTCTGAAGAATACTGATAATGGCTGCGGTCACCCATCTTGTACAGACACTGCCCAGAGGAAGGCAATGGCAAACCACTTCTGTAGAAAAATTTGTTGAGAACAATCATTACCATGAGACCACGATCGCCCACATCAATACAATACAATGTTGATGATGATGGTTACCCCAGGTGTGATGCAGCATTAAAAAAACACAATAAGCAGAATTGACATAATAAAAAATATGCAACAATTATACATAAATATATGTAATCCTATGATTCTTCTTCTTCTTCTTCTTCTTCTTCCTACTTTGTTGTCGCCAAACAATTGATACTAGAGCATACAATCATCATAGTGATATCTGATTCTGTGCTTCGCAGAACCTAACAATTTCAGAACAGACGGCAACAAGACTGAAGCCAAAAGAGTTAGAAATATACTCACCAAATACTTTGACCCACAGCTTACTGAATAAATAAGTATACTCACTTTGCCCTGTTTTCTGTCCTTGCTTGTATGAAGGTGGTTTACCTACTTATGCAAGTACTTCTCTGACAATAGACGTGTAACAGCCTAATGTAACATTGTATGGAAATACAAAATAACACTGATGCAGACGTGTTTTATACATTTAACAAGGTGCTTTATTAATGCAACAGAGTTAGTCAGTTTTTCAATGTTTGTCGTCAGCAGGGTCATACTGTCCGTGAACTCCCTGTCGGTTGCCTCCACACGCTCCAGTATTTTTTTTTGTTTTAAGTCCTCCTGCGCGAGAGCCAAGAGCAATTCCTTTTATGTTTTTCTACTCTGTAACTGGACCAACGTGCACTAAGTATACTGTACCCTCTTTGCTTGTTTTCTGTGTGTGCTGCGCATGCCCAGTAGAGGAGATTCACCCAAATATCCATTCTAATGTGGACAGATACTTTGAAAAACGCTTAGTGTGTATGCCTGTCGTTTTTACTTGAAACCGGCGTTTTCAAAATTATCTGGCGTAGTGTGGACGTAGCCTCAGTAGTGCAGTTAGTAGGGTGTTACCTCACAATGCCAGAAACGTGGGTTTGATCCTGACCTCTGGTACTGTCTGTGTGGAGTTTTCACGTGCTGCAGATGGTTTTCCTGTCAGTGCTCAGTTTCCTTCCATATCCCAAAGACGTGTGGGTTAATAGGCGATTGGAAATGGAGTCAGGTTATTCTTGCTACGTATACCAAGATACAGTGAAAAGCTTGTCTTGCATACTGTTCTTACAGATTAAGTTATTACCCAGTGCATTAAGGTAGAAACAAAGTAAAACAATAACAGAATGCAGAATAAAGGGCAACAACCACAGAGAAAGTACAGTGCAGGTAAACAATAAGGTGCAAGATCGTAACGAGATAGACGGTAAGGTCAAGAACCCATCTTATTCAACTTTATTCATTCATTGTGTGCTATGTTGTATGATGTAGGGCATTCAAGGCCTCTTCATGACCATGATTGTTCTTGGCAATTTTTTCTGCACAAGTGGTTTTCAATTGCCTTCTTCTGGGCAGTCTTTTTACAAGACGGGTGACCACAGCCATTATCAATACTCTTCAGAGATTGCCTGCTTGGCACCAGTGGTCACATAACCAGAAATTGTGATATGTACCAGCTGCTCATACGACCATCCACCAGCTGCTCTGGTGGCTTCACGTGATCTGATCAGGGGGCCAAGTAGGTGACCTGCAGGCTAGCAGAGGGAAGGAGTGCCTTACACCTCCTTTGGTAGGGCTATATCTCCACCCGGCCACCCACTTATTGTATTTGATAGTCTTTTAACAGTGGGAGGAATCTGTCCCAGGGTCTGGTGGTACAGGCCTTCGGGCTTTTGATTAATAGATGAGGGGAAAAGAAGGAATGTCCAGGGTTGTTGGGGTCTTTGTCTGATGTAAATTGGCCTTAGTACAAAGATGAGTGGTTGATGTGAACGTGGGGAAAATGAAATGGGTTTGCATATGATTGGTGCAAATGGTGGTTGAAGGTCAGTAGAGTAATACTGAGGGATTTGTTTCTGTGCCATATCACTCTATTGCTTTGCAACAAGTTGCAAATATGGCAAGTTTGAAATAAACCACTTTATTAAAAAAAAGTGATTTATTGAATCCTACCAAATATTGAAAGGTCTAAATAGAGTGGATGTGCAAAGGATGTTTTTTATAGTGGGGGAGTCTAGAATCAGAGGGCGCAGCCTCAGAATGGAAGAGAAAGCAGGAAATAGTGTTGAGAGGGAAAATTATCCACCATGATCAAACGGCAGAGCTGGCTCAATGGACTAAATGGCCAAATTCTGCTTCTATGACTTATAGTCCTCGTCTCGACTGAAGGACAGTGCAGAGAGAGCCAGTGTAAAGAAGTGAGGGTCAGTGGTGGATCTAGAGCTGGCAAGTGATAGGTAGATCTGGATGAGGGGTCTGATAGGAACGAACCATTACTACTGGTCCACTTCTTCCTCCATGCTCACTGGCTGACCTGAGCACTTTTAGCAATTTCTGCTTTTATTTCAGAATTAAAAGAGGTTTTTTCTTAACACTGCATACTTAAACATCTGGACAATGAGCACAAATCCCGGCAGAGCAAACAATAAATTCAAATTCTCTTTCTGGTTAAAAAAAAATGTTTCTAGCCCCCTCCCCTCTTTCTATTCCCACTCTGGTATCATAGCTCTTTTCAACTGCCTATCACCTCCTCCTGGGTCCCCTCCTCCAGGCTGGAGATGAAGTAATCCTCTCCTATCAGATTCCTTTCTCTCCGGCCCTTTACGTTTCTCACCCACCTGCCTTCACCCATCACCTTCTAACTAGCCTTCTTCCCCTCCCCCAGCCCTTTTATTATGATGTCTTCCCCCTAGCCTTCCAGTCCTGAAGATGGGTCTCGATCTAAAATGTCAACTGTTTATTCCTTTCCGTAGATGCTGTCTGACCTGCTGAGTTCCTCCAACATTTTGTGTGTGTTACTCTTGAATTCCAGCATCTGCAGAATTCCCTGTGTTTTTAGTTTGGAGAATAAAGGCATAAACTATTTTCTAAGTGTGGGAACCACGGTAGCATAGTAGTTAGCATGATACTATACAACTCAGAGTGCCAGAGTTCAGGGCTTCCGCAGATGCTGCCTGACCTGCTGAGTTCCTCCAGCATTTTGTTTGTGTTGCAATGAATTCAAAATGGATATCAGTAGCAATGAAACATGGAACCACCACATTGTTATTTGGTTATTAAACCTCAGGAGGAAATCTGCCATCTTTATTGGTTTCAATCCATATATAAGGTAAATACATATATACACAGTGTGGCTGACTACTAACGATGCTCAGCAATAAACGGACACAAAAATGCAACTAGGAACAGAAAGATAATGCTGGTCCTGCCAGATTGCACTGCAACAATCATAAAACTTGGGAAATACAGGAGCCTGAAGATGCACACTCACTGGTTTAGGAACAGCCTTTTCCCTTCTGCTATCAGATTTCTGACATAAGCATAGGCCATAGTCAGAGGAATGCTACCCGTGCCATAGGCTAGTGAGGCCAGAACGAGGAATATTATCCAGCTTAATACTTTGCTAAGGTGTTGGTGTAGGAGGGAGGGCATAAGACTTTTGGATCATTGGGCTCTCTTCCAGGGAAGGTGGTACCTGTACAGAAGGGGAGGTTTGCACCTGAGCTGGGGGGGGGGGGGCGGGGGGAGTAATTTCCTAGTGGGAAGGTTTGTTAATGCTGCACAGTGGAGTTTACACTAGAGTTGCAGAGGGATGGGAACCAGAGTGCCAGAACACTTAGTGGAGAGGTTGTGGAGACAGATGTTGGTAAGAGTTCAGATAAAGTTAGGAATGAAAAGGTTGAGCATGGTATGACTAGTGTTCTGAGCTGCCTGTATTTCAATGCAAGAATTATTGTAGGAAAGGCGGATGATAGTGCTGAAGATGACTTTATAAACAGAGGCAATGTGTAGTGAGGAGAGGCTGTTGATAGGGCAAAAATTGCATCAACATGATGAGTTGCAATGTAAAAGGCAGACAAAATGGAAAAGGGGGAATACAGGACTGGAGACGTTATATTTGAATGTGCGCAGTATGGGGAATAAGGTAAATGAACTTGCAGGTTGGCAGGTATGATGCTGTAGGGATCACGGCTGAAAGGTTATAGCTGGGAGCTTCATGTCCAAGGATACACGTTGTACCAAAAGGACAAGCAGGAAGTTAGAGGTGGCGGTGTGTTCTGTTGATAAAAAGTGAAATCAAATTATTGGAAAGAGGTGACAGAGGGTCAGACGTGTTGAATCATTGTGGATAGAGCTTAGGAACTGCAATGGTGAAAAGACCCTGATGGGAGTTGTATACAGAGCCCCAAACAGTAGTAAGGATGTGGCCTTCAAATTACAACAGGAGATAGAAAATGCATGCCAAAGGGCAATGTTGCAATAGTTATGGGGGGGGGGGCTTCGACATGCAGGTAGATTGGGAAAATCAGGTTGGTGCTGGATTACAAGGAGGGGGATTTTCTAGAGTTCCTATGGGATGGCTTTTCAGAGCAGCTCGTGGTTGAGCCCACAAGAGGATCAGCTATTCTGGATTGGGTGTGTGCAACGAACCAGAATTGATTAGAGAACTTAAGGTAAAAGGACCCTACGGGGAAAATGATCATAATATGTTTGAATTTACCCTGAAATTTGAGAAGGAGAAGCTAAAGCCAGATGTATCAGTATTACAGTAGAGTAAAGAGAATTACAGAGGAAGATTTTGGAGTCTATTATCAAGGATGAGGTCTCAGGGTATTTGGAGGCACATGATAAAATAGTCATTGTCAGCATGGGTTCTTCAAGGGAAAATCTTGCCTGACAAACCGGTTGGAATTATTTGAAGAAGTAACGAGCAGGACAGACAAAGAAGAATTGGTTCATGTTGTGTACTTGGATTTTTAGAAGACCTTTAGCAAGGCGCCACATATGAGGCTGCTGAACAAGCTACGAGCCCTTGGTATTACAGGAGAGATTCTAGAATGGATAAAGCAGTGCCTGATTGGCAGGAGGCAAAGAGCAGGAATAAAGGGAGTCTTTTCTGGTTGGCTGCCAGTGACTAGTGGTGTTCCACTGGGGTCTGTGTTGGGACCGATTCTTTTTATCTTTTATGTCAATGATTGGGATGATGGAATTGATGGCCTTGTTGCAAAGTTTGCAGACAATATAAAGATAGGTGGAGGGGCAGGTAGTTTTGAGGAAGTAGAGTGGCTACAGAAGGACTTATATAGATTAGGAGAATGGACAAAGAAATGGCATGTGGAATACAGTCTCGGGAAGTGTATAGTCATGCACTTTGGTAGATGAAACGGAAGCGTTGACTATTTACTAAATGGAGAGAAAATACAATAAACTGAGGGACAAAGGGACTTGGGAGTCCTTCTGCAGGATTCCCCAAAGGTTAATTTGCATGTTGAGTCTGTGGTGAGGAAAGCAAATGCACCGTTAGCATTTATTTCACGAGGGATATCACAAATGACCTGATTTGGTCCAACCAAGCAGAGTCCACTGCCAAGAAGACCCACCAGCGCCTTTACTTCTTGAGAAAACTAAAGAAATTTGGCCTGTCTCCTAAAACCCTCACTAATTTCTATAGGTGCACCATAGAAAGCATTCTTCTAGGGTGCATCACAACCTGGTATGGAAGTTGTCCTGTCCAAGACCGAAAGAAGCTGCAGAAGATCGTGAACACGGTGCAGCACATCACACAAATCAATCTTCTGTCCGTGGACTCACTTCACACCGCACGCTGTCGGAGCAGTGCTGCCAGGATAATCAAGGACACGACCCACCCAGCCAACACACTTTTCGTCCCTCTTCCCTCCAGGAGAAGGCTCAGGAGCTTGAAGACTCGTATGGCCAGATTTGGGAATAGCTTCTTTCCAACTGTGATAAGACTGCTGAACGGATCCTGACCCGGATCTAGGCCGTACCCTCCAAATTTCCGGACCTGCTTCTCGTTTTTTTTTCACTACCTTACTTCCCATTTTTCTATTTTCTATTTATGATTTAGAATTCAAATTTTTAAACTTTACTAATTTTAACTATTTTTAATATTTTTAATATTTAATATTTGTAATTCAGGGAGTGTGAAGCGCAGAATCAAATATCGCTGTGATGATTGTACGTTCTAGTACCAATTGTTTGGCGACAATAAAGTATGAAGTATATAAAAACAAGGATGTAATGTTGAGACTTTATAAAACACTGCTGAGGCCTCACTTGGAGTATTGTGAGCAGTTTTAGGCCCCTTATCTTAGAAAGGATATGCTGAAACTGGAAAGAGTTCAAAGGAGGTTCACGAAAATGATTCCAGGATTGAATGGCTTGTCATATGAAGAGCAGTTGATGGCTCTGGGCCTGTGTTCACCAGAATTCAGAAGAATGAGGGGTGACCTCAGCAAAACCTACCAGATAATGAAAGGCCTTGATACAGTGGATGTGGAGAGGGTGTTTCCGGTGGTGAGAGAGCCTAAGACCAGAGGACACAGCTTCAGAATAGAGGGGCGTCCTTTTAGAATGGAGATGAGGAGTAATTTCTTTAAGGTTTCAAAGGTATGTTTAATGTCAGAGAAATGTATACAATACACATCCTGAAATACTTTTTCTTCACAACCATCCATGAAAACAGGAGTGGCCCAAAGAATGAATGACAGTTAAATGTTAGAACCCCAAAGCCCACCCCAGCTCCCCCCTCCCAAGCGTAAGCAGCAACAAAGCGACGATTCCCTCTTCCCTCCAGCAAAAAAAGCATCAGCACCCTCCCCACCAAGCACTCAAACGTTAATCAAAGCATCAATAAAGACACAGACTTGAAGTACCCCAAAGACTACTCGTTCACCCGGTATTCAATATACCACAGGCTCTCTCTCTCCCGAATAAGGAAAAGAGATATGTCTCTGTTTCACAGCGAGAGGGGAGAAGTAACAAACAACTCACTGATTTACGATGTTAAAAGCCTGTTGCATTGCTTTTTCCGAGCTCTGAGCCCAAAGAACTCTGGTCTCTGGGCACACAGCCAGCAGCTTTTGCTCTTCCATCTCCCACGACACACTGAGTTCCTGGAGAGGCACTGACCTGCGGTCCACCCATCTCCAGAGCCACAAAATCCCGGAACTCCAAAGGCAAGCTAATCTCTCAGGCCACATCCTTGGCATATCGAATAACGGTCAGTTGTGAAACCCTGAAAGCGGGTCCTATTCCCACAAAGAACAAAAGTCAGCATGTAACTCCAGGTCAGGGTCTTTAAAAGAACCCTGAAAGGGAAAAATAGGGATATTAAAGATAGAAGTAGAGTTGTTTCTGAAGGTGCAAGCAAAGAAGTGGCCATTAGACGCCATTGTCTCCTAAACTCTTCCTCCAGAGAGTGGTGAATCTGGAATTCTTTGCCACAGGCAGCTGTGGAGGCAAAGTCTTTATTTATATTTAAGGCAGAGGTTGAGTGATTCTTGATTGGTCATGGCATGAAAGGGTACGGGGAGAAGGCAAGGAAATGGATCAGCCATGATGAAATGGCACAGCAGACTTGATGGGTCAGATGGCCTAATTCTGCTCTTATACCTTATGGTCTTATGAGAACATAGTACAGGCTTAATTTAATATGATTGAAATTGTAGGGGGGATGTTTTAACACAGTGTGTGGTGGTGCCTGGAACATGGGTGGTAATAGTCATAGTCACAGTCATAGTCATACTTTATTGATCCCGGGGGAAATTGGTTTTCATTACAGTTGCACCATAAATAATAAATAGTAATAGAACCATAAATAGTTAAATAGTAATATGTAAATTATGGCAGTAAATTATGAAATAAGTCCAGGACCAGCCTGTTGGCTCAGGGTGTCTGACCCTTTAAGGGAAGAGTTGTAAAGTTTGATGGCCACAGGCAGGAATGACTTCCTATGACGCTCAGTGTTGCATCTCGGTGGAATGAGTTTCTGGCTGAATGTACTCCTGTGCCCACCCAGTACATTATGTAGTGGACGGGAGACATTGACCAAGATGGCATGCAACTTAGACAGCATCCTCTTTTCAGACACCACCGTCAGAGAGTCCAGTTCCATCCCCACAACATCACTGGCCTTACAAATGAGTTTGTTGACTCTGTTGGTGTCTGCCACCCTCAGCCTGCTGCCCCAGCACACAACAGCAAACATGATAGCACTGGCCACCACAGACTCATAGAACATCCTCAGCATCGTCCGGCAGATGTTAAAGGACATCTGTCTCCTCAGGAAATAGAGACGGCTCTGACCCTTCTTGTAGACAGCCTCAGTGTTCTTTGACCAGTCCAGTTTATTGTCAATTCGTACCCCCAGGTATTTGTAATCCTCCACCATGTCCACACTGACCCCCTGGATGGAAACAGGGGTCACTGGTACCTTCGCTCTCCTCAGGTCTACCACCAGCTCCTTAGTCTTTTTCACATTAAGCTGCAGATAATTCTGCTCACACCATGTGACAAAGTTTCCTACCGTAGCCCTGTACTCAGCCTCATCTCCCTTGCTGATGCATCCAACTATGGCAGAGCCATCCGAAAACTTCTGAAGATGACAAGACTCTGTGCAGTAGTTGAAGTCTGAGGTGTAAATGGTGAAGAGAAAGGGAGACAAGACAGTCCCCTGTGGAGCCCCAGTGCTGCTGATCACTCTGTCGGACACACAGTGTTGCAAGCACATGTACTGTGGTCTGCCAGTCAGGTAATCAAGAAACCATGACACCAGGAAAGCATCCACCTGCATCGCTGTCAGCTCTCTAATAAGAGGCAGATACATTAGGAATACTTAAGAGACTCTTAGACTGGCACTTGGAGGATAGAAAAATCAAGGGCTATGTCAGAGGGAAGATTAGATTAACCTTAGAGTAGATTAAAATGTCATTACAATATAGAGGACCATATATAGGACATAGAACATTACAACACAGTACAGGCCATTTGGCCCACAATATTTTAATACTGTCTGTTCTATATAGAACAGTACAGCATAGGAACAGACCCAGCAGCCCAAAATGCTATACTGAATTAATTGAACTGGTAATTATTGTTCAACTAAACGAATCCCTTCTGTCTACATCACCATCCTCTTCTTACACATTCATGTGCCTATCTCAGAACCTCTTGAATGCCTCTAGCATATTTGTCTTCACCACCAACAGGTTACAATAAGGAACATATGAAAATAAATAATTACTGCAAAAACAGGAAAATAGTGAAGTGGTGTTCATGGGCCCACGGACCGTACAGAAATCTGATGGCGGAGGGGAAAAAGCTCTTTCTGAACATTGAATGAGTGCCTTTAGGCCCCTGTACTTCCTCCCTGATGGTAACAATGAGAAGGGACATGTCCTGGGTGGCGAGGATCCTTAATGATGGATGATGCTTTCTGAGGCATTGTCATTTGAAGGTGTCTTTGTTGATGGAGAGGTTGGGGCCCAAGGTGGAGCGGACTGAATTTCCCTCTGCAGCTTTCCCAGTCCTGTGTGTTGGCAACTCCATACCAGACAGTGATGCAACGGTACATCTAAAGAAATTTGCTAGAGTCTTTGGTGACATACCAATTTTCCTTGAACTCCTAATGAATTATTGTCGCTGGCATGCCTTCTTCATAATTGCATCAATATGTTGCACCCAGGATAGATATTCAGAATTGTTGACATCCAGGAACTTGAAACAATAATTTCTACTCTGACCTCTAAATGAGACTGGTGTGTGTTCTCCTGATTTCCCCTTGCTGAAGTTCACAATCAACTGTATTCTAATATTTGGAAATTCCCTTGCTCTGTATCTCACATCATGGGTTCCAGGCTAGCCCTGGAGTTGCTTGATTGGTGTTTAAAAGCAAGAGAAGCTGGTGGCATTGTACTTCACTTTGTAAATTAAAGCTACGTATGTTAAGCTAGCATGAATCAGAGAGGAGCAGGTGGCCATCATGATCGCTCCTCTGTGGATCTGACTAACTGCTCAGTCATCTCATTTTTCATTGTTTGTTGGGACGGTGCTGTGGAACAAGTTGTTGGCCTGTTCACCTGCCTAATGAAAGTGAATCGATTTCTAAATGATTTTCTTGCTTTGAGAGGATTCAGGAAAGTGCTATAACGTGATTCACTACAATTTAAATGCAGAGAAACACAGATTTTAAAAGAAAGACAAGAAGTGGGAATTCAAAAGATTCTTCCCTCAGCCAACAGATTAAAGATAATTGAAGCCTTCAGCTGTTTTTTTTTTGATGCTAGAGTGTGCTAAATTGATTAAGGAGATCATTGCATTTGCCCAAATAACAGCAGCTCCTAGAGCACTAATTCAATCATTGCAAATGAAGCAGTTTGGGCCATTTCAGCAGTGTAAAAGCTTATGACTTTCTCTACAGAATGTGCATCCCAGATATGCAGAGTCCAACGTTAACTGCCAATTACTCCCAAATACATTTCACCTGCTAATTACTGTACCCAAAGGGCAGACAGCCATAAAAAAAACTTGCTATAAACTATCTCAATTAGCAGGTGGTTCTCACTATCGTGGGCTGTAATTCAAATAAAGATGACTTGGAGTACAGGAAGTAGTTGGAGAGCTTAGCTGGTGTCCTGGCAGCAACGTCTACCTCAATGTCAGCAAATCAAAAGAATTGGTCATTGACCACAGGAAGAAGGATACTTCATATGCTCCAGTTTTCAGTAACAATGTTGAGGTTGAGAGAGTTGAGAACTTCAGGTTCCTAGGACTGAGCATCACCAATAGCCTGTCCTGTTCTAACAATGCCGATGCCATGGCCAACAAAGCTCACCAATGCCTCAGCTTCCTCAGGGGGCTAAAGAAATTTGACACGTCCCTGTTGACCCTTACCAAATTTTATCGATGTGCCGCAGAAAGCATCCAATCAGGTTGCACAATGGTTTGGTATAGCAACTGCTCTGCCCACGACCACAAGAAACTGCAGAGAGTTGTGGACACAGCTCAGCATATCCTGGGAACTAGCCTCCCCCCTGTGGATTTTCTTCCTTCCCTAGTAAAGCAGCAAGCATAATCAATGATCCCCCCCCCACCCCAGACATTCTCTCTTCGCCTCTCTTGAAATGGGCAGAAGGTACAAAAGCCTGAAAACATATACCACCAGTCACAAGGACAGCTTCTACCCCACTATCACATGACTATTAAGTGGTTCCCTAGTACGATGAAACGGACTCTTGACCTCACAATCTATTTTGTTATAACCTGCACTGCACTTTCTCTGTAGCCGTAGTTGTGTTCTGTGTTGATTTAGGAGTGGTAAGCTGGAGATACGTCTCCACCAAAGGAGGTGTAAGGTGCTCCTTCCCTCCCCTAGCCTGCAGGTCACCCTTGGGCAAGGTGTAGCACCTGCTTTGCACCCCCCTTCGATCAAGGTCACGTGAGTCATTGGAGAAGGTGGTGGATGGCTGTTTGAGCAACTGGTGCAGATCACAAGTCCTGGTTATGTGACCACTGACACCAGGCAGACAATCTCTGAAGAGTATTGATAATGACTGGTGTAAAGACACTGCCCAGAAGAAGACAATGGCAAACCACTTCTGCAGAAAAATTTGGTCATGGTAAGACCATGATCGCCTGCGTCATATGACATGGCACATAATGACAACAATGTGTTGATTTGTTGAACATTGTGTGCATACTGTGTTGGTGCTAGAATATGTGGTGACATATATGGGCTGCCCCAAGCACATCATTAGGTTGTGTTGGCTGTTAATGCAAACAACAAATTTCACTGTATGTTTCAATGTACCTGTGATAAATAAATGAATCTGAATGTTACACTTAATCCTGCATTATTATCCTTTTACCTTGCACTGTCTTAAGACACTGTGTAATGATTTGATCTGTATGAATAATGTGCAAGACAAGCTTTTCACTATATCTTGGGACATTTGACAAGAGTAAACCAATTCCAAATCTAACCGTCAGTAAATACCCCAGCTGTGATACTCCTCATTACTCCAAATCAACAGTAAATGTGACCAGAGTGGCAACAGGTAGACTTCTTAAAAGCCACTTTTATGAACTACTGTCTTCTCTTACCCTTCAGTGGACAGATCCATCATGTGCACTAGCCTCCATAGTCTCCAGGTTATCTTCCCCAGGGAGCAGTGCATTGGAAAGGTGGCGTCCCATCATTAAGGATCGCCACCAACCAGAACTTGCCCTCTTCTCATTGCTACCAGCCAGGGAGGAGGTACAGAAGCCTGAAGGCACACACTCAATGATTCCGAAACAGCTCCTTCCCCTCTATCATCCAATTTGTGAATGGGGCATTGAACCCCAGAACAATAACTCTCCACATTTCTTTTATTTCCTATTTTATTTTGCACTACTGATCAGAATCAGAATCCGAATCTTTTATTATCGCCAAGTACGTGGACACATACAGGGAATTTGATGCCGGTTTTCCTGAGCTCTCGCCGTACAGAATCAAAAAGCAAACAATAGTGCAAATGATCGTGAACTATATACAATGAGGTATACCTGTGTACGTACAGGTGGACTAGGTTTATAATAGACTAAAATTCAAGTGTTCATAAGACTGATGGCATATGGAAAGGAACTATTCTTGTACCTATTTGTCCTGGCATACAGCGATCTAAAGCGCCTACCAGAAGGAAGGAGTTGGAACAGGTGATGTCCAGGGTGTGATGGGTCTACAATGATGCTGCTTGCTCGCTTCCTGACTCTAGATGCATATAAGTCCTGGATCGAGGGCAGCTTCACACCAATAATCCTTTCCACAGCCCTGACGGTTCTTTGGAGTCTATTCTTGTCTTGTTTGGTAGCTGATCCAAACCAGACAGTGATGGATGAACAGAAAACAGACTGAATTATTCCTGAATAGAATTGAATCAGCAGCTCCTGAGGCAGGTTGTACTTCCTGAGTTGACGTAGGAAATACAACCTCTGCTGAGCCTTTTTGATAAGAGTGTCCGTGTTGGGTGTCCACTTCAGGTCCTGGGAGATTGTGACACCCAGAAACCTGAAGGTCTCCACAGCAGACACAATACTGTAGCGTATAGTGGCTGGGGGGAGCATGGGGGGGGGGCTCCTCCTGAAGTCCACTGTCATCTCCACAGTCTTGAGCGTATTTAGCTCCAGATTGTTCTGACCACACCAGAAGGCCAGCCGTTCCACCATCCATCTGTATGCAGACTCATCACCGTCTCGGATAAGGCCAATGACAGTTGTGTCATCTACAAACTTCAGGAGTTTAACAGATGGATCCTGTGAGGTGTAGTCATTAGTGTAAAGGGAGAAGAGCAGTGGGGAGAGCATACATCCCTGGGGGGCAGCGGTAGCGGTAGCGGTACTGATTGTCCAGGTGCTAGAAATGATACCTATTTAATTTAAATTTAGAGAGAGAGAGAGTAATTCACAGTTCTCTTTTTCTCTCAGTTATCATGTATTGCTTTGTTCTGCTGTCACAAAGTTATCAAATTTCATGACATATGTGGTGGTATTAAACCTGATTCTGAGCCATGGTCTCAGGCTCCTTGGCATCTTACTTATACTGGCATTCACAAAGTATTACTGAGAGAAGTGTGTCCATAGGAGTTTGTATCGATAGGAACAGAGAGGATGTTTCCTTCAGTGTGGAAGACTAGGAGCAGATTCAGAATAGAAGGATGACCACTTAGAACAGAATCTGTGAAATTCATTGCCACAGATGGCTGTGGAGGCCAAGTCTTTGGATATATTTAAAGTGGAGCTTGACAGGTTCTTGATTAGTCAGGACATCAAAGGTTATGAGGAAAAGGCAGGAGCATGGGGTTGAGGGAGATAATAAATCAGCCATGATGGAATGGCAGAGCAGACTCAATGGTCCGTTGGCCTACTTTGCTCCTATTTCCTACAGTCTTACGCTTTTGCCTTCATTCAGGGCAGAGAGTATTACAAATAGACGTTGTTGTTTACTGCAGGATTCCTCCTGAGCAATTCACCCATGCCACATTCCTGCTGCTAATTAAACATTAACACAGGCTTCCGGCTTTTATTTGTTCCGCTTGTAAATGCATTCTGTAAGGAACAAATTAGCAAATTTCCTGCAAGACTAACTCCTGGGCAATGAAGCACCTCAATGCACAGTAAGTGTAGGACATATCCTGTCTAATGCTGTGCCTTAGGTTTCTGGAGCCAGTATTTACCACATTGACTATAATGAACTCGGAAGCTGGCACCAAACCTACATTTAGCCACCTAGAACTGGCTTGTTTAAACCCCTCAGAGTTGTTCTTGATGATGGTGATTACTGTTCAAAGGGGAAGAATCTGTCAGGGTTTCAAAACCTGCAGATTTTTAATCTAATTTATTTTTAAATCCTTGTGGGGATTCTCATTTGCATTTAAAAGGGCCAATATTTTTGATTGGTCGTTTGACCCATATAAGCGCATGATAGAGCTGTTTGCTTCAAGATAACATGGCATTGTCGTTTTGAGATTAGCCTGCATCCTTGCAGGAGAATAAATAGTCAATATTTTGGGCTGAGATCTTTCATCAGGGTGGGAACGAAAGGGGGCAGAAGCCAGACTAAGAAAGTGGAGGAGGGGAAGGAGTTCAAGCTGGTATGTGATAGGTGATACAAAGTGAGGGAGAAAGTAGGCGGGTGAGAGAGGTGCGGGGATGAAGGAAGAAGCTGGCACATGATAGGTGAAAGAGGAAAAGGGCTGAAGAAGATGGAATGGTATGGGAGAGGACAGTGGACCATGGAAAGAAGAGAAGGAGGATGGGAACTAGAAGAATGGTGAGAGGATAACCAAAGTTCAATGTTAAAAGTAAATTTATTATCAAAGTGTATATGCCACCATATACAACCCTGAAATTTGTTTTCTTGCAGGAATGCTCAGTAAATCCAAGAAACATAATAGCATCATTGAAGACCGCACCCGACAGGACAGACAAGTAACCAATGTGGAAAAGTAAACAAACCATCAAATACAAAATGAAAGTCAAAGAAGAAATAATAATAATAGTAAGTAAACAAGCAATAAATATTGGAATCTGAGATGAGAGTGAGTCCACAGGTTATGGGAATGATGGGAAAAGTGAAATTAAGTGAAATTATCCTCTTTGGTTGAACATAGAACATAGAAATCTACAGCACACTACAGGCCCTTCAGCCCACAATGATGTGCCGACCATGTAACCTACTCTAGAAACTGTCTAGAATTTCACTACTGCATAGCCCTCTATTTTGATGCTCTTGTCTCTTGTTCCTGATGGCAGCAGTGAGAAGCGAAGATGGGCTGGATGGTGGGGTCTCTGATAATGGATGCTTCTTTACTGCGACAGCACTCCTTGTAGATGTGCTCAGTAGTGGGGAGGGCTTTACCTGTGATGGACTGGACCGTATTTCCTGTAGGATTTTCCACTCAAGAACCTCAATACCTCTTTACTAGAATGAGAAAAAGAAAAAATAGAGGGTGGAAAAATTACCGGATGTTGGAGAATTCGATATTCATGCCATCAGGTTGGAGGTGTTGCCTCTCCAAACTGAGTTTGGCTTCATCGTGGCATCAGAGGAGGCCATGGACATACATGTTTGAACTGCTGGAGAGAAGAATATCTACGTATCAAGATTGTTCAGTACAGTGTCTTGGCTTTATCAGAAACTTTTCTCCTGATAACTCGGGTCAGGAGAAAACTGAGCTCAGAACACCAGAACATGTGAAGCACCAGAGTATGTATTTCCTGTCCAGCTGTTTGAGTGAAGTTGTTAACAGCCATAAAATAATGGGATAACATAGAAAACCTACAGCACAATATAGGCCCTTCGGCCCACAAAGCTGTGCTGAACATGTCCTTACCTTAGAAATTACCTAAGGTTACCCATAGCCCTCTATTTTTCTAAGCTCCATGTACCTGTCTCTTAAGGATCTGATCACATCCGCCTCCACCACCGTTGCCGGCAGCCCATTCCACGCACTCACCACTCTCTGCGTAAAAAAAAACTTACCCCTGACATCTTCTCTGTACCTACTTTCAAGCACCTTAAAACTGTGCCCTCTTGTGCTAGTCATTTCAGCCCTAGGAAAAAGCCTCTGACTATCCACACGATCAATGCCTCACGTCATCTTATACACCTCTATCAGGTCACCTCTCATCCTCTGTCGCTCCAAGGAAAAAAGGCACCTCCAACATTTTTGTCATCAGCAAATTTACTAACCCATCCCTCCACTTCTTCATCCAGGTAATTTATAAAAATCAGGAAGAGTAAGGGTCCCAGAACAGATCCCTGAGGCACACCACCGGTCACCGACCTCCATGCAGAATATGACCTGTCTACAACCACTCTTTTCCTGCTGTGGGCAAGCCAGTTCTGGATCCACAAAGCAATGTCCCTTTGGATCCCATGCCTCCTTACTTTCTCAATAAGCCTTGCATGGGGTACCTTATCAAATGCCTTACTGAAATCCATATACACTACATCTACTGCTCTAACTTCATCAATGTGTCATATCCTCAAAAAAATTCATTCAGATGATAACATAGAGCATAAAACAGTACGGCACAGGAGGAGGCCCTTTGGCCCACAATGTCTGTGCTGACCATGATGTCAATTTAAACTGAGAGTGGATGTGGAGAGGTTGTTTCCTATCATGGTGGTGTCTCAGACCAGAGGGCATAGCCTCAGGATATACAGATGCCCCTTTAGAACAGAAATGAGGAGGCATTTCTTTAGCTAGAGGGTGGTGAATCAGTGGAATTCTTTGCCACAGGCAGCTGTGGAGGCCAGGTCATTGGGTATATTTAAATTGGAGTTTGATAGGTTTTTGATTAGTAACGGTGTCAAAGGTTATGGGAGAAGGTAGGAGAAAGGGGTTGACGAGGATAATAAATCAACCATGATGGAGATGGCAGAGCAGACTCGATGGGACGAATGGCCTAATTCTCCTCCTAATGTATGTCTTATGAGGTTATACGCTAACTACACATCTGTCTACATATGGTCTATATCTCTTAATTGCCTCCACACGTCAGTGTGAAAGTAGCAGAGACTTTCCACAGGGCCATTACCAGGTCATACAGTCTTCCCAAAAATATTAAATGCTGCCAGTGTCTCTATAAACTAGATACCCTCATCTTTGTGGACACAAGTGCAGCTTCTATTTCAAGTAATTAACTGACTTTATCAATTCCTTCTTCAGCAACAGATCTGGTGTGTGCAGAAAATGAAGCCAGGAAGCAGGAACTGTATAGTTATGACACTGGGGAATAAAAAGAGGTCAGAAGATCTGAGCTTATTGAATTTCAAAAGTCAGTTAACATACAGTTTTGATTCACCAAAGACATAGAACATAGAACAGTACAGCACAGGAACAGGCGACTCAGCCCACCATGTTGTGACAAACGAGCTGAAAAGTAAATTTAAAAAGCCCCAGAAACTAATCTCTCCTACCTGCACAACATTCATATCCCTCCATCTTCCTCTTATTCATGTGCCCATCTCTTAAAAGCCTGTAATGTATTTCTGCTACCACCAAATCAGGCAGCACACTCCAGGCATTCACCACTCTGAGTAAAAAAGCATACCCCTCACATCCCCTTTGAACCCACCCCCTCTCACCTTCAATGCATGCCCTCTGATATTAGACCTTTCTACCTAGGGAAAAAGATACTCCCTGCCTGCTCTATCCAGGCCTCTATGCTCCTAAAAGCCTCCACCAGATCTCCCCTCAGCCTCGGCTGTTCCAGAGAAAACAACTCAAGTTTGTCCAGCCTCTTATGATAGCACATGCCCTCTAAACCAGGCAGCATCCTGCTAAACCTCTTTTGCACCCTCTCCAAAGCCTCAATATCCTTCCTATCATCGGGCAACCAGATCACTCCAGGTGTGGCCTTAGCAGGCTAATAAAGTTGCAACGTAACCTCTTGATTTTTGAACTCAGTGTCTCGACTAAAAAAAACAAGCATTCCATCAGCCTTCTTAACCACCTTATCAACCTGTGTAGCCACTTTCAAGGAGCTATGAACTTTGATCCCAAGATCTCTCTGCTGGGCAACACTCTTAAGGGTCTTGTTCTTAACCATGTACTGTCTCCTTGCATTTGCCCTACCACAGTGCAACAATTATCTGGGTTAAACTCCATCTGCCATTTCTCTGCCCATATCTGCAACTGATCTATATTATGCTGTATTCTTTGCCAGTCTTCTACACTATCCCTAACGCCACCAATCTTGATATCTTCCACAAACTTATTAGCCTATCTACTGACTCAATGCTGGAATCCAGGGGTTCAAAAACAAACTGCTGTTTTGAATTGCTTTTTTCCCAGGGTTGGGGAATCAAGTAGTAGAGGGTATAGGTTTAAAATAAATGGGATAATATTTAACAGAAACATGAGGGTAACAGGATGTGGTAAGTGTATGGAATGAACTGCCAGGGGAAGGGGTTGAGCAAGTACAATAACAACTTTAAAAAATGTTTGGTCAGGTACATGCATAAGGAAGGTTTACGAGGATGGAGCCAAACATGGGCAAATGGTACTGACTTAGACGGCATCTTGCCTATTTCTGTGCTGTCGTTGCCGCTTGACTGGTCTCAGAAAGTTTTCACTCATTCCTCAATCACACTTTATTTTCTTATACACAGAGAGACAGTGTGGCCCCCAAGACAAAACTGTCTGGAAAATCAAACAAAGAAATCATATTTCTATACAGAAACTGACTAGTTGTATATAGATATTTTTTAGATTATGAGAAAACTCAGTCTTCTTTTATTGTCATTTAGAAATGCATACATGCATTAAGAAGTGATACAATGTTTCTCCGGAGTGATATCACAGAAAACAGGACAAACCAAAGACTAACACTGACAGAACCACATAAATATAACATATAGTTACAGCAGTGCAAAGCAATACCATAATTTGATGAAGAACAAACCATGGGCACGGTAAAAATAGTCTCAAAGTCCCCGAGTCGATCGACTCCTGAGTCCCCAATAGCAGGCAGCAAAAGGGAGAAACTCCCTGCCATAAACCTCCAGGCACCGTCAACTTGCCGATGCCTTGGAAGCAGCCGACTACAGCCGACACTGGGTGAGATATTGAACAAGTGGTAACCTTGTAACCTTACTGACAGACCCCAGTCAGTTCAGATTGGCAAAAACATCTCCTCCACAATCTCTGTCAGCACAGGTGCACCACAAGGCTGCGAGCTTAGCCCGCTGCTCTACGTGTATTATACTAATGACTGTGTGGTTAAGCACAGCTTCAATACCTGTTGTGCATTTGAAACCTATCTTAGTATTTAATTAGATAGTGCATATATCATGACATGACACTTCATGCTCTTAGCATGTCTTTATTTCTCATTCTCACTTCCATACTCCCTCATATCACATGTGGTTCTGTCCCTGACTGGTGACTACATTAAGTGACCTTACCATTTCAATACATGACATTGCTCCTTTCCTGAGAAATGAACTTTAACGTTTTAGAACACATTTAACTCCCAGATTTAACCACTTCAATTCAACACATATTCTCTAACATGCATGACTATAATCAACACATTTTCTGTTTTAACTTAATGATAACTCTGGAACTGAAAATTTCATTTTCAGCTTACAACAGTTTTCATCGTTTCAAAACCCACAACTTAAAGTTATACTTCAATACAAAACCATTAAACTTAAGAGGTTGCTTTCTGATCCTTTGAGGTCTCTACTGGTTTCTCTTTGCCTTCAATGTCTGGTAATGGCTTTTGCTCACTGAGATCCTGAACTTGTCCGTAACTGTCCATCATATTGCCCCACTGTCCCGGTATTTCATTGTCCAATCCTTGAGTCTCCTCCTGTTTATCAAGAGTGTTGAACTTTTTCACGTGTGGTTCCTTACATACTGCACTCCACTTCGAGATTTAACTACCACCTGTTTTCCTGTTTTCCTCACCACCCTGTGCGGTGTTGAGTTGAATGGTGTGGTGAATTTGTCCACCTTTTCTTGCTGAATAAGCACCATGTCTGCAACTTTTACAGTAGACTCTTGTGCTCCTCTGTGATTGTCTGTACACAGCTTGTACTTTCCCATTTGTTCTGCATCCTGATCTCATACTTCCAATTCTGCTGTGTGTACTTCCTTGACATCTAGTAACCTCCCCCCATTTTTCAGTTGTAAAAAAGTTCGGCAGGTCTTTTCCCTATAGTGGCATGTTCCACACATCTGTAAAGTCACATACTTTCTCAGTTCACGTTTCCAGTCAAGTCCTTCTGCTTGAGCAAACCTAATCCTTTTCATCAGTGACGCATTTTGGCCAAACTTCACCGTTTGCCTGAGCCCACCTTGGCATTGTTTTCAAGTGTTTGATTCCATTACTCTCACAATATTCCTTGAAGTGTTCATTCTGAATTGAGGTCCATTATCTGACTTGATAGATATGGGCAGTCCATGTCTACTGAAAATGTTCTTCCACACGGTCAATAACCCTCTCTGCATTAATAGAGGTCAAAATGTCATATTCATAAAATCAGCTGTAGTAATCAACCACTACTAGAATGGAATGGTATATTGGTAATGGTGCAAGAAAGTTAACGGCTACCTCCTGCTAAGGACCATCAGTAATGGTGTCTGTTTTAGTGGCTCTGGAGGGTCAGGTCTAGATACAGTATGTCAGCCCTGACAAGTTTTGCAATCTTTCTCAGCTGCTTTATCCATACCAGGTCACCAAACCTTGTTAATGATTTTTGCTGTTTGTGAGTCTTTTTGTTCACAGTCTGTGAGACTATGAGGTTCCATTTCTTCATTTTGTTTTTGTTTGAGTACTGCCCCCTGCCCAACTGGGCTGACATCTGCTATTACTTTAGTTGGCATATCTTTATCAAAATAGGCCAGTGTACCTGCTCTTGCTAGATCCTCTTTCAGGGCCTTGAATGCTTGTCTCTGTTCTTCTCCGAACTTGAACTGAGTGTCCTTCCTGGTCAATCATCTCAGTGGTTCTGACAAAGTTATAAACTCTGGTATGAATCTGCTGTTTAGCCAACAAGACCTAGGAAGCTCCTCACTTCTCTGGTGTTTTGTGGTTCAGGAGCCTCCATTACTGCTTGCACTCTCCTCAGTTGGTCTGATGCCTTTCTGTGAAAAGAATTCCCATGAAAACCAGTCTGTCCATGTTAAGGAATATCTATGTTTTTTTGTTGTAATTTTGTCCTATGAAATCATCGTTATGAAATCATTGTTGAAAATGATGCTTCTTGTCATGTTTGTACTGACTGAAATAAATTTCATTCATTCATTCAAGTGCCATTTCTCCAGTTGTCCAGGTGCAGTGTCAGACCACACTCTGTGAGTCTCTTTAAGGCAGCATGCAGCCTCTCATCATGCAGTTTTGGCGTATATACAATCACATCATCAAGATGTTCTCAACTCCTTCAATTCCAGCTAAAGCAATTATGCACAGCACATGTGGTTATCTCTCTAGATTCCGGAGTTAGTTCCAGCTGGTAGTAGCCCCATTTCAAGTCTAGTTTGCTAAACACTGCTGCTCCATTCATGCCCTGTAGTATCTCGTCTACAGTTGGGATGGGATATCGCTCCCTCACAATTGCTTCGTTTGCCGTTCTCATGTCTCGGCACGTTCTGATGTTCTTGTCAGGTTTTGGTAAAATTACTACTGGGTTAACCCAAGGAACTGGGCCTTCAACTTTCTCAATAATGTCCAGTTTCATTAGCTGTTCAAATTTTTTTCTCAACAGCCACCCTCAAGTTGGAAGGTAAGTGTCTGAGTGGCAGGGCCACAGGCTTTACCTTCTGATCAATGTACAGACTGATCTGTTGAGTGTTCAGCTTTCCTACTGCTTCAAACACTTTTAAGTTCTGCAGCATAAGTGAATCTTTAATGTCTATCACTGCTGACACATTTAACACACCCAATTTTGTAGCTGTTTCTCTACCTAGGAGTGGTTCACCATTGCCTTTCATCATGATGAACTCTGCCTGGTCTGGTCTGCTCTGTTTCCAATACTGATTTCACATTCAAACACCCCCTTAACCTCCTGTGACGTTCCAGGTGCGTTTGACTACAGCTTTCTCTTCTGCTTAGCAACATATGAATGGCACTTTATCTTCTCTGACTTAAGTTTTTCCCACACGTTTGCACCCAATATAATACTTCTAGTTCCTGAATCTACTAACGTGCACAGATTTACGCCCCCTATACAAAAAGTCTTTTTTTTTTCAGATGATTCTGTCTCACTAAAAACAAATTCCTTCTGCTCTTCCTCAACATGGTTCCCTTTTTCTGTCTTTAATCCTTTTGTCCAGCATATTTTTGCAAAGCTGTCTTTTCCAGTGCATTTTCTGCATGTCTGACCATGAGCTGGGCACACTGGATCTCTACCCAGGTGATCTGTGTTTCCGCATCTGTAGCATTTCCTTTCATTTGTACTAGTAGACTTTGTTTATCCCTCTGTCTATTTGTCATGTGCTGTGTCCTCACGGTATCTGGCCGGCTCCCTTGGAGTGACATGGCTGACTACTGTTCCTCTACTTTTTCACATTGTGCCGCTATTTCCAGTGTGTGAGCTAGCACTAGATCCTGCATATTCTCCAGTAGACATTTACATTTTCCCACTATGGCATCCCTGATTTGGTTGTCTGTGTCAACAGTCTTTTGCTGCCTGCCGAAGGCGAGTAGAGAACTGTTGAACCGTTTCACCTTGTTCTTGGGCAAGCTGATGAAAATGCTGCTGGGCAACCGTAGTGGTGACCTGGGGAATGAAGTAAGCATTCAGCACATCCACTGCTGCTGTGTGGTCTGTGACTTGTCCCATGTTTGGTAGTGTTGTGAATATATCCTGCACGTCTGGCCTGCCAGGTGTAAAAGTAATGATCTCCTCTTTGTTTTGACCAGGATTTCTCTATTCTCATCAACGAACATTAAACTTCCTTTCAATATCCGTATCCTTGTCGTCACTGTTGTATATTTGCAAACTATTTTAGTACTTAGTTGCTTTAGTACTTTAATGCATGTATCATGACATGATGCTTCATGCTCTGAACATGATTTTATTTCTCATTCTCGTTTCCACGTTCCCTCACATCACATATTATTCTGTCCCCGAGTGATGACATCATCACTGTACTTGACAAGTGTCAAACTACATTAACTGATCTTACCATTTCAATACGTGACAATACCATACTTCGGTTTGCCGATGATGCTACTGTCGTTGGCTAAATCAATGACGGCGATGAATCTGCATATAGGAGGGAGATCAAGGATCTGGCTGAGTGGTGCCACAACAACTCAGTGTCAGCAAGACCAAGGAGCTACAGTTGCCATTAATACAATAATTTCAAATGTTCTCATAAATGTGAGTGTGCTTCAGCTAGGAGCTGTTTTTGAATGATTTCTTGTAAGATTCCACAAACTAAATTATCTCTCAGTGTATCATTAAACCAATGACTGAATGCACAATGTTCAGACAATTTCTTGAATTCAACATGTATGCTGAAATACACTCCCCTTCCTTTTGATTCCATTAAAGCATTCTGCAATCAACAATGGTTTCAGTACTAAAAGCTCCCGCACTACTTTCAGGATATTAGCAAAGGTCATTTTGGCTGGTTTGGTTGGAGCAGTCAAATGTTTAAGCAAACTGGATGCCTTTCCACCCAATGTACTCAACAAAACTGGCACTTGCTTTTCATTAGCTCTTTAACTCGCTTCAAAATGCTGCTCAATTTGCTCAGTATATAATATCCAATTATCACTTGTGCAATCGAATGTATCTATCTTTCCAATGCAGCCAGTCATTTCAGTTTTTAAAAAAATTTATGGTTATTATCTCCCAGTACTCATCGCTTGTGCACCTATGAATTTTGTCCACTTTCTGCCTGTTTTTTTAAAGTTGAACATCCCGCTGCACTTCCAAAGAAAAGAATGTCCTGTGCTTTTTTAAACTCAAATGTCTCATTGAATTTCAACATGTTGGTCACGTTGGGTTTGTTTTATAAATTACTCATCACTTTGAGAAGGCGGGGCAGTGGGACTAAATAGGATAAAATGGATCAGCTCATGATAAAATGGCGGAGCAGACTCGATGGGCCGAATGGCCTACTTCTGCTCCTTTGTCTTATGGTCTTATGGTCATCACCACTGTTATGTCTTGTAACTCCAAAACATAAAACTAATCAAAAGAAATACTCAGGGAGCCCAGGGATAAATGTGTATACTTCATTTTTACTTTAGTGAGGTACACACTTTTGATGTGGTGGCATGGTGATGTCAAAGCATAGAAACAGGCCCTTTGGCCCAAGTTGCCTGAGGTAATTCCATTTACTCTGCATTTTGAAGATTGAGGGGGGATCTGATTGAAATGTATAAGATCCTAAAAGGATTGGACAGGCTAGATGCGGGAAGATTGTTCCCGATGTTGGGGAGGTCTAGAACGAGGGGTCACAGTTTGAGGATAGAGGGGAAGCCTTTTAGGACCGAGGTTAGGAAAAACTTCTTCACACAGAGAGTGGTGAATCTGTGGAATTCTCTGCCACAGCAAACTGTTGAGGCCAGTTCATTAGCTATGTTTAAAAGGAAGTTAGATATGGCCCTTGTGGCTACAGGGGTCAGGGGGTATGGAGGGAAGGCTGGGTTCTGAGTTGAATGATCAGCCATGATCATAATAAATGGCGGTGCAGGCTCGAAGGGCCGAATGGCCTACTCCTGCACCTATTTTCTATATTTCTATGTTTCTATTTGGGTTGTAGTCCTCTAACACTTTGCTATTCATGCACCTTGTCCTTTAAATGTCATTGTAATGGTCTCTATCACTTCCTCAGGCAGATTGTTCTGCATGCCCAGCACCATCTGTCTGAAAATGTTCTAATTTCAAAGTAAATTCGGCGGGAGGAGAAGATGGTGGTGCGACGCAGCGCGCATGTCCTCTCCGGTGATGAATATCTGTTATCTGTCAAGTAGGAGGCCGTGCACAATTGTGATTTGATGGAAGCAGACGTGAGAGCACGGAGGAACATCTGGTGAAACTTCTGAAATGCCTGTTTCGCTGCCATCGCTACTGTGTGATCCGAAATCTCCGGAGGGGAAGGCCCCGAATCCTTGGCTTTGCCTGTTGCTTGGCGGCCGGGGTCAGGGTCAAAGCGCTTGGCAGAGATGGTGCTCAGTGTCGGAGGGCTGGTTGGAGGCTCAAAGTTTTCGGATGGACTCAGAGTCGGACTGTGGTCGGGTGCTTCCAGGGTGCTGCATCGGCAAGTTTGCGGCGCTGGAAGTTCATGGCAGGGAGAGTTTCTCCCTTCAACATCATGAGATGTTGGGGCTATCGGGACTTTGAGACTTTTTTTTACTGTGCCCATGGTCTGCTCTTATCAAATTACGGTATTGCTTTGCACTGTTGTAACTATATGTTATAATTATGTGGTTTTTGTCAGTTTTAGTCTCGGTCTGTCTTCTGTTTCTATGATATCATACTGGAGGAACATTGTATCATTTTTTAATGCATGCATTTCTAAAGGACAATAAACGAGGACTGAGTGTCCTCATAATCCAATCTAAATTATGGTTATTGGACCTATTCTGGGGAATAGTCATTAAAAGTCAATAGTTTTATTTTCAGATTCAGGATACTCATTTAATTACAGGTTAATCCAAACCAAGTGTTTTTATAAACACGAGAAATATCTCCAAAGGAATGTACACAAAATGCTGGAATTAAACAAAACAAGATGATGGCACTTGTACCTGCAGTGGCTTCTCGGGGGCCAACCAAAGATGCGTTTTTCTTTGTTAAACGTGTTTTTATACATAGTAAGACTATTATTGACTCCAATAACTATACGTACAGCATCGCAGCAGTGATCTGCTCATTATTCAGAGTAGCCAGCTGGTGCGTTGTAAGAGTTGGCTGGTGGTTCAGAGAAGGCGAATCGAGCCGCCGGGCCACAGGAGAAGCTGGATTGGGTTCAGAAGAGCCGACCCAGGTGTAGGCCATGCTGCTGCCGGCTACTCGGAGGCAATGGAGTTGGAGACTTTGAGTTGGTATGAAGGTGGCATGTAGTGAAACCGTGGGTGACTGTCTTGGATAGTTCTTTTGCCATCGCAAGACTGTGTTGGACATTGATTGCCACAGGCCTGCTTCCCTTGTTTGGTGCGAGACAGGCATCGAGGCAGCAGTATCGCCTTGGTTGTAGCAAGAACTAGGCCTCAACACTTGGGCTTGCATTGTAGCATTGCGCCTGGGCTTGGTTGTGGTGGGGCTCTCCCATGGGTGCTGCCCTCTAGTGTTGGATCTGCTGAGAACCATCGATTTTCAGGATGTTGCTCAGGGTCTTGGGCTGAAAATGTGTTTTCTCACATGACTATGTTCTTGGTTTTTATCCCCCCTTTATTCAAGTATGATTTGACTGACAATTAAACTTGATTTGATTTGGAGCAACTCAGCAGGTCAGGTAGCATCTATGGAAATAAATAAACAATCGATAGTTTGGGCTGTGACCCCACTTCAGGACTGAAGTGTTTTTATAGCCTCCTGTTGAAAAAGTTAGAAGATTAACTTTATAAAGACTTTAAAAACGCAAACACGAGGAAATCTGCAGATGCTGGAATTTCAAGCAGCACACATAAAAGTTGCTGGTGAATGCAGCAGGCCGGGCAGCATCTCTAGGAAGAGGTGTGGTCTGCTGCGTTCACCAGCAACTTTTATGTGTGTTGCTTATAAAGACTTTAATTGTTTGGAATTGCACTCAAAAAAGAGAACAAATCAGAACTCGCTGTGCTGTTTAACTAGCCTTGGCTGCTGTTTTAACTTCACACCATCCACCTACCTTATTCCAGCTTCTGCACATTTGTAAACCCATTTCCTTCATCTCCTTCCCACTTCCCTTGAGAATGGAGCTAAGCCGTGTTTGATTCAACTGCTTCTTGAGAGAGGGAGTGCCATGAGAATAGCAAACAGATAAAGCTGATCCCATGGAACTTCCAAGAGATAAGGCTGATGGAATTAAAAGTTATGCTTGCAATGTCTCGAGATGATGGGTTTGGTTAGAAAGTAGAAAGAAATTTAGTTTCTCAGAGGACCTTTACTCTCTGAGACAAGCTATCAAAATAACTGACGTGAATGAGATAATGACGGAATTTTAAGATGAAGCTTGTCGAGCACTGATGAGGAGATAATGATGCCAGTCGCAGGTAGGCAATTGCTGGTGGGTTGCTTGGGACTGTAAATCACCATGAACAATCATTGTATCCCAGACTTGCTTGACAAGTGTTTCAAGAGGAATTTTAAGTTCACGTTTATTGTTGTCATGGGCATACACACACGAAGTATAAATACCATGAAAATTAACTTTTTGCAGCAGCAGCAAAGTGCAAGACAAGCACACTTAACATGAAGTTAAATTAATGTAATTTATTTATTTTATAATTTCCTTCTAATTACAAAATTGCAATTTTGCAAGTTGTCTCTTTATTACTTTGGTCACATTTCCCAGAAATAACTGTCTGGGCTTGAGGTTTCAGGATTTGCTTGGGTATTTAAGTCATTCCACAAAATGAGTTTGAACAGCATTTTAAAGATACTGAACTGAAGCCAGCTAATATCCAACTGGTGCAAAGATAATTCCTGTGGAAGTGACGGTCGTAACAGTAACAAGCAATAAGCCACATTGGGCTTGTATGTTTTAAAACAGGGGAGCTAGCATTGTGGGGCGGTGATTGGCTGAGATAAGTACAAGTGATTGGCAATCCACCCACCACTTGCATGCCACATCCTCGGCAATAAAGCCAGTTGGTGGCATCCGTTAGGCTCGCGAGACCACGGATCTGCGCCTAGAAAGGGAGTGTTCTCTCCAGGGCACAGGCCTGGGCAAGGTCGTATGGAAGACCAGCAGTTGCCCATGTAGCAAGTCTCCCCTCTCCACGACACCGATGTTGTCCAAGGGAAGGGCAAGAGCTTGGTACCAGTAACATCGCAGGAGTTGCCAGAACGAGGTTGAAGGCAATGTCGGACTTTCTTAGGGACTCCAGCTCCGAATTCTCCTCAGGGTTTACTCCTGAAGTCTTTCCCATAAGTAGGTATGGCCGAAAGGCAGCGGAGGTTTGAAATCAGAGTTTTCCGTCTCTTAGATGGACTGCCTTCCCAGGCTGACGAGCTCCATCTACCCGAAGCACTGGTTTTAAGGCGTCAGGACCTGCCTTCGCCCCTTCTCCTGTCAGTAGTAACAGTTCTGCCGGGCTTAGAGGCTAAGCCACACGAGAAGGCCAGGAGTTGGACCTGGTTGTCAGAGGCTATTTGAGGTGCATGCCGTGAGGAGAACTTTTAGGTAGTGGGAGCTTGTCCCCACTACCACTCATCGGCTTGACAACCTTGGAACCAATAAAGCCAACTGAAAGCAAATTAAAGAAAGTACTGGATGATGCTAAAGCAGTGTTCAAAAGTGACATTGGAAAATTCAGACGTATCAGAGGCGAGGGAAGAAATTGCTGAGCCTCTGGCTAGGATCCTTATGTCCTCGTTGTCCACGGGAATGGTACCGGAGGATTAGAGGGAGGCGAATGTTGTCCCCTTGTTCAAAAAAGGTAGTAGGGATAGTCTGGGTAGTTATAGACCAGCGAGCCTTACATCTGTAGTGGGAAAGCTGTTGGAAAAGATTCTTAGAGATAGGATTTATGGGCATTTAGAGAATCATGGTCTGATCAGGGACAGTCAGCATGGCTTTGTGAAGGGCAGATCGTGTCTAACAAGCCTGATAGAGTTCTTTAAGGAGGTGACCAGGCATATAGATGAGGGTAGTGCAGTGGATGTGATCTATATGGATTTTAGTAAGGCATTTGACAAGGTTCCACACGATAGGCTTATTCAGAAAGTCAGAAGGCATGGGATCCAGGGAAGTTTGGCCAGGTGGATTCAGAATTGGCTTGCCTGCAGAAGGCAGAGGGTGGTGGTGGAGGGAGTACATTCAGATTGGAGGATTGTGACTAGTGATGTCCCACAAGGATCTGCTTTTCGTGATTTTTATTAACGACCTGGATGTGGGGGTGAAGGGTGGGTTAGCAAGTTTGCAGACAACACAAAGGTTGGTGGTGTTGTAGAGAGTGTAGAGGATTGTCAAAGATTGCAGAGAGACATTGATAGGATGCAGAAGTGGGCTGAGAAGTGGCAGATGGAGTTCAACCCGGAGAAGTGTGAGGTGGTACACTTTGGAAGGACAAACTCCAAGGCAGAGTACAAAGTAAATGGCAGGATACTTGGTAGTGTGGAGGAGCAGAGGGATCTGGGGGTACATGTCCACAGATCCCCGAAAGTTGCCTCACAGGTGGATAGGGTAGTTAAGAAAGCATATGGGGTGTTAGCTTTCATAAGTTGAGGGATAGAGTTTAAGAGTCGCGATGTAATGATGCAGCTCTATAAAATTCTGGTTAGGCCACAATTGGAGTACTGTGTCCAGTTCTGGTCACCTCACTATAGGAAGGATGTGGAAGTATTGGAAGGGGTACAGAGGAGATTTACCAGGATGCTACCTGGTTTAGAGAGTATGCATTATGATCAGAGATTACAGGAGCTAGGGCTTTACTCTTTGGAGAGAAGGAGGATGAGAGGAGACATGATAGAGGTGTACAAGATGATAAGAGGAATAGATAGAGTGGATAGCCAGAGCCTCTTCCGCAGGGCACCACTGCTCAATACAAGAGGACATGGCTTTAAGGTAAGGGGTGGGAAGTTCAAGGGGGATATTAGAGGAAGGTTTTTTACTCAGAGAGTGGTTGGTGTGTGGAATGCACTGCCTGAGTCAGTGGTGGAGGCAGATACACTAGTGAAGTTTAAGAGACTACTAGACAAGTATATGGAGGAATTTAAGGTGGGGGGTTATATGGGAAGCAGGGTTTGAGGGTCGGCACAACATTGTGGGCCGAAGGGCCTGTACTGTGCTGTACTATTCTATGTTCTGTGTTCAAGGGTAAAATGAAAATGCCACACCCAAGTTTTACAAGCCAGCACAGTTCCTTATTCCATCCATGACAAAGGAGCCAGAGAGCTCGATCACATGGAGGCTGAAGGCATTCTTCCGAGGTTGAGTGGATCCCATGGACAATGCCAGTGATCCCAGTAGCCAAGAAGAATGAGTCTGTCAGGATCTGTAGTGACTTTACAATCACTATCAACTCAGTACTGTAGGTCAATCAATACCCTCTGCCCAGAACAGAAGATGGCTTTGCAAACCTTTCTGGAGGGAAACACTTCAGCAAACTGGACTTAGCCGAGGCAGACCTACAGATAGTGAAGAAAGCAGAGTACAGAGTGTTTCTCACCATAAAAACTCCCAAAGGACTGTATCACTACAAGAGGCTTATTTCTGGAGTAGCATCTGCACTGCACTCTGGCAGAAAGCAATGGATCAGGTCCTGCAAGGCTGCCCAGGCACTCAGTGTTATCTGAAAGACATCATTGTTACTGGTGAGGGTAACAAGGACCAACTCCAAAATATCAGGAGAGCATTAAAAAGATTCTATGATTCTGGGCTCAGAGCATGATCCGACAAGTGTGAATTCTTTTGAAGCAAGTATCACTTTGTTCACACCATCAATGCACAAGGGAAGTGTGCTGAGAAAATTCAAGCAATGATGTATGCCCCAAGGCCAAAGGATGTGTCGCAGTTGTGATCCTTTTTAGGGTTTGTCAATTACTATAACAGGTTTCTGCCAAACCTGGCTACTGGCTCCCTTGAATTCATTACTGCAGATCGGGAAGAAATGTAAGAGACAAAGCAGGGTGAGGTGGCTTTCCAAAAGGTAAAGGAAATGGTGACGTCAGACACTGTTCTCACACATCGTCAAGTGAAGCTTTCCTGAGATGCCTTGCCTAATTATATAGGTGCAGTCATGTCACATGTTTTGAGTGGTAGAAGTGAACGTCCTATAGCCTTCACATTATGTTTCCATACCATTGTAGAGAAAAATTATGCTCAGATTGACAGAGAAACCATGAGTCTGGTTTGCGGCGTAAAATATTTCAACCAGTATTTGCATGGGAGAGAGCTTACCCTCATCACTCAATGACCTGGCCTCCAATGCTGCTTGTGGTAACAAATTCCACAAATTTACCACCCTCTTGCTAAAGAAATTTCTCTGCATCTCTGTTTTAAACAGATGCCCCTCTGGTCTGAAGCTGTGCCCGCTTGTCCTAGACCAGGGGTGGCCAATCTTTTACATTCCATGCGTCAATTTTTTCACGCACGACTTCAGATGCGATTTTTTCACGCATGAGTTCTATATTAACATACTTTTACAAGAATTGTGGGGGTATAAGAGTTGTATGGCACATCTGAACTCGTGCGTGAAAAAATTGACGCATGGAATGTGGTTGGCCACTCCTGCTTTAGACTCTACTCTGTCTAGGCCTTTCAACATTTGAAAGGTTTCAATGATCCCCCCCTCATCCTTCTAAGTTCCAGTGAGTACAGGCCCAGAGCTATCAAATGTTCCTCGTATGATATCCCTTTCATTCCCCGATCATCCTTGTGAACCTCCTCTGGACCCTCTCCAATGCCAGCACATCTTTTCTTAGATGAGGAGCCCAAAACTGTTCACAATACTCAAGGTGAGGCCTCATAGTGCCTTATAAAGCCTCAGCATCACATCCCTGTTCTGGCATTTTAGATCTCATGAAATGAATGCTAACATTGTATTTCTTTGTTTGTTTACATATTTCATTATATTATGTAAGAAGTACATGAATGGCATACATCATTATGTCATATTAGAATCAGGTTTAAAATCACCAGCATATATTGTGAAATTTGTTGTCTTTGTGCAAGCAGTACAGTGCAATACATAATTATAGCAAAAAAAATGAATTACAGTAATATATATGATGATGATTATGATTATGAGGAGACACAGTCCCCTTTTGTTGTCATTTAGTAATGCATGCATTATGATAAAATATATACATAAATAGTTAAATTAAAAATTAGTGCAAAAATATAAATTGAAAGATGTAGTGTTCGTGGGTTCAATGTCCATTCAGAAATCAGATGGCAGAGGGGAAAAAGTTACTCCTGAATCATTGTGTGTATGCCTTCGGGCTCCTGTACCTCCTCCCTGACGGTAGCAATGAGAACAAGGCTTTTTATGGGTGATGGGAGTCCTTAATGATGGATCCCACCCATCTGAGGCATCATTCCTTGAAGATGTCATGGATCAAAGGTTACTGGGAGAAGGCCGGGAAGTGGGGCTGAGGAGGGGTAAAAAAGGATCAGCCTTGATTAAATGGCGGAACAGACTAGATGGTCCAAATGGCCCAATTCTTCTCCTATATCTTATGGTCTTATGGCTATACTGCAGAGGCTAGTGCCATGATGGAGCTGACTACGTTTATGGTCTTATGGTTATACTACAGAGACTAGTGCCATGATGGAACTGACTACGTTTATAACTCTCTGCAGCACATTTCAATCCTGTGCAGTAGGCAAGCCCCTCCCCCCCAAAACCAGATGGTGATGCAGCCAGTTAGAATGCTGTCCACGGTACATTTGTAGAAATTTGTGAGTGTCTTTTGAAACATATCAAATCTCCTCAAACTCCCTGTGTTTTCATGCTTTCTTTGTAGCTGCAAATACTGGACTGAAATTGTTATATTTGAAGGCAAGCAGCATAAGAAATAAAATGAAATTCAGCTACAGAGTGGCAAGTATGATGTTGTGGCCATCTCTGAAACTTGGCCAAGCGATGGCTGCCATTGGGAGCTGAACATCCAAGGATATGGTGTATCGGAAAGATAGGTTAGTAGGCAAAGGGGGTGGTGTGCCCCTGTGTATAAAAAATAAAATTAAATCATTAGAAAGGGATGACAACTGCCGTTAGGGTCCTTTTACCCTTGCCATTTCTTAACTCAACCCATAGAGACTCTACACCTAATCATGCATCATAAAGAAGCATTTTCATCGAAATTCTGAGCACCAAACACAAAATATTGAATAAACTTGGTGAGTCAGGCAGCATCTACTGGGTGGAATAAATAATCTATTGTAGTCCAGGTTAATTAAGCCCAAAAGATGTAACGTTAGAAAGCTCTACCTGTGGAGGGATGGAAATGAGACTTGCAGGATTGCAGAAAGAACTTGAAAAAAACAGGCTATGCCAGAATGAGGTGTGGCTGATGCAGGTGTGGAGAAGCAACAACAACACACCAAAGTGTTAAAAGTGGAATTAGAAGTTAGTATCTCTACCATACTTACTGGAAATCCTCACGGTGAACCTCCTGGAGGAGAGGTGATCTTAGAAAAAGATTTATTGAATCTACGGCTATAGTGACCACCAGCTATAGTGAAACAATATTGGCAGAGATGGAAGTCCAAGATCTCTACTGCGTAATCAGAAATTAGTTCTGTTAAATTATACCAAGGGATTTGGTCAGTTATTTTTGTAAGTATTGTGAATCAACTTCAGTGCATGACCCACCATTTCAGCCAACAAACCAAGAAACAAGATGGTGAGCCGTCCAAGATTGAAGAACTAGTGTGGGAATGGAATATTTCAATACTTAGAGGATTTAACACGGTTGGATGTACAATTTTATTTCTTATTCAAAGAATCTGAATTTAATTTTCTGGAAGAACTGATTATTTTTGCAAGGACTTTAATAAATGACTGAATGAAATTTACTTTGTTTAAAAGATGATGTGGAGAATTTGTCATGAAATGAGTTAAGCTGCACATATTTTTTGGGGATGAATTTAATGTTTTTATTACAAGGACTGAATTATTCTGCAAGGCAGCAAAAGCTATTTCTAGCTGGTTAGTATCAGAGGAGTCTGCTCTGAAATGAACAGTTGTGGTCTTGATACATACATCTTCAGCGGTTTCAACAGTGACTATTTCTGTATTCTCCATAGTAAGGGTTTAGAATATAGAACATAGAATAGTACAGCACAGTACAGGCCCTTCGGCCCACAATGTTGTGCTGACCCTTAAACCCTGCCTCCCATATAACCACCCACCTTAAATTCCTCCATATACCTGTATAGTAGTCTATTAAATTTCACTTGTGTATCTGCCTCCACCACTGACTCAGGCAGTGCATCCCACGCACCAACCACTCTCTGAGTAAAATACCTTCCTCTAATATCCCCCTTGAACTTCCCACCCCTTACCTTAAAGCCATGTCATCTTGTATTGAGCAGTGGTGCCCTGGGGAAGAAGTGTTGGCTGTCCACGCTACCTATTCCTCTTAATATCTTGTATACCTCTATCATGTCTCTTCTCATCCGCCTTCTCTCCAAAGAGTAAAGCCCTAGCTCCCTTAATCTCTGATCATAATGCATACTCTCTAAACCAGGCAGCATCCTGGTAAATCTCCTCTGTACCCTTTCCAATGCTTCCACATCCTTCCTATAGTGAGGCGACCAGAACTGGACACAATACTCCAAGTGTGACCTAACCAGAGCTTTATAGAGCTGCATCATTACCTCGTGACTCTTAAACTCTATCCCCCGATTTATGAAAGCTAACACCCCATAAACTTTCTTAATTACCCTATCTACCTGTGAGGCAACTTTCAGGGATCTGTGGACATGTACCTCCAGATCCCTCTGCTCCTCCACACTACCAAGTATCCTGCCATTTACTTTGTACTCTGCCTTGGAGTTTGTCCTTCCAAAGTGCATCACCTCACATTTCTCTGGGTTGAACTCCATCTGCCAGTTCTCAGCCCACTTCTGCATCCTATCAATGTCTCTCTGCAATCTTCGACAATCCTCTACACTATCCACAACACCACCAATCTTTGTTTCGTCTGCAAACTTGCCAACCCACCCTTCTACCCCCATATCTAGGTCGTTAATAAAAATCACGAAAAGTAGATGTCCCAGAACAGATCCTTGTGGGACACCACTAGTCACAATCCTCCAATCTGAATGTACTCCCTCCACCACCACCCTCTGCCTTCTGCAGGCAAGCCAATTTTGAATCCACCTGGCCAAACTTCCCTGGATTCCATGCCTTCTGACTTTCTGAATAAGCCTACCGTGTGGAACCTTGTCAAATGCCGAATCTGGAGTATTGTGTTCAGTTTTGGTCACCAAATTACAGGAAGGATATAAATAAGGTTGAAAGAGTGCAGAGAAGGTTTACAAGGATGTTGCTGGGACTTCAGAAACTCAGTTACAGAAAAAGGTTGAATAGGTTAGGACCTTATTCCCTGGAGCATAGAAGAATGAGGGGAGATTTGATAGAGGTATATAAAATTATGATGGGTATAGACAGAGTGAATGCAAGCAGGCTTTTTCCACTGAGGCAAGGGGAGAAAAAAACCAGAGGACATGGGTTAAGGGTGAGGGGGGAAAAGTTTAAAGGAAACATTAGGGGGGGCTTCTTCACACAGAGAGTGGTGGGAGTACGGAATGAGCTGCCAGACGAGGTGGTAAATGCGGGTTCTTTTTTAACATTAAAGAATAAATGGATGGGAGGCGTATGGAGGGATATGGTCCGTGTGCAGGTCAGTGGGACTAGGCAGAAAATGGTTCAGCACAGCCAAGAAGGGCCAAAAGGCCTGTTTCTGTGCTGTAGTTTTTCCATGGTTTCTATGGTTTTTCTAAATGCCTTACTAAAATCCATGTAGATCACATCCACTGCACTACCCTCATCTATATGCCTGGTCACCTCCTCAAAGAACTCTATCAGGCTTGTTAGACACGATCTGCCCTTCACAAAGCCATGCTGACCGTCTCTGATCAGACCATGATTCTCTAAATACCCATAAATCCTATCTCTAAGAATCTTTTCCAACAGCTTTCCCACCACAGATGTAAGGCTCACTGGTCTATAATTACCCGGGCTATCCCTACTACCTCTTTTGAACAACGGGACAACATTCGCCTCCCTCCAATCCTCCGGTACCATTCCCGTGGACAACGAGGATATAAAGATCCTAGCCAGAGGCTCAGCAATCTCTTCCCTCGCCTCGTGGAGCAGTTTCTCTAATCTGTGTTCACATCTCCATCTGGATTTCTTTATAATCTTTCTCACTGTGCTTCGCTACGATTTTCAACTCAGCAAGGATTGCTTGAGTGAAGTCTTTTCCATCTTCCTGGGTGAAGACACTGGCCAAACTAACTATATGGTAGGGAACTTTTGGTTGCTGCTTGCCTGTTGAGTGTATGATAGCAAAGGCTGGAGATTTTGCACCGCAGAGCCAACATTGTATGAGGGACTTAGAAGACTCTGCAGCAGGGTCAGCTGGAGGAATAACTCTGGCAACTGAACCATGTCCTTTTAGAAAGTCTAATATTTCCACATCTTTTTCTGTTCCTGTTAGGCCACTGACTAAAACATCATTTGGAATTTTGACACCCTTTTCCTCTATGACATCCATTTTCTTTCACTGTAGGTTTTAATTGGAAAAGTGATTTTGAGCAATAAGATTCTTTTAGTGCCCTAATTAACCTGGGCTACACCATGCTTCAGGCCTTGTCTAATGAACAATCTTGGTCGACTGTTCATTCCCCTCCATAGATGCTGCCTGACTTGCTGAGTTCCTCCAGCATTCGTGCATGTTGTTCAAGACTTTCAGCATCTGCTCATTCTCTTGTGCCACCATCACAGACGGCTGTAGTAGATAGACTTTATGACATTTTGTTCCAGATTTTGACACATCATTTTGACACAAGGGTGGACACATAGACAACTCCCTACCCATCAACCCCTTCTTCACCGCTGGAATAGCAATTTGGATCGCTCCGCCTGATCGATCCTCCAAAACCCACTTTCTCTGCGGGCACAACAATGCTCATGTGTCTGAGATCTGTATCATCTGACCTCCTATTTATTTCACCAGGCTGAGCATCACCTGTCATTCAAAGAGTCCCTCCTTCCTTTGTCTGTGAAGAAATGCACAAGCAGGCAACTGTCCTTGAAGAAATATCAACAACCTGCTGAAAATCACAACATCGAGTGTCCATTAAATAACACTGCCTTTGGTCACCATAGCAACTTTCGAGCTGCTCGGTGCTGTCTCCAACTCCAAACTCAGTAAAAATCCAAAGTTACTTCCAATGCCTTAAAGTGAGAGTCCAACCATTAATCTTCGTCTCTCTCTCTACTTTCCAAACAAACCATCAATGATGAATGTCTCTCTCTGTCTGTATTCAAACAGTTAACAGTGGCACTCCTGGATCCCCTCACACTCCCCTTCATCAGGGAAAAAAAATTGTCGAAGACGATTTTTTTTTAAATGTCCATCACAGGATTTTAAACAATACAGGGAAAAACATCAGGTGGCAAGGCAAAAATGGTTACAGTTTTCAACTTAACATCGGGATAAGCAATCAGCTATGATGTTATCAGTACCTTTCACATGTTTGATTTTTAAGTCACCTTCCCGCAATATCAGACTCCAATTTAACAACCTTCTATTCTTATCCTTCATCTTAGTTAGAAACATCAATGGATTATAACCCATGCAAACCACAAGTAGTCTCTGAGCAACAGAAAGGTTTTGAGGTTTCTGATCATAGGCCTCAAAATGTTGTAAAGCCAGAATAAGTGCTAGCAATTCCTTTTCAACAGTTGAATAATTTTTCTGATGTACATTAAAGTTCTTTGAGAAATAAGCTACTGGATGTTCAATATCATCCACTCCCTTCTGTAACAGTACTGCCCCAGCAGCTTCATCACTAGCATCTGTTGCGATTGAGAATGGTTTTGAGAAATCCGGTGCTTTGAGCACAGAATGATAACACAGGATGGTTTCCAGGCGTTCAAATGCCTCCTGGCAAAGGTCACTCCATTCAAATCTTTCACTCTTCCCTAGGAGTTTTGTTAGGGGGAGAGCAATGTCAGCAAAGCTCTTACAGAATTTTCTATAATACCCAACCATTCGTAAAACCCTTCTCAAAGCTTTCTTGCTGGTCAGAACAGGAACTTCAGCAATAGCCTGTACAGGAGCCAGTTGGCCTTGACCCACCACATAACCCCGATATGTAACTGTGGCATGGCCAAACTCACTTTTAACGAGGCTCACAGTAAGATTGGCCTTGGAAAGTCTGTCAAACTGTTTTACTTTACTCAAAGTTCACTCTGTGAAGATGCCATTTCATAAGCTGGGCTAAATTCATAATGACGTGATGCACTGCACCTGTGCACCATTTCAGAACACCAATTAGTCCTTCTACTTGTTTTTCCGGCTTTGGATCCAACTGGTGGACCTTATCAGTAATACTTTCCAAAACAATGGAATTCTGACATTTTGGTGAGTCTAGATTCAGTGGGCAAACATGTTTTTCCATTCCATTATCAGATTTCACGACTCCATTTTGTTCTACAACCATTCTCCCGGCTGCAACCCTAGTAAACAAGTGTCCTGTTTTAACTCGACCATTTTGTAAACTTTCCTTAGCAAAGTCACAAAGCTTACTAAATCCCTTCCAAAGTTCTCTGAGTAGGGTCAAAGGTCCTTTTGGCCTGTAACTGAACACAGGTTCCAACAAATTAACCTTCACTGCCTTCTGAATCGAATCTCCAACAATAAATAAAAGGAGGGGAACCCCCCTCGTTCTCATTTTCCTCATTTCTCACACAATGATGTCCACCTAAAGGCATACTGTAAGCCATGTTTAAAATTTCAGCCTTGTAACCTTTCAGAACCACCATGTGACTTGCAGGTACTGTGGCTGGTCTCCACTTCCTCATCAACATCCCATCTTTAAGGTAACATCCCACTGACTCTCTCTGAACCTCCTCTCCTGTGAGAGCCATCTCCCTTAAAGCCACCATTCCAGAATCTCGCTCCTTTTCCTCGATACATTCCTTTCTCAACAAAGACAAACCTTTATTATGCACCTTACCCTTATCAGCTGTACTACCGTCTAAGTCCTGCTGAAATCTGGAAGGTAGAAAAGTCTCTGACACATCATTATAATTTAAACCTCTGGTCTTGCTCATTAACTGAAATTCTGAAACACTCTTATCTTGGAGAGCTGTCAACATGCCTCCATTGTTTATTAAACTCAGTACCATCATTAGGCTGATCAAAATCATGTATATATTATGAAAGAGACCACATAAACTACCCATCTGATTACGACCTATACTTCGACTTGTATTCATAGCAACTTCCACTCCAAAACTACAGCTTTTCTTCCTCTCCATAATATCACTCTGAATAACAGCATGACCTTGCAGCTGCATACTTCCACATGTCCAAACAAAATCCAACAAACTAGCGCATCCTGCCTCAGCAGGCCTTTGTCCTGCAAGCAGGGTCAAAGGTCGCACAACCAATCCAACCTTTCTCATCACTTTATCCAGAAGTCCAGGCACAGCACTTTTCCCATTACTTTCAACAACACTGACCTCACCAGCTTTTAAAACACGGTCAAATACAAATGACTGAGCATCCTCATATTCCACTGGTACCAAGATTAACCCCTTACTCACTGAACCAAGATCATCTGACACACAAAAACTGCATTCCTTTCCAACCAAGTCAGCCACCTCAGACTTCAACAGAATCTCAACATAAGGTTCAGAATCCTGTGAACCCACAGGTACTTCAACAACCTGAACGCATTCAATCGGGACAACTGCCTCTTCTGGGCTGTCATCACTTGTCCCAGTTTCAAATTCCAGGTTACCCTGATCCTCCCAACTACTCTCTGACAAACTCCCTTCTGGAGTTACCTCAACCTCGTGGGTTAAAATTTCTTCGTCTGCTTTCTCAACAGACCCCCTCAGGGTAGGGGCATCCTCTGCCACTGGGTATGCCCTTACCTCATCAGGAACACCACTTTTAAATTCATCACACAAAACTAGCCCCTCCGAGCTGTAAAAATCATCAGGGTCCGACACTAAACCTCTTTGCTGCAACCTCTCCGTTTTAAACTCTCTCTGGCTTTCTGCCACGTGATCTTCACGTTGCCACTTCTCCCTCTCGAGCTGTCTCTTTCTTTCTGCCTCCTCTCTCTGTTTTGCTGCCTCTGCTCTCGGTTTCTCTGCCTCTCTAGCCTCACAGACCCTCCTCATCAAATGTTCCCTTATCTATATAACATTCAACTATTTTTCTTTGAATTTCTACCTTAGTCATACCTCTCCTTACCTCAATTCTCACTTCTTTAGCAATGTCCCGCAATTCATACTTTTTAAGCAAACTTCAAAGTCACCAGGTCTGGTGATTTCAGAAAGTCTCTAACATCCATTTCTGCTGTTTTTCCACACAACCAAATCAAAAGGGATTTTCCCCAAATCAATTCAAACCAGACTCCCCACCAATTTGTTCATATCCCAAACGAGCCCCCAATTATGTCATGTACCCCGTGACGGGGATAAAGAACCAGCAGAAATCGAAACCACTTTGGAGTCTCATATTGCTATAAACTACTAATATTTATTAGTAACTACGCAATACAGTAATATAAATGTAGATAAATCCAACAGGTTAGCAATGATTACATATAAAAGTAAGTGTAGAATATATATGTATGAAAAACCAAGCTTCTTTAAGTCTAGGGGTAAAAAGATACAGTCTTACGATGTTGAGTAAAGTTCAGTTCAGTTCAGTTCGTGGTATTGAGTTGAGTACTGATGAAGAGAGAGAGTTGAGTCTTCAGGTGAGCTGATGCCATCGATCTTCTCGTCGTCCTCTGAAATCCTTCACAAGTCACCGACTGTGACTTTAACCAGGGAGACCGGTTTTCCTGTGGTGGAGCTATCACCCCGGCAAGGGTGGACACATAGACAACTCCCCACCAGTCAACCCCTTCTTCACCGCTGGAATAGCAATTTGGATCGCTCCGCCTGATCGATCCTCCGAAACCCACTTTCTCTGCGGGCACAACAATGCTCATTCAGTGTCCAGATCATGTGTCTGAGATCTGTATCACCTGATCTCCTATTTATTTCACCAGGCTGAGCATCACCTGTCATTCAAAGAGTCCCTCCTTCCCTTGTCTGTGAAGAAATGCACAAGCAGGCAACCGTCCTTGAAGAAATATCAACAACCTGCTGAGAATCGCAACATCAAGTGTCCATTAAATAGCACTGCCTTTGGTCACCATAGCAACTTTCGAGCTGCTCGGTGCCGTCTCCAACTCCAAACTCAGTAAAAATCCAAAGTTACTTCCAATGCCTTAAAGTGACAGTCCAACTGTTAATCTTCATCTCTCTCTCCTTTCCAAACAAACCATCAATGATGAATGTCTCTCTCTGTCTCTCTTCAAACAGTTATTAGGGGCACTCCTGGATCCCCTCAGATACCCTAAAAGACCTCTGTTCCATAAGACATAGAAGCAGGATTAGACCATTTGGCACATCGTGTCTGCTCTTATCTTCCAGTCCTGATAAAAGGTCCCTGCCTGAAATGTTGCCTGTGTATTCACCCTCATAGATGCTGCTGTTGAGTTCCTTCAGCATTTTTTGCATTGCTCAAGATTTCCATCTGTAGAACCTCTTGCATCAATGGAGGGAGGAGAAGATGGCGGAACGACGCAGCGCGCGCAGCCGTTCCGAATGAATATCGATATGTGTAACTAGGGGTGCCGTGTACAATCCGGATTTGATGGGGACAGTCATGAGAAGCACAGAGGAACATCTGGAGTAACTTCTGAAATGCCTGCTTCGCTGCTGCGTGATGGAGAATCTCCGGAGACGAAGGGCCCAAATCCTCGGCTTTGCCTATCGCCTGTTGCGGGGGCCGGGGTCGAAACGCTCTGCAGAGATGGTGCTCGGTGCTCAGTGTCAAATAGGTGGTCGGAGGCTCAGAGTTTTTCCAACGGACTCGGAGTCGGACTGTGGTCGGATGCTTCCGGGATGCTGCACCGGCAAGTTGGCGGCGCTGGGGGTTTACCGTCTGCGTGAGATGATGGGACTTTCGAGAGACTCTCAGATTTTTACTGTGCCATGGTCTGTTCTTATCAAATTACGGCATTGCTTTGCACTGTTGAAACTATATGTTATAATTATGTGGTTTTTGTTAGTTTTTAAGTCGGTTTGGCATGTGCTTTCGTGATATCATTCCGGAAAAGCATTTTTATCATTTCTTAATGCATGCATTACTAAATGACAATAAAAGGGGACTGCCTGTCCTCATAATCATAATAATCATAATCTGCAGAATTCCTTGTGTTCATTTAAATGCTAATACTTTGAAATGGATACCCTGGTTAACTAGCTTTCAATTAACAGTTAATTGACACAAGTTTTTCTTGACAGGTCTTCACTGATGGAGGAAGTCCACGACACAATTAGATCTTGTTTGAGGTGTGGGAAAATAACTGAAAACAACTGGTGTGGATATGGCATTAGGTGGAATGTAATAAGTTTAAAACCTGACTCAGAGGTTCTCTGAGTAAATGACGAAATCTGCTACATTGGTAATGTTACAGAAGAGCAAATTCCTTCCTGCTTATTCTTCTTCATCTATAAAAAGGCACAGTAGCTTAGCGGTTAGTGTGACACTATCACAGCACCAGCATCCCGATTCAATTCCTGCCACTCCCTGTAAGGAGTTTTTGGGTTTCCTCTGGATGATCCATTTCCTTCTCATTTTCCAAAGGCTTAGCATAGTAGGTTCAATCACAAACAAGAGAAAATCTGTAACGATAGAAATCCAAACAACACATACAAAATGCTGGAGGAACTCAGCAGGCCAGGCAGATGCTGAAATATTTTCTCCAGTCGTGGTGAAGGGTCTCAACCCGAAACGTCGAATGTACTCTTTTCCATGGATGCTTCCTGGCCTGCTGAGTTCCTCCGGCATTTTGTGTCTGCAGGTTAGTAGTTTAATTGGTCACATGGGTATAATTGGGTGGTGTGAGCTTGTTAATCCAGAAGGGCCAGTTCCTATGCTGTATCTCTAAACTCTTAATAAATAACTTCTTGAGATATGAAAGACTTTGAAAGTAATGAGTGCAAGTTGTAGCTAATAGACAGGACACAATTCACTGGCACTGTCCTGATGAACAGTCTCGGCCCAAAATGTTGACTGTTTATTCGCCACCACAGATGCTGCCTGACCTGCTGTGTTCCTCCAAACTTTTATGTGTATTGTTCACATTTTGCTGGTAGACATTGATTCAATGAATGAACTGTGTGTTGGACCTTGAAGCTTCAGGTCAAGAGGAGTATATTGCCATGTGTACAAGTACAGTGAGGTACAGGTACAATGAAAAACCTGCCTGTACCAGTGTCACAGTGACATTCCTGCCTCTACCACCACCCCAGCACTGTTCCCAGGATCTCACCACTCTCTGTGTAAAACACTTACCTCTGGCAACTGCAGCAATCTTTCCTTCACTCATCTTAAAATTATGTCCTCTGGTGTTAGCCATTGCTGTCCTTGGAAAAAGGGTGCTGGCTGTCCACTCCATCTAACCTTCCCAAAATCTTATACATCTCTAACAAGTCACCTCTCATCCTTCCCCGCACAGAGAGAAAAACCCTAGCTCTCTCAACCTTTCCTAATATAAAATATTCTCCAATCCAGGCAACATTTTAGTAAATCTCCTCTGCATGCTCTCTAAAGCTTCCACATCCTTCCTTTAATGATATGATCAGGACTGAACACAATGCTCCAAGTGTGGTGTAACCAGAGTTTTATAGAGTTGCAACATTACCCATGGTTCTTGAAGTCAATTACCCAACTAATGAAGACCAACACATCATCTGTCTTCTTAATCACCCTGTCAACTTGCATGGCAACTTGGAGGGATCTATGGAATTGGACACCAAAATCTCTCTGTTCCTCCACACTGCTAAGAACCCTGCCATTAAACTTGAGATTCGATCTTCCAAACTGCATCTCTTCACATTTTTCTAGTTGGAACTCAAGTTCAAGTTTGATTGACATTTAACCATACACAGGTACACAGCTAAACGAAACAGCGTTCCTCCAAGACCAAGGTGTAAAACACAGTACCTACAGTCATACACATAGTTACAACACATACTGTACAGTCACAAACTAATATTAGCACAACTCCCTGAGTGGCATGGCCTGAAGATAAATAGATAAATAGATAATTTATCTATTATACAGATAGAAAGACAGATAATTTATTGATCTCAAAGGAAGTTACAGTGTCACTGTAGCATTACAAGTGCACAGATATACAATATTGGAAGAGAAGAAAGAAGGATAAATGAAAATACGTTTCTTAAACAGTCTAACAGGAGGGGTCATCATTATAGGACTCATTATAGATCATTATAGCTGAGGGTAAGAATGACCTCATATAGCGCACTTTGGAGCAGTGCAGTTGTCTTGGTCTGTTACTGAAAGTGCTCCTCTGTTCAGCCAAATTGGCATGCAGAGGGTGAGAAACATTGTCCAGAATTGCCAGGATTTTCCGTAAGGTCCTTTGTTCTACCACAGCCTCCAGTGCGTACAGTTTGACTTATATAACAGAGCTAGCCTTTCTAATCAGTTTATTGAGTCTGTTGGCATCACCCCTCTTGATGCCATTGCCCCAGCACACAACTGCATGAAGATTGTACTTGCAAGAGCAGACTGGTAGAACATGTGAAGGAGAGGCCTGCATACTCCAAAGGATCTGTCCTTCTTGTGCACTGCCTCTGTGTCGGTGCTCCACTGAAGTCTGTCATTCAGGTGCAGCCCCAGTTACTTGTAGGTCCTCATAGGTCCTCACCATATTCACGTCCTCACCACCAATGGTAACAGTGATGGTGCATGAGATATTGTCCTGGACCCATGTGCTACCAGGTTCGTATATGACCCAAGTGCGGAATGAGAGACACTGAAGCAGGTCGATAGTTCACAGACTTTAATTCAAACAGTGTTAAAGGGAAAATAAAACAATAAATGCTAGGCCAGACAGGGCTGTTAACTAAAACTCTCAAAGGAAAACGAAGCCTACATTGTGGCTGGAAAGAACATCTAAACATTAAACAAACACCGCTAGTCTTCAGACTTGAAGGTCCAATATCTCAGGGAAGGTCAAAGCAAAACAGCAGCGAAGCATTGCTATGCTCTGTCCAAGTCTCGACAAGCACCGCAACAACAAGAATGGAGTTAAATACCATCAGGATTAAATAATAATTACCTGAAACGTGCAAATTCACAAGCGCAATCGCCGTATCTACTGTGCTGCCGAACCTGTGGTTGTGACAACATGTTTCTGCAAAACAAGCATGTAGAAGTTTCTCATCTCATGCTGAGTCAGCCACAGAGAATACCTTAAGACATAGGAGCAGAATCAGGCAATTTGGCCCATCGAGTCTGCTCTGCCATTCAATCATGGCTGATCCCTCCTCAGCCCCACTCCCCAGCCTTCTCCCCGTAACCTTTGATGCCGTGTCCAATCAAGAACCTATCAAGCTCTGCCTTAACTACATCCAATGACCTGGTCTCCACAGCAGCCTGTGGTAATAAATTCCACAAGTCCACCACCCTCTGGCTGAAGAAATTTCTTCACATCTCTGTTTTAAATGGACACCCCTCTATCCTGAGGCTGTGCCCTCTTGTCCTAGCCTCCCCTACCAAGGGAAGCATCCTTTCCACATCTACTCTATCTAGGCCTTTCATCATTTGAAAGGTTTCAATGAGATTCTACTTCATGCTTCTAAATTCCTGCGAGTATGGACCCAGAGCCATCAAACGTTCCTCGTAAGATAAACCTTTCATTCCCGGAATCATCCTTGTGAACCTCCTCTGAACCCTTTCCAATGCCAGCACATCTTTTCTTAGATGAGGAGGCCAAAACTGTTCACAATACTCAAGGTGAGGCCTCACTATTGCCTTACAAAGCCTTAACATCACACCCCTGCTTTTGCATTCTAGATCTCTTGAAATGATGTTAACATTGTATTTGCCTTCCTCATCACTGACTCAATCAGCAAGTTAACCTTTAGAGTGTTCTGCACAAGGACTCCCAAGTCCCCTTGCATTTCAAATTTTTGGATTTTCACCTCATTTAGAAACTAGTTGGTACATTTATTTCTGCTACCAAAGTGCATGACCATGCATTTTCCAGCACTGTATTTTATTTCCCATCTTTTTGCCCATTCTCCTAAGTCCTTCTGCAGCCTACCTGCTTCCTCAACACTACCTGACCCTCCACCAATCTTCGCATCATCTGCAAACTTGGCAACAAACCTGTCTGGTCCATCATCTAAATCATTGATATACAGCATAAAAAGAAGGGATCCTAACACTGATCCTTGTGGAATACCACTAGTCACTGGCAGCCAATCAGAAGTGAATCGTTTGTTCCCACTCATTGCCTCCTACCAATCAGCCAATTCTCTAACCATACCTGTAACTTGCCTATAATACCATGGGCTCTTAATTTGGTAAGCAGCCTCATGTTTGGCACCTTATCAAAGGACTTCTGAAAGTTCAAATATACATCATCATCATCCTTAACAATTAACTCCAATATCTTCCCAAGCACTGAGGTAAGGCTAATTGGTCTACAATTTCCTTTCTTAAAGAGTGGAGTGACATTTGTAATTTTCCAGCCCTCTGGCACCATGCCAGAGTCCAGTGATTTTTGAAAGATCATTACTAATGCCTTCACAATCTTTACTGCTACCTCTTTCAGAACCCTAGGTTGCAGTTCATCTGGTCCAGGTGACTGATTTTTTTCAGCTTTTTGAGCACCTTCTCCCTTGTAATAGTAACTGCACTCATTTCTCTTCCCTCACACCTTTCAACATCTGGCACACTGCTAGTGTCTTCCACAGTGAAACATGATGCAAAATACTCATTTAGTTCATCTCCCATCTCCTTGTCCTTCTTCGGCCTCATTTTCTAACGATCCTATATCCACTCTCATCTCTTCTATTTTTTACAAAGTTGAAAACGTTTTTGCTATTCACACTGATATTGTTTGCTAGCTTGCTTTCATATTTCATCTTTTCCCTTCTAATGATTCTTTGAGTTGCTCAGAATCAGAATCAGGTTTATTTTCACCGGCATATATTGTGAAATTTGTTAACTTAGCAGCAGCAGTTCAATGCAATACATGATATAGAAGAAAAACATATAAGTAACAATAATAATAAATAAGTAGATCAATTACAGTATATGTATATTGAATAGATTAAAAATTGTGCAAAAAACCAGAAATAATATATATTAAAAAAGTGAGGTAGTGTTCGAGGGTTCAATGGAATCGGGTGGTAGAGGGGCAATTCAGCTGTTCCTGAATCGCTCTCAGGCTTCTGTACCTCCTACCTGATGGTAACAGTGAGAAAAGGGCATGCCCTGCATGCTGGAGGTCCTTAGTAATAGACACTGCCTTTCTGAGACATCACTGCTTGAAGAGTCCAGGGTGCTTTGTAGGCTAGCACCCAAGAAGGAGCCGACTAAATTTATAACCCTCTGTAGCTACTTTTGGTCCTGTGCAGTAAGTAGAAACATAGAAAACCTACAGCACAATACAGGCCCTTTGGCCCACAAAGATGTGCCGAACATGTCCTTACCTTAGAAATTACCTAGGGTTACCCATAGCCCTCTATTTTTCTGAGCTCTGTGACAGGGTCCCGAATTACCCCTATGAACTGTGCTCGATTACCCCTATGAACTGTGCTTTTGAAAAGAGAAAGAGTTATTTAACACCGACATCCTGTTTTTAAGAGAAAGAGAGATGAAGACTGCTCACAGTATGTTTACGTTTCTGCAAGGACACTGCCTGCTTGGAAATTCTTACAGACAGGGAAGGGAGGAGCTGCTTGAATGACAGTTGGTATTCAGCACAGGGAGATAAATAGGTCAGATGATAGATCTAAGACACATGGTTTTGGACACTGAATGAGCTTTGTTGTGCCCACAGAAAAAGTGGGTTTTGGAGGATCGATCAGTGGCACTCGCAGTGTGAAAACGGAGTGACTGGTGGTGAGTTGTTTGTGTGCAACCCTCGCCTGGGTTGATAATTCCACCATGGAAGAACGATCCCCTTTGTTGTGGTCACGGTCGGTGACTTCTAAAGGATTTCGGAGGATGACGGGAAGATCGATGGCGTCAGCTCACCTGAAGACTCAAATCTCTCCCTCTCTCTCTCCCCATCACTACTCAACTCAATGCCACGAACTGAGCTGAACTTTACTCATCCTCGTAAGACTATCTATTTACCCCTAGACTTGAAGAAGCTTGATTTTCATATATTTCCACACACACATATATTTATTGATAACCTGCTTGATTTATCTGTATTTATATTACTGTATTGCATAGTTACTAATAAATACCATTAGTTAATAGCAATACTGGACTCCAAAGCATTTTCCATTTCTGCTGGTTCTTTAACCCGTCACGGGGTATGTGACAGCTCTATGTACCTGTCCAGGAGTCTCTTAAAAGACCCTATCATATCCGCCTCCAGCACTGTTGCCGGCAGCCCGTTCCACGCACTTACCACTCTCTGCATAAAAAACTTACCCCTGACATCTCCCCTTTACCAACTTCCAAGCACCTTAAAACTGTGCCCTCTCGTGTTAGCCATTTCAGCCCTGGGAAAAAGCCTCTGACTATCCACACGTTCAATGCCTTTCATCATCTTATACACCTCTATCAGGTCACCTCTCATCTTCCGATGCTCCAAGGAGAAAAGGCTGAGTTCTCTCAACCTATTCTCGTAGGGCATGCTCCTCAATCCAGGACACATCCTTGTAAATCTCCTCTGCACCCTTTCTATGGTTTCCACATCCTTCCTATAGTGAGGCGACCAGAACTGAGCACAGTACTCCAAGTGGGATCTGACCAGGCCCCTATACAGCTGCAACATCACCTCTTGGCTCTTAAACTCAATTCCACGAATGATGAAGGCCAATGCATCATATGCTTTCTTAACCACAGAGTCAACCTGCGCAGCAGCTTTGAGTGTCCTATGGACTCGGACCCCAAGATCCCTCTGATCCTCCACACTGCCAAGAGTCTTACCATTAATACTATATTCTGTCATTATATTTGACCTACCAAAATAAACACCTCACACTTATCTGGGTTGAACTCTATCTGCCACTTCACAGCTCAGTTTTATATCATATCAATGTCCCCCTGTAACCTCTGACAGCCCTCCACATTATCCACAACACCCCAAACCTTTGTGACAACAGCAAATTTACTAACTTATCCCTCCACTTCCTCATCCAGGTCATTTATAAAAATCACAAAGTGTAGGGGTCCCAGAATAGATCCCTGAGGCACACCACTGGTCACCGACCTCCATGCAGAATATGATCTGTCTACAACCACTGTTTGCCTTCAGTAGGCAAGCCAGTTCTGGATCCACAAAGCAATGTCCCCTTGGAGCCCATGCACTCCTTACTTTCTCAATAGGCCTTGCATGGGGTATCTTGTCAAATACCTAATTCTTTTAGTTCTTTATATATTTTTAAAGGCTTCCCAATCCTCTATCTTCCCACTAATTTTTGCTTTGTTGTATGCCCTCTCTTTTGCTTTTACATTAGCTTTGACTTTCCTTGTCAGCCACAGCTGTACTGTTTTGCTACCTGAGTGTTTCTTTGTTTTTGGGATACATCTATCCTGCACCTTCCTGATTTTTGATTTGATTTGTTTTTATTTTTATTTGATAGCCAGACTGTGTGCATCTATATGTCATTCTACAAATGCACAGTAGAGAGCCTCCTCATAAGCTGCTTCAATGCATGATACAGAAACTGCAGTGGTGGACAGGAAAGCTGTACAACGAGGAGTTAATGCTGCCCAATGCATCATCGGCACCAGGCAACCCACCATCAAGGACGTATGTACAGAAAGGTGCTGAAAAAGGCCAGTAACGTCACAAAGTAACGTCCACCCTGCTCATGGACTGATTGCCCTGTTTCATTCGGCTGTGTTGATGTATGGCTGAATGATAAATAAATTTGAATTTCATCCTCATACCCTCTAAACCCCTGCTATCCATGTCCTTATCCAAAGGTTTTATTGTATCCTTGTAGATTATCTCTCTACTCTTTCCAATTGAATGATACCTTTCCTATAAGAGGGTGACTAAAACAATAGACAATCCAAGTACACACGATAACATTATGTCTCGGCTCCAATGCTCACCACCCTGACTGATGAAGGCCAGAGTGTCAAGTGTTGTCATCATCACCTGGTCTGCCTGTGACACCATTCCTGCAAACTATGTACTTGTCTGTATCAGAAGGCAAATTCAAGTTTATTGTTGTCATAAGCATAATTTCATTCAGGATAAATGGCAGAAAAGTTGGCATTTCAAAGCAGCAGCATAGTACAAGACAAGGGCAAGCACAAGTTAATGTAACGCTCAGGGCTATCAGCTCGTGTTTATCTAGGGGGAACCCCGTCCGCCCGCCAAACCGTGTCTCACCTTTGTGTACTTGCTGTGTAATGCACCTTGGTATAAACTCACACATCAAATATCAGACAGCACACAATGTAGGATTTACAGATTACACTTTATAGATCTTACTGGAACTATGTAATTAATAGATACAATATAAAAGGAAAAGGTGCCAAACTTATCAGAGTTCTACCACTTCGTGCACAACCATTGGAGCTCAATTAACGGGGTCTTCTTTCCACCAGTCGATCTCCTCCGACCTCCTCGACCTGCTGCCTGGGACCAACCACAGTGGTCGACCAGAGCGCGTCCAGCACGTCCTTCCTCTTCGGTTCTCTTCCTGAAAACCCCGCGCACTGACCCAGGTTCCCACACATACAGGTAGAGTAACATAGCTTCCATTGGTTAGTTCCTCTGTTATCTATAACTATAACCCAACCATTTCAGCTACAGAGAACATTACCTCATAGTTAACATTGCAAAGAAGCCATTTCATTATAACACTTCAGAGAAGCCATTTTATAATTAGCAGTTAACATTACAGTTAGTATTACTGAGAACCCTACATTAATATTAGATTAGTTTAACAAAAACTATGCATAACTTACGTGTGCAAAATACACAATAAAATAAACAGCAAGCAGTTTCTAAGATACTCAAACCACCTCACTGGCACCAACAATTATTCCATGGTCAAAGGCATTTAGATCACATTTCTTCCCCATTCTGGTGTTTCCTCTAAACAACAACTGAACCTCTTGAATGAGTCTGCATGCCTTTATGCATTGATTTGCTATCACATGATTGGCTATTCAGATATTTGCATTAATGGACAAGTGTACCTAATAAAGTGGCCACTGAATGTAGATGAATCAGCTTAAGCCCCAATTCTCTACTCCTTTGCAACCCGTTCTCTTGTCCAGGGTTGGAGCAGGAAGGGAAGGAAAGTACAACAGTAAGATTCAAGCTTCACGCTGAGATATTTGTTAATGATTATTTGGAATCTGCAGATCACGAGATTTCCAGGAAGAAGAAAGACTGCTCAAGTGAACCATGTGATTTCCAGGCATACCTATGTTTTATGCATTTGATACTATGGTTCAGCTGAAGTCATCTGATTTCCTGTAAATATAGACATGGAGAGAATGTGAAAGTGAAAGGGTGCATACAACTGTTAACTCCCTTCTTTTAATTCTAAAATTCCTCTGTATCTTTCTTGTCATTTACTTTCCTCTATCCCCTCCTCTCCCTCCATCCCAGTCTCTTCTGATGTTCTCCATCTAATCTCAAAAGTTGAATCGCAGCTGAGGCAACTAACACCACCAGGACTGAACAACTCTTGGCAACTGGGGACAAATAGCACATGATCCAATAAGCCATACTGTTTCCACATATCCTATGTAATGCTCAAAGATCAAAAAAGATGGTTCAGTGCATACCAGCAGATAGAAATGTCTAATCTAACTTAATTTGAGAGTTTGTGAGATTCACCTGAAATAATTTGATTACTGGAACTTGCATAGTGTAGTATTTTACATATATTTTCAGATGCAGTGCCAAACAGGCCCTTCAGGCCCAACAAGACTCACTGCCAAGCAACACACCTATTGGTCATTACAATGACCAATTAACCTATGAACCAGTATGTCATTGGACCGTGGGAGGAAACGAGAGCACCCAGAGGAAACCCATGTGTTTCACAGGGAGAGCGTACAAACTCCTTACAGACGGGGCTGGAGTTGAACACAAAACTCTGGAACATCCTGAGATCTAATAGCTTCATGATAACTGTTAAACCACCCTGGCACCGCAGGAAGAGAAAATATTTCCTGGGGCTTTAATCTAAAAAAATCTGAATTGGTTACAAGATTTCTTAATGTTTCCATTTCTGTATTGTGCCATATTCGTATCTAATATGTGGTGTAAATATGGCATGAAGAGGCACAAGGAACAGTCAGTCACAAGCCCAGAGTTTGGGGTCCTATCATCAGCTTGTCTGGGGTCAAAACTGAACACCAAGCCTGAAGGTTGTTCAGTAGCCTGGACATCAAAGCCCAAGCCTCAAATTCCTGCCAGTGAGACCTGACCTCCCAGTTCACCCTCTGATAGAAGTTTCTAAATTTATTGTCTTACACCAATTTGGAGTTTTCATGGACACTTTACCAACAGTATCTTTTCATTACAGATTTATATTTCAATAACTTACCTGAATTGAAACCACACAACTTCCATTGGTGATTTAAATAATTTCTTCAAACCTATAACAACAAATGCCCAGTAAGTTAAAATGTCTATGAGCTCCAAGTTTGTTTATTGGCACATTCTTTCAGTTCCATCCCTCCAGTCGTGAGTCTTCCTTGTTTGTTTACATTTTTGATGTTATTGACTCCTATATATGATTAAAAATAGAAGTGATCTTTTGGTCATTGACATTATTTGTTTATACTGCAGATGTTAGTATTTTTCAATATTTTATTTCCTTGTGGCAAGCTGTCAGCTTACCATATCGTATGATTGGCTAATTGATGTCATCTGATAGAAGACTATATAATTGAGTCCTCATTGTCTTCTAACACAGTTGGTCTTGTTGCATGGTCAAGGTCAGTTTTATTTCTATTTGATGCTGAACTAAAGTCATCAGATAGAATTGGAGAAGTTTTATCCATTTAACCTGCAATTTATGTTTCCTTTAACCACCAGAAACTGTCTCGTTGACACTAGCCAACCACAGTCGCAGTAAATTAGTTTATCGTTTCTGCTAAGGCTCAGTTCCATATAGGACAGTCTGCATTGATTACGGAGTGAAGGCTCTGGTGAGTAAAAGTGTAATTTACTTTTTCTCTTTATTTTTCTTTTACCGATCCTCATCTGCTTACTTTTGATTATCAGTGGTCACCAGAAGCTGGTGGTCTACAAAAGTCCATATAGGAGCAGAAGTAGGCTATTCGGCCCATCGAGTCTCCTCCTCCATTCAATCGGGGGCTGACCCAATTCTTCCAGTCGTCTCCAGGCCCCTGCCTTCACCCCATACTCTTTGATGCCTTGGTTAATCAAGAACCTATCTAACTCTGCTGAAATACACCCAATGACTTGGCCTTCACAGCCACTTATGGATGTCCTTCAATGCTGAAGTCGTGCTCTTGTCCTGGAACCCCCTACCATGGGAAATAACTCTCCCATATCTAATCTGTTTAGGCATTTTATCCTTAAGCAAAATGACTTTGTTGTAACATGAACAGTCATTTTGGAGACGCATCTGGTAGATATAAAGTCGTCTTTTATTCGACAGAATGAGACAATCTCTGAAGGAAGAGGATGTGGAGAGTCTGCAGAGGGATATAGATAGGTTAAGTGAGTGGGCCAAGGTCTAGCAGATGGAATCAAGTGTTGGTAAATATGAGATCATCCACTTTGGAAGGATGAGCAGATTATTATTTAAATGGTGAAAGATTGCAGCATGCTGTTGTGCAGAGGGACTTGGGAGTGCTTGTGCATGAATCGCAAAAAGATGGCTTGCAGGTACAACAGGTTATTAGGAAGGCAAACGGAATGTTGGCCTTCATTGCTAGAGGGATTGAATTCAAGAGCAGAGAGGTCATGCTGCAACTATACAGGGTACTGGTGAGGCCGCACCTGGAGTACTGTGTGCAGTTCTGGTCTCCATACTTGAGGAAGGATATACTGGCTTTGGAGGCAGTGCAGAGAAGGTTCACCAGGTTGATTCCAGAGATGAAGGGGTTAACTTATGAGGCGAGATCGAGTCGCCTGGGACTATGCTGTCTGGAATTCAGAAGAATGAGAGGGGATCTTATAGAAACATACAAAATTTTGAAAGGGCTAGATAAGATAGTAGGAAAGTTGTTTCCATTGGTAGGTGAGACTAGAAATAGGGGACATTGCCTCACTATTCAGGGGAGAGGATTTAGGATGGAGATGAGGTGAAACTGTTTTTCCCAGAGAATGTTGAATCTGTGGAATTCTCTGCCCAGGGAAGCAGTTGAGGCTTCTATAAGTATATTTAAGATACAGTTAGATAGATTTTTACATAGTAGGGGAATTAAGGGTTATGGGGGAAAGGCAGGTTGATGGAGCTGAGTTTACGGACAGATCAGCCATGATCTTATTGAACGGCGGGGCAGGCTCGATGGGTCGATTGGCCTACTCCTGCTCCTATTTCTTGTGTTTCTTATCTCCCTTTATGTCCCTTTAGCATTGACAATAGCTGCAGATATGGCTCGGGTGTTCATCAGCGACTGGGTTGATATTTCCTCTGACTGCAGGCTCCAATTCATCTCAGACCTCTGGGCTGCGATGGCGCAGAACAATAGACAATAGGTGCAGGAGTAGGCCGTTTGGCCCTTCGAGCCAGCACCGCCATTCACTGTGATCATGGCTGATCATCCACAATCAGTATCCAGTTCCTGCCTTATCCCCATAACCTTTGATTCCACTATCTTTAAGAGCTCTATCCATCTCTTTCTTGAAAGCATCCAGAGACTTGGCCTCCACAGCCTTCTGGGGCAGAGCATTCCATATATCCACCACTCTCTGGGTGAAAAAGTTTTTCCTCAACTCTGTTCTAAATGGCCTAACCCCTAATTTTTAAACTGTGACCTCTGGTTCTGGACTCACCCATCAGCGGGAACATGCTTCCTGCCTCCAGCGTGTCCAATCCCTTAATGATCTTAAATGTTTCAATCAGATCCCCTCTCAGCCTTCTAAATTCCAGAGTATACAAGCCCAGTCGCTCCAATCTTTCGACATATGACAGTCCCGTCATCCCGGGAATTAACCTTGTGAACCTACGCTGCACTCCCTCAATAGCAAGAATGTCGTAACTCAATTTTGAGACCAAAACTGCACACAGTACTCCAGGTGTGGTCTCGCCAGGGCCCTGTAGAGCTGCAGAAGGACTTCTTTGCTCTTATACTCAATTCCCCTTGTTATGAAGGCCAGCATGCCATTAGCTTTCTTCACTGCCTGCTATGCTTGCTTTCAGTGACTGATGTACAAGAACACCTAGATCTCATTGTGCTTCCCCTTTTCCTAACTTGACTCCATTTAGATAATAATTTGCCTTCCCGTTCTTACCAAAGTGGATAACCTCACATTTATCCACATTAAACTGCATCTGCCCACTCACCCAGCCTGTCCAAGTCACCCTGCATTCTCATAACATCCTCCTCACATTTCACACTGCCACCCAGCTTTGTGTCAGGCAAATTTGCTAATGTTGCTTTTAATTCCCTCATCTAAATCATTAATATATATTGTAAACAGCTGCGGTCCCAGCACTGAACCCTGCGGTACCCCACTGGTCACCGCCTGCCATTCCGAAAGGGACCTGTTAATTGCTACTCTGTTTTCTGTCAACCAGCCAATTTTCAATCCATGTCAGTACTCTGCCCCCAATACCATGTGCCCTAAGTTTGTCCATTAATCTCCTATATGGGACTTTATCAAAGGCTTTCTGAAAGTCCAGGTACACTACATCGACTAGCTCTCCCTTGTCCATTTTCATAGTTACATCCACAAAAAAATTCCAGAAGATTAGTCAAGCACGATTTCCCCTTCATAAATCCATGCTGACTTGGACCAATCCTGTTACTGCTATCCAGATGTGTTGTAATTTCATCTTTTATAATTGACTCCAGCATCTTTCCCACCACTGACATCAGGCTAACCAGTCTATAATTCCCTGTTTTCTCTCTTCCTCCCTTCTTGAAGAGAGGGACAACATTAGCCACCCTCCAATCCACAGGAACTGATCCTGAATCTATAGAACATTGGAAAATGATTATCAGTGCATCCATGATTTCTAAAGTCACCTCCTTAAGTACCCTGGGATACAGATCATCAGGTCCCGGGGACTTACCAGCCTTCAGACCCAACAGCCTATCCAACACCATTTCCTGCCTAATATAAATTTCCTTCAATTCATCCATTACCCTAGGTCCTTTGGCCACTATTACATCTGGGAGATTGTTTGTGTCTTCCCCAGTGAAGACAGATCCAAAGTACCTGTTCAACTCATCTGCCATTGCCTTGTTCCCCATAATAAATTCACCCGCTTCTGTCTTCGAGGGCCCAATTTTAGTCTTAACTTTTTTTTTCCTTGTCACGTACCTAAAGAAGCTTTTACTATCCTCCTTTATGTTCTTGGCTAGTTTACCTTCATACCTCATTTTTTCTCCGCGTATTGCCTTTTTAGTTGCCTTGTGTTGCTCTTTAAAAGTTTCCCAATCCTCTGTCTTCCCACTCGTCTTTGCTATGTTATACTTCTTCTCTTTTATTTTTATACTGTCCATTACTTCCTTTGTCAGCCACGGCCTCCCCTTAAGATCTTTCTTCCTCTTTGGAACGAACTAATCCTGCATCTTCCGCATTATTCCCAGAAACACTTGCCATTGCTGTTCCACTGTCATCCCTGCTAGGGTATTGTTCCACTGAACTTTGGCCAGCTCCTCCCTCATAGCACCATAGAACTGTAATACTGACACTTCCGAGTTTCCCTTCTCCCTCTCAAATTGTAGATTAAAACTTATTATATTATGGTCACTACCTCCTAATGGCTCCTTTACCTCGAGGTCCCTGATCAAATCCGGTTGGTTATACAACACTAAATCTAGAATTGCGTTCTCTCTGGTAGGCTCCAGTACAAGCTGTTCTAAGAATCTATCTCGAAGGGACTCCACATACTCCCTTTCTTGGGGTCCAGTACCAACCTGATTCCTCCAGTCTACCTGCATGTTGAAGTCCCCCATAACACCTGTAGCATTACCTTTGCGACATGCCGATTTTAACTCTTGATTCAACTTACACACTACATCCAGACTACTGTTTGGGGGCCTGTAGATAACTTCCATTAGGGTCTTTCTACCCTTAGAATTTCTCAGTTCTGTCCATACTGACTCTACGTCTCCTGATTCTATGTCCCCCCTCGCAAGGGACTGAATATCCTTCCTCACCAACAGAGCCACCCCACCCCCTCTGCCCATCAGTCTGCCCTTTCGATAGGATGTATACCTTGAATATTCATTTCCCAGGCCCTGTCCACTTGAAGCCATGCCTCTGTTATTCCCACATCATACTTACCAATTTCCAACTGAGCCTCAAGCTCATCCACTTTATTTCTTATACTCTGTGCTTTAATATACAATACTTTTAATTCATTACTCCCCTCACCTCCCATACCAATTCCTATATCACTTGGCCATACTGTACGATCCCTTCTTGAGCTTTCTGCTCTGTTGATTCTGCTGTCATTCTTAACTTTTCTTATTCTCACTTTCCCTTTATCTCCATCCTTATGTTTCCAGTTCGTCCCCCCCCCCCACCCACTACTTAGTTTAAACACACCCGTGTTGCAGAGGCGAACCTGCCTGCCAGAATGCTGGTGCCCCGCTTATTAAGGTGCAACCCGTCCCTTTTGTACAATTCATCCTTACCCCAAAACATACCCCAGTGGTCCAAGAATGTAAATCCTTGCTTCCTGCACCAGTTCCTCAGCCAGACATTCAGATCCATTATCTCCCTGTTCCTGCCCACTCCAGCACAAGGAACTGGAAGCAAACCGGAGATAACCACCCTGGAAGTCCTGCTTTTCAGCCTTCTTCCAAGTTCTCTGAAGTCACGCTGCAGAATGTCTTTCCTCTTCTTCCCCACGTCATTTGTGCCGACATGCACCACCACTTCCGGATGTTCACCTTCACTCTTGAGGATTCCCTGCAATCGGTCCGTGACATCCTGGATCCCGGCACCAGGGAGGCAACACACCATCCTTAAATCTCGCCTGTTGCCACAGAAACCCCTTTCTGTACCTCTCACTATGGAGTCCCCTACTACCACAGCTCTGCCTGACGTCTGTCTCCTCGGCTTTGCTTCAGCGCCAATTGTTGACTCACAGACCTCAGCATTAGGCTACATCACACCACAGCGTATCACCAGCAGTCCTATTGCCTCTGAGCAGTTTCACTGCTCCTTAAAGAATGGTCTGAGGGGTTCCCTGACCATTGAGTGTTGGCATGATCATCTCCAGTGAGTCCTGCAGGGGTGCAGAACTGTTCCAAAAGAGGACCTGCTGTCGTCCGTGACAGAGTTGGTATACAGGCAGCCATTACGAATGCCAAATGATTTCATTCCTGATGCCATGACCACCTGGTCGGCTTCTTGACGGTATTCAACCCTCACCAGTAAATTCCATTCCTTCTCACCTATTCCTAACTCCCATCATTGTGTACAGCACACTTGGGTACCTGTTGACCTACGTTCCGTCTTGTTTGTTTTTGTCCACTATGACGCCCACCAACATGCCTTAGACTTTTATCTTTGGTAAGAGGGTAAACCTGAAGATATTATGTTAGATCACCTTAAGCTGGCTGACCAAGCTTTAGAGTATTCTGCTGCCATGCCCCTGCCATCACAACATGTCCATGAACATGACAATGCACCTCTGGGTGAGTCATAGTCACCCCCTGCCCTTGGAACGCAGGACCAGAGCCAGGCAGCTTGTCCGAGCTCCAGATAGGCTCACTATGCTGGTTTTAGTGAATCATGGGTGGGCTGCATACACATAATTCATAGCCACCAACTTACCTGGGGTTTTGCTTTAAAAGGCTGGTCCAATGTGATGATGTTGTTGTGTAAAGATTACTAGTTGTGCTTCGGCTTTGCAGTTCAATAAAATGTGTTACAGCTTTCATTAAGCATAAATTGCCTCATTTGTTCTATTTGCAAAAACCTACAAAGGCAATCCAGTTTTCTTCCAGAAAGGGTTTAAAACAAACAGTTGCAGTATTTGCTGGACACAGAGACGCTGCTGTGACGAAGCACTCTGTCATCCTACTGGAATGTGCTACCATCTACCATCTGCCCCTTTTCAGCTTGGTTTGACCTGTCTATAACCTGTTGTAACCTAGGACAACCATCTACACCATCCACAAAACCTTCAAATTTTGTGTCATCTGCTGACTTACTAACCCAACTTTTATCAGGGCTGCCTTATTGTGGCCTCCATTCCCCATGGTTTACAGCTCTGTTGACCGAATAGAAAGGGAACAGAAGCCAGTATAGAGATCCTGATGAAGGGTCTAGGCTCAATAGATTGACTCTCTATTCCCCTCCATAGACACAACCTGCCTGCAGATCTCATCCAGCATTTTGAATGTATTGCTGAAGGATTCCAGCATCTGCAGAATCTCTTGTGCTAATTTTAGGGTCCTGATTGGTGAAACTTAAGTAGTCAGGTATTTACCTCCCAGGACTTCCATGCCTCTGCTGCAAATCCCATCTCCTGATTCCAGAACAAAGTTGCTGACCCAAAGACCAACAACACCCCAGAGGGATATTAGAAAACTGAAAGTAAATTCTTCTTTCAGCTGGAAAACAGGCCTATTCCACATACCAATGATAAAACTGTCTAAACTAATTTAAATTAATTTGAGAGATTGAGAAATTCACCTTAAATAATCTGATCACTTAAAAATGTGTAATTTAGATCCTTCCTCTCCCTGTGGTTTAACTTTAAATGATCTGAATTGGTTTTGAAATTTCTCAATGTTTCCATTGCTGTAATGTGCCCTCATAATATCACTGTCCGCAAGCCTGAAGTTTGAATCTGGTGTCCGGAATCCCGTTAATCAGGGGGTTGATACTGAAATTCAAATTCAAATGGCCGATTGGAAGTCTGAAGCTGGATGTTGGAGGTCTGTCCTAGAGTTGGAGGACTGTCCATGTGTGTGGGTTGGTGGGAGGGAGGAAATGGGCTTGCTTTCTAGTAGTTTTTAATTGCTCTTTGTGCTCTGTGCTGTTCTGCTGAGCATTGTGAGTATGATATGTTGGAGCCTGAAAGTGTGGCAACACTTGCCCGCTGCCCCCAGCACAGGGAGATGATAGATGAGACTAGGTGATTATCTCTCCACTGTTTCCAATTGAATGATATCTTTCCAACACAGTGTGACCAAGACTAGACACAATCCAGGTACAATGTTCCAAATGCCTTATGCAATTGAATTATGAATTGATTACGGGGAGCAAGGACATGGCAGACCAATTGAATAACTACTTTGGTTCTGTGTTCACTAAGGAGGACATAAATAATCTTCTGGAAATAGTAGGGGACAGAGGGTCCAGTGAGAATGAGGAACTGAGGGAAATGCATGTTAGTATGGAAGTGGTGTTAGGTAAATTGAAGGGATTAAAGGCAGATAAATCCCTAGGGCCAGATGGTCTGCATCCCAGAGTGCTTAAGGAAGCAGCCCAAGAAATAGTGGATGCATTAGTGATCATTTTTCAAAACTCTTCAGATTCTGGACTAGTTCCTGAGGATTGGAGGGTGCCTAATGTAACCCCACTTTTTAAAAAAAGGGAGAGAAACCAGGGAATTATAGACTGGTTAGCCTAACATCGGTGGTGGGGAAACTGCTAGAGTCAGTTATCAAAGATGTGATAACAGATCATTTGGAAAGTGGTGAAATCATCAGACAAAGTCAGCATGGATTTGTGAAAGGAAAATCATGTCTGACAAATCTCAGAATTTTTTGAGGATGTAACTAGTAGAGTGGATAGGGGAGAACCAGTGGATGTGGTATATTTGGATTTTCAAAAGGCTTTTGACAAGGTCCCACACAGGAGATCAGTGTGCAAATTTAAAGCACACGGTATTGGGGGTAAGGTATTGATGTGGATAGAGAATTGGTTGGCAGACAGGAAGCATAGAGTGGGAATAAACGGGACCGTTTCAGAATGGTAGGCAGTGACTAGTGGGGTACCGCAAGGCTCAGTGCTGGGACCCCAGTCGTTTACAATATACATTAATGACTTAGATGAGGGAATTAAATGTAACATCTCCAAGTTTGCAGATGACACGAAGCTGGGTGGCAGTGTTAGCTGTGAGGAGGATGCTAAGAGGATGCAGGGCGACTTGGATAGGTTAGGTGAGTGGGCAAATTCATGGCAGATGCAATTTAATGTGGATAAATGTGAAGTTATCCACTTTGGTGGCAAAAACAGGAAAACAGATTATTATTTGAATGGTGGCCGATTAGGAAAAGGGGAGGTGCAATGAGACCTGGGTGTCATTATACACCAGTCATTGAAAGTGGGCATGCAGGTACAGTAGGCAGTGAAAAAGGCGAATGGTATGCTGGCATTCATAGCAAGAGGATTCGAGTACAGGAGCAGGGAAGTACTACTGCAGTTGGATAAGGCCTTCGTGAAACCACACCTGGAGTATTGTGTGCAGTTTTGGTCCCCGAATCTGAGGAAAGACATCCTTGCCATAGAGGGAGTACGAATAAGGTTCACCAGATTGATTCCTGAGATGGCAGGACTTTCATATGATGAAAGACTGGATCGGATAGGCTAATACTCGTTGGAATTTAGAACATTGAGGGTGGGGGGATCTTATTGAAACGTATAAAATCCTAAAGGGATTGGACAGGCTAGATGCAGGAAGATTGTTCCCAATGTTGGGGAAGTCCAGATCGAGGGGTCACAGTTTGAGGATAAAGGGGAAGCCTTTTAGGACTGAGATTAGGAAAAACTTCTTCACACATAGTGGTGAATCTGTGGAATTCTCTGCCACAGGAAACAGTTGAGGCCAGTTCATTGGCGATATTTAAGAGGGAGTTAGATATGGCCCTTGTGGCTACGGGGATCGGGGGTATGGAGGGAAGGCAGGTACAGTGTTCTGAGTTGGATGATCAGCCATGATCATATTGAATGGCGGTGCAGGCTCAAAGGGCCAAATGGCCTACTACTGCACCTATTTTATATGTTTCTATGTTTCTATGACTCAGGTCCAATACTTCGTGCCCTGACTGATGAAGGGCAGCGGGTCGAGTGTGGGTCCGGTGATCTGCCTCTGACACCATTCCTGCAAACTATGTACTTGTCTGTATCAGAAGTCAAGTTCAAGTTTATTGTTGTCATAGGCATAAATTCACTCAGAATAAATTGCAGAAAAGTTAGCATTTTAGAACAGCAGTATAGGACAAGACACAGGCAAGCATCAGTTAATATTAACTTAACAAAAATTATACATAAGTATGCAAAATTTTCAACAAAATAAACAACAAGCAACCCGTTAGGCCCAACAAATCGCACTGTCCAGCAATCTGCCTATTTAACGCATGTGGTTCAAGGAGACAACGTACAAACTCCTGACAGATGGGGCTGGATTGAACTCCAAATTCTGGAACATCCTGAGCACTAATAGCTTCATGCTAACTGTTATACTATCATGGCACCCGAGGTAGAGAAAATATTTCCTGGGGCTTACTTTTAAATTATTTGAACTGGTTACAAGCTTTCTAATGTTTCCATTTCTGTATTGTGCTAAATTCATATCTAATATGTGATGTAAATATGGCATGAAGAGGCACATGGGCCAGTCAGTCACAAACCTAGAGTTTAGGGTCCGATCATCACCTTGTCTGGGGGGTCAATACTGAATATCAATGCCTGAAGATTGATCGGAAGTGTGGACATTAAAGCCCAAGCATCAAATTCTAGCCTTGCCCATGAAACCTCACCTCCCACCTCCCCCAATTCCAAGATATAATTGACAAAAGAATGGCTAGTGTGTTTTCTCAGATAGAGGTTTCTGAATTAATAGTTTTATGTCAATTTGGTGTTTTCATGGACACTATACCAACAATATCTTTTTATTACAGATTTATGTTTCAATAACTTATCTGAATTGAAACCACCTAACTCTCATTATGGGTTTGAATAATTACTTCAAACCTATATCTACATAATTGTTTGCCTGGTAACTTAAACCGTACCTGGGCTCCAAATTTGCCTACTGGCACATTCTGACTTTCAGTTCCATCCCTCCAGTAGTGACTCTTCCTTGCTGGTTTACATTTTTGATGTTATTTGACTCCTATATCAGATAAAAGATAGAAGTCAAGACTAGGTCATTGATGTTATTTGTTTCTAATGCAAATGTCAGTATTTTTCAATATTTTATTTCCTCTCGGAGATGAACCAAGCGAAGGGGTGATAGGGGACAGAACAGAGGAAAAAAAAAGCAAAGATGGGAGGGGGAGTTAGTTCCTGGAAGTTAAAGAAATTGAAATTCATGCATCCGATTGCAGAATACCAAGAGGGAATATGAGGAGTTGTTCTTCCATCTTGCATCTGGCCTCATCGTGGTTGCAGAGGAGACCATGGACTGTTAATGAACAAGATGGTGCTGATAAGTGGTGACTATTTGCATGTAGCTCTGATGGGAATCATCAAATATTCCCGTGTAGCTAGGCACAGCTCAAATATCATCGATAATTTTACTGATGACAAACAATGATTGGCAGACTTTCAGAGGATGATGGGAGGAAGTGAAATAGATCAGCTGATTGAGTGGTGTCACCACAACAAACTTGCTCTCAGTGTTAGCAAGACCAAGGAATTGATTGTGGACTTCAGGAGGGGAAGTTGAGGGAACACACACCAGTCCTCATCGAGCAATCAGCACTGGAAAGGGTGAACAATTTCAAATTCCTGGGTGTCAACATCTCTGAGGATCTATCCTGGGTTTATCATATTGATGCAATTACAAAGAAGGCACAACACTGGCTATATTTTATTAGGAGATTGAGGAGACTTGGTATGTCACCAAAGACACTCGCAAATCTCTACAGATTTACTGTTGATCACATTCTAACTGGTTACATCAACATCTGGTATGGAGGGGCCACTACACAGGATCGAGAAAAGCTGCTGAAAGTTCTAAACTCACTCAGCCCCATCATGGACACGAGCCTCACCAGCAGCGAGTTCACCTTCAAGAGGCAATACCTCAAAAAGGGGGTGCCCATCATAAAGGACCCCCATCACCAGGATATGCTCTCTTCTCATTACTATCGTCAAGAAGGAGGTACGGGAGCCTGAAAACACACACTCAAAGTTTCTGGGACAGTTCTTCCCACCTGTCCCCAGATTTCTAAATGGACAATGAATGCATAAACACTGTATATTTTTTAATGAAATTTAAAAAAAAAATTTACAGTTGAAGTCAGAAGTTTACATATACCTTAGCCAAATACATTTAAACTAAGTTTTTCAAAATTCTTAACATTTAATCCTGGAAAACATTCCCTGTCTTAGGTCAGTTAGGATCACTACTTTATTTTAAGAATGTGAAATGTCAGAATAATAGTAGAGAGAATGATATTTTTCAGCTTTAATTTCTTTCATCACTTTCCCAGTGGGTCAGAAGTTTACATACAATTTGTTAGTATTTGGTAGCATTGCCTTTAAATTGTTTAACTTGGGTCAAACATTTTGGGTAGCCTTCCACAAGCATCTCACAGTAAGTTGCTGGCATTTTGTTCCATTCCTCCAGACAGAACTAGTTTTACCCTGACAATGCACTGACAGGGAAGGTGGTGCAAGCAGGTGTTGTTGTTCAGTCGCTAAGTCGAGTCCAACTCTTCGTGACCCCACGGACTGCTGCACACCAAGTCTTCTTGTTGGAAACTGCCTCTGAGATCCCCCAAGGTCATACGCATTGTCTGAGTAATATTATCTATCATAGCCTCTGTCATCCTCTCTTTCTTTTACCTTCTGTTTTACTGAACATGAGTCTTCTCCAAGAAATCATGTCTTCTCATGACGTGGCCAAAATATTTGAGCTTTTGTTTCATAATCAAGCCTCCTAGTGAGCAGTCTGGCTGTATTCAAGACTTGTTGGATCTTCTTGGTCTCCAATGAATGCTTCCCTCCAGCATCCAAGTTCAAAGACATTGATTCTTTCGTAATTAGCCTCACTAATAGTCTGGATGAGCACTTGCATCACCAAAGCATTCTAGACAATGGACCAAGTGTTGCTAAGTGGGATTGGTAGTTTAGATAAACAGAAGAGATTCTGCAGAAGCTGGCAATCTTGAGCAACTCACATGCACAACATGTTGGAGGGACTGATCAAGTCAGGCAGAATCTATGGAGATGAATAAACAGTTGAAACTTCAGGCCAAGATCCTTTATCAGAATTGACCTATTAGGTACTAAATGGTTGACATGGATGTGGGGGGGTGGCGGTGAGGAATGTCGCTGATGGGCCTATTACTGTGCTATACGCTACCTATTAACTACTGAAGTTTCGGTGTACTTGGAGTCCACCTCCATTCTGGGTCATTTCCCTTTCACTGCAACTTAGAATGACATGAAGCAACAGTTTTATTTCTATTTGTGCACCATATGTATTTTGCTAGTCTATGTCCTAAGGTGTTTAATAATTAACAATATACTCTTTGCAATTTTCCAGTAAAATTGATGAACGAATCACCAATGGGTTTTTTCCAGTGGATAAAAGAATTACTGCATGAAGGTGCTACAATTGCAGTCTCTGTTGCAGATGCTGCGGGAAGATTTCTAAACACTGCTCTTCATTTCATACAGGGAAACTTATTAGTGTGCAATAGTGTGAAAATGGTAGCTCAGTCTGTTGTGTATGTCATCAACATTCTTCCTGATAATGGCAATCAAAACAACAGACTGAAACAAGAAATTGGAACTGTACAACAATGTCTCAAAGCACTACAAGATCTGGTAGGCACACTAGCTCTAATCAACAATTGATTATGTTCTTTGATAAAAAATGAAAAATGTTCTTTGATAATCTGAATTCACTCTCCTAAATTGGTAGAAATTCTTTACTTCTTGCAGACTATACGCCTTTAAAATTTACAGGTTTACTTTTCTTCCCAATTCAGATTTGTTATTGACCTGACGACTGCTTATAAGACCAAAAGGCATAGGAGCAGAATTGTCCCATTTGGCCCATCAAGTCTTCTCTGTAATTCCATCATGGAATTCTCTCTCCCAATCCCATTACTAGTTAAGAAACTATCACTCTCTCCTTTAAATATACCCAATTACTTGGCCTCCACTGTGTCTGGGGCAATGAATCCACAGGATCACCACCCTCTGGTTAAAGAAATTTCTCCTCATCTCTGTTCTAAAGGGATATCATTCTGTTCTGAGGTTGTGCCCTGTGGTCCGATTCTCTCCACAATCGGGAACATCATCTCTACATCCACTCGATCCAGGCTTTTCACTATTCAGTTGGTTTCAATGAGATCTCCTCCTCGCTCATCCTTCTAATCTCCATGAGTACCAGCAGAGAGCCATGAAATGTCCCTGATATGCTAACATTTTCATTTCCAGGATCACTCTTGTGAACCTCCTATTGATTATCTCTGATTCCAGCACATCCTTATCTATCATCCTGCTCCATACGTGGGCCCAGGAACAATTTATTTAAACTTACAATTTGTCAGCCCTCCTGATTTGCACTGTTTGAATTCAGTGTTAATTCTCTCTCCTGCTTTTGGCTCAGTGACTACCACTCAGTCCATTCTGTTCGGCCCATTGACCTGGTCCCAAAGTATTAGCATTGACAGAATCCACAAATGCAGGATGTGCCTGAGGGACGTGAAGTGTCTGTGGAATACAGGCTGCCCTGAGGCCCAACACAACTGGTACCTGCAAATGTTCTTGGCTTCTTTACCAGAAAGAAGCAGGACAGGTCAGACGAGAGTGCCCTGGTAATGGAAGTAATTAATGGAAAGATTAGACATTCCAGGATTGGAAACTGCATTATTCCTCAGGGGGAGAGGATCAGTTCTACAGGGACATAAACAGAAAGTGTCTGACTGAGAGACCGTGATGAAACGAACCGATGTTGATATCAGGTTAGGAAGTTCAGCAACTCCTTGACATTCATCGATTCCTATTGGGGTGACGAGGTAGAGCAGAAGTTGGCCGGATTGCTTTAGAGCACCACTAATCAGTGAGGGAGTTTCGATTTCTACTGCTGTTGGAGTTTCTATATTCTCCCTGTGACCCCCTTGGTTTCTTTCGGGTTCTCTCGTTATTTTCCACATCCAGAGATTCACTGGTTAGGGTTAGTAAGTTGTGGGAATGTGATGTAGGCACCTGAAATGTAGCGACAATTGTGGGCTGTCCCCAACACATCTCAGACTGAGTTGGTTATTGATGGAAATGACACATTTCACTGTAGGTTTCGATGTACATGTGACAAATAAAGCTGATCTCTCAGACAAGTGGAAATGTTTTAGCCAAACACTCAAAGTACATGCCAATCAGAGCCAAGAGCTGCAATGAACTCCTTGAGGACTCAGGTAACTGCTTGATGGAACCCTTCAAAATTCTCTTCATCGACAACTGTCCTTGACATGACCTCTTTGACTCTATCCCAGACCAACTTATGCCAGTTGGCCATGCTGCCATTCCCACTTCTCTCAGTTTTTTCCTCACCACAATGCAGTTATAACAAACTCATCTTTGGAACCAACAGGAGGCAGTTTAACCTATGGTGAAAACATCCAGAACTAAGGTCACCCTAATATCATAACCAGTCTTCAAAATATAGGTGATGTTTGTGTTTGTGTCTGCTCAGAGGCTGGAAATACAAGCTATTGTATGTAAATCTTTAACTAATGAATAAATATCAATTCAAGATACTTAAATTATTTTCACATGATTAAAAATGATTTATATTATTCATGAAGCTTGCAAATATAAACTAGTTATTCCATTTGTTAAAAAAGACTTGCATTATGTCAACAAAACAGTTTTCTTTCAAATTGAATTGAGGTCCTTACTTTTTGATGTATTGCATGAAATTATTAAATATGTTTAATGATACATTCATTTTACCAATACAGTTTAGATTATTTTAACCCACTCAATGTATTATCACTTTGGTTTTTCTATAATGAATCATAACTAATTGTAATGTTTTGTGTTTGATTGAGAATGAAATAAGTTACCTACGCTGTACTTGATTCTCTTCTAAAATAAAAAAAACTTAACGAGTGTGCAGAATATTTTTTAAAAGGAATAAGTTCCTTGCACAAGATGATCAGGGTCTCTCGTAGACAAATTAATAATATTTCCCCATCAGGATTTGAGTGCACAATCACCAATCATCTCTGGGAGGGAAGTCACATGCTTCTTTATAAACTATCATGAAGGGGACTGTCGGGTTCCAGTGGGACTCAAGTGCAGACCAGTGAACACTATTTCACCAGGATTATTAGGGAGCACAAAGGCAACAATCTTTCAAAAACAGAAGGCAGGCACAAATCCAAAATGGCAGGCAGAGGTCTTACCAGGAAAGGCAGTCAGGCGAGGGCAGACAATCCAGAGCACACAGACAAAAGTCACATCCAGGAACAGGCAAAATCAGTTGGCAGAAGTCACAATGACAGACTGGAACAACGCAGGTCAGAACTAGGGCAAACTGGCAGAGAATGCCTGTCTGTCTGTATCTTGTTTTACAGCGGTTAGCATCCAGCTTAATGGTGCATTACCACCACCCTCTGCTCCAGAATGTGCACTAGACATGCATTCTAAATCCCTACATACACACACACTTCACCCTCCCATCTTTGACCATCCTAGTACCCTATTCCTGTTTATTCATCATATTCTATAAAAAAACCCCTGTACCCCTTAAAAACGCTAAAAATACCCAGACTTGTGCTCTCTCACCCATGCCCAGCAACCCTTTTAATGTGAATTCCTGCATCCCCAACTCCCTTAATTTATTTCTCATCATCTCTCTCTGTATCCCATACTTCCTGCAACTCAGAACTACATGTTCTACTGACTCCTCTTCCTGACATTCCTCACACAATCTTGTCTGGTGTTTCCCTATCATTTTCAATGTGTTGTTTAATGCACAATGCCCCAGCCTTAACCTAGTCCACACAATTTCCTCTCTTCTGTTTCCATTACCTACCCTAGTACCTGCAACACTCTTTTGTATTTAATACAAATGCCTCCCTGTCCCATCTTTCTTGCCACATTCGGTTGACTTTTTCCCAGATTACACACTTAACCTCTGCTTTACTGATACTAATGTGCATTTCCACATTTTCTTTCTTTAACACCCTCTTTGCCAACTCATCCACCCTCATTCCCCTTCACCCCTACATGTGCTGGAACCCATAGAAATTTTACCTGACCTCCCTGATTTGCAATTCTTGTAACTAACTGAAGGACTTCATAAAGTACATCTTGCCGACTGTTTGTGTGAAAAGACCTTAAACTTGCTAGAACTAAGGATGAATCTGAACATATCAATGCTTTGGATGGTCTGGCTTTCTGCACCCATTGCAACGCAACCAACACTGCCAGCATCTCCACTGTAAACACCCCTAACTTATTAGTTGTTCTTCTGCTGATTCCAATTTCTTTTGCTGGTATTACCACCCCAAACCCTGTCACTCCTGTTTCAGGTTCCTTCGCACCATCTGTATAAATGTGAGTATAATCACTATACTTTTCCATCACATGACAGTTAAATGCATTTACCAAATCTGTTTTATATCTTTCTTTCCTTTTTACCTCTAACAAATGCCAGTCTATGTCAGGCCATACAAGCTTCCATGGAGCTACAACCGGATAAACTACTGAAAGACTTATCCTCAGATCAAACACTCCACATTCTTTCGTGATATCATTCCCTACCCGACTAAAGGTATCCCTCTGAAACCTCCCATTTTCCCAGCACTCCTGCAACACTCCTTTAGTAGGGTGAGAATCATTGTGCCCCTGCAAGTTAGCCCAGTAGTTTGCCATCAGTTGCATCCTTCTTAGTTCCAAAGGCATTATTCCTATTTCTACCTGTAGGGCCGACACTGGTGACGTTTTAAAAGCCCCACTGCACACTCTCAAGGCCTGAGCCTGAATCACATCCAGTTTCCTTATAAGAGACCTAGCTGCTGATCCATATACTATATTTCCATAATCCAATACAGATCTTACTAAAGCCACATACATTCTCTTCAAAGCTGAACAACTTGCTCCCCATTCCCTACCAGTCAAACATCTCATCACATTTATTACTTTTTTACATTTCTCCTCAACTTTCCTGATATGGTCTGCCCATGTTAATCGTGAATCAAATATAACTCCCAGAAATTTAAATGATGCAACCCTTTCTAATTCAACCCCATACATCCTTAACTTCTTCCCTACCTCAACCCTTTTACTGGTAAAAAAAAGTTTGAGTTTTATCTACTGAAAATCTACATCCCCAACCATAACCCCACTCCATCACTTCATCAATTGCTTCTTGTAGTTTCCTGATTATATGGTCCATGTTCCTGCCTCTTTTCCACAAGGCCCCATCATCCGCAAACAGTGACCTACCTATATCCACTGGTACCTTTGTGAAGACATCATTGATCATAATCATGAAAAGTAATGGGCTAATCACACTACCTTGAGGTGTGCCATTTTCCACTATGTACTGTTTTGATAATTCTGATCCAATCTGAACTTGAATTTTTCTACCAAACAAAAAATCTTTAATCCAATTAAAAATTCTCCCATCAACCCCCATCTTGTGCAGTTTAATTAATAATCCTTCCTTCCACATCATATCATAGGCTTTTTCAATGTCAAAGAACACTGCCACTACTGACTCTCTATTTGCCTGGGCCTTCCTTATTTCAGTCTCTAACATAATCACTGAGTCCATGGAATTCCTTCCCTTTCTAAAACCACTTTGATAACTTGCCAGCATTCCCCTTTTCTCAAGCTCATATGATAACCATTCTGTTATCATCCTTTCCATTATCTTACATATACTTGATGTTAATGCAATTGGTCTGTAGCTAGTGGGTTTTGACAGATCCTTGCCAGGCTTCCTTATTGGAATTACTACTGCTTCTTTCCATGCACTTGGTAATCTTCCCTCCTCCCACACTCTGTTATAAAAATGCAGCAACTTCAAGAGCGCTCCTTCTCCTAGATTTTTAGCATCACAGAGCATATCAGATCTTTCCCTGGGGAGGTTGGTCTCGATCTCTTTATTGCTCTCACCATTTCTGCTAATGTAAATGGATCATCAATTATATCATCTGTTCCTTCCCTCCTGCTCAACACACCTGGGTGTTGGCTCATTATTCTTTCCCTTCTTCTCCCTTCTTCAGACAAATTTTCTGAACTGTGTATCAGTACAAATGACTTGGCCATGACCTCAGCCTTATCCCTACTGGAGACTGCAGTTTCCTCCTCAGATATCATTACTGGATATTCCCATTCCCTTCTATCTCCTCCCATCCTCTTAATCATTCCCCATATCTCTCCCACAGGTGTTGTTCTTCCTACCTTGTCGCAAAAACTCCTCCAACTTGCCCTTTTAGCTTGACGTATAGTTCTTCTCACCACTGCCTGTGCTTTCTTATATTGAACCAAATGCTGCATATTATGGGTTCTTTTAACTAGCCTGAATGCTCTATTTCTGTTTTTTACAGCCTGATAACATTCCTCTGTCCACCATGGTACCAGTTTTCTATTCATCCTATTTTTACTCCTAGGTATAGATCCTTCTGCTGCCATGATAATTGCTGAAGTCACCTGACTGTTTAATTCATCTACATTTCCAGAAATATCAATCTTTGTCAACCCTTCTTCACTCAACTTCTGGAACTTACCCCAATCAGCTTTTTCAAACACCCACTTTGGGGTTCCGCCACGTGGTCTTACTTCAACTCTTTCACCCACTGAACACAAAACTGGGTAGTGATCACTGCCTACTGTTGAAGCAGTCCAAACTCCCCAGTTACTAATGCCAGCCAAGGTATTAGACACTAACGTAATATCTAACACTGACTCAGTTCCTGTTGTTATATCTATCCTTGTGCCACTACCATCATTCATACATACCAAATCCCTTTCTTCCATCAAATCTTCAATTACCTTTCCATTTGGATCTGTAATCTGATTCCCCCATATTGTGCTATGAGCATTGAAATCTGCACACCACACTACTTTGTCTGTTTTGTCCTTGTATCTTTAATAGGCTGTCCAAATCCAACCTTTTACATGGATTGTAGTAGTTAATTATAACCACTCCCTCCCCTCTCTCCCACACTTCCATCACTATGTATTCCTGATCATCTCCTTTCTCCAGTACCCTATATGGTATACCTTGCTTGATTAACATAGCACAACCCCCTCCCCCCCCTAGATTTCTATCTTTCCTTATCATTATATACCCATATACCACAAAGTCTAAAGTTGGTTTCAACCAAGTTTCCTGAATACACACTACATCCGGTTTTACAACCATTTCTTTAATAAAGTGCTTGAATTCCTGGCTATTGGCCAGTAAGCTCCTTGCATTCCATTGTAAAAGAATCACCATAATTAGTATTAACCAACACATGACACTTCCTGGCTTGACAGATTACTGAGGTTCTCCCTCACTTCCTCCCATGTCAGTCCTACTAACCCTAAATGGTTTACTGCTGCTTTTACCACCAGCTGAATTTTGTCACTTTTTGACTTTACCTCAGCAGTACTATTAATCACTCCTGCAATGAATGTTACTAGAGCCTTTTTGTCTACATAAATTCTGTCATTTGTTCTTTGTTGCATCTCTCATATCCCTATTGCTCCCTGTTCATTAGGAGCATTATTTTGTTCTCTTGACATTCTTACAGCTTCTGCATAAGTGATCTTTCTTTTCACTCTTATTTCTTGAATTTTAGTCTCCCGTCTCAACCTCACACCCACTATATGCAACATTATGAGCTCCTCCACAATTGCAGCATTTTGGTTGAACTCCTGTTCCGCACTTTCCATATTCATGATCACCCCCACATCTAGCACATCTCCTCTGCCTTTTACAGTTTTTAGCCATGTGTCCAAACCTTTGACAATTATAGCACCTCAATGGCTTTGGCACATACACCCTTACTGGGTAACTCATGAAACCCAGGAACACCTTCCTTGGCACTCTCTTCTTCAAATTCAATCAATACTGATTCACTTTCCTTTTTCACTCCCTCCTTTGTTGTTTTCAGTCTTTGAACATTCATTACTTTCCCTCCTTTGATATTCCTCTTTATCTCCTCCATATTTATACTCATTGGTATCCCCGTGATCACTCCTTTACAACCACTGTTTTGTGCTCCCACCCTCCCAGTGTATTCCACCTTGCATTTTCCTATCTCTTTTAGCTTGAGTGCTTTCTCAAGTTGTTCCTCATTCGCACATCTTATCAATAAGTTGCCATCATTAAGGACTTTTGCAAATACTATTTCCCCTATCTTATTTGTCAGAGTTGTTGTTAGCACAAACAGGTTAATTTTCTTCATATGTCCCTGAGCCTTCTCATTAAACATAATTATGACAACACCTCCTCTCTGAGCTTGTTCATCTTCCTCACTTTCAGAGCTTTCTCCACCATCATTTCTTATTCTTTTATTCCCTTTGTCTTGGTTTTTATTCATCCAACCCCTCACTACCTCCTCATTCCCTTTATTTCTCCCTTCACAATAATCCACCTCTCCCCAGCTGCCTACCTCTGGTCCCAAGTCTCTATCCCTCTCCTTCTCCACTTTCTTTCCCTCAACCCCACCTCTTATCTTGTCTGCCATTACCAGACCCACACAACCCCCTCCCAGCAATTTCCATTCCTTCCCCACTCTCTTTCCCTCAACAGGTTCCAAAACACACTCACACATCAAGCAAAACACAGCCAGCTTCCAGCAGCAGCCCACACTCCATCCAACCTCCTATAATCAGCCTAGCAGAGAATGCTAGTCAAGGTGGGATTTAAATGGACAGGGTAATGAGTGAAAATTAGAAACAAGTGGGTGCGAATGAGGAGACAAGCAGGTAATTGGAGGAAGTCCAAAAAAGGAAAGGGGCGGGCCAGAACCCACATGGCCAGGTGAAAGAAAACAGAAATTAAAGACTGTGGTGATCCAGAGCTACCAGCAGAGGCCCTGAGGCCCAGTGTTCAGGCCGGATCCTTAACAGTACCCACCCCACCACCCCCCACGGGCATCTCCAGACACCCTTCTTGCTGGTACAGGATGGCTCCTATGAAAGTCCTTAATGAGAGAGGGATCCAGGATATCTCGAGCAGGAACCCAACACCTCTCTTTGGGGCCATAGCCCTCCCAATTAATGAGGTATTGCAGTCCACGACCTCTGCGTTGAACGTCCAGTAATCGGTGCACAGTGAAGGTCTCTGAGCCGTCGATGAGACAGGGAGGGGGAGGGGGCATGGGGTGGGACAGAGGGGGCTGCAGACAAAGGGCTTAATCCTTGAAACATGGAATATAGGATGGATTCTGTGAAGGGTAGGGGGTAGTTTTAGACGTACTGCCGAAGGGCTGATCAGCTTGGTGATGGGGAAAGGTCCAATGTAGCGTGGCGCCAGCTTGCGGGAGTCCACCTTCAAGGGGATGCCACACGAAGATAACCACACCTTCTGACCCTGGCGGTAACGGGGGGCCTTGATGTGGTGACGGTCTGCTTGCTGCTTCATTCTGGCTGACTCTCCAAGAGTCGTTGGAGCACCCGACGGACGTGCTGGATGTGTTCAAAGAGGGACCAAGAAAATATCACAATATCATCTAAGTACACAAATACAAATTGATTTAGCATGTCTCTGAGGATGTCATTCACCAGGGACTGGAACACAGCAGGACCATTAGAATGTTCAAAAGGCATTACCAAATATTCGTAGTGCCCAGAGGGCGTATTGAACGCGGTCTTCCACTCATCCCCCTCTCTTATGCGGACCAGATGGTAATCGTTGCGGAGGTCGAGCTTGGAGAAGATAGAAGCACCCTGGAGCAATTCAAATGCAAATAACATAAGAGGAAGAGGGACAAGTACAAGCAGGGAGATAATAGCTGAGACCAGGTGAGGAGTAAAGTGGATAGGTAGGGGAAGGGGGTGTGACGTTAGAAGCTGGGAGGTGATAGATGGAAGAGGTAAAGGGCTAAAGAAATAATCTCTTGTTTATGATACAAGCCTTTCATTCTTTTGGTCTCATCATCATAGATTCAAGGTCAGGGAGTAGAGAGCTTGGACACATGGCTTCTGACCAATTTGGTGATCCATTTGCCCTCATTTGATAACGTAAGATTCCACAGGCCTGTTTCCCATGTTTGGTGGTGCAAAAGACAGTAGGGGAGCTGGATGGTCTTGGTTGTCGTGAGGACCATTCCTCAAGCTGCAGGCTGGCCTGCTGCAGCAGTCTAGGAGAGCAGATGCTGGAAGTGGTGTAAATGGTGTCCATGGTCGGTGTGGGGGTGGGGGTGTGAGCCTCTCCCATTGGCGCTGCCCTCCAGAGTTCGATTGCTGGAATGATCGGCTAGATTGTGTGCATATGTTTGCTGCGCACTACCGGGACCAGTACTATCAATTTGCAGGACGTGTCTATCAGGGTCTTGAGTTACCACGAGATTTCCAGGAAGCAGACAGACTCAAGCTAATCTGCTTAAGTGAATCATGTGATTTCCAAGCATACCTATGTTCAATGCATTCAGAACTATTGTTCAGTTGGCCACAGTCACTTGATTTCCTGTAAATATAGAATTGGAGAGAATGTGAGAGGAAAAAGGGCATATTCGGGTAAACTCCCTTTATTAATTCTAAACTTCCTCTGTATCATTCTTGCCAATTACTTTCCTCTGTCCCCTTCTCTCCCTCCATCCCAGTCTCTGCCATGTTCTCACCATCCTGACGTTCTCGATCTAATCTCAATAGATGAATCGCAGCTGAGGCCTCAGCTTTGGACAACTAACACCACAAGGACTGAAGCCATTCAATTAGGCTGCTGCACAATATCTTCCTCTTGGCAACTGGGGACAAATAGCACATGGTCCAATAGGCCATACTGTTTCCACATATCCTATGCAATGCTCAAAAATCAAAACAGATGGTTCAGTGCATACCAACAGATAGAAATTTCTAATCTAACTTAATTTGAGTTTGTGAAACTCACCTGAAATAATTTAATTACTGAAACTTGCATAATTTAGTATTATACATTTATTTTCAGACACAGTGCCGAACAGGCTCTTCCGCCCAACAAGACTCATGGCCCAGCAGCACACCTATTGGTTATTACAAAGACCAATTAACCTACTAACTAGTATGTCTTTGGACCGTGGGAGGAAACGAGAGCATCCAGAGGAAACCCATGTGTTTCATGTGGAGAGGGTACACACTCCTTACAGACAGGGCTGGAGTTGAACGCCAAACTCTGGAACATACTGAGCTCTAATAGCTTCATGATAACTGTTAAACCACCCTGGCACCGCAGGAAGAGAAAATATTTCCTGGGGCTTTATTCTAAATTATCTGAATTGGTTGCGATATTTCTAATGCTTCCATTTCTGAATTGTACCATATTCATATCTAATATGTGATGTAAATGTGGCATGAAGAGGCACAAGGACTTGTCAGTTGCAAGTTTGGGGTCCTATCACCAGCTTCTGGAGGTCGAAGCTGAACATCAAAGCCTGAAAGTTGTTCAGTAGCCTGGAAGTCAAACATCAAATCGTAGCCTTGCCAGTGAGACCTCACCTCCCACCTCACCCATTTCCAAGATATAATTGACAAAAGAATGGCTGGTGGGCTTTCTCTGATAGAAGTTTCTAAATTTATTGCCTTACGTCAGTTTGGTGTTTTCATGAACACCATACCGACGAATCTTTTCAGTACAGATTTATGTTTCAATAACTTATCTGAATTGAAACAACACAACTTCCATTGTAGATTTAAATAATTTCTTCAAACCTATAACTACATATGCCCAGTAAATTAAAGTGTCCATGGGCTGCAAGTTTGTTTATTGGTGCATTCTAACTTCCAGTTCCATCCCTCCAGTTGTGAGTCTTCCTTTTTTTGTTCACATTTTTTATGTTATTGACTCTTACGTCTGATTAACAATAAAAGTCCAGTTTAGGTCATTGACATTATTTGTTTCTAATGTAAATGTCAGTACTTTTCAGTATTTTTTTTTCCTTTTGGTAGATGAAAACACCAAACTGACGTAAGGCAATAAATTTAGAAACTTCTATCAGAGAAAGCCCACCAGCCATTCTTTTGTCAATTATATCTTGGAAATGGGTGAGGTGGGAGGTGAGGTCTCACTGGCAAGGCTACAATTTGATGTTTGACTTCCAGGCTACTGAACAACTTTCAGGCTTTGATGTTCAGCTTTGACCTCCAGAGCTGAGACCAAGCTCTCAGCTTACAATATCGTATGATTGGCTAATTGAAGTCATCTGACAGAGGACTATATAAGTTGAGTCCTCATTATCTTCTTACACAGTTGGTCTTGTTATCATGTGCAAGGTCAGGTTTATTTCTATTGGACAATGAATTAAATTCATCAGTTAAAATTGGAAAAGTTTTATCAATTTAACCTGCAATTTATGTTTCCTGTAACCACCAGAATCTTGATCATTGATACCAGCCGACCACATTCGTTGTAAATTAGTTTCAATATCAGACAGTGTGCATTGATCGCGGAGTAAAGGCTGTGGTGAGTAAAAGGGTGATTTAATTTCTTTCTTAATTTTTCTTTTAGCTTTCATCTGTTTACTTTTGATTTTCTGTTGTCACCAGGAACTGGTGGTCTACAAAAGTCTCTGAGGTAATTCAATAAGCAACAGTATTGTTTATTTGATGCAAATGACAGAGAACCTGTGAAGTACAGACCCCACTGGTTTGCAGTGATGCCCAGTGGATGAGCTATAATGTTGGCACTCCCTGTCCTCTAGAGTCCTAAAACATGAACATAAATCAGGTCACATCTTCAGAAATAGAACAGTTAATGTTTCTCAGATTTCAGAAACAGAATCAGGTTTATTAGCTCTGACATATGCCTTAAGCAACCTTGGTTCCTTACGGTTGTCATTGCGGGGGGAGAAGGAGGGGTTAAGGTCCACCTTCCTATTAAATGTTTGCCTTGGCATGCATCTCAAGTATTCTCTGACAACGAAGTCCTGTTCCTACTGTTAACATCTCACTTAGCTATTAAGCCCAGTGTAATGGTTTCTACTGACAAGAGAAGGGGCAAAAGTGGGTTGCTGGCACCTTAAAGCCAGTTGCTTCAAGCAGATGGTGCTCATCAGCTGTGGTTCGCAGCTCGTCTAGGAGAAGAAAAACTCTGATCTCAAACCTCCACTGCTTTGCCGCTATACCCACTCATGGGGAAGGCTTCGGGAGTAAACCCTGAGGGAAAATTTTGGAGCTGGAGTCACTAAGGCAGTCCTATGTTGAGTTCAACACTGACTGAGAATGCTTGCATGGGCAACAGCTTGGTCTCCATATCCTGCTTCCCTGGCTTGCATACTGCCTTACGTATCATGTGGAAATCAAGGATGTAATATCCGTGGTTGATCCCCACCAATAGAGGGCCTCATTTGTGCCATGAAATTTGTTGTTTGTGGAAACACATAATAAGTATTCTGAATTACAATAAGATACATTTCCCCAGATATAATTCCCCAGACTGTCTCTGTAGCATTAACCGCATTTCATTTCCACATAACCATCTCATTTTACATGAAATGGTAAAGGAACTCAACAATTCAGATGACATAAATGGAGGGAAATAAACAGCCAACCTTATGGTCTGGGACCCTTCAACAGGACAGGAAACAGATCAGTCAGCTCCGTTATGGGTACTGACCTCTGTAGCATCCAGGACATCTTCAAGCAGCACTGCCTCAAAAAGGCGCTGAGCAACATTAAGAACCCCCACCACCCAGGCCATGCCCTCTTCTCAGTGTACCTCATCAGGGAGGAGTGTACAGGAGCCTGAAGTCACAACTCAATGATCCAGGAACAGCTTCTTCCCCTCCACCATCAATTTCTGCATGGACATAAAACCCATGACACTACCTCGCCAATGTTTTGCACTGCCTATTTAATTTAACTGTTTTATATATGTACTTACTATAATTTATATTTTTATTAAGTATTGCAATGTATTGCTGCCACAGAACAACAAATTTCATGACATACGCCAGTGCTATTAAACCTGATTCTGAATCTGATTTTGAAATTTTGTGGATAAGTGCAACTTGAAACCTTTTTAATATTACATTTTTGGAAGATTAGGGAAAGCTGTTGAAGACATTTGTGTCCAAATTGGAGCCCTACTTTCCTGAAAACATGGAATTAGATCAAGATTTAGGTAAGCATTTTTATATTTCAATTTAAATATGCTCCACTTTCAGCAGTATGTGAATTCAGTATTCAGCCATATTTGGTCTTTGCAGCACAGTGTGTTTATTAACATGCAGATTATTCAGAGTCAACCAACACGGTAATCTTCACATGACCTTCAACTCCATTAGAGTATTGAGTATTGGTTTATTGTTGTCACGTATTACCAGGTGAAAAGCTTGTCTTGCAGAGCATCACAGGAAAAGTCCTCCCAAACATTGAGCACATCCACAAGGAGCACTGCCACAGGAAAGCAGCATCCATCAAAGTTCAAAGTAACTTTATTGTCAAAGGACATACATACATGTCATCATATACAACCAAGAAATTCATTTTCTTGTGGGCATACACTAAGGAAAAAGAAACATTAGAATTAATGAAAAAACGCAGATGACAAACAAGCAAATAGCCAATGTGCAAACGGTGGAAATCTGCAAATGCAAAAAGAAAACAAACAAAATAATAATAATAGAAGGAAATCAATATCAAGAACATGAAATGAAGACTCACTGAAAGTGCATAGGTTGTGGGAACAGTTCAGTGATGGGTCAAGTGAACTTATCCCCTCTGGTTTAATAGCCTGATGGTTGTTGGGTAATAACTGTTCCTGAACTGGTATTGTGGGAATCTGGTGTCATTGCTGCCATCTGCAAGGGGTACAGGAGGTGTAGGTCCCACATCAACAGGTTCAGGAGCAGTTATTTACCCCTCCCCCATCTTCCTCCTTCCCTTCCAGCCTTGATGATGGGTCCAAACCAATGTGTCTGTGGCAATGAATTCCAGAAATGTAATTTCCCGGTGTAGTCTATGGTGACTGAGTTTAAAAAAAATTAACAATACAGATGCACGTATCTCAGAAAGTAGCAGGACAGATTGATAGAGTAGTGAAGAGACGTAGGTTATATGGCTTCCTTAGCCAGAACATAGAATACAAGAGCAACAAGATCTTGATGCAACATCATCAGCCTTCATTTCAGGTACAGGGTGGAATATTGCTCATTTTGAATACCCCAACCCTCCCCTCCTCTGATGTCAGAAACTATCCTCCCCCCCTTTGATTCCAGCTCTAATCCCTGCCAAGTCTTCACCATTCCATCTGAACGTTCCCTTCTCTGAGATGTAAAGTTCTATACTTGATAAGGCCCTTACCTTTGTTCCACTTTGCCCGGACCCCAGTGAGTTCTGCACCTGCCAGGATGCCGAGTATTTCTTCTGTTACCTTTCTCCGAGCCTACCTCTTTGCCAACTACTCCCCACCCATCAGTGACCCCTTCTCCAATTCTCTTCCTCTCCTTGGACACCCTGCTCTGTTCCTCTGCCTGCCTTGGGTCTTTACATCTCTAATGGCTGATGAGACATGAACTGCTTTGACTTCAGCACTCTGCTCTCCTCCTCGAACTTTACCCCCTCTGAACGCACTGTCCTCTGCTCTATCTGCACAAATCCCAACCTTACAATCAATCCCACAGACAAAGGGAGTGCTGCTATAGCATGGTGAACTGACCTCCACCTTTCTCAAGGAGGAGGACCCCACCATCAGAAAACTGTCTCATCATTGACCTCATCCACTCTGGAAATCTCCCAACCACTGCCTGCAAGCTTATAGTTCCCTTACCCCGCACTGCTTGTATCTACCTCCTACCCGAGATCCATAAAATGACTGTTCAACCAGGCCCATTGTCTCTGCTTGTTCCAGTCCCACAGAACTTGTGTTCATTTACCTCAACACTGTTCTATCCCCCTTGGTTCAGTCCCTTCCCAACTACATCCTTGACACGTCACATGCTGTCCATCTCTTCAACAGCTTTCAGTTACCCGGTCCTGATCACCTCATTTTTCTCTATGGATGTCCATGCCTTACACACTTCTATTCCCCAACAAGGCATTAATGCTCTCCACATTTTTCTTGACAAAAGATCAATCAGTTCCACTCTACCACCTCACTCCTCTGCCTGGCAGAACTGGTTCTGAAGTGGTAATCATGGGTACCTGCATGGGCCCCAGCAATGCCTGCCTTTCACTGTACACATGTAACAGTCCATGTTCCACACATTCCCCAGTAATGCTCGCAACTCTTCCTCTGCTACAATAGTAACTGCACTGGTGCTGCTTCATGTATCCATGTTCCACGCATTCCCCAGTAATGCTCGCAACTCTTCCTCTGCTACAGTAATAACTGCACTGGTGCTGCTTCATGCATCCATGCTGAGCTCATCAATTTCATCAACTTCCAACTTCCACCCTGCTCTTAAATTCACTTGGTCCATTTCTCACACCTCTCTCCCCTTCCTCGATCTCATTATCTCCATCTCTGAAGACAAACTTACTCCACTGCATCTGTTCCCTGGATATGGTTTACTTTCCAGAATATCAGAGATATCCTCCTTTTTCAAAGAACAGGGGTTTTCTTCCTCCACCATTGATGCTGTCCTGTCCTGCACCTCCTCCATTTCCTGGACATCTGCACTCTCACAATCTTCCAGCTGCCTTAACAGTGAGAGTTACTCCTGTCTTCACCAACCACGAGCCTTTGAATCTCGCCCATCCTTCTCCACAACCTGCAGTCTTCAACAGGATCCTACCACCAAATGCATTTTTACCTCCTTCCACTCTGCTAGCTGCAGAGATCCCTCCCTCCACAATTCCCTTGTCCATTTGTCCTTCCCACCAATCTTTCCTGGCATTTCGACCTGTAAGAAATACAGAAATGCTACACCTACCTATTCACTTCTTCCTTCACCTCTACTCAGGGCCCCAAACAGTCCTTCCAGGTAATGCAACACTTCAACTGTGAACATGTTAACGTTGTCTACTCTATTCAGTCCTCCCGATGTGGCCTCCTCCATAATGGTAAGACCTGACGTAAACTGGGGGACCACTTTGTTGAGTACCTCCATCCATCTGCAAAAAGTGGGATTTCCTGAAGGCTAACCACTTTAACTCCTATCCCCATTCCGACTTATGGGTCCATGTCCCCCTCATTTGCCATTATGAGGCCACTCTCAGATTGAAGGAGCAACACATTTCTGTCTATGCTGAATGAATATTGATATTTCGCCAACTCTGGTATTTTTTCTACCCCTTCCCATCCCTCTTCAATTCCCCACTCTGGTCTCTTAAACCTGTTCTCCCAACCTGCCCATCACCCCCAGCTGGTACCCCTCTTTCTTCACTTTCTCCCACAATTTACTCTTTTCTCCTGTCAGATTCTTTCTTCTCCAGCCCTTCACCTTTCCCATCAGCTGGCTTCACCTATCATCTTCCACCTTTTCCTCCTTCCTCTCTCCCCATGTTCTGGTATCTTTTCCATTCTGGAAAGGATCTCACCTGAAAGGATAACTGTTTATTCACTTCCGTAGATGCTGTCTGGCCTGCTGAGCCCCTTCAGCATTTTGTGTGTGTTGCCAGTGATCAGGGTGCAATTCCGCCACTGTCTTTTATAAAGAGTTTGTACATTCTTGACATCATTGTATGAGTTTAGAACCACAGAACACTACAGCACAGAAAACAGGCCATTCAGTCCTTCTAGTGTGTGCCAAAACATTATTCCACTAGTCCCATTGACCTGCATCCAGTCTATAACCCTCCAGACCTCTCCCATCCATGTACCTATCCAATTTATTCTTAAAGCTTAAGAGTGAGCCTGCATTTACCACGTCAGATGGCAGCTCGTTCCACACTCCCACCACTCTGAGTGAAGTTCCCCCTAAACCTTTTCCCTTTCTCCCTAAAGCCCTGTCCTCTCGTATTTACCTCTCCTAATCCAAGTGGAAAGAGCCTATTCACATTTACTCTGTCTATACCCCTCAATTTTGTAAACCTCTATCAAATCTCCCCCCATTCTTCTACACTCCAAGGAATAAATTAGGGTCTTGGAGCTTGGCTTGGGATCCTCGAGGCTTAGCGTCTTGAGCTTGGCTTGGGATCCTCGAGGCTTAGGGTCTTGGAGCTTGGCTTGGGATCCTCGAGGCTTAGCGTCTTGGAGCTTGGCTTGGGATCCTCGAGGCTTAGCGTCTTGGAGCTTGGCTTGGGATCCTCGAGGCTTAGGGTCTTGGAGCTTGGCTTGGGATCCTCGAGGCTTAGCGTCTTGAGCTTGGCTTGGGATCCTCGAGGCTTAGGGTCTTGGAGCTTGGCTTGGGATCCTCGAGGCTTAGGGTCTTGGAGCTTGGCTTGGGATCCTCGAGGCTTGGGGCCTTGGGTCTTGAGCTTGGCTTGGGATCCTCGAGGCTTGGGGCCTTGGGTCTTGAGCTTGGCTTGGGATCCTCGAGGTTTAGCGTCTTGGAGCTTGAGCTTGGCTTGGGATCCTCGAGGCTTAGGGTCTTGGAGCTTGAGCTTGGCTTGGGATCCTTGAGGCTTGGGGCCTTGGGTCTTGAGCTTGGCTTGGGATCCTCGAGGCTTGGGGCCTTGGGTCTTGAGCTTGGCTTGGGATCCTCGAGGCTTGGGGCCTTGGGTCTTGAGCTTGGCTTGGGATCCTCGAGGTTTAGCGTCTTGGAGCTTGAGCTTGGCTTGGGATCCTCGAGGCTTAGGGTCTTGGAGCTTGGCTTGGGATCCTCGAGGCTTAGGGCCTTGGAGCTTGAGCTTGGCTTGGGATCCTCGAGGCTTAGGGTCTTGGAGCTTGAGCTTGGCTTGGGATCCTCAAGGCTTAGGGTCTTGGAGCTTGAGCTTGGCTTGGGATCCTCGAGGCTTAGGGTCTTGGAGCTTGGCTTGGGATCCTCGAGGCTTAGGGTCTTGGAGCTTGAGCTTGGCTTGGGATCCTCGAGGCTTAGGGTCTTGGAGCTTGGCTTGGGATCCTCGAGGCTTAGGGTCTTGGAGCTTGGCTTGGGATCCTCGAGGCTTGGGGCCTTGGGTCTTGAGCTTGGCTTGGGATCCTCGAGGCTTGGGGCCTTGGGTCTTGAGCTTGGCTTGGGATCCTCGAGGTTTAGCGTCTTGGAGCTTGAGCTTGGCTTGGGATCCTCGAGGCTTAGGGTCTTGGAGCTTGAGCTTGGCTTGGGATCCTTGAGGCTTGGGGCCTTGGGTCTTGAGCTTGGCTTGGGATCCTCGAGGCTTGGGGCCTTGGGTCTTGAGCTTGGCTTGGGATCCTCGAGGCTTGGGGCCTTGGGTCTTGAGCTTGGCTTGGGATCCTCGAGGTTTAGCGTCTTGGAGCTTGAGCTTGGCTTGGGATCCTCGAGGCTTAGGGTCTTGGAGCTTGGCTTGGGATCCTCGAGGCTTAGGGCCTTGGAGCTTGAGCTTGGCTTGGGATCCTCGAGGCTTAGGGTCTTGGAGCTTGAGCTTGGCTTGGGATCCTCAAGGCTTAGGGTCTTGGAGCTTGAGCTTGGCTTGGGATCCTCGAGGCTTAGGGTCTTGGAGCTTGGCTTGGGATCCTCGAGGCTTAGGGTCTTGGAGCTTGAGCTTGGCTTGGGATCCTCAAGGCTTGGGGTCTTCATCTTCAAATGTGGAGGCTGATAACTTGGGGAGTAGAGCTGAGAGACAGACTGGGAACTATAAATCAACATAGAGCCGGGACTTATCCTTCGACAAGCCAGGACTCATCTTTAACACAACACAAACATGAGACAGGACAGAACATAGACATAGAGCTGGGACTTATCCTACAACAAGCCAGGACTCAACTTCATCTCCACACTAAGGTGGGACAGGTCCACCTGTTGGGTGACAGCAGGACAGCCAGACTTGCCCAACAGAGGCAAAGACATGTCCCCCCACAGGGCAACAGAAAGACAGCCTGACTTACCTCACAGAGGCGAGGACAAGACAAGACATGACCCCCTGCAGGACAACAGCAAAACAGCCTGACTTACCCCACAGAAGCAAGGACAACACAAGACAAGACATGACCCCCCATGGGGCAACAGTAGAACAGCATGACTTACCCCACAGAGGCAAGGACAAGACAAGACATGACCCCCCATGGGGCAACAGCAGAACAGCATGACTTACCCCACAGAAGCAAGGACAAGACAAGACAAGACATGACCCCCCCATGGGGCAACAGCAGAACAGCATGACTTACCCCACAGAGGCAAGGACAAGAAGAGACAAACACCAAAGAACAACAGACAGTTCCATCTCTGCTCCGGGGTAGCTCCAAGTCTCAGTTCAGCCAGCAACCTCAGCTGGCTACAGAAACAGCTGAATCCCTACCTAGCTCAGAGTGGCTGGCAGCCACTCAGCTGGCCTGGGAAACAGCCAAATCCATACCACAAAGACTAGTCCTACAAGTAGCAACAAGGCTCCATGAAGCAGTGGTCCTGCAACCAGGCCTAGAAATCACAAATGGTTTCACTAGCCTTCCATCAGCAGGTTGCTCCAAGGGGGACTGACAAGACAAACCAGCCACCCACACTTAATCCCAAGGCTACTTATATTGCAAGCCCAAAGATGGGAGTCAGGTGCCTTTGATTTAGTCAAACAAGGGACAGCTGGAAGTCCCGGAGTCCTGAGTCCATGGACCAGACCGTGAACCGGAATGCGGACTTCACGGACCGGACCATGACACCAATTTACCACATTACTATCTAGATCATTGATATAGACAACAAAGAACAATGGTCCCAGCACAGATACCTGAGGCACATGACTAGTCACAGGCCTCCAGTCTGATAAGCAATCATCCACTACCACTCTGTCTTCTCCCACACAGCCAATTTTGATTCCAGTTTACAACCTCTCCGTGGATACCTAGTGTCTGAACCTTCTGAATTAACGTCCCATGTGGGACCTTGTCAAAGGCCTTACTAAAGTCCATGCAGACAACATCCACAGCCTTTCCCTCGTCTACCTTCTTGGTAACCTCTTCGAAAAACTCTACAAGATTTCTTAAATATGATCTACCACGCACAAAGCCATGCTGACTATCCTTAATCAGCCCTTGGCTGTCCAAATACTTGTATGTCCGATCTCTCAGAAAACCTTCCAATAATTTACCTACTACTGATGTCAGGCTCACCGGCCTGTAATTATCTGATTTACTTTTGGAGCCTTTTTTAAACTACGGAACAACATGAGCTACCCTCCAATCCGGCACCATACCCGTGGCTAAGGACATTTTAAATATTTCTGCCAGGGCCCCTGCAATTTCTACACAGGTCTTTCTCAAGGTCTGATGAAATATCATGTTAGGCCCGGGGGATTTATCTACCTTTATTCGCTGTAAGGCAGCAAGCACCTCTTCCTCTTTAATCTCTATATGTTCCATGACACTGCTGCTTGTTTGCCTTCTTTCCATATATTGTACACTATGCCAGTTTCCTGAGTAAATACTGATGCAAAAGAATTGTTTAAGATCTCCCCCATCTCGTGAGGCTCCACACATAGAGGACCACTTTGATCTTCTAGCGGACCAATTTTGTCCCTTACTATCCTTTTATTCTTAATATACTTGTAGAAACCCTTTGGGTTTACCTTCCCATTATCTGTCAAAGCAACCTCATGTCTTGTTTTTGCCTTCCTGATTTCCTTCTTTAATATTTTCTTACATTTTCTATACTCTTCAAGTACATCATTTGTTCCTTGTCGCCTATACCTGCTATACACCTCTCTCTTTTTCTTAACCAGATCTCCAATATCCCTTGAAAACCAAGGTTCCCCATGCCTGTTAACTTTGCCTTGAATCCTGGCAGGAACATGCAAACTCTGCACTCTCAAAATTTTGCCTTTGAATGCCTTCCACATATTGAACACATCCTTGCCAGAAAACAACTTATCCCAATCTACTCTTCCTAGATCCTTTCTCATTTCTTCAAAATTGCCCCTTCTCCAATTTAGAACCTTTCTTTCTTTTTCAATCTTTTTATTAGTTTCATAAAATAAAAACATAACATAGCAATAATACAAATAGTAGGAGATACATTGTTGTACTTGAAATGAGTCATTATAAGACCAAATAGTATAAATTGACACAACTCCCAATCATGTAGAATAACAATGAATGATACAGGACAAAAAAAAACTGAAGAAAAATCATGAAAAAGAAAAAAAAATAAAAAAACAAACAAACCCCATCCCAAAAAAATCTAAACTAAACAGAATTAGTCAACTAAACTAAAGACTTGGGCAATTCTAACAACTTAAAAATGGAAAAGAAGAAAACCTTAGTGTCGACAACTCCATTCCTCTCAACCAACAGTACAGAGAAATAAAATAAGTTTGGAAATGGTCAAATTACATCATATGAAAATGCTCAATGAATGGCCTCCAAGTTTTTTCAAATTTAATGGAAGGGTCATAAACCACACTTCTAATTTTTTCCAAATTCAATCACACCATAGTTTGTGAAAACCAATGAAATACAGTAGGAGGGTTAATCTCTTTCCAATTCAGCAAAATGGATCTTCTAGCCACTAAAGTAAGAAATGCAATCATCCGGCGTGCTGAAGAGGTTAAATAATTTGAGTCTATCATTGGTAATCCAAAGATAGCAGTAATTGGATGAGGTTGTAAGTCTATATTCAAAACCGTTGAAATAATGTCAAAAATATCTTTCCAATATTTTTCCAACAAAGGACATGACCAAAACATGTGAGTTAAAGAAGCTATCTCGAAATGACATCTGTCACATATAGGATTAATATAAGAATAATAACGAGATAGTTTATCTTTGGACATATGAGCCCTGTGCACTACTTTAAACTGTATCAACACATGTTTAGCACATGTAGAGCATATTTAGAACCTTAACTTGAGGACCAGACCTATCCTTATCCATAACTAACTTGAAACTAATGATATTATGGTTCCTGGATCCAAAATGTTCACCTACACATACTTCTGTCACCTGACCTGTCTGGTTCCCTAATAGGAGATCAAGTATTGCATCCTCTCTCGTTGATACCTCTTTATATTGATTTAGAAAACTTTCCTGAACACATTTGACAAACTCCACGCCATCTAACCCTTTCACAGTGTGGGAGTCCCAGTCAATATGTGGAAGTTAAAATCCCCCACTATTACAACTTCTTGTTTCTTTCTTCTTTCTTTATTAATCTTTTTATTGATTTAAAAAAAGCATATATACAAACAAGAGGAGAATTATCTCAAATATATATATCAATAGCAATACAAACAGAAAGTGAAATAGACATTATCAAAGTCATACATAGTATTAAGCTAATATGTAGTATATAATAAAAAAGAAAACAGCTAATTCTCCTCTTATCAATTAATAAAGAGTTTCTTACATCGGTCTGCTATCTCTGTACAGATTTGCTCCTCCAATTCTCTCTGACTATTCCTCTAGGTATGCTGGTTTCCTCTCACATTCCAAAGATATACAGTACAGGTTACGGTTAGTAAGTTGTGGACATGCTATGTTAGTGCCAGAAGCATGTCGACACTTGTGGGCTGCCCCCAGCTCCTATGTGGACTGTGTCAGCTTTCAGTGCAAATAGCATATTTCACTATATATTCCAATGTGCAGTTATGGGGAAAAATGGATAGGCTGGGCCTGTTTTCATTGGACATGAAGAGGCTTAAGTCTGACCTGTTAGATGCATATAAAACAGAGGGCATATATTGGGTACATGGTAGGAAGCTTTTCCCAATGGGGAAAAGATCAGATAGTATAAGTTTAATTTGAGAAGCCAGAGGATTAGAGGTCTGTGGAAGATTATATTTTTACCCAGAGAATGCACTGACTGAGAAGGTGGAGCAAGCAGGTGCAGGTAAGAAATGTCTGGAGGAGCACTTGCACCAGCAAAGTATTCTAGACAATGGACCAAGTGTTGCTAAGTAGGATTAGTAGGTTAGAGAAACACAAGAGATTCTGCAGATGCTGGAAATCTTGAGCAACACACATGAACAAAATGCTGGAAGAACTCGGCAAGTCAGGCAGAATCTATGGAGAGGAATAAACAGTCGAAGCTTTGGGCTGAGACCCTTTATCAGAATTGGCCATTCAGGAGAACCAGTGGATGTGGTATATTTGGATTTTCAAAAGGCTTTTGACAAGGTCCCACACAGGTGATTAGTTTGCAAACTTAAAGCACACGGTATTGGGGGTAAGGTATTGGTGTGGGTGGAGAATTGGTTGGCAGACAGGAAGCAAAGAGTGGGAATAAACGGGACCTTTTCAGAATGGCAGGCGGTGACTAGTGGGGTACCGCAAGGCTCAGTGCTGGGACCCCAGTTGTTTACAATATATATTAATGACTTGGATGAGGGAATTAAATGCAGCATCTCCAAGTTTGCGGATGACACGAAGCTGGGTGGCAGTGTTAGCAGTGAGGAGGATGCTAAGAGGATGCAGGGTGACTTGGATAGGTTAGGTGAGTGGACAAATTCATGGCAGATGCAATTTAATGTGGATAAATGTGAAGTTATCCACTTTGGTGGCAAAAACAGGAAAACAGATTATTATCTGAATGGCGGCCGATTAGGAAAAGGGGAGGTGCAACGAGACCTGGGTGTCATTATACACCAGTCATTGAAAGTGGGCATGCAGATACAGCAGGCGGTGAGAAAGGCGAATGGTATGCTGGCATTTATAGCAAGAGGATTCGAGTACAGGAGCAGGGAGGTACTACTGCAGTTGTACAAGGCCTTGGTGAGACCATACCTGGAGTATTGTGTGCAGTTTTGGTCCCCTAATCTGAGGAAAGACATCCTTGCCATAGAGGGAGTACAAAGAAGGTTCACCAGATTGATTCCTGGGATGGCAGGATTTTCATATGAAGAAAGACTGGATGAACTAGGCTTATACTCGTTGGAGTTTAGAAGATTGAGGGGGGATCTGATTGAAACGTATAAAATCCTAAAGGGATTGGACAGGCTAGATGCAGGAGGATTGTTCCCGATGTTGGGGAAGTCCAGAACGAGGGGTCACAATTTGAGGATAAAGGGGAAGCCTTTTAGGACCGAGATTAGGAAAAACTTCTTCACACAGAGAGTGGTGAATCTGTGGAATTTTCTGTCACAGGAAACAGTTGAGGCCAGTTCATTGGCTATATTTGAGAGGGAGTTAGATATGGCCCTTGTGGCTACAGGGATCAGGGGATATGGAGGGAAGGCTGGTGCAGGGTTCTGAGCTGGATGATCAGCCATGATCATACTGAATGGCGGTGCAGGCTCGAAGGGCCGAATGGCCTACTCCTGCACTTATTTTCTATGTTTCTATGTTTCTATGCCCTGTAAACCTGGCAGAATCCGGGTAAACCTCTTCTGCACCCTCTCAAAGCCTCAACATTCATTCCATAGGGAGGCGACCAGAACTGTATGTAATACTCCCAGTGTGACCTCAGGAGAGTTTTATAAATTTAAGGTGGGGGGTTATATGGGAGGCAGGGTTTGAGGGTCGGCACAACAATGTTGGCCGAAGGGCCTGTACTGTGCTGTACCATTCCATGTTCTATAAAACTGAACATAAGCATAAGACCATAAAATATAGGAGCTGAATTAGGCCATTTGGCCCATCGAGTCTGCTCCGACATTCAAGCATGGCTGATCATTTTTTTCCCTCTCAGCCCCACTCCCTACCCTTCTCCCTATAAATTTTGATACCTTGTCCATTCAAAAACCTATCAATCTCTGCCTTAAAAACTCCCAATGACCTGGCATCCACAACTGCCCACGGTAATAAATTCCACAAATTTACCACTCTTTGTCTCAGGATATTTCTCCGCATCTCCGTTTTAAATGGACCACCCTCTATCCTGAGGCTGCGCCCTCTTGTCCTAGACTCCCCCACCATGGTAAACAATCCTTCCACATCTACTCTGTCTAGGTCTTTCAGTATTGGAAAGGTTTCAATGAGATCCCTCCTCATTCTTCTAAATTCTAGCAAGTTCAGACCCTGAGCTATCAAACGATCATCATATGTTAACCCTGTCAATCCTGGAATCATCCTTGTGAACCTCCTCTGAACCCTCTCCAATCAGCCAACGCTCTAACCATGCCAGTAACTTTCCTATAATGACATGGGCGCTTAATTTGGTAAGCAGCTCTTAACTAGGTATGGCATGTTGTCAAAGGCTTTCTGAAAGTTGAAATATACAATATCCACTGCATCCACTTTATCTATCCTACTTGTAATCTGCTCAAAGAATTCCAACAAGTTTATCATGCAAGAATATTTATGAAGGAAACCATTCTGATTTTCTCCTATCTTGTCCTGTGTCACCAAGTAATCCTTAGCCTCATCCTTAACAACTGACTCCAACATCATCCCAACCACTGAGGTTAAGCTAACTGGTCCATAATTTCCTTTCTGCTGCCTTCTTCCTTTCTTAAAGACTGGAGTGACATTTGCAATTTTCCAGTTCTCTGGCACCATGCCAGAGTCCAATGATTTTTGAAAGATCATTACTAATGACTCCACAATCTCTGTTGCTACCTCTTTCAGAACCCAAGAGTGCAGTTCACCTGGTCCGGGTGACTTATGTATCCTTAGGTCTTTCGGCTTTTTGAGCTCCTTCTCCCTTGTAATAGTAACAAACTCTTCTAAGAAGTCATCTTGTAGGCATTCAACAAACACACTCTCTTGAGATCCATTTCCAACCTAATTTTCCCAATTGATCTGCATGTTGAAATCTCCTATGACTATCTTAACATTGCCCTTTTGGCACGCCTTTTCTATTTCCTGTTGTAATCTGTGGTCCATGTCCCAGCTGCTGTTGGGAGGCTGGTATATAATTGCAATCAAACCCCTTTTATCCTTGCAGTTTCCTAAATCAACAAACAAGCATTCAACATCTTCTAATCATTCTTTCTACTGATTTGATGCCATTCTTTACCAGCAGAGCCATGCCAACCTCTTTGCCAACCTTCCTATCCTTCTGAAGCAATGTGTCGCCTTGGGCATTCAGCTCCCCATTAGAACCATTCGTCAGCCAAGATCCCCTCTTGACTTTTGAACTCACTGCCTTTAATTGTGCACTGTCTCCTTGCATTTGGCCTCGCAAGGTGCAAAACTTCATGTTTATCTGGGTTAAGCTCTACCTGCCATTTCTCTGCCCATATCTGCAACTGATATACATAATGTTGTATTTTTTGCCAGTCTTCTACACTATCCATACTACCACCAATCTTGGTATCTTCTGGAAACTTATTAATGCTCGGCCATCTACATTTTCATCCAGGTCATTTTTATACATCATAAACAGCAGAGGTACCAGCACAGATCCCTGTGGAACTCCATTATTTACAGACCTCTAGCTTGATCACCACTACCTTCTGATTTCTATGCGCAAGCCAATTTGCTGCAACCCCATGCATCTTAATCTTCTGGATTAGCCTCCCATGAACGACTTTGTCAAATGCCTTACTAAAATCCATGTAGACAATACCCACAGCCCCAATTCTCTCCTTAAGCAAAATAAATTTGCTGTAACATTAACAAAGTCATTTTGGAGATGCATCTGGTAGATATAGTCTTTTATTCGACGGAATGAGACAGTCTCTGAAGGAAGAGGCCTGTTCAGCCCAATGTTACGTGACAGCCTACAAACTGATGATCAAAGTACAATTCTGTATTTACAATGGATCTACAATACTTCCTTTGGATTACATATAACTTTCCACTTCCTTCTTTGCACCCATACACCCATCATCCAAAATTACTGTTGATCAGCATTGTCTGGTTTTTCAATTAATTGTGGTTTATAGATCTAGGGACTTATTGTCCAGGACTGCATTTTGAATTTAATTTACTGTCCACATTCAGGTCTAAAGTTTGGTTGCTGAAGATAGTTGCTGTGGTTATACACCCTAAGTCCAGAGTATGCCCTAACATTTCCTCCTTTTCCTTCTCCTGGACAAAAATAAAATTGTACCAAGAAAGGCCAACATTAAGGAGGATCTACTCCAATGGAGCAGCAGAAATGCCCTGCTTCAGAACCCCTCCCAATGACTCTTTGTGCATTTACATCTATGCTATCATCCCTCATGGCTATCTCCAAGATGCTAAGCAGACAGATTGTTCCAGAAATTTTACCAGGAGTCTTTAAAATGTAGCTTCATCATTTGTATGTCTGTTGCATTGTTCCCTGCTGGCTGATTGCAGTTTAATCGAATTCTTTATCTTCGCCCCTTCATTTTCTGATGGATAAAACTCTGCAATGGCTATCAGTGGTTACACTGCTCAGGAACACCAGCAAGGTAAATATATCAGGCTCAGAGGCCCTCTCATCGACACACAGGAGGAATTGGGGTGGTCTCTAAATGAATGACTGTAAGGACCTCACCCTGGTGGCATCGTATTCCAGCAGTCCGTTCAGTCACTGGCCCAACCGCTGTAAAGGCCCAGCTCGTTTCTATTCACTCTCAGGTTGGGGTGTCTGGCCTCAGATGCCATGTTCGATTTCTTCTCTTACTCAGTCTGCCATGCCATTGAAGTTGTGGAACCTGATGTCTCTGCTGTAGTTCAGATCCCTTCCCATCCACTTCCCCCAGTATTTTTTTTCTACTCTACGCTGAATCACCTGCCTTCAGAAACCAGCCTTCATTGTAGAGTACTGTTACCATTATAAATGTACATGTTATTCACACTTTTCTGTCACACTCCTGTTGTCCTCTGCCTTCGCGTTTGCATTGAGTCTGCTTCTATCAGGTGTGTTCAGGTGTGATGCAGCCAGCTGGTGTCTATCACTGGGGTTCTCTGTAATGATTCTCTAACTGGGTACTCTTGGTCTCCCGCTCTGTCTGTGAGGGCGACAAGAAGGTGAGTCTTCGCTTTGACCTGAGTCCAAAGTTTCCACTGGCTAACTCGCCAAGTCTGCACACAGACACAAGTGTCATTTCTCTAAAGTACCATCCATGGTCCTATCCATCTGGGAGCAATCCTTGCCTTTCCAGGCAGCAGTCTTGCCCTGACTTGGTCTCCCAATCATGGGAGGACTATCTCTTTTCCCTCTTGCTCTCTCTGATCAGCAATATGTTGCTGTCCTTTTACTTGGTCCTTCAACAGTTAAAGTTGGTTACAAAGGTCCTTTTCATCTCCATGTAATCTTACAAAATTAGTAGCGGTAGTTTCTTCTTGTCCTTCCACTGCCCTCCATTGATGTTTGTCCGCTTATTGCCTTTCTACTCCTTCTATCCCCTTTCTGGCAGCTCAATATTCGGAAGTTCTGTTGTTTTAAGATACGAAAGGGTGGGTGGTTTAAAGCAGGAGGGGTATCATTACTAGTCAGGGAAATTGTCACAGCAGTGCTGAATCAGGAAAGTCTGGAGAACTCATCTAGTGAGGCATTATGAGTGGAACAGAAATAAGAAAGGTAATTCCAGCGGCCCAATCAGCAGCAGGAGCAGGCCACAGCAACGAGGTTTCTCGCAGGTCAGTGACTCTTGTTTAAAAGTACAGAAGAGACAAGCGGAGTGGCCGTTGTTAGGGCGGCCATTGCTGGGAGTAGGCAAATGGTGAGAGTAAGAATGTCAGGCTTTGGCCCAAAGAAGGCTTCGGCTCAAAAGAGGCACTGTCTTTCGATAAGTTTCTGTTAAGGTTCCTTTTTTTCTCTTACTGTACCTAGTGTAGTAAACAGCTGTTGTGTGTTCCTCATGCTGAATGTTGGAGTCCTGGGAGATCCAGACTCTCCCAGGGAACCAAATCTGCATGAAGTGCATACAGCTGCAGCTCCTTGAAGACCATGTTAGGGATCTGGAGCAGCAGCAGGATGACCTTTGGTTTGTATAGGAGAGTGAGGAGATCATCGATCAGAGTTACAGGGAAGTAGTCACCCCTAAGTTGCAGGAGGTAAGTAGCTGGGTGACCGTCAGGAGAAATGGAAATGTGAATAGGCAGTTAGCGCAGAGCACCCCTGTCGCCATTCCCCTCAATAATAAGTATATTGTTTTGGATACTGTTGTGGGGCACGACGTCCTAGCGGAATGCCATGGAGACTGGGAACCTGGCACTGATCATTGGTCTGTGGTGCAGAAGGTAAAGAGAGATAAGAGAGGACAGGTAGTGATAGGGGACTCAATAGTCAGGGGAACAGCCAAGAGATCTGTGGACATGAACGGGCCACCCGAATGGTATATTGCCTCCGAGGGGCTAGGGTCAGGGACAGCGTGGACTGCATCCACAGCATTTTGGAGAGGGAGGGAGAGCAGCCAGATGTCTTGGTGCATATTGGTACCAATGACATAGGAAGGAAAAACAAAGAGGTCCTGAAAAAGAACTTAGAGAGCTAGATAGAAAACTGACTTGGTCTCCCGATCACAGGAGGACTATCTCATTTCCATCCGACTCTCTCTGATCAGCAATATGCTGCTGTTGTTTTGCTTAGTCCTTCAACACTTGCTTTTCCACTGTCCTCCACACACTGATGTCTGCGCACTCATTCTTTCTGCTCCTTCCATGCCCTTTCTGGTGAGCCTTTACTGTAATTAATGTTCCCTCCTCAGGCAGCTGCACCACTTCTAACAGCTCCTGACCGTGCTTGGCCTCAAACCTTGGGACCTCCTGACAAAGTTTCTACACATGGTCCTGTCTCTCCTCCCTGCTTGGGGCTGCTGTCTCTCAGTGGGGCATGTTGGCTGCTTTGTGAGTTACACAAGATGGCTGTCCCTGTCTTGTCCATGTTATTTCTCTTTTTCCTGAGTCTATGATAGCACCTGCCTTACTCAGTGTGTCCAGCCCCAGGACAGTACCTTCATTGTTTGGGCACACCCAAAAATGTACAGGAAGCTGCACTCCCTCTATCTCAAGTACCTGGGGCTGACTTCTCTCCACCATCATAGTTCCACCTCCTGGACTGGTAATGTAACTCACCTCTGCACTCATGGGCAAGGGTAGATTAGTTATCGATACCGACAACCCTGTCTCCACTGACATTTCACATTGCTGGCCCCCTAATAAACTTCTTGTGTACATCCATGGACAACTGCCACTGGCAACAGAGGTGACCATCAACAGTTTCTCTGACCTCACCTGCTCTATAATCTGTTCAGCAGCCAAATCGGAAAGAATAGATTCAGAGGAATGGAAAATTCAAGAAGAGCGAGAGGCAGATGAAAGGAAATAATAGGCCTGTTCGTCTGACCACAGTGGAAGGGAAGATGTTGGAGTCAATTGTTAAGGATGTGGTTTTGGGGTACTTGGAGGCACATGATGAAATAGGCTGTAGTAGGCATGGTTTCCTCAAGAAAAAATCTTGCCTAACAAATTCTTTGGAATTTTTGAAGAAATAACAATCAAGATAGACAAAGGAGAATTGGTGGATGTTGTGTACTTGGATTTTCACAAGGCTAGGGCATCTGATGAGGTGTCGCACATGAGGCTGCTTAACAACTTAAGTGATCATGGTTTTACAGGGAAGATACTAGCATAGATAGACCATTCGCTATTTGGCAGGAGGCTAAGAGTGAGGATAGAGGGAGGATTTTCTACTTGGCAGCTGGTGACTAGTGGTGTTCCTTGGGGGTCTGTGTTGGGAGCATTTCTTGTTACATTGTAAGTTGATGATTTAGACGACAGAATTGATGGCTTTGTAGCCAAGGTTGTGGGTGAAACGGATATAGCTGGAAAGGCAGGTACTTTCGAGGAATTAGAAAGGTTACAAAAGGATTTAGACAGATTAGGAGAATGGGCAAAGAAGTGGCAGATGGAATACAGTGTTGTGGAGTGTATTGTCATGCGCTTTGGTGGAAGAAATAAAAGGAGACAATTTTCTAAATGGAGAGAAAATTAAAAAACGAGGTGCAAAAGGACTTGGGAGCCCTCGTGCAGGATTTTCTAAGGTTAATTTACAGGTTGAGTCAGTAATGAGGAATGAAATGCCATGTTAGCACTCATTTCAAGAGGACGAGAATATAAAAGCAAGGCTGTAATGTTGAGGCTTTATGAAGTACTGGTGATGCATAATTTGGAGTACTGTGAGTAGTTTTGGCCCCCTTATCTGAGAATGGATGTGCTGACATTCTAAGGGTTAAGAGGGGACTCACATATGAGATTTTGGGATTGAAATGCTTGTCATATGCAGAGCGTTTGATGGCTCAGGGCCTGTATTCACTGGAATTCAGAGGAATGAGGGGTGACCTCATTGGAACCTATTGAATTTTGAAAGGCCTGGATAGAGCAGATGTGGAGAGTATTTTTCTATGGTGGAGGAGCCCATGATCGGAGGAAACTGCCTCAAAATAAAAGGGTGACCTTTTGGAACAAAAGCGAGAAGGAATTTCTTCAGCTAGAGAGTGGTGAATCTGTGGAATTTGTTTGCAGAGGCAGCTGTGGAGGTCAAGTCATTGGGCTTATTGAAGGCGGAGGTTGATAGATTCTTGATTAGCCAGGGCATGAAAGTATACAGGGAGAAGATGGGAATTGAGGCTGAGGGGGAAATGGATCAGCCATGATGAAAGCCATTCTACAGTGGGCAGCGGAGTTTGCGGGCAGCAGAGTGAGCCGGGAGCAGAGTGACGGCTTAAGGGCTTTGGCTCAACGGGCTTAGGCGGAAACGGGCGAGGTGAGGAAGGTTTGGTATTCATTTTTTGTTGCTATTTGAGGAGAGGGGGAAGTATGAATGTGAGGGCAGCTTGTTGTTCTTGGCGTCGGATGTGGGAGGTCGTGGGGTCTCCCAGCCTCCCGGACGTCCACATCTGCGCCGGGTGCGCCGAGCTGCAGCTCCTAAGGGATCGTGTTAGGGAACTGGAGCTGCAGGTCGATGACTTTCGTCTAGTCAGGGAGAGTGAGGAGGTGATAGAGAGGAGTTACAGGCAGGTGGTCACACTGGGGCCACGGGAGGCAGACAAGTGGGTCACGGTTAGGAGGGGGAAGAGGAAGAGTCAGGTAATAGAGAGTACCCCAGTGACTGTGCCCCTTGACAATAAGTACTCCTGTTTGAGTACTGTTGGGGGGGGACAGCTTACCTGGGGGAAGCAACAGTGGCCGTGCCTCCGGCACAGAGTCTGGCCCTGTAGCTCAGAAGGGTAGGGAAAGGAAGAGGAGGGCAGTAGTAATAGGGGACTTGGTAGTTAGGGGTCAGATAGGCGATTTTGTGGACGCAGTCCGGAGACCCCGATGGTAGTTTGCCTCCCTGGTGCCAGGGTCCGGGATGTTTTTGATCGTGTCCAAGATATCCTGAAATGGGAGGGAGAGGAGCCAGAGGTCATGGTACATATAGGTACCAATGACATAGGTAGGAAAAGGTGAGAGATCCTGAAAGGAGAATATAGAGAGTTAGGAAGGGAGTTGAGAAAAAGGACCGCAAAGGTAGTAATCTCGGGATTACTGCCTGTGCTACGCGACAGTGAGAGTAGGAACACAATGAGGCAGAGGATAAATGCGTGGCTGAGGGATTGGAGTAGGGGGCAGAGATTCAAGTTTTTGGATCATTGGGACCTCCTTTGGCGCAGGTGTGACCTGTACAAAAAGGGCGGGTTACACTTGAACCCTAGGGGGACCAACATCCTGGCGGGGAGATTTGCGAGGGCGCTGAAGCGACTTTAAACTAGAATGGTTGGGGGGTGGGAATCAAATTAAAGAGACTAGGAGAGAGGAGGTTAGTTCATAAATAGAGAGAACTAGTAGACAGTGTGTGAGGGAGGATAGGCAGGGGACAGAGATCAGGAGCACTGAGACCAAAGATATAGGGGACAAGGAAGAAAAAGATAACAAAGTTGTTTGCTCCATTAAGGATAAAGAAAGTGTAAGAGGTGGAGAGTTTCTTAAATGCATCTATTTTAATGCTAGGAGCATTGTAAGAAAGGTGGATGAGCTTAGAGCATGGATTGATACCTGGAAATACGATGTTGTAGCTATTAGTGAAATGTGGTTGCAGGAGGGGTGTGATTGGCAACTAAATATTCTAGGATTTTGTGGCTTCAGGTGTGATAGAATAGGAGGGGCAAGAGGGAAGGTGTTGCATTGCTTGACAGAGAAAATATAACAGCGGTGCTCTGGCAGGATAGATTAGTGGACTCGTCCAGGGAGGTTATTTGGGTGGAATTGAGGAATGGGAAAGGTGCAGTGATGCTTATAGGGGTGTATTATAGACCACCTAATAGGGACTGAGAACTGGAGGAGCAAATTTGTAAGGAGATAGCAGATATTTGTAGTAAGCACAAGGTTGTGATTGTGGGAGATTTTAATTTTCCACACATAGAGTGGGAAGCCCATTCTGTAAAAGGGCTTGGAGTTTGTCAAATGTGTGCAAGATAGTTTTTTGCAGCAATACATAGAGGTACCAACTAGAGAAGGGGCAATGTTGGATCTCCTGTTAGGGAATGAGATAGGGCAGGTGACAGAGGTATGTGTCGGGGTGCACTTCGGGTCCAGTAATCACAATACCATTAGTTTCAATATAATTATCGAGAAGGATAGGACTGGACCCAAGGTTGAGATTTATGATTGGTGAAAGGCTAACTTTGAGGAGATGCGAAAGGATTTAGAAGGAGTGGATTGGGACAATTTGTTTTATGGGAAGGATGTAATAGAGAAATGGAGGTCATTTAAAGGTGAAATTTTGAGGGTACAGGATCTTTACGTTCCTGTTAGGTTGAAAGGAAAGGTTAAAGGTTTGAGAGAGCTATGGTTTTCAAGGGATATAGGAAACTTGGTTCGGAAAAAGAGAGGGATTTACAATAAATATAGGCAGCTTGGAGTTAACGAGGTGCTCAAGGAGGCGGAACGCAGCTGGTGGAGGAGGCAGAGTGACATAGTGACTCCCGGTGCAGCCTCCTCTACAGCGGTGAAACCTGACGCAGATTGGGGGACTGCTTCGTTAAGCACCTCCGCTCCGTCCGCCAAGACAGACAGGATCTCCCAGTAGCCACCCACTTCAACTCTGCTTCCCACTCCCATTTAGATATGTCCATACATGGCCTCCTCTACTGCCATGATGAGGCTAAACTCAGGTTGGAGCAGCAACACCTCATATACCGTCTAGGTAGTCTCCAGCCTCTTGATATGAACATAGAATTCTCCAACTTCCGGTAATTCCCCCCCCCCTCCCTTCCCCTATCCCTATTTCACTCTGCCCCCTACCCCAGCTGCCTACCTCCTCCCTCTTGGTTCTGCCTCCTTTTACTACCCATTGTGTTTTCCCCTATTCTTTCTTCAGTTTTCCTGCCTATCACCTCCCTGCCTTCCTTCCCCCACCCGTTTATCTTTCCCCTTACTGGTTTTTCACCTGGAACCTACCAGCCTTCTCCTTCCCACCCTCCCCCATCTTCTTTATAGGGCCTCTGCCCCTTCCCTCTACAGTCCTGACGAAGGGTTCCGGCCCGAAACGTCGACTGATCGTTTCCACGGATGCTGCCCGACCTGCTGAGTTCCTCCAGCGTGTTGTGAGTGTTGCTTTGACCCCAGTATCTGCAGATTATTTTGTCAATCATGTGATTTCCAAGCATACCTGTGTTCAATGCATTCAGAACTGCTGTGCAGCAGGCAACAGTCACTTGATTTCCTATAAATATAGACCTGGAGAGAATGTGAAAGTGAAAGCGGTTTTTGGATCCGGACAAGAAGTGCGGCGAGAGAGTTTTTTTTTAACTTCGAGTACAAGGAGGACGAGACTGCGCAGGCGCGGAGCGATTTAAAAGGCGACCCGCCGACAGTGACAAGAGCGACGCGCCGACTGTTTTTTAACCCCTTAGGGAATCGGCCCGGACAGACAGAGGAACAGCAAGGCTCTCACAGCTAACGGTTTAAAAAGTTAGTGTGTTTGGCGAGGTAAGTGAGTGAGTAGACTTATCTTTCTTGTTTCATTCCTGTAGAATTAGATAGCATGCCTGCAGGGTTAGTGCTTTGTTCAGGGTGTCAGATGTGGGAATCCTGGGAGACCTCCAGCCTCCCTGATGGCCACATCTGCGCCAGGTGCACCGAGATGCAGCTCCTCAGAGACCGTGTTAGGGATCTGGAGCTGCAGCTTGATGACCTACTGCTTACCAGGGAAAGTGAAGAGGTGATAGACAGGAGCTACAGGAGTCAATAGTCATCCCTAGGCTACAGGGGTCAGAAAACTGGGTCAGTGTCAAGAGAGGGAAGGGAAATGCCCGGATAGTGGAGAGCACCCCTGTGGCTGTCCCCCTCAGCAACAAATATCTTGTTCTGGATGCTGTTGAGGGGGATGACCTGACAGGGGACGCCCACGGTGACCGGGTCTCTGGCACTGAGCCTGGTGCTGTTGTGCAGGAGAGAAGGAGGGAGAAGAGGAATGCGGTAGTCGTGGGGGATTCCATAGTCAGGGGAACAGACAGGAGATTCTGTGAGCCTGATAGAGATACCCGCATGGTGTGTTGCCCCCGAGGTGCCAGGGTACGGGCTGTCTCGGATTGGGTCCTGAATATTCTAAAGGGAGAGGGCGAGCAGCCAGTTGTCTTGGTACATGTTGGTATCAATGACATAGATAGGATAAGGGAGGAGGTCCTGAAAGTGGGTTCTGTGGCGACCCACTTTCTTCGCAGGCGAACCGGCTCACAAAATGGTGCGTGCGTCGGCAGAGAGGCCGGCCGCAAAATGGTACTGGGTCCCCTTCACCAGTGACGGGAGAAAGCCCGCAAGCCGCCAGAGACTGTGGTGCTGCGCCTCTGACGTCATTTCCGCCTGGGAGAGAGCAGGAACGGAACTGCGTAAAAGCCAGTGCCGCGAAGTTTGAATAAACTAGTCTCGAGTGCCACTTGCAGACTGCATGTCATTATTTTTAGCTCTGTGTGTAGCACATCGCTACAGTATAATTAATGAAGAAAAACCTTATAAAATTCTCCAGAAAATCCATCTGGACCTAGAGCCTTCCCCGAGTATAATGAACGTGTAGCCTTGGCGATTTCAGAGTCATCGTCATATTCATACTTTATTGATCCCGGGGGAAATTGGTTTTCGTTACAGTTGCACCATAAATAATAAATAGTAATAGAACCATGAATAGTTAAATAGTAATATGTAAATTATGCCAGTAAATTATGAAATAAGTCCAGGACCAGCCTATTGGCTCAGGGTGTCTGACCCTCCAAGGGAGGAGTTGTAAAGTTTGACGGCCACAGGCAGGAATGACTTCCTATGACGCTCTGTGTTGCATCTCGGTGGAATGAGTTTCTGGCTGAATGTACTCCTGTGCCCACCCAGTACATTATGTAGTGGATGGGAGACATTGACCAAGATGGTATGCAACTTAGACAGCATCCTCTTTTCAGACACCACCGTGAGAGAGTCCAGTTCCATCCCCACAACATCACTGGCCTTTTGAATGAGTTTGTTGATCCTGTTGGTGTCTGCTACCCTCAGCCTGCTGCCCCAGCACACAACAGCAAACATGATAGCACTGGCCACCACAGACTCGTAGAACATCCTCAGCATCGTCCGGCAGATGTTAAGGGACCTCAGTTTCCTCAAGAAATAGAGACGGCTCTGACCCTTCTTGTAGACAGCCTCAGTGTTCCTCATAAGAAATAGGTTGATCCATCTGTTTGCAATTATCTGTAGAAAGTGCAGGGATATTTAATTGATCCAAGAAATTGTTCATTACAGTATTATCTTTAGGGGAGTCAGAACTATGAAGTTTAGAATAGAATTCTCTAAAGGTATCATTTATTTCAGAGTAATCATTTGTCCTATCACCATTAGTTTTGCAAATTTCTTTAATTTGTTGTTTAACTGCAGAAGTTTTTAATTGGTTGGCCAATACTTTGGCTGATTTATCTCTGTGAATGTAAAATTGAGTTTTATCTTTAAGAAGTTGAGTTTCAATTGGATATGTTAACAGAAGATCATATTTAGCTTTAACTTCAACATATCTTTTATATAAAACAGGGTCTGGAGCTATAGCATATTTTTGATCTAATTGTTTTAATTGATTGGCTAATTCACTTCTTTCTTTATTAGCTTTATTCTTAACACTTGCAGTATAAGAAATAATTCGTCCTCTAATATAGGCTTTAAAGTATCCCATACAAAAGGATTAGAAGTCTCTTCCTCTTTATTCACTTCAAAAAACAAAATAATATGCTTCTCTAGAAATTTTTAAAATTCCTTATCAGATAACAAAGTTGTATTAAGACACCAGAATCTGTTGGTTTGAAGAAGACCAAGGAGTTTTAAAGATAAAAATATAGGAGCGTGATCTGAAACAGCAATCTTTTTATATTCACAGGAACGAACTGATGAGATTATTTGACTATCGATTTAAAGAAAATAATCAATCCTAGAATATTTGTGATGAACATGAGGGAAAAGAAATTCCCTATCTGAGGGATATAGGAAACACCAAACATCAACTATACCACACTTCAATAAAAAGGATTGAATGAACAAAGCTGATTTATTAAGAAACACTGGTTTAGAAGATGATCGGTCTAAGCTTGGGTCTAGCCAACAGTTTAAAATCTCCTCCCATCACCAAAGAGGAAAGATTCAGATCTGGTAAAATTGGAAAAAAGTGTTCAAAGAATCCTGGGTCATCTACATTTGGGGCATACACATTGGCAAATACTATTAACATTATCTAGTTTTCCTGAGATGATAACAAAATGTCCATTAGTATCGGACACTACTTTATGTTGGACAAAGGAAAGTGTATTACCTATAAGAATCGAAACTCCTCTAGATTTGGCCTGAAGAGTCCATTCCAATGGCTAAAAAAAACGTAGATTATCACATTTGCGTATGAGTTACTTGTTTAAAAAAATTATAGAGACCTTAAATTTCTTAATATAAGCAAAACTCTTATTCTGTTTAACAGGGTGATTTAACCCTTTCATGTTAAAACTGAGTAAATTAATAGTTTGGTCCATTTTTAATATTAATTAAAGGAAGGGTTAAAATGCAAGTTAAAAACCAAGGCATAAACATTGGGAAATGGTAACCATGCAATAAGTTGGCTAAAAATTAAAAAACAGCCTCGAGGAGGAAAAAAAACATAACCCCGCCCACCTCCCAAAGGAAGAAAACCGACCAATAGAAAGTCGGCATCTACAAACTACTGACAATCCCCTTTTTAAAAAAAACCTGGTGATTGCTCCAATTAGTTTCAAGGTTATTTATGTTACAGCCTAGACTAAGCAATACCCAAACCAGAGATTCAGCTCTCATATATCAAAAATTCAGTTTTAAAAATATGAAAAGAATTTAGTTGCAAAGGTTTATCAAAAGTAAAAGATACAATTATTGGTACAGATAGACATTGAACATTAATCTTATATCTTCATGGAAAAACAGACTAAGCAATTAGCTTTCACATTTAAAAAATCTTTGTGCTTCAACATTCAAACAAAGCCATTCGAAGGATCCATCTTTAATGAGATTCTCAGTCAAACTGGGTAGCCAAGAGATGGGTTTAAAAAAAAAATTCCAGCAGAGCTTGTTTAAACTTAGCACACTCCTGCATAACCTCAAGCGAATAACCTTTGAGAGTCTTAATATTCCACCCTATAACAAGACATGCCACTTCGACGGGATTTACGAATTAAAAGTTTCTCATTTAATCTTGTGTCGTCTTGCAAGTAGAAACTAAACTGTTAGCCTTCGGATTTAACCTTCAGATTTAAAAAAACTTTTGTACTTCATAGTCGAGCGGAATCGTTCGGAAGAACCGGTTTTAAGTGTGATTCTGAGATGGGCTGGGTAGCAAAGGGAAGGGTTGAAACCCATATTAAAAAGCTCTGATATAACTTCTTTGAATTTAACATGTTCCTGCATAACCTCAGGCGAATAATCTTCAACAATTCTAATCTTGTGACCATTATAGTCAATCATGCCTCTTCGACGAGATTTGCAAATTAAGAGTTCCTTTGTTTTAAATTCATGAAAGCAGGTTATTACTGATCTTGGTTTCTGAGTGTTAGGAGGTGTAAACGCAGGAGACCTGTGAACTCATTCGATCACAGGCACAGATGTCAAAATCTCCGGAAATAATTCTTGCAAGAAGTTTGCAAAAAAACTCCATTGGATGGTTATCTTCGATTAATTCCTCTAGACCCAGAACCCGTAGGTTGTTCCTTCTACTATTTTCTAGGTCAATGTTCTTCTGTCTTAACTTTTCGTTAGACTTTGATTGCTTTTCACAAATCTTATGCAATTCATCCGCTTCCGTTTCCAGAGCCAACAAATTTTCCTCATTATTTTTAATACGTTTAATGTGTTCATTAAGAGTTTGTTGCATAGAGTCCAATTTACCATCTATTTGTTTAAATTCAGTGCTGAATTGTTAAAACTTCTCAGAGGCTTCTCGTGTATGGCTTTTCAGCAATTCTATAATAGAATCCAAAGGTGCAGGAAAATCATCCTTTTTAGTACCTCTGGTCCTCCTTCCAGCCATAATGAAAGAATATCACACTTTAATAATAAAAAATTTAAAAAAAAGTTTCAAGACAGGTTGGAAATAGTAAGATAATTAAAGTTGGAGCAATGGCAGATTGCTGTTACTCCATCAGCCACCACCAGGAAATCCCACCCAGGTCATTTTTATACATTATAAACAGCAGAGGTACCAGCACAGATCCCTGTGGAACTCCATTATTTACAGACCTCTAGCTTGATCACCGCTACCCTCTGTCTTCTATGTGCAAGCTAATTTGCTGTGACCCCATGCATCTTAATCTTCTGGATCAAATGCCTTACTAAAATCCATGTGGACAACACCCACTGCCCCAATTCTATCCTTAATCAAAATGACTTTGTTGTAACATGAACAGTCATTTTGGAGACGCATCTGGTAGATATAAAGTCATCTTTTATTCGACAGAATGAGACAATCTCTGAAGGAAGAGGATGTGGAGAGTCTGCAAAGGGATATAGATAGGTTAAGTGAGTGGGCCAAGGTCTAGCAGATGGAATCAAGCATTGGTAAATATGAGATCATCCACTTTGGAAGGATGAGCAGATTATTATTTAAATGGTGAAAGATTGCAGCATGCTGTTGTGCAGAGGGACTTGGGAGTGCTTGTGCATGAATCGCAAAAAGATGGCTTGCAGGTACAACAGGTTATTAAGAAGGCAAACGGAATGTTGGCCTTCATTGCTAGAGGGATTGAATTCAAGAGCAGGGAGGTCATGCTGCAACTATACAGGGTACTGGTGAAGCCGCACCTGGAGTACTGCGTGCAGTTCTGGTCTCCATACTTGAGGAAGGATATACTGGCTTTGGAGGCAGTGCAGAGAAGGTTCACCAGGTTGATTCCAGAGATGAAGGGGTTAACTTATGAGGCGAGATCGAGTCGCCTGGGACTATGCTCTCTGGAATTCAGAAGAAAGAGAGGGGATCTTATAGAAACGTACAAAATTTTGAAAGGGCTAGATAAGATAGAAGTAGGAAAGTTGTTTCCATTGGTAGGTGAGACTAGAAATAGGGGACATTGCCTCACTATTCAGGGGAGCAGATTTAGGATGGAGATGAGGCGAAACTGTTTTTCCCAGAGAATGTTGAATCTGTGGAATTTTCTTCCCAGGGAAGCAGTTGAGGCTTCTATAAGTATATTTAAGATACAGTTGGATAGATTTTTACATAGTAGGGGAATTAAGGGTTATGGGGGAAAGGCAGGTTGATGGAGCTGAGTTTACGGACAGATCAGCCATGATCTTATTGAACGGCGGGGCAGGCTTGATGGGTCGATTGGCCTACTCCTGCTCCTATTTCTTGTGTTTCTTATCTCCCTTTATGTCCCTTTAGCATTGACAATAGCTGCAGATATGGCTCGGGTGTTCATCAGCGACTGGGTTGATATTTCCTCTGACTGCAGGCTCCAATTCATCTCAGACCTCTGGGCTGCGATGGCGCAGAACAATAGACAATAGGTGGAGGAGTAGGCCATTTGGCCCTTCGAGCCAGCACTGCCATTCACTGTGATCATGGCTGATCATCCACAATCAGTATCCGGTTCCTGCCTTATCCCCATAACCTTTGATTCCACTATCTTCAAGAGCTCTATCCATCTCTTTCTTGAAAGCATCCAGAGACTTGGCCTCCACAGCCTTCTGGGGCAGAGCATTCCATACATCCACCACTCTGGGTGAAAAAGTTTTTCCTCAACTCCATTCTAAATGGCCTAACCCCTAATTTTTAAACTGTGGCCTGTGGTTCTGGACTCACCCATCAGCGGGAACATGCTTTCTGCCTCCAGCGTGTCCAATCCCTTAATGATCTTAAATGTTTCAATCAGATCCCCTCTCAGCCTTCTAAATTCCAGAGTATACAAGCCCAGTTGCTCCAATCTTTCGACATATGACAGTCCCGTCATCCCGGGAATTAACCTTGTGAACCTACGCTGCACTCCCTCAATAGCAAGAATGTCGTAACTCAAATTTGAAGACCAAAACTGCACACAGTACTCCAGGTGTGGTCTCACCAGGGCCCTGTAGAGCTGCAGAAGGACCTCTTTGCTCTTATACTCAATTCCCCTTGTTATGAAGGCCAGCATGCCATTAGCTTTCTTCACTGCCTGCTATGCTTGCTTTCAGTGACTGATGTACAAGAACACCTAGATCTCGTTGTGCTTCCCCTTTTCCTAACTTGACTCCATTTAGATAATAATCTGCCTTCCCGTTCTTACCACCAAAGTAGATAACCTCACATTTATCCACATTAAACTGCATCTGCCATGCATCTGCCCACTCACCCAGCCTGTCCAAGTCACCCTGCATTCTCATAACATCCTCCTCACATTTCACACTGCCACCCAGCTTTGTGTCATCAACAAATTTGCTAATGTTGCTTTTAATTCCCTCATCTAAATCATTAATATATATTGTAAACAGCTGCGGTCCCAGCACTGAACCCTGCGGTAGCCCACTGGTCACCGCCTGCCATTCCGAAAGGGACCCGTTAATCGCTACTCTTTGTTTTCTGTCAACCAGCCAATCTTCAATCCATGTCAGTACTCTGCCCCCAATACCATGTGCCCTAAGTTTGCCCATTAATCTCCTATGTGGGACTTTATCAAAGGCTTTCTGAAAGTCCAGGTACACTACATCGACTAGCTCTCCCTTGTCCATTTTCATAGTTACATCCTCAAAAAATTCCAGAAGATTAGTCAAGCACGATTTCCCCTTCATAAATCCATGCTGACTCGGACCAATCCTGTTACTGCTATCCAAATGTGTTGTAATTTCATCTTTTATAATTGACTCCAGCATCTTTCCCACCACTGACATCAGGCTAACCGGTCTATAATTCCCTGTTTTCTCTCTTTCTCTCTTCCTCCCTTCTTGAAGAGAGGGACAACATTAGCCACCCTCCAATCCACAGGAACTGATCCTGAATCTATAGAACTTTGGAAAATGATCACCAGTGCATCCATGATTTCTAAAGGCACCTCCTTAAGTACCCTGGGATGCAGACCATCAGGTCCCGGGGACTTATCAGCCTTCAGACCCAACAGCCTATCCAACATCATTTCCTGCCTAATATAAATTTCCTTCAATTCATCCATTACCCTAGGTCCTTTGGCCACTATTACATCTGGGAGATTGTTTGTGTCTTCCCTAGTGAAGACAGATCCAAAGTGCCTGTTCAACTCATCTGCCATTTCCTTGTTCCCCATAATAAATTCACCTGCTTCTGTCCTCGAGGGCCCAATTTTAGTCTTAACTTTTTTTTTCCTTGTCACATACCTAAAGAAGCTTTTACTATCCTCCTTTATATTCTTGGCTAGTTTACCTTCATACCTCATTTTTTCTCCGCGTATTGCCTTTTTAGTTGCCTTCTGTTGCTCTTTAAAAGTTTCCCAATCCTGCGTCTTCCCACTCGTCTTTGCTATGTTATACTTCTTCTCTTTTATTTTTATACTGTCCATTACTTCCTTTGTCAGCCACGGCCTCCCCTTACTCCCCTTAAGATCTTTCTTCCTCTTTGGAACGAACTAATCCTGCATCTTCCGCATTATTCCCAGAAACACTTGCCATTGCTGTTCCACTGTCATCCCTGCTAGGGTATTGTTCCACTGAACTTTGGCCAGCTCCTCCCTCATAGCACCATAGAACTGTAATACTGACACTTCCGAGTTTCCCTTCTCCCTCTCAAATTGTAGATTAAAACTTATTATATTATGGTCACTACCTCCTAATGGCTCCTTTACCTCGAGGTCCCTGATCAAATCCGGTTGATTGTACAACACAATCTAGAATTGCGTTCTCTGTGGTAGGCTCCAGTACAAGCTGTTCTAAGAATCTATCTCGAAGGGACTCCACATACTCCCTTTCTTGGGGTCCAGTACCAACCTGATTCCTCCAGTCTACCTGCATGTTGAAGTCCCCCATAACACCTGTAGCATTACCTTTGCGACATGCCGATTTTAACTCTTGATTCAACTTCACACTACATCCAGACTACTGTTTGGGGGCCTGTAGATAACTTCCATTAGGGTCTTTCTACCCTTAGAATTTCTCAGTTCTGTCCATACTGACTCTACGTCTCCTGATTCTATGTCCCCCCTCGCAAGGGACTGAATATCCTTCCTCACCAACAGAGCCACCCCACCCTCTCTGCCCATCAGTCTGCCCTTTCGATAGGATGTATGCCCTTGAATATTCATTTCCCAGGCCCTGTCCACTTGAAGCCATGCCTCTGTTAGTCCCACAACATCATACTTACCAATTTCCAACTGTGCCTCAAGCCCATCCACTTTATTTCTTATACTCCGTGCATTCATATATAATACTTTTAGTTCATTACTCCCCTCACCTCCCATACCAATTCCTATATCACTTGGCCATACTGTACGATCCCTTCTTGAGCTTTCTGCTCTGTTGATTCTGCTGTTATTCTTAACTTTTCTTATTCTCACTTTCCCTTTATCTCCATCCTTATGTTTCCAGTTCATCCCCCCCCCCCACCCACTACTTAGTTTAAACTCACCCGTGTTGCAGAGGCGAACCTGCCTGCCAGAATGCTGGTGCCCCGCTTATTAAGGTGCAACCCGTCCCTTTTGTACAATTCATCCTTACCCCAAAACATACCCCAGTGGTCCAAGAATGTAAATCCTTGCTTCCTGCACCAGTTCCTCAGCCACACATTCAGATCCATTATCTCCCTGTTCCTGCCCACTCCAGCACGAGGAACTGGAAGCAAACCGGAGATAACCACCCTGGAAGTCCTGCTTTTCAGCCTTCTTCCAAGTTCTCTGAAGTCACGCTGCAGAATGTCTTTCCTCTTCTTCCCCACGTCATTTGTGCCGACATGCACCACCACTTCTGGATGTTCACCTTCACTCTTGAGGATTCCCTGCAATCGGTCCGTGACATCCTGGATCCCGGCACCAGGGAGGCAACACACCATCCTTAAATCTCGCCTGTTGCCACAGAAACCCCTTTCTGTACCTCTCACTATGGAGTCCCCTACTACCACGGCTCTGCCTGATGTCTGTCTCCTCGGCTTTGCTTCAGCGCCAATTGTTGACTCACAGACCTCAGCATTAGGCTACATCACACCACAGCGTATCACCAGCAGTCCTATTGCCTCTGAGCAGTTTCACTGCTCCTTAAAGAATGGTCTGAGGGGTTCCCTGACCATTGAGTGTTGGCATGATCATCTCCAGTGAGTCCTGCAGGGGTGCAGAACTGTTCCAAAAGAGGACCTGCTGTCGTCCGTGACAGAGTTGGTATACAGGCAGCCATTACGAATGCCAAATGATTTCATTCCTGATGCCATGACCACCTGGTCGGCTTCTTGACGGTATTCAACCCTCACCAGTAAATTCCATTCCTTCTCACCTATTCCTAACTCCCATCATTGTGTACAGCACACTTGGGTACCTGTTGACCTACGTTCCGTCTTGTTTGTTTTTGTCCACTATGACGCCCACCAACATGCCTTAGACTTTTATCTTTGGTAAGAGGGTAAACCTGAAGATTTTATGTTAGATCACCTTAAGCTGGCTGACCAAGCTTTAGAGTATTCTGCTGCCATGCCCCTGCCATCACAACATGTCCATGAACATGACAATGCACCTCTGGGTGAGTCATAGTCACCCCCTGCCCTTGGAACACAGGACCAGAGCCAGGCAGCTTGTCCGAGCTCCAGATAGGCTCACTATGCTGGTTTTAGTGAATCATGGGTGGGCTGCGTACACATAATTCACAGCCACTGACTTAGCTGGGGTTTTGCTTTAAAAGGCTGGTCCAACGTGATGACATTGTTGTGTAAAGATTACTAGTTGTGCTTTTGTGCTTCGGTTTTGCAGTTCACTAAAATGTGTTACAGCTTTCATTAAGCATAAATTGCCTCATTTGTTTTATTTGCAAAAACCTACAAAGGCAATCCAGTTTTCTTCCAGAAAGGGTTTAAAACAAACAGTTGCAGTATTTGTTGGACACAGAGACGCTGCTGTGACGAAGCACTCTGTCATCCTACTGGAATGTGCTACCATCTACCATCTGCCCCTTTTCAGCTTGGTTTGACCTGTCTATAACCTGTTGTAACCTAGGACAACCATCTACACCATCCACAAAACCTTCAAATTTTGTGTCATCTGCTGACTTACTAACCCAACTTTTATCAGGGCTGCCTTATTGTGGCCTCCATTCCCCATGGTTTACAGCTCTGTTGACCGAATAGAAAGGGAACAGAAGCCAGTATAGAGATCCTGATGAAGGGTCTAGGCTCAATAGATTGACTCTCTATTCCCCTCCATAGACACAACCTGCCTGCAGATCTCATCCAGCATTTTGAATGTATTGCTGAAGGATTCCAGCATCTGCAGAATCTCTTGTGCTAATTTTAGGGTCCTGATTGGTGAAACTTAAGTAGTCAGGTATTTACCTCCCAGGACTTCCATGCCTCTGCTGCAAATCCCATCTCCTGATTCCAGAACAAAGTTGCTGACCCAAAGACCAACAACACCCCAGAGGGATATTAGAAAACTGAAAGTAAATTCTTCTTTCAGCTGGAAAACAGGCCTATTCCACATACCAATGATAAAACTGTCTAAACTAATTTAAATTAATTTGAGAGATTGAGAAATTCACCTTAAATAATCTGATCACTTAAAAATGTATAATTTAGATCCTTCCTCTGCCTGTGGTTTAACTTTAAATGATCTGAATTGGTTTTGAAATTTCTCAATGTTTCCATTGCTGTAATGTGCCCTCATAATATCACTGTCCGCAAGCCTGAAGTTTGAATCTGGTGTCCGGAATCCCGTTAATCAGGGGGTTGATACTGAAATTCAAATTCAAATGGCCGATTGGAAGTCTGAAGCTGGATGTTGGAGGTCTGTCCTAGAGTTGGAGGACTGTCCATGTGTGTGGGTTGGTGGGAGGGAGGAAATGGGCTTGCTTTCTAGTAGTTTTTAATTGCTCTTTGTGCTCTGTGCTGTTCTGCTGAGCATTGTGAGTATGATATGTTGGAGCCTGAAAGTGTGGCGACACTTGCCCGCTGCCCCCAGCACAGGGAGATGATAGATGAGACTAGGTGATTATCTCTCCACTGTTTCCAATTGAATGATATCTTTCCAACACAGTGTGACCAAGACTAGACACAATCCAGGTACAATGTTCCAAATGTCTTATGCAAGAGTCGCATAATGTCTCGGCTCCAATACTTCGTGCCCTGACTGATGAAGGGCAGCGGGTCGAATGTGGGTCCGGTGATCTGCCTCTGACCATTCCTGCAAACTATGTACTTGTCTGTATCAGAAGTCAAGTTCAAGTTTATTGTTGTCATAGGCATAAATTCATTCAGAATAAATTGCAGAAAAATTAGCATTTTAGAACAGCAGTATAGGACAAGACACAGGCAAGCATCAGTTAATATTATATTAACAACAAAAATTATACATAAGTGTGCAAAATTTTCAACAAAATAAACAACAAACAACCCGTCAGGCCCAACAAAACGCACTGTCCAGCAATCTGCCTATTTAACGCATGTGGTTCAAGGAGACAACGTACAAACTCCTGATACACGGGGCTGGATTGAACTCCAAACTCTGGAACATCCTGAGCACTAATAGCTTCATGCTAACTGCTATACTATCACGGCACCTGAGGTAGAGAAAATATTTCCTGGGGCTTAGTTTTAAATTATTTGAACTGGTTACAAGCTTTCTAATGTTTCCATTTCTGTATTGTGCTAAATTCATATCTAATATATGATGTAAATATGGCATGAAGAGGCACATGGGCCGATCAGTCACAAACCTAGAGTTTGGGGTCCGATCATCAGCTTGTCTGGGGGTCAATACTGAATATCAATGCCTGAAGATTGATCGGACGTGTGGACATTAAAGCCCAAGCATCAAATTCTAGCCTTGCCCATGAAACCTCACCTCCCACGTCACCCAATTCCAAGATATAATTGACAAAAGAATGGCTGGTGTGTTTTCTCAGATAGAGGTTTCTGAATTAATGGTTTTATGCCAATTTAGTGTTTTCAAAGATTCAAAAAACTTTATTGTCATTCTAACCATACATCAACTCTGCAGGGCAGAATGAGACAGCGTTTCTCAGGGGCAGTGCAATCATACCATAACAAACGCAACACTAAATAATAAACATAACAATAAATAGTAAAACACAACAGCCACATGTCAGTTAAAATCAGTTATAAATGTCCAGTGCAAGTTAAAGGTGTCCAAAGCAGAGTCAGGTAGAGCAGCTATTTAGCAGTCTGACTGCCTGTGGGAGGAAGCTGTTTAGTAGCCTAGTGGTTTTAGTTTTGATGCTCCTGTAACGTTTGCCTGATGGCAGAAGAACAAACAGTTCATGGAGAGGGTGTGAGGGGTCTTTAATGATGTATCGTGTCTTCTGGAGGCATTGACTCTGAAAGAGGTCTTGGACAGAAGGTAGGGAGACCCCAATAACCTTCTCAGCTCCCCTAACCACCCTCTGCAAGGCTGTTTTGTGGACAGCACTGCAGCTGGAGTACCAGGTTGTGATGCAAAAGGTCAGCACACTCTCAACCACGCCTCTGTAGAATGTAGTTAAGATGTTAGTGGGGAGTGATGCTTGTTTAAGCTTCCTCAGAAAGTGCAATCTCTGCTGGGCCCGTTTCACAATCCCAGTGGTGTTCCTGGACCAGGTGAGATTGTCCGAGATCTGCACCCCAAGGAACTTGATATTTTCCACTCTCTCCACTGTGGTGCCGCTGATGCTGAGGGGTGTGTGCTCAGGCTGAGACCGTTTGAAATTCATGGACGCTATACCAACAATATCTTTTTATTACAGATTTATTTTTCAGTAACTTATCTGAATTGAAACCACCCAACTCTCATTGTGGGTTTGAATAATTACTTCAAACCTTTATCTACATAATTGTTTGCCCGGTAACTTAAACCGTACCTGGGTTCCAAATTCAACTACTGGCACATTCTGACTTTCAGTTCCATCCCTCCAGTAGTGACTCTTTCTTGTTAGTTTACATTTTTGATGTTATTGACTCCTTTATCTGATAAAAGATAGAAGTCAAGACTAGGTCACTGATGTTATATGTTTCTAATGCAAATGTCAGTATTTTTCAATATTTTATTTCCTCTAGGAGATGGACCAAGCTCTCAGCTTACAATATCCTATTATTGGCTAATTGATGTCATCTAATAGCTGGCTAATAATTGAGTCCTCATTGTCTTCTGACACAGTTGGTCTTGTTATCTTGTGCAAGGTCAGTTTTATTTCTATTGGATGATAAACTAAAGTCATCAAATAAAATTGGAGAAATTTTATCCATTTAACCTGCAATTTACGTTTCCTTTAACCACCAGAAACTGGATCGTTGAGACCAGCCAACCACAGTCGCAGTAAATTAGTTTATTGTTTCTGCTAAAGCTCAGTTCCATATCGGACAGTCTGCATTGATCACAGAGTGAAGGCTTTGGTGAGTAAAAGTGTGATTTACTTTTTTCCTTCCTTTTTCTTTTAGCTTTCCTCATCTGCTTACTTTTGACTATCAGTGGTCACCAGGAGCTGGTGGTCTACAAAAATCCATAAGACCATATAGGAGCAGAAGTAGGCAATTTGGCCCATCAAGTCTGCTCTGCCATTCAATTGGGGGCTGATCCGATTCTTCTAGTCGTCCCCACGCCCCTGCCTGCACCCCATACCCTTTAATGCCTCGGTTAATCAAGAACCTATCTAACCCTGCCTTAAATTCACCCAATGACTTGACCTCAGCAGCCGCTATGGCAACAAATTCCACAGATTTACCACCCTCTGACAAAAGTAATTTCTCCGCATCTCAGTTCTAAAAGACCTGAAGTCGTGCTCTCTTGTCCTGGAACCCCCTACCATGGGAAATAACTTTGCCATATCTAATCTGTTCAGGCATTTTAACATTCGGAATGTTTCTATGAATCCTCCTGAACTCCAGGGAATACAGCCCAAGAGCTGCCGGATGTTCCTTATACAGTAAACCTTTCAATCCTGCAATCATTCTTGTGAAACTTCTCTGAATCCTCTCCAATGTCAATATATCCTTTCTAAATTAAGGAGCCCAAAACTGCACACAGTAATCCAAGTGTGGTCTCACGAGTGCCTTATAGAGCCTCAACATCACATCCTTGCTCTTATATTCTATACTTCTAGAAATGAATGCCAACATTGCATTCGCCTTCTTCACAACCGACTTAACCTGGAGGTTAACCTTTAGGGTATCTTGCACAAGGACTCCCAATTCCCTTTTCATCTCTGCATTTTGAATTCTCTTCCCATCTAAATAATAGTCTGCCTGTTTATTTCTACCACCAAAGTGTATGACCATACACTTTCCAACATTGTATTTCATTTGCCACTTCTTTGCCCGTTCCCCTAAACGACCTAAGTCTCTGTTTCCTCAACACCACCCACTCCTCCACCTACCTTTGTATCATTGGCAAATATAGCCACAAATCCGTTAATACTATAGTCCAAATCATTGACATACATTGTAAAAAGCAGTGGTCACAACACCGACCCCTGTGGTACTTCACTGGTAACTGGCAGCCAGCCAGAATAGGATCCCTTTATTCCCATTCTCTGCTTTTTGCCGAGCAGGCAATGCTCCACCCATGCTAGTAACTTCCCTGTAATTCCATGGGCTCTTATCTTGCTAAGCTGCCTCATGTGCGGCACCTTGTCAAAGGCCTTCTGAAAATCCAAGTTCACCACGTCTACTGCATCTCCTTTGTCTACCCTGCTTGTAATTTTGTCAAAGAATCACAGTATTTTTGTCAAGCAGGATTTTCCTTGCAGGAAACCATGCTGGCTGTGGCCTACCTTGTTATGTGCCTCCAAGTACTCCATAATCTTATCCCTAACAATCGATGCCAACAACTTCCCAACCACTGATGTGAGGCTAACAGGTCTATAGTTTCCTTTCTGCTGCCTCCCGCCCTTCTTAAGTCTCTGATAATTCAATAAGCAATCAGCACTCTTTATTTGATGCGACAATAACTGAGAAGTTGTGAGTATGGAGACAGAACCTGTGATGAGGAGACCCCACTGGTTTGCAGCGATGCTCAGTGGATGCTCTCAGTTGGTACTCCCTATTCTCCAGAGTCCAAAAACATGAACAGAAATCACGCTACATCTTTGGAAATGGAACAGTTAGTGTTTCTCAGATTTCAGAAACAGAATCGGGTTTATTATCATTGATATATTCCTTATGCAACCTTGGTTCCTTAAGGTTATCATTGCGGGGGAGCTGGTGGGGATATGCTCCCACTACATATTAAATGTTCGCTATGGCATCCATCTCAAGTACTGTCTGACACCCAAGTCCTGTTCCTGGCCTTAACATGGTGCTTAGCTACTCAGCCCAGTGTAGCTGTTTCTGCAGACAAGAGAAGGTACAAAGATGGGTTGCTGGCATCATAAAACCAGTCACTTTGGGCAGATGGTGCTGAATGGCCGTAGTTCACAGCTCATCTAGGAGAAGGAAAACTCTGATCTCAAGCCTCCACTGCCTTGTGGCTATACCCACTGATGGGGAAGGCTTCAGGAGTAAACCTTGAGGGAGTACTGGATTCTCTAAGGCAGGCCTATATTGAGTTCAACACTGACTGACAACGCCTGCATGGGCAACAGCTTGGTCTCCAAATCTTACTTCCCTGGTTTGCGTACAAATCATGTAGAAATCTCGGTTGCAATATCCATGGTTGGCCACCACCAACAGATGGCCACATTTGTGCTGTGAAATTTGTTGTTTTGTGGCAATACATAAAAAGTACTTTGCATTACAATAAGATATATTTCCCCAGACTGTCTCAGTAGCATTATCACATTATCTGCATTTCATTTCCACATAACCCTCTCATTTTACACAAAATGCTAGAGGAACTCTGCAATTCAGATGACATCAATGGAGGGAAATAAACAGCCAACCTTGTGGTCTGGGACCCTTCAGCAGGACAGGAAACATATCAGTCAGCTCTGTCATGGGTACTGGCCTCTGTAGCATCCAGGACATCTTCAAGCAGCACTGCCTCAAAAAGGCGCTGAGCAACATTAAGAACCCCCACCACCCAGGCCATGCCCTCTTCTCAGTGTACCTCATCAGGGAGGAGTGTACAGGAAGCCTGAAGTCACAACTCAATGATTCAGGAACAGCTTCTTCCCCTCCACCATCAATTTCTGCATGGACATAAAACCCATGACACAACCTCGCCAATTTTTTGCATGACTTCTTTAATTTAACTGTTTTATATATGTACTTACTATAATTTATATTTTTATTAAGTATTGCAATGTGTTGCTGCCACAGAACAACAAATTTCATGACATACGCCAGTGATATTAAACCTGATTCTGAATCTGATTTTGAAGTTTCGTGGATAAGTGCAACTTGAAACCTTTTTAATATTACATTTTTGGAAGATTAGGGAAAGCTGTTGAAGACATTTGTGTCCAAATTGGAGCCCTACTTTCCTGAAAACATGGAATTAGATCAAGATTTAGGTAAGCATTTTTATATTTCAATTTAAATATGCTCCACTTTCAGCAGTATGTGAATTCAGTATTCAGCCATATTTGGTCTTTGCAGCACAGTGTGTTTATTAACATGCAGATTATTCAGAGTCAACTGACACGGTAATCTTCACATGACCTTCAACTCCATTAGAGTATTGAGTATTGGTTTATTGTTGTCACGTATTACCAGGTGAAAAGCTTGTCTTGCAGAGCATCACAGGAAAAGTCCTCCCAAACATTGAGCACATCCACAAGGAGCACTGCCACAGGAAAGCAGCATCCATCAAAGTTCAAAGTAACTTTTATTGTCAAAGGACATACATACATGTCATATACAACCAAGAAATTCATTTTCTTGTGGGCATACACTGTAAGGAGAAAGAAACATTAGAATTAATGAAAAAACGCAGATGACAAACAAGCAAATAGCCAATGTGCAAACGGTGGCAATTTGCAAATGCAAAAAGAAGAAAATAAACAAAATAATAATAATAGAAGGAAATCAATATCAAGAACATGAAATGAAGACTCATGGAAAGTGCATAGGTTGTGGGAACAGTTCAGTGATGGGTTGAGTGAACTTATCCCCTCTGGTTTAATAGCCTGATGGTTGTTGGGTAATAACTGTTCCTGAACTGGTATTGTGGGAATCTGGTGTCATTGCTGCCATCTGCAAGGGGTACAGGAGGTGTAGGTCCCACATCAACAGGTTCAGGAGCAGTTATTTACCCCTCCCCCATCTTCCTCCTTCCCTTCCAGCCTTGATGATGGGTCCAAACCAATATGTCTGTGGCAATGAATTCCAGAGATTTAATTTCCCGGTGTAGACTATTGTGACTTGAGTTTAAAAAAAAATTAACAATACAGATGCACGTATCTCAGAAAGTAGCAGGACAGGTTGATAGAGTAGTGAAGAAGAGACGTAGGTTATATGGCTTCCTTAGCCAGAACATAGAATACAAGAGCAACAAGATCTTGATGCTGCAACATCAGCCTTCATTTCAGGTACAGGGTGGAATATTGCTCATTTTTAATACCCCAACCCTCCCCTCCTCTGATGTCAGAAACTCTCCTCCCCCCCCTTTGATACCAGCTCTAATCCTTGCCAAGTCTTCACCATTCCATCTGAACGTTCCCTTCTCTGAGATGTAAAGTTCTATACTTGATAAGGCCCTTACCTTTGTTCCACTTTGCCCGGACCCCAGTGAGTTCTGCACCTGCCATTTCTTCTGTTACCTTTCTCCAAGCCCACTTCTTTGCCAAGAGTTCCCCACCCCTCATCAATGACCCCTCTCCAAATCTCTTCCCTCTCCTTGGATACCCTGCTCTGTTTCTCTGCCTGCCTTGGGTCTTTACATCTCTAATGGCTGATGAGACATGAACTGCTTTGACTTCAGCACTCCGCTCTCCTCCTTGAACTTTACCCCCTCTGAACGCACTGTCCTCTGCTCTATCTGCACAAATCCCAACCTTACAATCAAGCCCACAGACAAAGGGAGTGCTGCTCCAGCATGGTGAACCGACCTCCACCTTTCTCAAGGAAGAGGACCCCACCATCAGAAAACTGTCTCTCATCATTGACCTCATCCACTCTGGAAATCTCCCAACCACTACCTGCAAGCTTATAGTTCCCTTACCCCGCACTGCTTGTTTCTACCTCCTACCCGAGATCCATAAAATGACTGTTCAGCCAGGCCCATTGTCTCTGCTTGTTCCAGTCCCACAGAACTTGTGTTCATTTACCTCAACACTGTTCTATCCCCCTTGGTTCAGTCCCTTCCCAACTACATCCTTGACACGTCACATGCTGTCCATCTCTTCAACAGCTTTCAGTTACCCGGTCCTGATTGCCTCATTTTTCTCCATGGATGTCCATGCCTTACACACTTCTATTCCCCATCAAGAAGGCATTAATGCTCTCCACGTTTTTCTTGACAAAAGATCAATCAGTTCCACTCTACCACCACACTCCTCTGCCTGGCAGAACTGGTTCTCATCCTCAATTTCTTCAGCTCCTCCCACTTTCTCCCAACTGAAGTGGTAACCATGGGGACCTGCATGGGCCCCAGTAATGCCTGCCTTTCACTGTACACATGTAACAGTCCATGTTCCACGCATTCCCCAGTAATGCTCCCAACTCTTCCTCTGCTACAATAGTAACTGCATTGGTGCTGCTTCATGCATCCATGCTGAGCTCGTCAATTTCATCAACTTCCAACTTCCACCCTGCTCTTAAATTGACTTGGTCCATTTCTCACACCTCTCTCCCCTTTCTCGATCTCATTATCTCCATCTCTGAAGACAAACTTACTCCACTGCATCTGTTCCCAGGATGTGGCTTTACTTTCCAGAATATCAGAGATATCCTCCTTTTTCAAAGAACGGGGGTTCTCTTTCTCCACCATTGATGCTGTCCTGTCCTGCATCTCCTCGATTTCCTGGACATCTGCGCTCACACAATGTTCCCGCTGCCTTAACAGTGATAGAGTTCCTCCTGTCTTCACCGACCATGAGCCTTTGTATCTCGCCCTTCCTTCTCCACAACCTGCACTGTCTTCAACAGGATCCTACCACCAAATGCATTTTTACCTCCTTCCACTCTCTGCTAGCTGCAGGGACCCCTCCCTCCATAATTCCCTGGTCCATTTGTCCTTCCCACCAATCTATCCTGGCATATAGACCTGTAAGAAATACAGAAATGCTGCACCTACCCATTCACCTCTTCCTTCACCTCTACTCAGGGCCCCAAACAGTCCTTCCAGGTAATGCAACACTTCAACTGTGAACATGTTAACGTTGTCTACTCTATTCAGTCCTCCCGATGTGGCCTCCTCCATAATGGTAAGACCTGACGTAAACTGGGGGACCACTTTGTTGAGTACCTCCAGTCCATCTGCAAAAAGTGGGATTTCCTGAAGGCTAACCATTTTAACTCCTATCCCCATTCCCATTTGACTTATCGGTTCATGGCCTCCTCTTCTGCCATTATGAGGCCACTCTCAGATTGAATGAGTAACACATTTCTGTCTAGGCTGAATGAATATTGATATTTCGCCAACTCTGGTATTTTTTCTACCCCTTCCCATCCCTCTTCTTCAATTCCCCACTCTGGTCTCTTAAACGTGGTCTCCTAACTTGCCCATTTACTCTTCTCTCCTGTCAGATTCTTTCTTCTTCAGCCCTTCACCTTTCCTATCAGCTGGCTTCACCTATTATCTTCCACTTTTTCCTCCTCCCTCTCCCTCTCCCTCTCCCTCTCCCTCTCCCTCTCCCTCTCCCTCTCCCTCTCCCTCTTCCATTCTGAAGAAGGATCTCACCTGAAAGGATAACTGTTTATTCACTTCCGTAGATGCTGTCTGGCCCACGGAGGCTCTTCAGCTTCTAGTGTGTGTTGCCAGTGATCAGGGTTCAATTCCGCCACTGTCTTTTTTTTTTAAAGAGTTTGTACATTCTTGACATTGCTATACAGGTTACTCCCGCTATCTGAAGGTAGAGCGTTCCTATGAAATGGTTCGTAAGCCGGAATGTCGTAAAGTGAATAAGCAGTTACCATTTATTAATATGGGAAAAATTTTTGAGCGTTCCCAGACCCAAAAAATAACCTACAAAATCATGCCAAATAACACACAAAACCTAAAATAACAGTAACATATAGTAAAAGCAGGAATGATATGATAAATACAGCCTATATAAAGTAGAAATACTTTTCTGCAGCACTGTCTAGCGCAGCGAAAATCTCGCGGAAGCGCTCTTGGCAGAAACACTCTCTCCAGTAACCTTTAAGCTGTGAAGCTGCCAAATCATACCAAATAACAATTAAAAATACACAGCCTACATAAAGTAGAAATAATGTATGTACAGTGTAGTTTCACTTACTGGAATCAGGATTTTTCAGTTTTGTCACAGTTAAACACTTACTTATACGAATAACCACCTGACTCAATCGGCAATCGCCTCTGATCTGGGCCGACATTTACATGCCGGGCGGCACTTAAATTAATTGGCTTGTTTATTTTAGCTTTTTTTCTTGAAGATGTGCTGGGTGCATTCTGACTACTGCTGCACCACTGCATTCTTCGCGGCAATGTATTGGTCCGTGGCCTTGAGGTTGGGGACCATTGCTTAAACTATGAGGCTGCCTTCGCCTCAGAAACCGATCAAACCACCCATGACTACCTTTAACTTCCACTTTCACAACACTTTCTTCACCATTGTCCAGTGCTTTCTGCTTCAGCTTATTAAAAAGACTGACTGATTTCTCCATAAGTATAAGAAAACTTAACAGAACACCATGCTTTGTACACCCATCAATTCACTCAAGCAACAGACTTTCCATTTTATCCATTATTGGTTGCCGACTAAGAGAGACCACTTTGTTACGAGCAGAACCAACAGTAACATTGGCAGCTTTCAAAATTCTTTCTCTCTGCGTATAAATAGTGTGAATGGGGGACAATGTCCTTACTTCGTTCACCACGATTGAAACACTTAATTATGTCTAGTTTTACGCTAAGTGTAACACCCTTACGAGCTCTATTAGGCCTTTCCGATACCTTAGAACTCACCTTGCTAACGGATGCACAAAATAAATCGACATAAAGCACAGATGCTCACAGGCACGTGTTTAAGCAATGCCGGCTAGAATGCAGTTCCGGGGGAGGAGCTTGGCTGTTCGGGCGTGTGCTGCTTTTTTTCGTAACAGTGAAAACACCTTCTGTTAGCGAAAACAGGTAACAAATGTAGGTCTTTTGTAACAGTGAGGTGTCGTAAAGCGAATGTTCGGAAAACGGGGTCCACCTGTATTGTTTCCTCTAGGTATGCTGGTTTCCACTCCTATTCCAAAGATATACAGTGTTAAGGTTAATAAGTTGTGGACATGCTATGTTGGTGCCAGAAGGATGTCGACACTTGCAGGCTGCCCCAGTTTTTAGTGCAAATAGCATATTTCACTATATATTCCAATGTGTAGTTATGGGGAAGAATGGATAGGCTGGGCCTGTTTTCATTGGATATGAAGAGGCTTAAGGGTGACCTGTTAGATGCATATAAAACTGAGGGCATATATTGGGTAGATGGTAGGAAGCTTTTCCCCATGTATAGGTTTAATTTGAGAAGCCAGAGGATTAGAGGTCTGTGGAAGATTATATTTTTACCCAGAGAATGCACTGACTGAGAAGGTGGAGCAAGCAGGTACAGGTAAGAAATGTCTGGAGGAGCACTTGCCCCACCAAAGTATTCTAGACAATGGACCAAGTGTTGCTAAGTAGGATTAGTAGGTTAGAGAAACACAAGAGATTCCGCAGATGCTGGAAATCTTGAGCAAAACACATGAACGAAGTGCTGGAGGAACTCGGCAAGTCAGGCAGAATCTATGGAGAGGAATAAACAGTCGAAGCTTTGGGCTGAGACCCTTTATCAGAATTGGCCATTCAGGTGCTTAATGATTGACATGGATCTGAGGTCAGGGGGCAGGAAATGAGGCCGATGGTCTGGTTATTGTGTTATATGTTCATATCCTATTAACGGCTGAAGTTTTGATGTGATTGGAATCCACCTCCAATCTGGGCCACTACCTTTTCGCCGCAACTTGGAATTATGTGAAGCAACAGTTTTATTTCTATTTGTGCAACACATGTGTTTTGCTAGTATGTGTTCTCAGATGTTTAATAATTAACTCTCTTTGCAATTTTCCAGCCAAAAAAATGAATGAATTGCAGACGGAAATTCAGCAGTGGACAGAACAATCATTGAAGTACATCACTGAATTGCGAGTAATCGCTGATTCCATTGATAAATCTCATGCAGATGCTACCGAGACAAACATTGCAGGCTCTGCTATAGGAGCTGTGGGAGGAATGCTAAGTATTGCAGGATTGATTGCTTCTCCTTTCACATTGGGAAGCTCATTAGTGCTTACTGGTTTGGGGACGATAGTTGGTTCTGCTGGTGGGGTCACCAACATTGTAGCCAGTGTTTCTGAGACAAGCTATCAAAGAAGAAACCAGAAAAGAGTAGATGAAATTATACAGCAATATCTCAAGCAACAGCAAGATATGATAAACAAACTAGAGCTACTCAACAAAGCAATTGAATTTTTCATTAAAATTGAGACAAGAAATGTACCAAATGCAGTATTTGTTGGCACAACTCGGGGTATCACGAAGAGCTTAAATAGTATATCTACAGTTACTTCAGCAGTGACTAAAAAGGCCTTTAAAGTATTCAAAGGTGTTTCAGGAGTTTTGGTAGGTCTTGCTGTGGTATGGGATATTTATTCTGTATGGAAGGATAACAAAGAACTGAAAGACAAAGAGACAGAAATTTCTCATATGATCCGGGAGGTAGCTAAGAGTATGGAGGAAGAAAGGGGCAATTTTGAGAAAATTCCATCAGTGTTGAAGAACTGCACTAAGCTGCAGAAATTTCAGGAACAATTGGGAAGATAATGAAGAAATTCAAGAGGTCAGGCAACATTTGGCTGACGTGTTGAGTTCTTCCAAGATTTGCTGTGTTGTTGCAAATTCCAGCATAGGTAATCTTTGGAGACTCAATAAATATCTGGTTGATTACTGATCATGAAGAGAGCACATAAAAATGTTTTTTGATATACTGAATTAATTCTCCCTAAATTAGTAGCAGTTCTATATTGCTTATAAACTATCCACCCTTTAAAATCTAAGTTTTCTTTTGCTTCCAAATTCAAATTCGTTATTGACCTGACAACTGCTTACAGGACCATAAGACATCAGTGTAGAATTCGCCCATTGAGTTTTCTCTGCGATTTCATTGTGGCTGATTTATTATCCCTCCCAATCCCATTCTCTTCCCTTCTCTTCATAACCCCAGATGCCCTAGTTACTAATCAAGAAACTATCGACCTCTACTTTAAAAATACCCAATGACTTGGCCTCCACTGAGTCTGTGGCCATGAATTCCACAGGTTCACCACCCTCTGGCTAAAGAAATTTCTCCTCATCTCTGTTCCAAAGAGATGTCCATCATGTCCTGAGGTTGTGCTCTGTGGTCCTAGTTTTGCCACAAATGGAAACATTCTCTCCACATCCACTCTATCTAGGCCTTTCACTATTCAACTGGTTTCAATGAGATCTCCCTCTCCCTCATCCTTCTAAACTCCAGTGAGTACAAGCAGAAAGCCATGAAATGGCCCTCGTATGTTGATCTTTTCATTCCTGGGATCACTCTTGTGAGCCTCCTGTAGACCATTTCCAAAACCAGCACATCCTTATCTATTATCTGCTTCTTACGTTGGCCCAGGCTCAATCTATTTAAACTTCCGATTTGACAGCCATCCTGATTTGCACTATTTGAGTTCAGTGTTAATGTTCTCTCTTGCTTTTGGCTCATTGACTACCACTCAGTCCATTCTGTTCGGCCCATTAATCTGGCCCCAAAGTATTAGCATTGACCGAAGCCTCAAATGCAGGATGTGCCTGAGGGACGTGAGGTGTCTGTGGAATACCAGCTGCCCTGAGACCCAACACAACTGGCACCTGCAAATGTTCTTGGCTTCTTTACCAGAAAGAAGCAGGCCAGTTCAGACGAGAGTGCCCTGGTAACTGGAAGTAATTAATGGAAAGATTAAGCATTCCAGGATTGGAAAATGCATTATTCCTCAGGAGGATAGAATCAGTTTTACAGGGACACAAAGAGAAAGTGTCTGACTGAGAACCCATGACGAAAAGAACAGCTGTCAATGTTGGTTTAGGAAGCTCCCTGACATTCATTGGTTGTCATCGGGGCCATACCGGAAAGTAGCAGTTAGTCAGATCTCTTTACCGCACCAGTAATCAGATTTTCAACTAATTAAAAAATAACAATCAATAATACTTTAAAAAGATTTATTTTCATGTGATTATAAAATAATCTGATTTGTTTGTGAAGCATGCAAATATAAAAAAAGTTATTCCATTTGCTGAAGAGGACTTGCATTATGTCAACAAAACAAAATTTTCTTTCAATTCGAATTGAAGTCCTCACTTTTCGATGTATTGTGTGAAATTATTAAATATGTCTAATGATACATTCATTACATTCAGATTATTTTAACTCATTTAGTTTATTACCACTGAGGTTTTTCTGTCTGAATAATATCTAATTGTAATGCTTTGCATTTGATTGAGAATTAAATCAAACACAAAGCAGAGGAGCCAAAGGAATATCTGTCATGAGAAGCACAGAGGAACAGCTGGAGTAACTTCTGAAATGCCTGCTTCGCTGCTGCTGCTACTGTGTGATTGAGAATCCCCGGAGACGAAGGCCCCAAATCCTCGGCTTTGCCTATTGCCTGTTGCCGGGGCTGGGGTTGAAGCGCTAGGCAGAGATGGTGCTCGGTGCTCGGTGTCAAATATGTGGTCAGAGGCTTGGAGTTTTTGGACAGACTCTGAGTCGGACTGTGGTCGGATGCTTCCGGGATGCTGCATCGGCAAGTTGGCAGCGCTGGAGGTTCACCATCTGCGTGAGATGACGGGACTTTCGAGAGACATTGAGATTTTTACTGTACCGTGGTCTGTTCTTATCAAATTATGGTATTGCTTTGCACTGTTGTAACTATATGTTATAATTATGTGGTTTTTGTTAGTTTTTCAGTCGGTTTGTCATGTGTTTTGGTGATATTCTGGAAAAACGTTGTATCATTTCTTAGTGCATGCATTACTAAATGACAATAAAAGGGGACTGCATGTCCTCATAATCATAAATGAGCTACCTATGCTGTACTTGATTCACTTCAAAAGTAATACAAACACTTAAATTGAGTGTGCAGAATATTTTTTAAAGGAACAAGTTCTTTGCAGAAGGTGATTGGGGTCTGATCTCTCCTGTAGAGAGATTAATAATTTCTCCCTTTAGGGAATGATTTGCTGTTAACAACAGCAACCTATATATTGACATTGAAAATCATCCCATGGCTCTCCACAAAAGCATAATTCTCCCCTTAAGCAGGAATGATTTCATCCCGGATTGTTTTTGTGGGTTTTGAGATGTCTGAAAGAGTCGGTGGGCAACCATACACTCTTCCACAGATAAGACATGAAATGTCTTTTGGGGTTTACTCTCGGTTTTCTCTTTTCCACAGGTGCTGCCTGGCTCACAGAGTTCCTCCAGCATTTTGCATGTGTTACTTTGTCTTTTGGGGTTGTCGGCTTCAGACGGTGGGTATTTTCTGCCACTTACTCTGGGCTCCTCTGCTCAGGATACGTGAACCAGAGCTTCTCACTGTCATGCAGAATAATGCATCTCCACTTGAGCAGACATGGGCCAGGGTTGCCGGGGCAATGTAGCATTTCTTTCAGGGGCTTTGAGCACATTCAGGCCCACTGTACCACTGAAGAATTCTACCTTTCAGATGTGATTTTAATTCAAGTCATGATCTACTCTTAGATGAGTGGAGAAATGCTGGAGAACTGGAAAATGTTACATATATTTAGCATTTAATGACCCAAACAAAAATGGATCCATTATTATTTTATCCTGACGAAGGATCTTGGCCTGAAACGTCGACTGCGCCTCTTCCTATAGATGCTGCTTGGCCTGCTGCGTTCACCAGCAACTTTGATGTATGTTGCTTGAATTTCCAGCATCTGCAGAATTCCTGTTGTTTCCATTATTATTTTGGTTGTTCTGGAAGCCTGCAATATACACCAGATGTTTCACATCCAGATTATATATTGGGTGGGAATTGTGTTGAAATGTCCTAGGTTTATAAACAATGTAACTGAATTGTCATATGGTTCTTTCTTAAATATACTTCCTGGAATGGTTATCATATCAGTACATATCACTATATATCTATGGGAAGATAGCTTGGAAGAGACCTTTCAAAGGAAGCTCTCCAAGTACGCAGGACTGGTCAGCAACTGTCAGAAGGATGGATGGAGAGCGAGGTGTCTCCCAGTGGAGCTTGGTTGTAGGGGATTCGTAGCCCGTTCTTTAGTTAAGAGCCTTCAGCATTTTGGGCATCGAGGTAGAGAGGAAGAGGAGAGCCATCCGCAGTACCACCGATGCGGCAGAGAGGGCCTCAAGATGGCTGTGGCTCAAAAGAGGGGAGCCATGGAGTCATAAGTAGCCAGCCATCTGGACACAAGCTGGGGTCTGATCAGCCCCGGCAGGGTCACCTGGAGGAGGTTGTATGATGTTGAAAGACCCGAAACACCCGATGATTCCAGGAATATCACTGAAGATGTGTCCAGAAGCATCAATAGATGTATGTACACAGACATAACCTTTGCTAAGATGAAGAGGGAGATATTTAGAAAGTTGACCTAGAGTTATTCAGAGTTTAATTTTAAGGAAGGCAATACACTGGCATAGAAATATGTTTTTGTAATAACCTTTTCTTTCATATCTTAACCAGAAAGCTGGTAAGTTTCGAGGTCATGGATGATTCAGATTTTATATTGTCTCAATTTTGTTATAATGAGTTGACTTGAACTCTTCCCAGTGCTTATGCTTAGCCAGTGTTGTGGCAGGAACTTAAAGGTGAGAATATAGCACAGAACTGCAGATGCTGAAAACCCGAGTAAAAACAGAAAAATGTGCTAGAAATATTCAGCAAATCAGACAGCCTCTGTGGAGAGAGAGAGGGCGCTAGCTCACGCTTCATGTCTAGGAACATTGAGTCATTTCTGTCCTGAAACATTAGCTCTGTTTCTCTTTTCACGAATGCTTCCTTCCCTGCTGAGGTTTTTCCAATATATAGTTAGATTTTCCAAGCTGCCTCTGTTCATCCACTTGATTCACAATCTTACTTATTTCCCACCTTCTGAAATTCATTTCTTTGCATTTCTTCCTTGTATTGAATTCCATTTTCTGCCCAAAATTACAAATAGCTTTTCGACACCTGAAGCATTCCTTCCCTCTGTCAACTACATAGTCTTTTCTTTGTTCTTTCTACAAGCGACATATCATATCACTACATTAAAGTCTAAGATGATTATACGTGAACTGATTGTGGACTTCAGAAAGGGTAAGATGAGGGAAAACACACCAGTCCTCATCAAGGGATCAGAAGTGGAGAGAGTGAGCAATTTCAAGCTCTTTGGTGTTAATATTGATACAGGATATTGATGGAGCTGCAAAAGAAGGCAAGGCAGTGGCTATATTGCATTTGGAGTTTGAGGAGATTTGGTCTGTCATCCAAACACACTCGCTGATTTCCACAGATGTACTACAGGGAGCATTCTAACTGGCTGCATCACCTGGTATGGATTGGGAGGGTTGCTGCTGCACAGGATCGAAGCATGCTGCAGAGAGCTGTAAAATTAGTCAGCTCCTTCATGGGCACTGATCTCCGTAGTATCCCGGACATCTTCAAGGAGTGATGCCTCAAAAAGGCGGCATCCATCATTAAGGACCCCCACCACTCTGTTCTTCAAGAAGGAGGTACAGAAACGCAAAGGCATGCACTCAAGGGTTCAGGAACATCTTCTTCCCATCTGCCATTCATTTTCTGAATGGATATTGAACCCATAAACACTACCTCACTACTTTTTTATTTCAATTTTTGCATTTTGCACTATTTATTTAATTTAACAACATAAATAAATATATACTTACTGTAGTTCAGTTTTATTTCTCTATTGTTATATATTGTATTGTACTGCTGCTGGTAAGGCAAAAAAATTCACAACATACAGCAGTGATTCTGACTCTGATGAGAAGGTAAGGGTCAGGTGTAGAACATGGAACACAAAAGAATACAAAACAGGAACAGGCAATTTGGGCAAACCATTTCTGTACCAAGCATAGGGCCAATTTAATTAATCCCATCTATCAGCATATGGTCTACATCCCTCTTTACCCTGCCTCCGAAAAACAGTCTAAGTTTGTCCAAACTCCTTTTTAGAATCCTAATGCATCCCAAACCAGACAACATCCTGGTTAACCTTTTATGCACTTACTCCTAAGCCTCCAAGTCCTTCCTGTATTAGGGCACAGAGTAATTAATCACAAAATAATAGAAGAGTAAATCAAGTTAATTGTCATCTAAATGTAAATATATACAACGAAACTACCGACAATCCCATTCCCAAGTCTCTCTCCTTCACATCTCTCCTGGAATCTTTGGACTCCCTCTCAGTTTTATGATTCCCCAAAAAAGGTTGAGCCCATTTGCAAGTGAACCTACTTCTCAGAATATGGAATTGTTCCACTTGGCTGAAGACATAAGACATTGGAGCAGAATTAGGCCATATGGCCCATCGAGTCCCCTCTTCCATTTGATCATGACTGCTTTATTGTCCCTTTCAACTGCATTTTTCAGCTTTCTTCCCAAGGACTGAAAATGCAAACCGTACTTCAAGTCAAATCGAATGTGACAGGAGTTCAGTGATGTCCCGAATGCAAAGGGAGAGGCACGGACACAGAGTGAAGAGTTCACTGAGTTGTAATAAGAACTATTCAGAACAAAGGAAAATAATCATTGTTAGACCAAATGAGCCACTAACTAAAAACGCTCAAACTAAATAAAAACTAATGCTAACACGAGGAGATCTGCAGATGCTGGAAATTCAAGCAACGCACATCAAAGTTGCCGGTGAACGCAACAGACCAGGCAGCATCTCTAGGAAAGGGTACAGTCGACGTTTCGGACCGAGACCCTTCATCAGGACTAACTGAAAGAAGAGCTAGCAAGAGATTTGAAAGTAGGAGGGGGAGGGGGAAGTCTGAAATGATAGGAGAAGACAGGGGGGGGGGAGGAGGGATGGAGCCAAGAGCTGGACAGTTGATTGGCAAAAGGGATATGGGACAGGAGGTCCAGGGAGAAAGAAAAGGTGGAGGGGGGGGAGATCTCAGAGGATGGGCAAGGGGTTTAGTGAGAGGGACAGAGGGAGAAAAAGGAGAGAGCGAAAAAGAATGTGTGTATATAAATAAATAACGGATGGGGTACGAGGGGGAGGTGGGGCATTAGCGGAAGTTTGAGAAGTCAATGTTCATGCCCTCAGGTTGGAGGCTACCCAGACGGAATATAAGGTGTTGTTCCTCCAACCTGAGTGTGGCTTCATCTTTACAGTAGAGGAGGCCGTGGATAGACATGTCAGAATGGGAATGGGACATGGAATTAAAATGGTTTTTCCTCCCCTCCACCTTTTCTTTCTCCCTTTTATGCCATAAAAAAGTTAGGAGCCTCTACTTTAGATTTTCAAAGACCCTCAGTGCAAAAACAGCTGAAGCCCCATGACAATGAGAGCCAAGAACACAAACTAACTCATTGAGCATAGAGGCAACTCTACTCAAGGGAACTCTTAGGTGCTTCTAAACAATGTCTGTCCTTGACATGGTCTCTCTTGACTGTCCCACGCCAGTATATATCAGTTGGTCACGCCAGCATTCCCACTTTTCTCAGTTTTACTTGCTATTAGACAAATTATATAGATTCAGTGACCACTTTATCAGGGACCTTCTGAACATAATAAGGAGTGTATGTTCATGGTTTTCTGCAGCTGTAGGGCATCTACTTCAAGGTTGGACATGTGTGTTCAGAGATACTCCTTGCACACCACTGTTGTAATGTGTGGTTATTTGAGTTACTGACACCTTCCTGTTAGTATTAACCAGTCTGGCCATTCTCCTCCAACCTCTCTCATTAACAAGGCATTTTTCCCACAGAACTGCTGCTCACTGGATGTTTTTTTTTCGTTTTTCACACCATTCTCTGTAAACTCTGTTGTGCGTAAAAATCCCAGCAGATCAGCAGTTTCTGGCACCAACAATCATTCCATGGTCAAAGTCACTTAGAACATATTTCTTCCCCATTCTGATGTTTGGTCAGAACAACAATTGAACCTCTTGGCCTCTTGACCACGTCTGCATGCTCTTATGTATTGAGTTGCCGTCAGATGATTGGCGGATTAGATATTTGCATCAATGAGCAGCTGTGCAGGTGTACCAAATAAAGTGGCCACTGTGTATAATTCGAATTACAATTTATACTATACTTTCTGTATTGCACTGTACTGCTGACAACAAATTTCACAACATACAGTATGTCAGTGATAAGAAACTTGTTTCTGATTCTGATTCACAATGTTCAGTTATAAGAATTAATCTTTCAAACTAATGGGGAGTAGTTTAACCTATGGTTCTGCATCCAGAGTTAAGGTCACCCTAATATCATAGTTGATCTGCATTATAAAGGCAACTTTTGTGTTTGTGTCTGTGTTTGGAATCTAAACTGTTGATCTTCAACTGATGAAAAATACCATTTAATAAAACTTTTTAATGATTTTTCCCTTGATTAAAATATGATTTGTTGTTCATAAAATTTGTAAATATAAAGCATTTATTCTATTTGTCGACCAAAACTTACATTATGTCAACAAAACAAGATCCTCTTTCAAATCCATTGAGGTGTTCTAGCCTTTCAGTGTACAATGTGTAATGATGAAATATGTCTAATGATGCATTCTTTTTCTTAGTACATTGTAGATCGTTTTAACCTGGTCAATGTATTATAGAATTTTCCCGCCTATCACAAATAATTGTAATGCTTTGTGCTTCTTGGAGAATTGAATAAGTTAGCTACCATGTAGAGACCTCACTACTGAAATAAAACAAATATTGAACTTGGTTGTGAAAAAGATTTTTTAAAGATTAGATTTCTTGCATAAGCTAATGATATGTCTCGTCTTAGAGACAAATTATATTTTTCCCTTTCAGAACATGATTTACTATATTAACAACAGCATTTTACTTTCCTGGGGTCCACGGACCCCTTGCTTAATGGTATTGGTCCATGGCATAAGAAAGGCTGGGGACCCTTGGGTAAGCGTTATTAAGTTATGGGTATGTTATTTTGGTGCCAGAAGCATGAAGACACTTACGGCTGCCCCAGCATATTCTCAGATGGTGTTAGTCCTTGACACCATTGGTGCATTTCACAGTATGTTTTGATGTTTCGATGTACATGTGTCAAAGGAAGCTACTCTTTCAAATTGACATCCTCCGTTGCTATCATCGGGGAGCTACTTTAGTTCAACAGTTTGTAAATATTGAACCTGAATATTTTCAACCACTTAACCTTCAAAATTTGAGAATTTCAAAGCTTCATAACCTCTAGAGAGAGAAATAAAATCTTCCATATCTCCATTTCAAATGGGTGACATCATATTCTGAAACTAAGTACTCTATCCTCACCACAAGTGAAAGCCTCTTCTCAGCATCTATCCTGTCAACTTCTCTCAGATTCTTCCACCAGTTAAGGAGATTGTGTCCCATTCTCTGAAACTTCAATGAACATTCACCCAGGCTGAAGTCCAATTCCTCCCGACTTCTTCACCCAGATATCAATCAACAGAACCATTTCTGACATGTTCAAGTTCAGCTATTTTGAAAGGGTGGCACAGGTATTCGAGGAACTGTCACTCAGCTCCAATGTTCTGGGTTCAATCATGATCATGGATGTTATCCCTATGCAGTTTGCAGTTTCTCCCTGTGACTGCATGCTCCAGTTTCTGCCCATGTGCAGATTGACCATAAGATCAAGATATAGAAGCAGAATTAGGTCATTTGGCCTATCTTATCATGGCTGATCCATTTCCCTCTCAGCACCAATCTCCTGCCTTCCCCCTGTATCTCTTCATGCCCTGACCAATCAAGAATCTATAAACCCCTGCCTTACATATACCCAATGACTTAGCCTCCACAGTCGCCCAAGGCAGTGAATTCCACAGATTCACCACTCTCTGGCTAAAGAAATTCCTCCTCATCTCTGTTCTAAATGGATGTCCCTTTATTATGAGGCTGTGTCTTGGCTGATAAATGGACAACTGTAAATCACTCCCAGTCTGCTAGTGAATGATAGAATCTATGCGGAAGTGATCAAGTATCAAAGGTCACCTTTATTCGCCATATACATTTATATTTATTTGGGATTGTTGTGTAATGTTGGCCAGTGCGTGACATGTAACGACAAACAACATTCAACAATTATAAAGTACAAAGAATAAACTTAGAGGTTAAAGTATGGATACGAAATAAAAGGTACACAAATATATAAATGCCAGTATGCATCTACAATGTAAAAAGCATTTTAAAAAGTGGTCCTGAAGAAGGCTTTTGGCCTGAAACATCCACTGTTTACTCTTTTCCATAGATGCTGCCTGGCCTGCTGAGTTCCTCCAGCATTTTGCGTGTGTTGCTTTGGATTTCCAGCATCTGCAGATTTTCTCATGTTTATAATATGCTACTCCAATTTGTGCCATATCCCTCTAAACCAGTGGTTCCCAACCTTTTTATGCGATAGAGCCCTACCATTAACCAAGGGGTCCATGGACCCCAAGTTGGGAACACCTCCTCTAATACATTCCTGTGTGTGCTGGACCATGACAGAAATTTAATTAACCACTCCATATTTTAAATTCATTAGAACACGAACAAGATGATAGACTACTTTATGCTCTGGAAGCAGAGATATTACAGGGAAGATAGTAGCATGGTAGAGCATTGGCTGATCGGCAGGAGCAAACAGTGGGATCCTTTTCGGATCTGATGCTGGTGACTAGTGGTGTTCCACGGGGGTCTATGTTGGGACTGCTTCTTCTTACGTTGTATGCTAACAATTTGGATGATAAAATTCATGGCTTTGTGACCATGAATTTGTGTACCTAAAAAAACCAAGGTAACATGTCTGAATGACTGGCGTCCTGTTGCACTCATCTCAACAATAAGCAAATGTTTTGAGAGGCTGGTCAAGGACTACATCTGCAGCATGCTGCCACCCACACTGGACCCCTACAATCTGCCTACCCACACAACCGATTGACAGATGACACAATATCCACAGCTCTACACACTGTCCTCACACATCTGGAGAAGAGGGATGCTTATGTGAGAATGCTGTTCTTGGACTACAGTTCAGCATTCAACACCATAACTCCCTCCAGGCACGACAAGAAGGCCAAAGAACTTGACCTTCACCTTGCCTTGTGTAGTTGGATCCTGGACTTCCTGTCAGATCGCTGGCAGGTGGTAAGAGTGGGCTCCCTCACCTCTGCCCCTCTGACCCTCAACGCAAGTGCCCCTCAGGGCTGTGTACTAAGCCCCTCCTTTACTCTCTGTATACCCATGACTGTATCACCACCCACAGCTCCAATCTGCTAATTAAATTTGTTGATGATACTACACTGATTGGCCTAATCTCAGATAATAATGAGGCAGCCTACAGAGAGTAAGTCATCACCCTGACACAGTGGTGTCAAGAAAACAACCTCTCCTTCAATGTCGCAAAAACAAAGGAGTTGGTTGTGGATTACAGGAGAAATGGAGGCGGGCTAACCCCTATTGACATCAACAGATCTGGGGTTGAGAGGGTGAACAGCTTTAAATTCCTCGGCATAAGCATCACTGAGGATCTCACGTGGTCTGTATGTACTGGCTGTGGGGTGAAAAAGTCACAGCAGCGCCTCTTTCACCTCAGACGGTTGAAGGAGTTTGGTGTGGGCCCCCAAATCCTAAGAACTTTCTACAGGGGCCCAATTGAGAGCATCCTGACTGGCTGTATCACTGCCTGGTATGGGAACTGTATTTCCCTCAATCGCAGGACTCTTCAGAGAGTGGTGCGGACAGCCCAGCACACCTGTAGATGTGAACTTCCCACAATTCGGAATATTTACAAAGACAGGTGTGTAAAAAGCGCCTGAAAGATCACTGGGGACCCGAGTCACCCCAGCGACCAGATGCTACCATCCTGGAAACGGTATCGCAGCATAAAAGCCAGGACCAACAGGCTCTGGGACAGCTTCTTCCACCAGGCCATCAGACTGCTTAACTCATGCGGACACAACTGTATTTGTATGTTATATTGACTATCCTGTTGTGCACACCTATCTATTATAAATTACTATAAATTGCATGTTGCTCATTTAGACGGATATATAAAGTAAAGAGTTTTACTTCTCATGTATATGAAGGAAGTAAAAGTCAATTCAACTCAATTCAATTCAATTCAATTTGTGTTTATGGATGATATGAAGATTGGTCAAGGGGCAGAAGGACTTGGATATATGAGGAGAATGGGCAAAGAGGTGGCAGATGGAATAGAGTGTAGGGAAGTTTATGGTCATGCAGTTTGATAGAAGAAAGAAAAACACAGGCTCTTTTCTAAACGGGGAAAAAACTCAAAGATCTGAAGCACACAGGGACTTGGGATTCCTCATGAAAGATTTCCCAAAGGTTAATTTGCAGCTTGAGTATGTGGTAGGAATACGAATGCAATGTTAGCACTCATTTCAAGCAGACATAAAGCAAGGACATAATGTGCAGACTGTAAAATGCACTTGTGAGGCCTCAGTGGAACATTGTGAGCAGTTTTGGGTACCTTATTGAAGAAAGGATGTGATGACATTGGAGAGGGTTCAGAAGAGGTTGACGGGAATGATTCTGTGAATGCAAGTGTTATTATATAAGGGATTGAAAGGGAAATGGATCAGCCATGATGAAATGATGAAGCAGACTTGATGGGCTGAATGGTCTAATTCTGCTTTCATGTCTTAAAGTCTTATGGTCTAAGAACTGAGAATAGCATAGGGTGGGAGGACAATTTAACAGTATAAGGCTGTGGTGAGAAATGTATTTGTTTGAAGGGTTTGGAATATTCAACATTCTTTCCCACAGGGCTTGTTGGATAATGAACTGCTGTTCATGGTCAAGGCAAAGAGGATAAGGCAGGGGACTTGTACCTGTGGCAGACAGGATCTCTTAGGATCTGATTGTTCTTATTGCATTCAATTCAGTTTGCCCCATAATAGTAAGGATGCGGAATCCTTGAAGAGGATGCAGAACAGGTTTACCAGGATGCTGCCTCGAGGAGCAGGAATCGGCCATCTGGCCCGTCGAGCCTATTCCACCATTCAATAAGATCATGGCTGATCTGGCCATGGACTCATCTCCACCTACGTGCCTTTCCCCCACAACTCTTAAATCCCCTACTATGCAAAAATCTATCCAACCTTGTCTTAAATATATTTACTGAGGTAGCCTCCACTGCTTCATTGAGCAGAGAATTCCACAGATTCACCACTCTCTGGGAAAAGCAGTTCCTCCTCATCTCCATCCTAAATCTACTCCCCCGAATCTTGAGGCTATGCCCCCTCGTTCTAGTCTCACCTACCAGTGGAAACAACTTTCCTGCCTCTATCTTATTTATCCCTTTCATAATTTTATATGTTTCTATAAAATCTCCCCCTATTTTTCTGAATTCCAGTGAGTACTGTCCCAGGTGACTCAATCTCTCCTCATAGTCTAACCCCCTCATCTTTGGAATCAACCTGGTGAACCTCCTCTGCAACGCCTCCAAAGCCAGTATATCCTTCCTCAAGTAAGGAGACCAGGACTGCACGCAGTACTGCAGGTGCAGCCTCACCAGCACCCTGTAGGGTTGCAACATAACCTCCCTGACTTAAATTCAATCCCTCTGGCAATGAAGGCCAACATTCCATTTGCTTTCCTGATACCTGCTGCACCTGCAAACCAACCTTTTGTGATTCATGCACAAGCACTCCCAAGTCCCTTTGCACAGCAGCGTGCTGCAATCTTTTACCATTTAAATAATTATCTGCTCTTCCATTTTTCTTTCCAAAGTGGATGACTTTGCATTTACCAGCATTGCATTTCATCTGCCAGACCCTTGCCCAGTCATTAAATCTATCTATATATCTCTGCAGACTCTCTGTATCTTCTGCACAATTTGCCTTTCCACTCAATTTAGTATCATCAGCAAACTTAGATACACTACATTCAGTCCCCTCTTCCAGAATGTTAATGTATATTGTGAATAGTTGCGTGCCCAGCACCGGCCCCTTTGGCACATCGTTCACCACTGATTGCCAACCAGAATAACACCCACGTATCCCAACTCTTTGCTTTTTATTAGTTCAGCAATCCTCTATACACGCTAATACATCACTCCCAACTCTATGCATCCTTATCTTATGGATAAGTCTTTTATGTGGCACCTTTGATAGGAGGAGTTATGGATAATGAAGTAGGTTTTCAAAGCTTGCAGAGAGATTTAGGCCAGCTGGAAGAGTGGGCTGAAAGATGGCAGATGGAGTTTAATGCTGATTAATGTGAGGTGCTACACTTTGGTAGGACTAAACAAACTAGGACATACATGGTAAATGGTAGGGCATTGAAGAATGCAGTAGAACAGAGGGATCTAGGAATAATGGTGCATAGTTCTCTGAAGGTGGAATCTCATGTGTGGATAGGGTGGTGAAGAAAGCTTTTGGTATGCTGGCCTTTATAAATCAGAGCATTGAGTATAGGAGTTGGGATGTAATGTTGAAATTGTACAAGGCATTGGTGAGACCAAATTTGGAGTATTGTGTACAGTTTTGGTCACCAAATTATAGGAAAGATGTAAACAAAATAGAGAGAGTACAGAGAAGGTTTACTAGAATGTTACCTGGGTTTCATCCCCTAAGTTACAGAGAAAGGTTGAACAAGTTGGGTCTTTATTCTTTGGAACGTAGAAGGTTAAGGGGGGGACTTGATAGAGGTATTTAAAATTATGAGGGGTATAGATAGAGTTGACGTGGATAGGCTTTTTCCATTGAGAGTGGGAGAGATTCAAACAAGAGGACATAAGTTGAGAGTTAAAGGGCAAAAGTTTAGGGGTAACATGAGGGGGAGCTTTTTTACTCAGAGAGTGGTAGCTGTGTGGAACGAGCTTCCAGCAGAAGTGGTTGAAGCAGGTTGCATGTTGTTGTTTAAAGTTAAACTGGACAGCTATATGGACAGGAAAGGAATGGAGGGTTATGGGCTGAGTGCAGGTCGGTGGGACTAGGTAAGAGTAAGAGTTCGGCATGGACTAGAAGGGCCGAGATGGCCTGTTTCCGTGCTGTAATTGTTATATGGTTACATGGTTATCGACCTTGGAAAAACTTGTGTTGTTTTCTCTGGAGCAATGATGGCTGAGGGAAGACCTGACAGAAGTTTGTTGGTTTATGAGAGGTATAGATAGACTAGACAACGAGCAGGTTTTTTTTCACCCCTATGGCTGCAGCATTTAATATCAGAAGATACCAATTTAAGATGAGAGGGGTAATTTCAAAGGAGATGGGCAAGATTTTTTTTCACAGAAATGCGTTGCCATGGGTGGTAATGGGATCAAATACAGTAGAAGCATTTAAGTGGCACATGAATGTTCAGAAAATAGACAGATATGGGCATTGTATAGGAATTAATTTAGTTAAACTGTTATTTACTTCAGCACAACAGATGGAAACTGAAACTACTCTGCTTCAGTGAGTCGCGTGATCACCAACCATATCTGTGTTCCACGCACTCAAAACTATGCTGTTGAACTTTGTATAACCATCTGATTTCCAGTAAGTAGAGGCTTGGAGAGAGAAGTGAAAGTAACAAAGGTGTGTATGGTGTTATGGGTGTACATTTGTCCTTTCTGTGGTCAGAACTGATTCTGTATCAGAATCAGAATCAGCCCCAGAGCCATCAAACACTCCATAAGACTATAAGACAAAGGAGCAAAGTAGGCCATTCGGCCCATCGAGTCTGCTCCGTCATTTTATCATGAGCTGATCCATTCTCCTATTTAGTCCCACTGCCCCGCCTTCTCACCATAACCTTTGATGCCCTGGCTACTCAGACACCTATCAATCTCTGCCTTAAATACACCCAATGACTTGTCCTCCACTGCTGCCCGTGGCAACAAATGCCATAGATTCACCACCCTGCACCAAAAAAAATTTCTTCGCATTTCTGTTCTGAATGGGCGCCCTTCAATCCTGAAGTCATGCCCTCTCGTATTAGACTCCCCCATCATGGGAAACAACTTTGCCACATCCACTCTGTCCATGCCTTTTAACATTCAAAATGTTTCTATGAGGTCTCCCCTCATTCTTCTGAACTCCAAGGAATACAGTCCAAGAGCGGACAAACGTTCCTCATATGTTAACCCTATCATTCCCGGAACCATTCTAGTGAATCTTCTCTGTACCCTCTCCAACGTCAGCACATCCTTTCTTAAATAAGGAGACCAAAACTGCCCACAGTACTCCAAGTGAGGTCTCACCAGCGCCTTATAGAGCCCCAACATCACATCCCTGCTCCTATACTCTATTCCCCTACAAATGAATGCCAACATTGTATTCGCCTTCTTCAGTACTGACTCAACCTGGAGGTTAACTTTAAGGGTTTCCTGTACAAGGACTCTCAAGACCTGTTGCATCTCAGAACTTTGAATTCTTTCCCCATTTAAATAATAGTCTGCCGGTTTATTTTTTCTGCCAAAGTGCATAACCATACACTTTCCAACATTGTACTTCATTTGCCACTTCTCTGTCCATTCTTCCAATCTATCCAAGTCTCTCTGCAGACTCTCCGTTTCCTCAGCGCTACCGGCCCCTCCACCTATCTTCGTATCGTCAGCAAACTTAGCCACAAAGCTATCTATTCCATAATCCAAATCATTGATGTACAATGTAAAAAGAAGCGGCCCCAACACTGATCCCTGCGGAACACCACTGGTAACCAGCAGCCAACCAGAATAGGATCCCTTTATTCCCACTCTCTGTTTCCTGCCAATCAGCCAATGCTCTATCCACGTATGTAACTTTCCCATAATTCCATGGGCTCTTATCTTGTTAAGTAGCCTCATGTGTGGCACCTTGTCAAAGGCCTTCTGAAAATCCAAATATACAACATCCACTGCATCTCCCTTGTCTAGCTGACTGGTAATTTCCTCAAAAAATTGTATTAGGTTTGTCAGGCAGGATTTTCCTTTAAGGAATCCATGCTGAGTTCTGCCTATCTTGTCATATGCCTCCAGGTACTCTGTAACCTCATCCTTGACAATCGACTCCAACAACTTCCCAACCACCGATGTCAAGCTAACAGGTCTATAATTTCCTTTTTGCTTCCTTGCCCCCTTCTTAAATAGCGGAGTGACATTTGCAATCTTCCAGTCTTCCGGAACCATGCCAGAATCTATTGACTTTTGAAAGATCATCGCTAATGCCTTTGCAATCTCCACAGCTACTTCCTTCAGATTTATCTACCTTTAGCCTATTCAGCTTCCTGAGTACTTTCTCTGTTGTAATTGTGAGTGCGCACACTTCTCTTTCCTGCCACCCTTGAGTGTCCGCTATATTGCTGATGTCTTCCTCAGTGAAGACTGATGCAAAATACTTGTTCAGTTCCTCTGCCATCTCCTTATCTCCCATTACAATTTCTCCAGCATCATTTTCTATTGGTCCTCTATCTACTCTTACCTGTCTTTTACTCTTTATATACTTGAAAAAGCTTTTAGTATCCTCTTTGATATTATTTGCTAGCTTCCTTTCATAGTTAATCTTTTCTCTCTTAATGACCTTCTTGGTTTCCTTTTGTAAGGTTTTAAAAACTTCCCAATCCTCTGTCTTCCCACTAATTTTTGCTTCCTTGTATGCCCTTTCCTTTGCTTTAACTTTGGCTTTGACTTCTCTGGTCAACCACGGTTGCATTCTTTTTCCACTCGAAAATTTCGTCTTTTTTGGAATAATACCTGTCTTGCACATTCCTCATTTCTTGCATAAACACTGCTGCTCTGCCGTCTTTCCCGCCAGTGTCCCTTTCCAGTCAACTTTGGCCAGTTCCTCTCTCATGCCACTGTAATTTCCTTTACTCCACTGAAATACCAACACATCAGATTTCGGCTTCTCTTTTTCTAATTTCACAGTGAACTCAATCATGTTATGATCACTGCCTCCTAAGGGTTCCTTCACCTGAATCTCTCCAATCACCTCCGGTTCATTACACAATACCCAATCCAGTACAGCCAATCCCCTAGTGGGCTCAACAACAAGCTGTTCTAAAAAGCCATCTCGCAGACATTCTACAAATTCTCTCTCTTGAGATCCAGTGCCGACCTGATTTTTCCAATCTACTCGCATGTTAAAATCCCCTACAATTATCATAACACTGCCCTTCTGACAAGCCTTTAAAATTTCCAGTTGTAATTTGTATTCCACATCCCTGCAGCTGTTTGGAGGCCTATAAATAACTGCCATCAGGGTCCTTTTACCCCTGCGATTTCTTAGTTCAACCCATAAAGATTCTGCACCTTCCGATCCTATATCACCTCTTTCGAATGATTTAATATCATTTCTTACCAATAAAGCCACACCTCCCCCTCTGCCTACCTTCCTATCCTTCCGATGCACTGTGTATCCTTGGATGTTCAGCTCCCAGAGACATGCATCCTTTAGCCAGGTCTCAGTGATGGCCACAATATCATACCTGCCAATCGGTAGCTGTACAACAAGATCATCCACCTTATTCCTTATGCTGCGTGCATTTAAGTTGAACACCTTAAGACCAGTACTTGATACTTCTTGCTTTGATATTAACCCTTTAATCTCCAGGATCATTCTCATGAACCTCTTTTGGATGCTCCCCAGAGTCTGCACCTCCTCTCTAAGATAAGGGGCCCAAAATAGATCACGATACTCCAAATGCTATGTCATGGTTGAACTGGCCTCTGCCTTACAGAGGCTAAAAGTAAGCTCTCTGATAACTCAAACAACAGGAATTCTGCAGATGCTGGAAATTCAAGCAACACACATCAAAGTTGCTGGTGAACGCAGCAGGCCAAGCAGCATCTATAGGAAGAGGCGCAGCCGACGTTTCAGGCCGAGACCCTTCGTCAGGACTAACTGAAGTCCTGACGAAGGGTCTCGGTCTGAAACGTCGACTGCGCCTCTTCCTATAGATGCTGCTTGGCCTGCTGGGTTCACCAGCAACTTTGATGTGTGTTGCTCTCTGATAACTCCTCAGACTTCTCTTTGTTTTAAGACCCATTACTGAACATTTGACCATTAATTTCAGTCCAAGCTTACAACTTCACAGTCATCTAATCGTGGCCGCATCTCCTCTGTAAGAACCACAAGCAGTATATTCTTACAAAACCTTTGAATCAGTCTGTTCCTGTACCATGATTCTCTCACATCCCTTTTGCCAATCACCTGTCCAGCTCTTGGCTCCATCCCTCCCCCTCCTGTCTTCTCTGATCATTTTGGATCTCCCCCTCCCCCTTTCAAATCTCTTACTAGCTCTTCCTTCAGTTAGTCCTGACGAAGGGTCTCGGCCCGAAACGTCGACTGTACCTCTTCCTAGAGATGCTGCCTGGCCTGCTGTGTTCACCAGCAAATTTGATGTGTGTTGCTTGAATTTCCAGCATCTGCAGATTTCCTCGTGTTTGTGTTTTAAAATTCTATTTCCTTCTTCTTTTCTCTATACTGTTGTCCAATCTTCTGAGGATGTTGAGCCTCTCACAACATTTTAGAAGAATTTGAATCATTAAGCCAATGTAGGCTATGTAGGCTATGTATGAAGTTCAAAGTTCAAAAAGATCAAACGTTCAATGTAAAATCTATTTTCAAGGTACATACAAGTCATCACATACAACCCTGAGATTATTTTTTCCCACAGGGATACTCAGCAAATCTCTAACTGAGTCAGCAACTGTAAACAGGATCGATGAAAGAGCAAGGGCACAGAAGACAGCAAACTGTGCAAGTGCAAATATAAATAAATAATGAGGCAAGAAATAACAAGATAAAGAGTTCTTAAAGTGAGATCATTTGTTGTGGGAACATTTCAATAGATGAGTGTAGTTATCCTCTTTTGTTCAAGAGCTTGATGATTGAGGGTAGTAATTGTTCTTGAACCTGGTGGTGTGAGTCCCGAGACACTTGTACCTTCTACCTGATGGCAGCAATGAGAAAAGAGCATGACCTGGGTGGTGAGCATCTTTGCTGATGGATACTGCTTTTCACGACAGTGGTTCATGTAGATATGCTCAATAATTGGGAGGGATTTACTCTTGATGTTCTTGGCCAAATCCCCTACCTTTTGCAGGATTTTCCATTCAAAGGCATTGGTGTTCCCATACCAGGCCGTAATGCAGACTGTCAGTACACTTTCCACAAATCATTTGTAGAAGTTTGTCAAAGTTTTTGATGGCAAACGGAATCTCCTGATCAGGTGGAGGTGCCATCATGCTTTCTTTGCAACTACGTTTAGATGTAGAGTCAGGACAGGTCTTCTGAGATAGAGACGCACAGGAATTTAAAGTTGCTGACCCTCTCCAACTCTGACCCTCCGATACGGACTGGCTTATAGACCTCTGATTTCTCTCTCCTGAAGTCTACACCTTGCCCAAGGGTGACTTGCAGGCTAGTGGAGCGAAGGACTGCCTTACACCTCCTTTGGTAGAGACGTTTCTCCAATCTGCCACTTGAGAGATAACTATTATGGAGTTAAATTCCTTCAGTTAAAATTCCTTAGCCCTCTGTTGTCGATGCACTACAGTGATTTATTATTTAACAGTCCTAGTTCTGTAGTGATTGGATAATATCTTTTCCATGTTGGGCATTCACCAGTAGCCTGCCCAGTAACTTAAGTGTACTAACAATGTTCTTGGGCTTTCTTCCTATCTACTGGCATACTTTGACTTTTACCTCAGTCCCTCAGGCAATGAATCCTTAGTGTTACTTTACAATCTCGTTAGCAAATGAACCTTGTCAGAAAACAGAAGTTAGACGTAGATTACTGACGAATATTTGTTTTGTATTTAAAGGTCAGTTTGCTTCTTCCTATTAAGAGATGAACTAAACACTTCAGATTATAATGGAGAAGTTTAATGCATTTACCGCCATTCTCCCAGTTAATTATCTTTACTCCTTGAGCTGGCTGATTGATGTCAGCAGACACTGGCAGCAGATTACATTACATTTATACGTTCTGCTAAAGCACAGTTCATTTTAGCTCAGCACGCAGTGCCCACATGGCACAATATCTTTGGAGTGCAGATATTGGTGAGTGAGAGGATGACTTAATTATAAACATTTTCAAAGTTTTGCGTTGCCAATAAGTTTCCTCTTCCTTTCATTTACAGTAGTCAGAAAAAAAATGGTCCTCTGTAAGTCTCAGAAGTAATTAGATACATAGCTAGAATGATTAACAAATGTTTCAAAATGACTGGAAAATTGCTAATGTCACTGCACTCCTTAAGAAGGGAGAAAGGTAATAGACAGAAAATTATAGGCCAATTAGCCTGACTTCAGTGTTTGGCAAGATGTTGGAGTCCGTTATTGAGGATAAGGTTTTGTGGTACTTGGAGCTACATGAAGAAATGGACTGATGTAATCCTGGTTTCCTTAAGGGGTAATCTTGCCTGACAGATCTGTGGAACTGCTTGTGGTAAATAACAGGTAGGATAGACAAAGGAGAGTCAGTGAATGTTGCTTACTTGGATTTTCAGAAGGCCTTTGACAAGGTGATGCACATGAGGCTGCCAAGCAAAAAGACAACCCATGTTACTACAGGAAAGATACTAGCCTGAATAGAGGTTTCACTGACTGGCAGGAGGCAGAGGTACCAGGACACCTGCTTTTTACGTTGCATGTCAGTTACCAGGGTGACAGGATTGATGGCTTTGTAGCCAAGCTTGCAGACAATATGAAGATGGGAGGAGGGGCAGGTAGTTTAGAGGAAGCAGGGAGGCTGCAGAAGGACTTGGAGAAACTATGAGAATGGGCAAAAAAGTGGCAGGTGGAACATAGTGTATTGTGAGCAGTTCTGAGCCCCCAGAAAGGACACGCAACCAGTGGAGAGGGTCCAGTGGAAATTCATGAGGATAATCCTGGGAATGAAAGGGTTAATGTACAAGGAGCATTTAATGGCTGTGCGCCTGTACTCATTGGAGTATAGAAGAATGAAGGTGGACTCTATTAAAACCTATTGGATATTGATAGGCCTAAGTAGAATGGATGTGCAGAGGATGTTTCCTACAGTTGGGGAGTCTCGGACCAGAGGACACAGCCACAGAATACAAGAATGCTCCTTTAGAATAGAAATGAGGAGGAATTGCTTAAGCTAGAGGTGGATTTCATTGTCACAGAAGTCTGTGGAGGCTACGTCATTGGTATATTTAAAGCAGAGGTTGATGAGTTCTTGATTAGTAAGGGTATTATACATTACAGGGTGAAGGCAAGAAATTGGGTTGAGTTTTTAATGTTGGATTTCGAGTTCTGTTTCTTTTTCTTTTTCATACAGGAGGGGGGCCTCTTTTTCGTACGGGAGGGGGGACGTCCATGGTTTTTCTGTATTTTATGGCTATCTGGAGAAGACGAATCTCAGACTTGTGTTCTGTGTACACACTTTGATAATAAAATGAATGTTTGAACCTTTGAGAGGGATAATAAATCAACCATTATGGAATAACGGAGTGGACTTGAAGGGCTGAATAGCATAATTCTGCTCTTATGTCCTATGGACTTATGGTCTCTTGTTATTTGCAAGCCTGATTACTCGTTTGATGTGGTCTTAAACATAAAAATAGGGGCAGCACAGTAGTGTGATGGCTTGTGCATCACTATTACGGCACCAGTGACCTGAGTTTATAATTCCCGTTGCTGTTTGTAAGGAATTTATATTTTTCCGGATGCTCCAGTTTTCTTCCACATGACAAAAATGCACAGGTTAATAGGTTAATAGGTCAATTGGTCATGTGGGTGTAATTGGTTGGTGTAAACTCATTGGATCGGAAGGGCCTGTTACCATGGTGTATCTCAGTAAAAATAAAATTAAATACTAGATAAGCACTTGAAATGATCAGTCTTAGAAGGTTATGGCCTAACTGTGGGGAAATGGAATCAATATGGAAGAGTGCCCATTGACCAGCATATAATCATATAACCATATAACAGTTACAGCACAGAAACAGGCCATCTCAGCCCTTCTAGTCTGTGCCGAACTCTTACTCTCACCTTGTCCCACCAACCTGCACCCAGCCCATAACCCTCCATTCCTTTCCTGTCCATATAGCTGTCCAATTTAACTTTAAACAACAACATCGAACCTGCCTCAACCACTTCTGCCGGAAGCTCATTCCACACAGCTACCACTTTCTGAATAAAGAAGTTCCCCCTCATGTTACCCCTAAACTTTTGCCCTTTAACTCTCAACTTATGTCCTCTTGTTTAAATCTCCCCCACTCTCAATGGAAAAAGCCTATCCACGTTAACTCTATCTATCCCCCTCATAATTTTAAATACCTTTATCAAGTCCCCCCTCAACCTTCTACGTTCCAAAGAATAAAGACCCAACTTGTTCAACCTTTCTCTGTAACTTAGGTGATGAAACCCAGGTAACATTCTAATAAATCTTCTCTGTACTCTCTCTATTTTGTTTACATCTTTCCTATAATTCGGTGACCAAAACTGTACACAATACTCCAAATCTGGCCTCACCAATGCCTTGTACAATTTCAACATTACATCCCAGCTCCTATACTCAATGCTCTGATTTATAAAGGCCAGCATACCAAAAGCTTTCTTCACCACCCTATCCACATGAGATTCCACCTTCAGGGAACTATGCACTATTATTCGTAGATCCCTCTGTTCTACTGCATTCTTCAATGCCCTACCATTTACCATGTATGTCCTATTTTGATTAGTCCTACCAAAACGTAGCACCTCACATTTATCAGCATTAAACTCCATCTGCCATCTTTCAGCCCACTCTTCTAACCTACCTAAATCTCTCTGCAATCTTTGAAAACCTACTTCATTATCCACAACTTCACCTATCTTAGTATCATCTGCATACTTACTCACCCAATTTACCACTCCATCATCCAGATCATTAATATGACAAATAACATTGGACCCAGTACAGTCCCTGAGGCGCACCACTAGTCACCGACCTCCAATCTGACAAATAATTATCCACCACCACTCTCTGGCATCTCCCATCCAGCCACTGCTGAATCCATTTTACTACTTCAATATTAATACCTAACAATTGAACCTTCCTAACCAACCTTCCGTGTAGGACCTTGTCAAAGGCCTTACTGAAGTCCATATAGACATCATCCACCACCTTACCCTCATCAACTTTCCTAGTAACCTCTTCAAAAAATTCAATAAGATTTGTCAAACATGACCTTCCACGCACAAATCCATATTGACTGTTCCTAATCAGACCCTGTCTATCCAGATAATTATATATACCATCCCTAAGAATACTTTCCATCAATTTACCCACCACTGATGTCAAACTCACAGTCTGATAATTGCTAGGTTTACTCTTAAAACCCTTATTAAACAATGGAACAACATGAGCAATATGTCAATCCTCTGGCACCATCCCCGTTTCTAATGACATTTGAAATATTTCTGTCAGAGCCTCTGCTCTTTCCACACTAACTTCCCCCAAGGTCCTAGGGAATATCCTGTCAGGACCCAGAGACTTATCCACTTTTAAATTCCTTAAAAGCTCCAGTCCTTCCTCTTCTTTAATCATAGTTTCCATAACTTCCCTACCTGTTTCCCTTATCTTACCCAATTCAATATCCTTCTCCTTAGTGAATACCAAAAAAAATTGTTCAGAATCTCCCCCATCTCTTTTGGCTCCACACATAGCTGTCCACTCTGATTCTCTAGGGGATGAATTTTATCATTCACTATCTTTTTGCTATTAATAGGAGAAACCCTTGGGATTTATTTTCACTTTACTTGCCAAAGCAACCTCATATTTTCTTTTAGCTTTTCTAATTTCTTTCTTAAGATTCTTTTTACATTCTTTATATTCCTCGAGCACCTCATATTCTCCATGCTGCCTATATTTATTGTAGATCTCTCTCTTTTTCCGAACCAAGTTTCCAATATCCCTCGAAAACCATGGCTCTCTCAAACTTTTAACCTTTCCTTTCAACCTAACAGGAACATAAAGATTCTGTACTCTCAAAATTTCACCCTTAAATGACCTCCATTTCTCTATTACATTCTTCCCATAAAACAAATTGTCCCAATCCACTCCTTCTAAATCCTTTTGCATCCCTTCAAAGTTAGCTTTTCTCCATCAAAAATCTCAACCCTGGGTCCAGACCTATCCTTTTCCATAAATTATATTGAAATTAATAGCATTGTGGTCGCTGGACCCAAAGTGCTCCCCAACACAAAACTCCGTCACCTGCCCTATCTCATTCCCTAACAGGAGATCCAACACTGCCCCTTCTCTAGTTGGTACCTCTATGTATTGCTGCAAAAAACTATCTTGCACACATTTGACAAACTCCAAACCATCCAGCCCTTTTACAGTATGGGCTTCCCAGTCTATGTGTGGAAAATTAAAACCTCCCACAATCACAACCTTGTGCTTACTACAAATATCTGCTATCTCCTTACAAATTTGCTCCTCCAATTCTTGCTCCCCATTTGGTGGTCTATAATACACCCCTATAAGAGTTACTACACCTTTCCCATTCCTCAATTCCGCCCAAATAGCTTCCCTAGATGAGCCCTCTAATCTATCCTTCCAGAGCACTGCTGTAATATTTTCTCTGACAAGCAATGCAACACTTTCCCCTCTTGTCCCTCCAATTCTATCACACCTGAAGCAATTAAATCCAGGAATATTTAGTTGCCAATCACACCCCTCCTGTAACCATGTTTCACTAATAGCTACCGCATCATACTTCCAGGTATCAATCCATGCTTTAAGCTCATCCACCTTTCTTATAATGCTCCTAGTATTAAAATAAATGCATTTAAGAAATTTTCCACCTCTTACTCTCTGTTTATCACTAACAGTGCAAACAACTTTACTATTTTCTTTTTCTTCCTTCTTCCCTACATCTGTTCCTACACTGTGGTTCCCCTCCCCCCTCGTACCTAGTTTAAATCCACCAGAGCCTCTCTAGCAAACCTACCTGCAAGAATATTTATCCCCCTCCAGTTCAGATGTAGACCATCCCGCCGGAACAGGTCCCACTTTCCCTGGAAAATTGCCCAATTATCTATAAATCTGAAGCCCTCCCTCCTGCACCATGTCTTCAGCCACATGTTGATCTGCGCTATCTTACTATTTCTAAACCCACCTGCACGTGGCACTGGTCGCAATCCTGAGATTGCTATCCTGGAGGTCCTGTCCTTTAACTTGACTCCTAACTCCCTAAACTCTCCTGTCAGGACCTCCTCACTCTTCCTACCCAATTCATTGGTGCCTACATGGACCACGACATCCGACTGCTCACCCTCCCTCTTGAGAATACCGAGAACTCGATCTGAGATATTGCAGACCTTGGCACCAGGGAGGCAACAGACCATCCAGGATTCTCGATCTCTTCCACAGAACCTCTTATCTGTCCCCCTAACTAACAAATCCCCTATCACTACTGCTCTCCTCTTCTCCCTCCTTCCCTTCTGAGTTGAGGGTCCCATCTCAGTGCTAGAGACGCAACTACTGCAACTTGTCCCTGGTAGGTCGTCCCCATCAACAGTATCCAAAACGATGTACTTATTATTGGTGGGAACGGCCACAGGGGTGCTATGTTCATTCTATCTATTCCCCTTCCCTCTACTGACAGTCACCCAGCTACCTGTCTCCTGACCCTTAGGGGTGACTGTCTCCCTGTAACTCCTCTCTATTTCTGCCTCTGCCTCCCAAATGATCCGAAGTTCACCCAGCTCCAGCTCCTTAACTCGGTTTGTCAGGAGCTGCAGCTGGATGCACCTATCGCAGGTGTAGTCATTAGGGACGATTGTGCTCACCTTGACTTCCCACATCCTGCAAACGGAGCACTCAACTGCCCTAACTGCTGCCTCCATTACCTACTCTTAAGGTAATTAGATTTATTAAAGGAACTTACCCGGCCTTACCTCACTTGGAGTGAAGCTCTTCCTCAGTCTCTACTCGCCGAAGCCTCAGGAACCAAAGCCTTCCTACTCTTTCTCCCTCTACTCTATCGCCCGCTACATTAATCTGCTCTCTTTTCAACACTCCCGCTGCCTCATGGGCCAACTTACACGTGCTTACGCAGTCCTGCCCCGTTCAACTGCCGAGAAAAAAAGCATGGACAAGTTAGGCTATGATTCTGTGACTCTAATTGTATAACAAATGTAGGGCTCTCAGTAATACTAGACGGACTGTTAACTGTTAATTACTTATTCCCAAAATGGCTTCTCTAAAGTTGTTTCTCGTACTGTTAACTGCTGAGCAAGGGGTTCTCTGTGACAGCAATGTTTGGGTTATACAAAATGATAATGGAAACTGTATTCATTTGTTAACCAATGGAAGTCATGTTCTGTTATCTTGTATATGTGTGCTGAGTTGAGGAGCGAGGGATTTTTTTTTTCGGGAGGCGAGCGGAGAGGATGGACGTGTGAGGAACGGACAGCGGTTCCAGGGCAGCAGATACCAGACCTCGGGGGATCGGAAAGTGGCCGGGGTCTCGGAAGGACATTGTGGATGGAATCGGAGGCTTGAGCTCCAACGTATTAAAATATTATGTGCACAAGACTGATAAGTTACTTATGTAGAGCCTTTTCTTTTAGTTGTTGCTACTAACCCATCACTAAAAATTTGCTATAAAGTATAATTCTTTACTCGCGCTTTGTATATTGGTTCATATTTGTGTCGTGGCTGATCATTGGGCGACTCACACCAAATCCGCACCAAAGCATCGCACTGTTTGGCGGGGTTGACGGCTATTCACCCTAGGCAACGGGGGTCAGTGGGGCAAAGGCCGTTAAATTTGGGGGCTCGTTCCGCAGATTTGAATTCTGTCAGGATAAGGGGTAAGTCGCCTGGGTTAAATTAAAAGGGATGAACGCGGATAAGACCGAACTTTAGTGTGAGATCGAGGATGTCCCGGTTACTCAAGCCTACGTATTAAGTGGGGTGGATATACGTTACCCCGGATGATTTCCGAGCTGTAGGCGCAGGGGACGGGCCAGACCTGCGCCAAGTACAGCAGCACTGAGAGCACCTCACACCTGATGACCAGGTTCTTGCCCGTTATCGACAGGGAGCGCTCTCCCCACAGTCCCAGTTTCTGTTTCACCTTGGCAGTCCGCTCCTGCCAGTTCTTGTTGCACGCCTCAGCCCCTCCGAACCAGATCCCCAACACCTTCACGTGGTCAGACCTGATGGTGAAGGGGACACTGGATCGGTCGGGCCAGTTGCCGAAGAGCATGGCTTCGCTCTTCGTGCGGTCGACCCTGGCCCCCGACACTAGCTCGAACTGTTCGCAGGTGCCAATCAACCTGCGAACTGACCTCGGATCAGAGCAGAAGGCGGTGACGTCGTCCATGTACAGGGAGGTTTTCACTTGGGTCCCTCCACTGCCTGGCAGCGTCACCCCTCTTATGCCCTCATCCCTCCTGATGGCTTCGGCAAAGGGTTCAATGCAGCAGACAAACAAGACAGGGGAGAGGGGACAGCCCTGCCTGACTCCAGACCTGATGGGGAAGCTGTCTGTTTCCCACCCGTTGACCTGGACTGCACTACGGATGTCTATGTAGAGCAGTCTGATCCAATTCCGGATTCCCTCCCCAAATCCCATTTTGGAGAGCACGTCCACCATGTACGTGTGCGATATCCTGTCGAAGGCTTTCTCTTGGTCCAAGCTGACCAGGCAGGCGTCCACCCCCCTGTCCTGCACGTAGGCGTTGGTGTCCCTCAGCAGCGCAAGGCTGTCTGAGATCTTCCTGCCCGGTACAGCACAGGTTTGGTCTGGGTGGATCACCTGTCCCAGAGCAGACTTGACCCTGTTGGCGATAGCCTTGGACAGGATCTTGTAGTCCACATTCAGGAGAGAGATGGGTCTCCAATTTCTAATGTCCTCCCTTTCCCCCTTCTGCTTGTAGATGAGGGTGATGATGCCCTTCCTTATGGACTCAGACATACTGCCGGCCAGAAGCTGCTGTCTTCAGATTCGTCTGGGGATCCAAGATGGAGCGGGTGAGACGGACCGCCATGCACAAGTCCCTGGTCAACGGGGGCAAGAACGTCCCCAATGTCGCCCTCACCCTGATGGCCAGCTTCGTATGTGGCTGCATCAGGTTGTGTGTAGAGCCCAGGTATGTGGGCACCAAGTACCATTATGTGCCCAGGTTCTACTTGTCGCCCTGGCTACGAAGGATGGGTCTGGCCCCACTCCCGCGCAACGCCTCAGTCAACTAGTCATTGCCAGCATACCTGTCCTACGTAGCAAAGTTCTTCCAGGAGAACGCCTTTGACCACAAGGCCATCAGGCAGTGGTCGGCACGTAGTGTCCTGCAGGCACTGCAGGAGAAGGACGTGATGGACACAGTGGGGTGGTTCCCTGAGCAGACTGTCCAGTTCATCTGGCAAAATGCCTCATCGCCAGATCTAACCAACAGGCACCAAGACCTTGCCTGGCTGGCGGTGAGAGGGGCCCTCCCAGTCAGATCCCTCCTGTACGCCCGGAACGTCGTCTCCGCACCCCACTGCCCACGGGAGAACTGCAGTGAGGAGGAGTCTGTGACCCACCTCTTTGCACACTGCCAGTTCGCAAAGAGGGTGTGGAGGAGGATGGACGGGCTAGTGTCACGTTTTATCCCCAGCAGCTGCGTAACAGAGGACTCTCTGATCTACTGGCTGTTCCCGGGGACACACACGGAGACCAACATCCGGTGCTGCTGGCAGATCATCAACTCGGTGAAAGACGCTCTTTGGTCGGCCCGAAACTTGATGATCTACCAGCACATGGAGATGTCCGTGGGAGAATGCTGCCGACTGGTACATTCTCGGCTGCAGGAGTACGTGCTGAGGGATGCACTGAAACTCGGTGCAGCCACCGCAAGGGCCCGGTGGGGAAGGACCATAGTATAGGTTTTTCCACCCGCCGGAGTGGGAGGGGTCGGTGAGCGGGAGTATACCCCTCAACAATGATATGCTAAGCTGAACTACTGGAGTGCCAAGCGGGTGGCTATAAATACGGATATGTACTGAGTATAATGGAAACGTATGTAAAGGATGAAAAGTTATTGAATGGTTTATTGTATATATTTTTGAATAAAGTATATTTTGAAATAAAAAAATACGTTACCCCAGATGATGTATTAATTCGATGTTTGAGTACGGTCAGAGCTATCGGTAAGGTTGAGATTGTAAGCAGAAAGATTGGTAAAACGGGGGACCCAGCCTTTGTGCTGATACAGACGGGTGCTGACGTCGAGGAATTGGGACTGCCCCAGTCTATCGGTGACCTCGGTGAGGCGGGACCATGGGGCGTGCACGCTGTCACAGAGGAACGGCTTGACGAGACACCAGAGGGGTTGCCCGAAGCTAGGAGCGGAGATTTTAGAGAGCGGGTCCAATCGTTTTTGAGGGATGAAGGAAGGGAGTGGTCAGATTTGGAGAATGTAATTAGCTCTCATTCCCCACGGAAGGGGGAGGGCTCTGAGTTGGCCTCAGCCATGAACTCTTTGGTGAACTGGGCAGTGGGTCTGCGACAGAAGTTAAGAATTTTCTCAGGGAGGGTACCCATCCCCGATGGGGAGGATGATTACGAGTCCTGGGTAGAACATACCTCTCAGTTGCTGGGTGAGTGGCAGTGTTCTGAGGAGGAGAAGCGGCAAAGATTGGGGGACAGTTTGACAGGGACGGCAGCTGAGGTGGTAAAAAGGATGAGAGTTAACCAGCCCCTGGCTTCTTGGAGGGAGTCACCCTGGAGGAGACGTTTGGGCTGACGGGAAGCCCGGTGGAGCGTTTAGGGGGTATTCAGAATCTGCGTCAGGAGAAAGGAGAAAAGCTTTCTGAGTATCTTCTCCGTCTTGAGAGTAGGTTAAATCGCTTGAGGCGTCGGGGGGTCATTTTGGCAGCTGAGGTGGATCGGATAGGGATCAACCAGGTAGCCAGGGGCACGCAGAGACATAATGCGATCGCTAAGAGCCTCCGGCAGTCTCGTAGAGCGCATCCCCCCTCCCCGTCTTTTGTTCAGTTGCTCAGAGAGGTCAGGGAGGAGGAGGAGGACGAATTGGAAGCGGAAGAAGGCTCTGGTAACAAGGTACAGTCCTCGGTAGTAGCCCCTTGTGGTGAAATGACCGGGGCCAGCTCCATGCAGGAGACACATAAGGGGTTCGCGGCAGGTGCGGCAGACACATGGGAGGGGACTAGCGGAGAAGGCCCCTCCCAGAAGAGAAGGGCGACACTGAGGCCAGGTGGAGGCCGGGGTCCTGCGAGGCGAGGCGTGTGCTATAACTGCAGGGAAGAGGGGCACTTCAGGCGGGAATGTGAAGGGCAGGGAGCCCCTTGGAGGGAGAGTCCCCGGGTGTCCCAGCAGGAAGCGGGGGGGGGGGGCGGCGGTCGGGAAACTTAGAGGAGACTCAGTGAGGGAACGGACTGGAGTCTCTGGGAAAATACGTTCCCAACAATGTGCTGCGGGACCCTCGAGAGGAAAAGACCCTATCCCAGAAGGATTGGTGGGGCCCGATCCAGCGTGTCGATACGGATAGAGGGGATAGTTGCAAAAGCCATACTCGACACTGGGTCAGGGGTTACATTACTGTACCGGTTGTTCTACAATCAGTATCTGGCACATTTACCCCTGACACCTTTCAGTGCACTGGAGATTTGGGGCATCATGATGGTCATTATCCGTACAATGGCTATTTGTCTGTGAAACTGGAGTTCCTGGAAGCTGAGATGGGGGTGTCTGAGGCTCATGAGGCTCTGGTACTGGTTTGTCCAGACCCCGATGAGAATGGGGGTGTGTCGATTGTGGTGGGGACCAACACCCCTATTGTGCGGGGACTCCTAGGAGCCTGCAAGGAGAAGGCGGGTGAAGACTTTTTGGAGACCCTGTCCGTGCACCCAGTGTTCCGAGCTGCTTTTGAGGAAGCGTGGGTTCGCCCTGGGCTGGACGCGACGTGTGAACGAGGCACTGTATGGTGCGCCCAGTCGAAGCCCAGGATGGTGCGGCCGGGTGAAGTAGCAAGAGTGATGGGGATCCCTAGATTCCCGGGGATGCCTAAGGGTGAAGGCCTTTTAGGGGACACCCCGGAAGATCTCGGAGGGGAGTCGACATTCCCTGCTGGGGTGCTGGTGAGACCCGAGTTGCAGAAGCCCTCGGTGGTGCGGGCACGTATGCTGGTGGTGATCGTCAGGAACACGACTGCACAGGGGGTCACCTTTAAGCGAGGGATGCCTCTGGCGCATTTGTTCCCGGTGACGGTGATGCATAGCGCCCCCGTGAGGCCAGTTGGGGAAGAGCAGTCGCGAAAAAGGCCTAAATTGACTGAACATACATCAAAGTTGCTGGTGAACGCAGCAGGCCAGGCAGCATCTATAGGAAGAGGCGCAGTCGACGTTTCACCTGTACCAGAGGGTTGGAAGCGGAGGCTGGTGGAGAAGATGTTGACAATGACAGATGTTTTTTCCCCTGACGAGTTTGATGTGGGTTGTTCCAGGAGCACTCACCACACCATACGGGTGACTGAGGATACTCCGTTTAGAGAACGATCACGGCGACTGGCCCTGCAGATGTGGAAGACGCGCGGCAGCATTTGGGCAAGTTGAAGGAGGCTGGGATCATCACGGATTTACAAGCCCGTATGCGTCTGCTATCGCAGTGGCCCGGAAGAGGAATGGGAAGGTTCGTTTGTGTGTGGACTACAGAACACTGAACAGGCGCACAGTCCCAGATCAGTACATGGTCCCCCGGGTGGAAGATGTGCTGGCCTGTCTGAGTTGGGCGAAGTGGTTAAGTGTGTTGGATTTGAGGAGTGGATATTACCAGATCCCGATGAGTGAGGCCGATAAGGAGAAGACGGCCTTCATTTGCCCTTTGGGCTTTTACCAGTTCGAACGGATGCCCCAGGGCATATCGGGGGCCCCTGCCACCTTCCAGAGGGTCATAGAGAAGACGGTGGGGGATATGAACCTGCTCGAAGTGCTGGTATATTTGGATGACCTCATAGTATTTGGATCCACCTTGGAAGAACACAAAGCAAGGCTAATGAAGGTGCTCAACCAGCTGAAGCAGGAAAGGTTGAAGCTTTCCCTGAACAAGTGCCAGTTCTGCCAGATGTCTGTTAGCTATGCTGGACACATTGTCTCGAGGATGGTGTAGTGGCAGACCCGGCTAAGATCGAAGCAGTGACCACCTGGCCGAGGCCACAGACCGTGAGTGCTGTGCTCATTCCTGGGGTTCTGTGGGTACTATCAGAGATTCGTGAAGGGCTATGCCAAGGTGAGCCATCCCTTGAACCAGCTTCTGCGTGGCTACCCTCCCCTGGGACAGAAAGGGAAAGGGGAGGAAAGGATTGGAGATGGGAGAATATTTGAACACGTCAGAGCCCTTTGGACAGAGATGGGATGACAAATGTGAAGTGGCTTTCCAGTCACTGACGGACATGCTGATTCAGGCGCTGGTGCTGGCTTTTGCAGACCCCCTGATTGCCTTATGTGCTACACACTGATGCCCATCATGAGGGGTTTGGGGCCGTTCTGTATCAGGATCAGGGCACTGGCCTGAGGCCTGTAGCGTTTGTCAGCCGGAGTTTGTCCCCTTCAGAGAGAAACTATCCCACTCATAAGTTGCAGTTCCTGGCGTTGAAATGGGCGGTGGCAGATAAGCTGAGTGACTACCTCTACGGGGCCAAGTTTGAGGTTTGGACCGACAACAACCCGCTCACTTACATCTTGACCTCGGCAAAACTGGATACCACAGGCCATCGGTGGCTGGCAGCTTTGTCTTCATATGATTTCTGCCTGAAGTACCAGCCAGGGAGCCAGAATGTCGACGCGGATGCTCTGTCCCAACGGGGCCGTGAGGAGCCGGGGAAGGACGAGGAGTGGGAGAGTGTTCCTGCATCCGGGGTGAAGGCGATGTGCCAGTTTGCTATCACCATGCAGGCTGAGGAGAAGGAGAGGCCAGATCGAGCAGTGGACGCACTGGGGGCATCCGATGACACTCTGTCCTTAGTGTACTGTGACATGACTACTCTGAAGACCATGCAGCTGCCAGGGTTAAGCCCTGGGGAAGTGGCCACTGTGCAGCGAGATGAACCAGACTTAGGCGCTGTCTGGCAGGCCGTGGGAGAGGGGGATGTGACACAGACAGAGAAGGCTAAGCACGGTCCCCTGTCTCTGTTATTGAGAGAATGGCTTCGGTTGGGGTTGAAGAACCAAGTTTTATACCAGGTAACGTCAGCCCCGGACCGACCTCAGCATTGGCAGCTGGTCCTGCCGGAGAAGTATCGGAAGGTTGTGTTGAAGTCCCTCCATGATGACTCTGGACATTTGGGGGTGGAAAAGACCTATGGATTGCTCAAGGACCAGTTTTACTGGCTCCGAATAAGGTCGGAGGTTGAAGAGTACTGCAAGACTTGCATTCGATGCATACGGTGGAAGACACTGCCCGGGCAGGCTGCCCCTTTGTCCCACTTGCAGAGTGCAGAGTCTTTGGACCTGGTGTGTATGGATTTCCTGTCAATAGAACCCGATGCCAGCAACACGGCAAATGGACCATCACGGACCATTATACCAGGTATGCTCAAGCTTTTCCACCTATGGGAGAAGTGCTGTGGGAGAAGTATTTTGTGCATTATGCCTTCCTCAGCGGATACATAGTGACCAGGGACGGGACTTTGAGAGTAAGCTCATCTATGAGTTACTGGGCATGCTGGGGGTTGAGAAATCGAGGACCACACCCTATCATCCGCAGGGTAATCCCCAGCCAGAAAGGTCCAATCGGACACTACTAGACATGCTCGGGACTCTGGAGATCAGCAAAAAGAATTGTTGGAGTTGACATATTGGGCATCTTGTTCACTGTTACAACTGTACACGCAACCAAGCTACTGGTTACTCGCCTTATATTCTTATGTTTGGGCGTGAGGCAAGGTTGCCCATTGACCTTTGTTTCAGGACTGATGCGGGTGAGGTGACACTTACTTGAAGTATGTGTCTGATATGAGGCAAGAACTGAAAACAGCTTACGAGTTCGCCAGGGAGGCTGCCGCCCGGCAGAATCAGGAAAATAAGAGCAGGTACGACCAGAAAGTAAAGTTCTCTCAACTCCTGCTGGGAGACTGAGTCCTCATCAGAAATCTGGGATTACCGGGAAAACACAAGCTGGTTGATCGCCGGGCAGCCACATCCTATGTGCTGGAGAGTCAGATGCCAAACCTTCCGGTTTTCCGTATATGGCCTGAGGATGGAAAGGGGCCTGTCAAGATTCTTCATCGGAATCACCTGTTGCCCCTGGGGCAAGATGTGCAGGTTGAGCAGGAGCCGGACGAGATGGCTGCACCCAGGACTCTGCGTCCCCGCAGGGTGGAGGACATGGCTACCCCGGGAGAGACGGGTCCGGGGTCCAGGCCCAGCCCTGTGAGGGATACTGATTCGGAAGATGATGACTGGGATGGTTGGTACATTCTGCTATTCGCTGATGCCCCCGGGATGGAGGAAGAGACTCCTGGCCTTTCCCCCACTGGGTTAGAAGGGGCTAGTGAGGGGCAGTCCGTGGCACCACAGGGCGCTGAAGGAGAGGATGTAGGGCCTGAACCAGAGATAGAGGGTTCCGAGGTGCAGAGGGGCTTGGGTGACTGCTCGGGGGAGGATTTGCCTTGTAGTTTCAAAGGGTCCCCTGTTGTGTCCGAGGCAGAAGGGGTAGACGAGGGGGTACATAGGCCTCAGAGGAGTCGGAAACCCCCAGAGAGGTTGGCCTACGTAGCACCCGGGGAACAAGGTGTGATCTCTACTGTTTTGGGGAGTCTGATCACTGCTTTCTGCACTTGGACTGGGGTGTGTGTTCTGCAGGAAGGGATGGCGAATTATCTGAACGTCATGAGGGCATGACTTATTTCGGTGGGGGGGGGGGGGAGAATGTAGGGTTCTCAGTAATACCAGACGGGCTGTTAACTGTTAATCGCTTATTACCAAAATGGCTTCTCTGAGGAGTTATATTAAAATGGCTGCTCGTACTGTTAACTGCTGAGCAAGGGGTTCTCTGTGACAGCAATGTTTGGGTTATACAATGTGATAATAGAAACTGAATTCACTTGTTAGCCAATGGAAGTCATGTGTGCCGAGTTGAGGAGCGCGGGCTTTTTCGGGAGGCGAGCAGAGAGGACGGACGTGTGAGGAACGGACAGCGGTTCCAGGGCGGCGGATACCAGACCTCAGGGGTTCGGAGGGTGGCCGGAGTCTTGGAAGGACGTTGTGGATGGAATCGGAGGTGTGAGCTCCAACGTATTAAAATATTATGTGCTCAAGACTGATAAGTTACTTATGTGGCGCCTTTTCTTTTAGTTGTTGCTACTAACTCATCACCAAAAATTTGCTATAAAGTATAATTCTTTACTCGCACTTTGTATATTGTTTCATATTTGTGTCGTGGCTGATCATTGGGCGACTCACACCTTACCCGCACCAAAGCAATTGCACTGTTTGGTGGGGTCGATGGCTATTCACCCTAGGCAACGGGAGTCAGTGGGGCAAAGACCATTACACAAGTAAATTTAGTGAAGGCATGTGTACCATTGGAAATGAGAGAATATAAAATGGAGAGTGAGACAGAGCTGATAATCTTGGCCTGTCTTCAGGGAAGTAGACAAATAATTTCCCAGAAACACCCGGGAACCATAGAGGACATAGAACACAGCATGCAAACAGGCCCTTTGGCCCAAAAGCTTCATGCCAGCCAAGATGTCCAATCCATTGGCCAGCATTTGACCCATAAACTTCGAAACATTTTTAATCCATTTACATGTCCAACTGTCATTATTTAATTTATTCTTGTACCTGCTTCAACGACGTCCTTTGGCAACTCATTCCAAAAATATATCAACAGGAATTCTGCAGATGCTGGAAATTCAAGCAACACACATCAAAGTTGCTGGTGAACGCAGCAGGCCAAGCAGCATCTGTAGGAAGAGGTGCAGTCGACGTTTCAGGCCGAGACCCTTCGTCAGGACTAACTGAAGGAAGAGTGAGTAAGGGATTTGAAAGTTATCCCTTACTCACTCTTCTCTCAGTTAGTCCTGACGAAGGGTCTCGGCCTGAAGCGTCGACTGTACCTCTTCCTACAGATGCTGCTTGGCCTGCTGCGTTCACCAGCAACTTTGATGTGTGTTGTCCAAAAATATATCACCTTTTTTTTTGCAAAAAAATTATTCTCAAGTTCCTCTCTATTCCCCTCTCACCTTGAATGTAATCCTCTAGTTCTGGTTCCTCATCCCTGAGTGCATTCACTCTAGTTAATGTGCAAGGGTCACTAGCAAAATCAAGTGCAGCAATCACAGAGACTTCGGCAACTCAGACAAACCTGAAGATTTATGACAGAAGTTAATCAGCAAAAGTAACAGCACCCTGACGAACTTGAAACTCTCACAATACACAGAAGAACTCATTCTGAGTTTCAGCAGTCAAGAAACCACAATGATTGAGCAAAGAGGGGTTGGCATGCCTCCCTGAACTACACCCTGGAGTACATAGGAAGGCAAGACATTGAAAGTACCATGTTAATTAAAATTATCCCAAATTGAATAAAAGTGATAAATGCAAAGAGACTTAACAATCCCCATGATGCCAAATGAGACACCTACAAAACAAAATGAAGATCCAGAGCTCGTCCAAGGAAAAAAAAATTAGACATAAAAGATAAACAATTCAATGAACCATGCGAGGTGATATTGAGAAAATACAGTCCATGTACTAATGTACAAAAAAACCCTTTTTTTAAAGTGACCCCAGGTTGTGAGAGAGTGTCCCCATGATCTAACACACATCAGTCTCCTATGCTCTAAGGAGTAAACTCCCAATCTGTCCAGCCTCTCTGTATATAACTCAGCTCCACAAATACTGGGACCATCCTTGTAAATCTATTCTGCTCTCTTTCCAGTTTAATAACAGCTTTCCTATTGCAGAGCAATCAAAACTGAGCACAATATTCCACGTTTGGTCTCACCGGTGTCCCATAAAATTGCAGCTCTTCCACCTTTTCATCTCAGTGCCCTGACTGATGAAGGTCAGAGCCTTGACTTCTGACCAGCGTCAAGGAACATAGTTAAAGCAAATTAGCATTAGTAAAAAAAAATTGTAGAAATTAATGGCATTGATAAACTATAGACTTTTTGATGTAGACTTAGTGATGTAGGGTGGGGTATAATTGAAAAATAAGAGGTGCATATTACAGGGAGATTACAATAATCATTGCTGCTAGCTCTGGCAACATTATAAGCCTTCCTCCCTCAGTAACACACATAACATACTGGAGCAACGACAGTCGGAACTTTTTCTAACTCTAGGGATAATACAGTAATGACAATGGACCTCATCCTACATATAGAGCTGGCAAAGAAGATTACTATCAATAATTTAGAAGATGAATTTCTGGAACGTACAAGATAATTTTGCAGATCAATATGTTCAGGAACAGATTGTTTTGAACCCAGTATTCTGCAAGAAATAAAGCCGATTAACTATCATCTTGTAAACATAAGAGTTTTCAATTAGGCTGGAAAGCAATGTCCTACAGTTTGAAACCAGGGCTTTCAATCTAACCAAAGCTAGGAAAGTATGTGGAGCAGATTGAGAAAATATATTAAAGTAAGTGGGAGGATACCAATGACAACACACACCTAGATAAACACTAAACGAAGTAGAATGAGTATAATTTCTTTAAGACATAATGACACGACAATAAGAACATGGATTGCAAGAGAAATTAAATCACAGAGAAAAGTTTGGATGCGCAAAAAGATCCTGCAGATGGTGAAAATGGAATAGAGAACATAGAACAGTACAGCACAGTACAGGCCCTTCGGCCCACAATGTTGTGCTGACCCTTAAACCCTGCCTCCCATATAACCCCCCACCTTAAATTCCTCCATATACCTGTCTAGCAGTCTCTCAAACTTCACTAGTGTATCTGCCTCCACCACTGACTCAGGCAGTGCATTCCACGAACCAACCACTCTCTGAGCAAAGAACCTTCCTCTAATATCCCCTTTGAACTTCCCACCCCTTACCTTAAAGCCATGTTCTCTTGTATTGAGCAGTGGTGCCCTGGGGAAGAGGCGCTGGCTGTCCACTCTAGCTATTCCTCTTAATATCCTGTATATCTCTATCATGTCTCCTCTCATCTTCCTTCTCTCCAAAGAGTAAAGCCCTAGCTCCCTTAATCTCTGATCATAATGCATACTCTCTAAACCAGGCAGCATCCTGGTAAATCTCCTCTGTACCCCTTCCAATACTTCCACATCCTTCCTATAGTGAGGCAACCAGAACTGGACACAGTACTTCAAGTGTGGCCTAACCAGAGTTTTATAGAGCTGCATCATTACATCACGACTCTTAAACTCTATCCCTCGACTTATGAAAGCTAACACCCCATATGCTTTCTTAACTACCCTATCTACCCGTAAGGCAACTTTCAAAGATCTGTGGACATGTATCCCGAGATCCCTCTGCTCCTCCACACTACCAAGTATCCTGCCATTTACTTTGTACTCTGCCTTGGAGTTTGTCCTTCCAAAGTGTACCACCTCACACTTCTCCGGGTTGAACTCCATCTGTCACTTCTCAGCCCACTTCTGCATCCTATCAATGTCTCTCTGCAATCTTTGACAATCCTCTACACTATCCACAACACCGCTAACCTTTGTGTTGTTTACAAACTAGCCAACCCACCCTTCTACCCCTACATCCAAGTTGTTAATAAAAATCACGAAAAGTAGAGGTCCCAGAACAGATCCTTGTAGGACACCATTAGTCACAATCCTCCAATCCGAATGTACTCCCTCCACCACGACCCTCTGCTTTCTGCAGGCAAGCCAATTCTGAATCCACCTGGCCAAACTTCCCTGGATTCCATGCCTTCTGACTTTCTGAATAAGCCTACCGGATGGAACCATGTCAAATGCCTCACTAAAATCCATGTAGATCACATCCACTGCACTACCCTCATCTATATGCCTGGTCACCTCCTCAAAGAAGTCTGTCAGGCTTGTTAGACACGATCTGCTCTTCACAAAGCCATGCTGACTGTCCCTGATCAGACCATGTTTCTCTAAATGCCCAGAGATCCTATCTCTAAGAATCTTTTCCAACAGCTTTCCCACCACAGATGTAAGGCTCACTGGTCTATAATTACCCGGACTATCCCTACTACCTTTTTTGAACAAGGAGACAACATTTGCCTCCCTCCAGTCCTCCGGTACCATTCCCCTGGACAATGAGGACATAAAGATCCTAGCCAGAGTCTCAGCAATCTTTTCCCTCACCTCGTGGAGCAGCCTGGGGAATATTCCGTCAGGCCCCGGAGACTTATCCGACCTAATGTATTTTAACAACTCCAGCACCTCCTCTCCCTTCATATCAACATGCTCCAGAACATCAATCTCTCTCATAATTGTCCTCACCGTCATCAAGTTCCCTCTCATTGGTGAATACCGAAGAGAAGTATTCATTGAGGACCTCGCTCACTTCCACAGCCTCCAGGCACATCTTCCCACCCTTATCTCTAATTGGTCCTACCTTCACTCCTGTCATCATTTTGTTCTTCACATAATTGAAGAATGCCTTGGGGTTTTCCTTCACCCTACTCGCCAAGGCCTTCTCATGCCCCCTTCTTGCTCTCCTCAGCCCCTTCTTAAGCTCCTTTCTTGTTACCCTATATTCCTCAATAGACTCATCTGATCTTTGCTTCCTAAACCTCATGTATGCTGTCTTCTTCCACCTGCCTAGATTTTCCACCTTACTTGTCACCCATGGTTCCTTCACCCTACCATTCTTTATCTACCTCACCGGGACAAATTTATCCCTTACATCCCGCAAGAGATCCCTAAACATCGACCACATGTCCATAGTACATTTCCCTGCAAAAACATCATCCCAATTCACACCCGCAAGTTCTAGCCTTATCGCCTCATAATTTGCCTTTCCCCAATTAAAAATTTTCCTGTCCTCTTTGATTCTATCCTTTTCCATGATAATGCTAAAGGCCAGGGTGGGGTGGTCACTGTCCCCCGGATGCTCACCCACTGAGAGATCTGTGACCTGACCTGGTTCATTACCTAATACTAGATCTAGTATGGCATTCCCCCTAGTCGGTCTGTCAACATACTGTGACAGGAATCCGTCCTGGACAGACTTAACAAACTCTGCCCGGTCTAAACCATTTGAACTAATTAGGTGCCAATCAATATTAGGGAAGTTAAAGTCACCCGTGATAACAACCCTTTTATTTTTGCACCTTTCCAAAATCTGCCTCCCAATCTGCTTCTTGGTACCTCTGCTGCTACCAGGGGGCCTGTAGAATACTCCCAATAGAATATGAGAGTAAATTCTCTTCAGAGAAAGTTGTGGACACAGATCATCTCATCACAGGGACTAGCTTCCCTCCATGCACTTTTTCTTGCACCTTGGTACCACAGCTAACATATTCAAAGATCCCATCCACCCCAGAATTTGCTCTTCACTGCTCTCCCATTGGCCATAATGACATCACGTTTTACTCTTAAAGGCACAGGCAGTTATTTTAGCATTACCAGGGTGAATACATGAGTGCACTTTAACAATAAAAGATAATATTCAGCAGGTACCTGGATACACTAAGAAGAATTTCTGACCAAATGAGCCCGTGCCACATGCTTGCACCCATTAACCTACCAACCGGTACGTATTTTTGGAATGTGGGAGGAAACAGGAGCACCCGGAGGAAACCCACACAGCACAGGGAGAACGTACAAACTCCTTATTGGCAGTATTGGGAATTGAACCCCAGTCACTGGTTCTGTAAAGCGTTACTTTAACTGCTACCCTAGAGTGCCACCCAAAAATCTTTTTCTCATTGTAGGAAGTAGCAAAAACAAAATGGCATAGGTTTAACTTTAGAGGGAAGGGGTTTTAAAGAGAATCCAAGGGTGTATGTTTTTAGCACAGAGAGTGGTTGATGTCTGGAACTCACAGTTAAAAGATATGCTGAAAGCAAATGTAACTGAGGTGCTGAGGCATTTGGACAGGCGTTTAAGTAAAGATAGGCATGCGGTCATAACCGCCCCTCCATGCACTCCGTATATACTTCTTGCTGTCTTGGTAACACAGTTAACATATTCAAAGATCCGATCCACCCCAGAATTTGTTCTTCTCCCCTCTCACATCGGGTAGTAGAAAATGGCAGCGTAGTAGCGTAGTGGATCGTATAACGCTTTACAGTACAGGCAATCTGAGTTCAACTCCCATCGCTGCCTGTAAGGAGCGTGTACGTTCTCCCCGTGACCGTGTGGGTTTCCTCCCACAGTCCAAAGATGTTCTGGTTGGTAGGTTAATTGGTCTTTGTAAATTGTCCCGTGATAAGGCTAGGATTAAATTGGGGGATTGTGGCGCCGAGTGGCTTGAAGGGCCGGAAGGCCTATTCCACTCTGGATATCAATAAAATTAAAAAAAGACACCCTGAATGCACATACCACTCGGCTCAAAGACGACAGCTTCTAACCCACAGTTGTAAGACTGTTCCCTGGTGCAATAAATTGGGCTCTTGATTTCACATTCTACCTCATTGTGGCCTTGCAGCCTGCCTGCACTACACTTTCTCTATAACTGTGACACTTCATTCCTCATAAACACAGGAGATTCTGCAGATCATGGAAATCTTGAGCAAAACACATAAAATACAGGAGGAATCAACAGTCAACACTTTGGGCGAAGACCCTTCATCGGGACTGGTGAAGAAGCCAGAATATGAAGGTGCAGGGGTGGCGCTAAGGTGGTGCTAGGTGGGGCTACAGCCCCAGCAGAAATTGCAATAGCCCCACCATAGCACCACCAAGAAATTAACTGCACTGCTTTGCTCTCTCTGTATAGATTTGAATAGAGCTTGTTTCTCCAGTTGATCTAGTGAAACAGCGTTCCCAATTACCATAGCACCCACGTAGCAAAAAAGTTATAAACTCTGTCAGATCCACTCTACACTTCGTTCATTGTCAAAGCCTTGCCGTTGCTGTGCTCATATCAGTTAAGGAACAAGAAATGGAGCGGGATTCGGAAGAGAACGTGGATGAAGCTGCTCTTGGTGCGAGTGGGAATACTGTTAGCGATGTTTGCCAGCAGCCTGAGGAAGGACCCCGTCGGCCAGCATTGAAAAAGTACCCTTCGCTGCTCGCAACAGTTTGGCAACCAGCAAAGGAGTTTTATTCGTGGCTGATTTGACCTGTACTCCTGGCTGGAATATTCGATCACGAAATATACTACATTCTGCTTCACATGCAGGCATTTCCTGTGTGGAGGACATGGGTTCCATTCTGCGTCTACGTTCACTGTCACTGGTTACTGCAACTAGGGGAAAGCTACAGCAGCTTTCAAAACCCACCATGTAAGTGCAGCTCATAAGTTTGCGATGGAGGCATGGACCGAATTCAGATTGGGAAAACAAGACGGTTCGAGATTGGGGAAATATGCTTGACAAAGGACATGCAAAGATTATCCAAGAAAATTGTGAATGTTTGAGAGCCGTGGTTGAGTCTCTACGCTATACTGCGTGCCAAGGCATTGCCCAGCAAGGACACCTGGAGGATGATGGATCTGGCAATAGGGGAAACTTTGCTGAGTTGCACAGTGTAATTGGGAAGTTTGATAAGACCGTAGCTAAAAAAAAAAGAGGAAAATCCTGGAAATGCGAAAAAACACCCATCACGATATCCAAAATGAAATTATGGGTATTATGGCAGATATGGTCAGACGTCAAATAAGTGCAGAAATCAAGGAGGCTGGATATTTTGCCATCATGGTGGATGAAAGTAAAGACTTGAGTAAAAAGGAGCAAATATCAGTGGTGGTGCGGTATTTGAATAATGAAACAGTGCTTGAAGAATTCTTGCACTTCACTCCAGCAGAAGGGTTGGACGCAGAGTCGTTTCTTAAAAGCATTGAACAGACACTCGTCCAGTGTGTTATTGATAAGAACGTGTGTATAGGTCAGTGTTATGACAGGGTGGCAGTGATGTCTGGGTGCAATAACGGGGTACAAGAGAAGTTCAGGAAAGAGGTCCCACAGGCATTATATATACGCTGCCATGCTCACAGACTTAACCTTGTTTTAGTGGATGTTGTGAGCAATGTACCACAAACGGGTGAGTTTTTTGAAACTGTGCAGCTGCTTTACAACTTCTTTTCAAACTCTGTTGCCCACGATCTTTTCATGAAGAAACAGAGAGAACTGGAATCAACTGTACAGCCCGTGGAGTTGAAGAAATTGTCAGATACACGCTGGGCATGGCAGTATACAGCTTTGTGGGCTATAAGGAAATCACTCCCTGCCATTCCAGCTACACTACAGGATATTATGGGTCAAGCAAATGCACAGAGGAAAACGGAGGCCAGAGCTGTAAATGGACTGATTGACAAGCAGTTTGCTTTGCTTCTCACTCTGTTTGAGGATTTATTCCGAGTCACCAAGTTCATGTCAGACCAGCTACAATCTCCCGGTTTGGAGCTTTCATCTGCTGTGGACTTGGCTCAGTCTATTATCGATGCACTCGCAGCAAAACGGGGAGAGGAATCATGGAGTGAAATTCAGGCAAGAGCTAGGGACCTGTGCGTCAAGGCCGGTATACAGAGCAGACCACATGAAAGGAGACAGGCCCAGCCACCCTGCTGCCTACATGATTTTGTTGTTGAGGCCCAAACTGAACGCACACCTGTCACATCCTCTGATGACCTTCACAAACACTGTTTCTATCTGGTTATAGACGGACCTCTGGCTGAAATGAAAAGACAGTTCTCAGTTGAGACTTGGGGTGTTCTGACTGGAGTCTCAGCACTGAGTCCCAAACACAAGTTCTTCCTAGACAAGAATTGTCTTTGGCCAATGGCCCAACACTATGGAGTGATTCTATGCAGAGCTACATCAGGTTCGGCGTCTGCTGGAAACAAAACAAAAGCAAGGACAGATAGTGAATGACACAGTGGAATTTCTAGCTCTAATGAGACCTTACCGCAATGCATTTACAAACTAATCTGCATATCACTGACTCCGCCTGTTACATCTGCCTCATGCAAATTGAGTTTCTCTTGCCTAAGACGTGTCAAAAACTCTTAAGGAATAGCAGCGGTGATGCTCGGAACAGCAACTTGGCCCTTTTGGCCGTAAACAACTGGAGGGCCAAGACACTTGATGTCCAGAAAATCATTGATGCTTTCTCCACCAATCACAACAACAGACAGATTGTGCTTCACTGAAAACATCAATGGTGAGTGCATTTGATTTTTTTTTAAAATTTGGGCCAAGACTAACGCTGATTATTGTTATTATTTTGTGGTGGATACCCCATAGTCCTTATGTTTCCTGCAAATCCTAAAATATTACATTTACTGCTTTTAAGCCTACTGGGTTTGCTTAGATTTCCAAGCAGTGATTCTTTTGATTTTTGTTTAAATTCAATAGCCGAATTAATTGAGGTACTGCATGGTCAGAGTAAGATTTGTTCAAGTCCTGGTAAAGCCTTGCATCTATTGTTTGCCTTATTTGACCTTAATAACGGTGTATCTTTTGGCATTGCTGTCTATGTAATGCGAATAGCAGTGGGTTCGTGTTGTGTTTTTAAGTTGAAAAGCACGTATTTGACGCTGATTGCGGGATTGATGCGTGATTCACGTTGTCCGCTGTTGCTCGGATGCTCTGCTTGTTTTTCTTTATTTATGCTCCATGTAGCCCAAGTGTCTCCGATGCCATTAACACTGTAACAGTTCACTTCTAAATTAGATCTATCAATTGCTGTCGCTTGTGAATCAACAGAGGCATTTATAGTCGGCACATAATGCTTGAAACTGACTTTTTACCACCACGCGTCTGGCCTTGCGAATACATATTACCATACAGTGCATCCCTCAGCACCATCACTGAATCATTTTGCCCCTCCATAGCACCAGCAAGAAAAAATCAGTAGGTGCAGGAGTAGGCCATTCAGCCCTTCGAGCCAGCACCGCCATTCACTTTGATCATGGCTGATCATCCACTATCAGTATCCAGTTCCTGCCTTATCCCCATAACCTTTGATTCCACTGTCTTCAAGAGCTCTATCCATCTCTTTTTTGAAAGCATCCAGAGACTTGGCCTCCACAGCCTTCTGGGGCAGAGCATTCCATATATCCACCACTCTCTGGGTGAAAAAGTTTTTCCTCAACTCCATTCTAAATGGCCTACCCCTAATTCTTAAACTGTGGCTTCTGGTTCTGGACTCACCCATCAGCAGGATCCTGCTTCCTGCCTCCAGCGTGTCCAATCCCTTAATAATCTTATATGTTTCAATCAGAGCCCCTCTCAGCCTTCTAAATTCCAGTGTGTACAAGCCCAGTCACTCCAAGCTTTCAACATATGACAGTCCCACCATCCCGGGAATTAACCTTGTGAACCTCTGCTGCACTCCCTCAATAGCAAGAATGTCCTTCCTCAAATTTGGAGACCAAAACTGTACACAATACTCCAGGTGTGGCCTCACCAGGGCCCTGTACAGCTGTAGAAGGACCTCTTTGCTCTTATACTCAATTCCCCTTGTTATGAAGGCCAGCATGCCATTAGCTTTTTTCACTGCCTGCTGTACTTGCATGCTTGCTTTCAGTGACTGATGTACAAGAACACCTAGATCTCGTTGTGCTTCCCCTTTTCCTAACTTGACTCCATTTACATAATAATCTGCCTTCCCGTTCTTACCACCAAAGTGGATAACCTCACATTTATCCACATTAAACTGCATCTGCCCACTCACCCAGCCTGTCCAAGTCACCCTGCATTCTCATAACATCCTCCTCACATTTCACACTGCCACCCAGCTTTGTGTCATCGACAAATTTGCCCATGTTACTTTTAATTCCCTCATCTAAATCATTAATATATATTGTAAACAGCTGCAGTCCCAGCACTGAACCCTGCGGTACCCCACTGGTCACGGCCTGCCATTCTGAAAGGGACCTGTTAATCGCTACTCTTTGTTTTCTGTCAGCCAGCCAATTTTCAATCCATGTCAGCACTCTGCCCCCAATACCATGTGCCCTAATTTTGCCCACTAATCTCCTATGTGGGACTTTATCAAAGGCTTTCTGAAAGTCCAGGTACACTACATCCACTGGCTCTCCCTTGTCCATTTTCATAGGTACATCCTCAAAAAATTCCAGAAGATTAGTTAAGCACAATGCATATAATGATGAAGTATATTTACATATTTCAAACACTTAATAGGACAAAAGAAAATAACAAATCATTACAGCTATGTGGAGTTGTCTTTTACTCTCACGCTGGGCCCATGGTCTGTGAAAGCACACACCACCTTCTGAACTTCCCTCGAAGTCTAACTCAAACAAACTGGATTTCTCACTGGAGTATTGGGTAATAAATTTCTAGTCACCTGGTATCAACACGGTATCAGGCACATTGAAGATTGTTATAAACAGCAGAAGCAATTTATCTCCTTTGAGGGACTTAAAGATAAATGTAATTTATCTAATAACACATTCTTCTGCTATCTGCAATTACAATCTTTTTTGAGGGACTGTTTGGGTCCATCACTGGTCCTTAAAGGTGCTCCGACATGGAGGTTCTCAGTCGAAAGGAGAATACAACTAAATTTATTTCTAATAGGTATTCTTTATTCCAGGACCAATGCCCAAAGCTTGGTATATACAGATCGAGGGAGAGATGGGAGTCCGATTTGGGCATTGTAATTGATCATCAATGTTGGTCACATCTATGTTTGGAGAGTGTTACCACTCTTATCAACTCTGGATACAGAATGATACATTTTAATTTTTTTACATCAGTTGTATGTCACACCTGAAAAAACACATTAAAATAAACCAGAAATTTCTGACAAGTGTTTCAGGTGTGGCATAGATGTTGGTACCTTTTTGCATTCCACCTGGCTATGCACGAAACTGAGATCCTTTTGGATAGATCTGGTGGGGGGGGGACTGGGGAAGATTCTGGGGATGGATTTCTGGGGAACTTAGCAGGTTTGAAAGTTAACCTCCCCAGGAATAAATCCAAATTTATTAAAATTGCGTTGTCAGTGGCCAGGAAATGCATAGCGGTAACATGAAAATCCGATTCCCTTGTACATATTGATCGTTGGAATAAAGATATGCAAAGTTGTATACCCCTTGAGAAAATTACTTCTACCCTTAGGAATGGACACACTATGTTCATTGAGATTTGGCAACCATATTTGGATTTCTTAAATGCCCAGATTGTTTAATTTATTTATTTTAATTTTTAAAAATTTAATATATCCCTTATTATAAGCTAGTTTCTTTAATTTGTATTTTAAACTGACTCTAAGAGCTGAACGCCTACTCTTCTTTTTCTTTTATTCTCTTTTCTTTTTTCTTCTCTCCTTTCTTTCCTCTGTCTTTTATGTTTTTTCTCCCTCCTTTTTTCTAATGAGGGGAGATGGTATTGGGATAGGTGCTTTTTTTTCTCTTGGACTTATTAGTGTATTTGAATTTTTTTTTTCAATATGTATTAATTCTTGTATTGAGTCCTTATATTTCTTCTTTAAAAAATTAAATAAAATACATAAAAAAAAACCACAATACCCAAAGTTCTTAATATCCGGCATTGTCCTGTGATCATAAAAAAGGCATTTAAAAAGACAAAAGTACCTTTGGTTGGCCCCCGAGAGGCCATTGCATCCAAACGTGCTGCCATCAGGGCACCACGGTCGTGCAACATTATTACAGCTTGGAGCATCAGAGTTCGGAGTTAAGTCCTGGTGTCCTCTGTAAGGAGTTTGTATGTTCACCATTTCCATGTAGGTTTCCTCCAGGTCTTCTGGTTTCCTCCCATGTTCCGAAGACATTGTGGTTGCAGGTTAATTGGTCTTTATAAATTGTCCTGTGATTTGGCTGGGGTTAAATCAGTGGGTTGCTAGGCAGTGGAGCTGAGTGGGCTGGCAGGGCCTGTTCCATGCTCTGCCTCTAAATAAAATAAAATATCATAAAATCTTACCGGGAGTTACCAGAGGAACAGGACCTTACATTCCTCATGGCTGGTCTAGAGCAGATTTGCTTGAACACTCATTTCTACAATTTGCAGTAAACTGCTCCCACTCTATCTCTTTTCTCACTCTCCCTGATCTACCTCGTTCTTCCTTGGCCCCATTTCTTTCCCTCTTCCTCATCTACACCATCAGCCCATCACTCAGAAACTCCTCTCACTGCTTTCCCTCCCTCACTTGATTTGATGCTGTGGTCTCCTTCCAATGAGATTCCATCACTTGCTGCCCCTTGTTGCATCCACCTATCGCCTCTGAGCCTCGATCTCTTCTTCCACTGTTCCCTCCTCCATCTGCCTGTCACCCTTCTCACCTGGATCCACCCATCACCTCCCAGCTCTTGCTTTGCCTCACTTTTTTTTTAAATAATGGGTATCTTCCCACTATCTTTCAGTTCATATTAAGGATCTTGACCTAAAAGGTCGACTGTCCAATTCCCTGATGCCTCCTGACCTGTTTCTTTGGATTATACTTCATGCCTTGAAGCTAGCAGCAAGATTTGTTGAAAATTTAAAAAATGTGGGCGTAGCTCATGGAAACAGGTGTTGTATAATTTATTGTTTGCCTGCTGGGGAGATGAGTCACAATGTGATTAAGAGACTGGATCCATTCAGCTGCAGTCCTCCAGCCGCCCAGGTAATTATGTTATCAGCTGAAATCAACAAACCAACTTGGAACCTGCAGCACCTGTTTATCAGCCCTGCTGTGTCATAGTGTGCTTCAACACAGTATACAGTGCTCAGTCAGTGTGGTGTACATGGATTGTGGGCTTTGGTGAGTACAAGGGTGATTTTACTAAGAATGATCATTTGTTGAATTTGGTTTTAGTCTTTTGGCCTGTAGACGTTCACAGCCTTTGTATGCAGTTACCTCTTGCATTTCTCCACTACCCACACCCCTCCCCCCTTGCAATGTAATGGTCGGACTGTGCCTGTGATCAAGTCATGCAGATTTCTGGGGATTATCGTGACCAGTACCTTGAAGTGGGACAACACCTTACGCCCATCACTAGAAAGACTGAGCAGAAGTTTTTCTTCTTATACCAGGGAACTTAACATCTCAGGGCATTCCTGCTGAATGAATGTGATATGAATTTGCTTAAGACTTCATGTATCTGCTGTTTCTTTATTGCTTTTCATTTAAAAAAAAGTCTGTTTTATGAAAACAAATTTTAAGGCCATAAAATATATGATCAGAATTAGGCCTTTCAGCCCATTGAGTCTGCTCTGCTATTCAATCAGAGGAGATTTATTAATCCTCTCTACCCCACTCTCCTGCCTTCTCCCTATAACTATAGATACGCTTATTAATGAAGAATCTACCAGCCTCTCCATGATGACTTGGCCTCCACAGACTTGCCATCCTCTGGCTGAAGAAATTCCACCTCACGTCTGTTCTAAAGGGGCATTCCTGTATTCTGGGGCTACGTCCTCAGGGCCTAGACTCTTCCCACTATAGGAAACATCCTCTCCACTTCTACTGTATCTAGGTCTTTCAATACTTAATAGGCCTCAATGAGATCCGCCCTTTGTTTCAAATGCTCTCCTGCTTCCTAATATATTTCCTCTTGCCACAGTTTATTAGGGACGCAAATCAACTTTAAATGTTCTCCATTACATATATCTCTCAAAACATTAGCAAATAATTCTCCTCCCCTCTTCTTCTACTCCCCACTCTGGCCATTTACCACTTATCACCTGCCTATCACCTCCCCCTGGGTCCCCTCTCCTTCCCTTTCTCCTATGGTCACTTTCACTCCTATCATATTCCTCCTTCCCAGCTCTTTACCTTTCCTACCCTCCTGGTTTCACCTATCACCCTCCACCCACTTCCCCTATCTTTTTATCCTGGCATCTCCCCACTTCCTGCTCAGTTCTGAAGAAGGATCTTGGCCCAAAGCGTCAAATGTTTGTTCATTTCCATAAATGCTGCCTGACCTGCTGAATTCCTCCAGCATTTTGTGTGTGTTTCATTTGGACTTTCAGTATCTGCAGGATCTCTTGATTACATTTAGTGGAATGAAACAGGCCGAGAGGTGACATTATAGAGCCCGAAAGCACACACTCAGCAATTCAGGAACAGCTTCTTCCCCTCTGCCATATGATTCCTAAATGGACATTGAACCCATGAACACTACCTCACTTTTTAAAAATATATATATTATTTCTATTTTTGCTCTACTTTTATTACTTTATTACTTTATTGTCACCAAACAATTGATACCAGAGCATACAATCATCACAGTGATATTTGTTTCTGTGCTTCGCACTCCCTGCAGTACAAATTGATAGTAAATATAATAAAAATTTAAATTATAAGTCATAAATAGAAAATAAAAAAGGGGAAGTAAGAGCCGGATATTTGGAGGGTACAGCCCAGATCCAGGTCAGGATCCGTTCAGCAGTCTTATCACAGTTGGAAAGAAGCTGTTCCCAAATCTGGCTGTACGAATCTTCAAGCTCCTGAGCCTTCTCCCGGAGGGAAGAAGGACGAAAAGTGAGTTGGCTGGGTGGGTCGTGTCCATGATTATCCTGGAACCACTGCTCTGACAGCGTGCCGTGTATAGTGAGTCCACGGACGGAAGATTGGTTTGTGTGATGTGCTGTGCTGTGTTCATGATCTTCTGCAGCTTCTTTCGGTCTTGGACAGAACAACTTCCGTACCAGGTTGTGATGCACCCTAGAAGAATGCTTTCTACGGTGCATCTATAAAAATTAGTGAGAGTTTCAGGGGACAGGCCAAATTTCTTTAGGTTGCTCAGGAAGTAAAGGTGCTGGTGGGCCTTCTTGGCAATGGACTCTGCTTGGTTGGACCAAATCAGGTCATTTGTGATATTGACCCTGAGGAACTTAAAGCTTCTGACCTGCTCCACCTGCGTACCACCGATGTAAATGGGGTTGTGCAGTCCACTACTTCTTCTGAAGTCAACAACCAATTCCTTCGTCTTGCTGACGTTAAGGGATAGGTTATTGTCTTCGCACCATGCCACCAGGTTCTTAATTTCCTCTCTGTACTCAAACTCATCATTACCCGAGATACGGCCTACAATTGTTGTGTCATCAACAAACTTATATATTGAGTTTGATGGAAACTTGGCTACACAATCATGAGTGTACAGTGAGTACAGCAGGGGGCTGAGTACACAGCCTTGTGGAGCACCAGTGCTCAGAGTGATTGTAGAGGAGAGCTTGTCCCCTATTTTTACAGCCTGGGTCCTGTCTGTGAGGAAGTTGAAGATCCAGCTGCAGATCTGAGTGCTAAGGCCCAGGTTCCGGAGCTTAGGAATCAGTTTATTTGGAATGATGGTATTAAAGGCAGAGCTGTAGTCAATGAAAAGGAGTCTTACATATGCATCTTTATTCACCAGGTGTTCTAAGGAGGAACGTAGGGCCAGAGAGATGGCATTATTTATAACTTATTCAATATGCATATATACTTACTGTAATTGATTGATTCATTCTATCTTTCCATTTATGTATTGCATTGGACTGCTGCTGCTAAGTTGATAGATTTCATGACACATGCCGGTGATAATAAAAAACTGGATTCTGATCCTGAAAATCATGATGGACATGGATAAGATAAATTGCCATAGTTATTTTTTCCCCAGGGTATGGGAGAGTGAAACCAGAGGGTTTAACATGAAGGGAAAGGTTTAAAGGAAACGTAAGAGGTAAAACTTTTACACTGAGAAGAGGCTATATGTAATGAGCTGCCAGAGAAAGTAAAGAGAGAAAAATTAGCTTTATTTGTCACATATGCATTGAAACATCAGAATCAGCATCAGGTTTATTATCAACAGCATGTGACGTGAAATTTGTTAACTTAGCAGCAGCAGTTCAATATAATATAGAATTTTAAAAAAATAAAATAAATCAATTACAGTATATGTATATTGAATAAATTTAAAATTGTGCAAAAACAGAAATACTATATATTTTTTTTAAAAAGTGAGGTAGTGCCCAAGGGTTCAATGTCCATTTAGGAATCGGATGGCAGAGGGGAAGAAGCTGTTCCTGAATCGCTGAGTGTGTGCCTTCAGGCTTCTGTATCTCTTACCTGATGGTAACAGTGAGAAAAGGGCATGCCCTGGGTGCTGGGGGTCCTTAATAATGGACGCTGCCTTTCTGAGACACCGCTCCTTGAAGATGTCCAGGGTATTTGTAGGCTAGTACCCAAGATGGAGTCAATTAAATTTACAACCTTCTGCAGCTTCTTTCAGTCCTGTGCAGTAGCCCCTCCATACCAGACAGTGATGCAGCCTGTCAGAATGCTCTCCATGGTACATCTATAGAAGTTTTTGAGTGTTTTTGTTGACATACCAAATCTCTTCAAACTCCTAATGAAGTATAGTATCATAGCCTGTGGTGAAATATGTCATTTTGTGTCAAATCAATTCATCGAGAATTGTGCTGTGGCTAACCATGACTGCATTTTTTTTCCTTTGGCTTTCCTTTGTTCTCTTTTTGCTCCTCTTTCTTGTTCATTTTTGTTCTTAGTAACACAGCCATAAGCAACAGGCCTTTTGGTTTTCTAAGTGATCCACTATTCATGAACTTCAGCTCATCCGCAATTCTGCTGTCTGTATCCTGCTCCATCGCTTACTCTACTGATCTACATTGCTCACTGGGTCTTTACCATCAAATTTTAAGTGATTATCTTTGTATTAAATAGCTTTGCCTTTCTTTACCTTTGAAAATACCCGCAGTTCCTCCGCCATTTCAGAACCTTCTATTCCACTGCTGAAACTTTGCGTATTAGATTTTGGAGATTCGAGATGAGATTTATTAGTCACGTGCACATCAAAACACACAGGGAAATGTGTCATTTGTGTTAACAACCAACGCAGTCTGAGAATGTGCTGACGGCAGCTCGCAAGTGTCGTCACACCTCTGATGCCAACATAGTATACCCTCAATGTTCAGCAGACACACAAGGCAGACACAACAACAGCAAAACAAACCCATCCCTATTTCCCCACTCCCCAACAGGTCAAGATTCCCTGCCCTCCAGCCCGGGTATTGACCTCAGGCCTCCAACCCAAGGCCTCCAGACCTTGGCCCCAGACTTGCCAACATCAGAATTCCAACATCCGGACCTGCCAGGTGACCATCCCAGCATTCAACACCCTCAGGGATCACTGTCCCTTGTCACTGAGACCCACAGAGCATGGGGATGGCAGGTTTTCATCCTCAGTGAATAAAATAAATTTTATTTTTATTTCCGGGCCAAAATTCCAGACGTGTTTAAAATCTGTAAATATGGGGGACAAGCTCTCCTCTACATTCACTCTGAGCACCGGTGCCCCACAAGGCTGTGTACTCAGCCCCCTGCTGTACTCACTGTACACCCATGATTGTGTAGCCAAGTTTCCATCAAACTCAATATATAAGTTTGCTGATGACACAACAATTGTAGGCTGTATCTCGGGTAATGATGAGTTTGAGTACAGAGAGGAAATTAAGAACCTGGTGGCATGATGCGAAGACAATAATCTATCCCTCAACATCAATAAGATGAAGGAATTGATTGTTGACTTCAGAAGGAATAGCGGACTGCATGAACCAATTTACATCGGTGGTACGCAAGTGGAACAGGTCAAAACTTTTAAGTTCCTTGGGGTCAATATCACAAATGACCTGACTTGGTCCAACCAAGCAGAGTTCACTGCCAAGAAGGCCCACCAACGCCTTTACTTCCTGAGAAAACTAAAGAAATTTGGCCTGTCCCCTAAAACCCTCACTAATTTTTATAGATGCACCGTAGAAAGCATTCTTCTAGGGTGCATCACAACCTGGTATGGAAGTTGTCCTGTCCAAGACCGAAAGAAGCTGCAGAAGATCGTGAACACAGCCCAGCACATCACACAAACCAATCTTCTGTCCGTGGACTCACTTTACACCACACGCTGTAGGAGCAGTGCTGCCAGGATAATCAAGGACACGACCCACCCAGCCAACACACTTTTCGTCCCTCTTCCCTCCAGGAGAAGGTTCAGGAGCTTGAAGACTCGTACGGCCAGATTTGGGATCAGCTTCTTTCCAACTGTGATAAGACTGCTGAACGGATCCTGACCCGGATCTGGGCCGTACCCTCCAAATATCCAGACCTGCCTCTTGGTTGTTTTGCACTACCTTACTTTCCATTTTTCTATTTTCTATTTATGATTTATAATTTAAATTTTTAATATTTACTCATTTTAATTTCAATATTTTTAATATTTGTAATCCAGGGAGTGTGAAGCGCAGATTCAAATATCGCTGTGATGATTGTACGTTCTAGTACCAATTGTTTGGCGACAATAAAGTATAAATCCAACTGAGGCTTGTTGTTGAATCCATGTTGAATTCTTCTGAAGGAGGTGACATACCATAAAGTCTTTGCTGCCGCCTTTTGTAGCACTCTGTTTAAATACCTGGTCCATGATGCAAACTCTCCAAAGTCCCTCTCCTATCGTCTTGTAAAATCTGTTTCTTTGGCTTGTTATTCTTCACATGCGAAATTACCTGCAACATTTGACAGTATCTGAGGCACTGTAAAAAGTAACATCTTTCTATTTTTTTTTCCTCAGATTGATGGAATTTATTCAAAATTAGTTTGCCTAAATTGGATCCAAGTTTTCATTACTTCTCGAGATGGAACTGTTTTCAAAAGGAGGTGATGTATACATTCCTTTCAAGTTGCAAGTTACAGAGTTATTCTCTTATGTAATAGATTAATTGTTATCAAGCACCACTCGAAGGGTTGTTTGTAATGTATTTCAAATTAGCTTTGGCCCACGCCTATGAGAGGGATCAATACAAACTTAATTTTAGTTTTAAGAGGCCACAAAGGACATGGAGGTGTTCACCACAAGGATTTATGATGTTCTCTTTATTTTCCATTTGTTCATGGCCAAAGCAATGGAAAGTTTTGCTCAGCCCATCTACATGTTCCAGAATATGGCAAAACTCCTGCCATATTCTGTCACTCAGTCACTCAGCTCCCAAGCTCAATATACTACTACTTCGTCGACTCAGGCCTAGGGGGCACGATGACGGACTCTCCACTTCTCCCTCTCCCTCCTCAGTGTGTTCAGTTCATCTACATTAACTGCGCTGCTGTCTTCTAGGAGCGTGTTGACCATAGTCTTGGGAGGGCACCCAGGGTTCATCCTCCCGTGCTTGGGCTCCCATATGATGACTAGGCTGGCAGGTAGCTCGGGGTGGCGTAGACAGTGCCCCGCTAGTTGCAGTCTTCTCGCCTCGATTTTAGTGGTGAGCATGGGTAGGTTGTTATAGAGCTTGACGTTCGTCATGTGCTGTTGCCAACTCACGTCAAGAGCCATCCGGAGCATTTGTGTATAGCAACCATATTGCTATACATGAGCTCAATATAGCCTTGGTCCAAACAGGGATAAAAGAGCTGAAGTGTAGAGCACTGTGCGAAAGTCTTAGGCACCCTAGGTATATGCATGTGCATAAGATTTTTGCACAATGCTGTGTATGTGTGTGTGTCAACATGGATCAGAAAACACATTTGTAAATTTGGCCGGGGATGGCGAAGGTGCAGCAGCGTGGGAGGCATGTGGGACAGGTGGCAGAGGAGTGCCAGGGCAGGTGGTGGCGCAAGAGCAGATATACCCAGCCCTGCGACACCAGGTAAGATCAGTTGATTCCATACAATCGGTTTATTGATCATTACAGAATGTCTCTCGGTGGTGGTGGTGGTGGGGTGGGGGGGGGAGGGTGTTTCCCACTCCCTCCCCTCACTCTTGCCCTTTTCCCCAACCATGATTTCCACTCTCTCTGCTTGTTTGCGCTCTCAGTCTGCAATAGAGACCCATGTTAGAATCAGGTCTATCATCATCCACGTATGTCACAAGATTTTTTTTTCTGTAGTAGTAGTACAGTGCAATACATCAAATTACTAAAGTACTATGAGGCACCCCAGCTATATATGTGTGCCTAAGATTTTTGCACAGTACTGTAGAGATGAAGTGAGAGTAACTGCCCATGACATCAAAGTAACATTTGATTGAGGATGGCATGAAGGAGACCTGGCTAAACTGAAACTAGAAGTCAGAGGTTTAGGGTGAAAGGCCATCACATTCATAACCTATCCAAACTTCACTTAAATGTTGAAATCGAACTTGCATGCACCACTTGTGCTGGCAGCTCATTCCACGCTCTGTGAGAAGTTTTCCTCATGTTCCACTTAAACTTTTCACCTTTCAACCTTAAGCCTTGACCTCTGGTTGTAGTCCCACCCACCCTCAGTGACAAAAGGCTACTTGCATTGACCCATCCTGTATACCCGTCATGACACTGCTTATATACCCATCATAATTTTGTATACCTCTGTCAAATCTCCTCTCAATATTTTGCATTCTAATGGAAAATGTCTTAACCTATTCATTCTTTCCTTGCAACTCAGGTCCTCCAGAACCAGTTACACTCTTGTAAATTTTCTCTGTACCCCTTCAATTTTACTTGCATCTTTCCTGTAGGTAGGTGACCAAATCTGTACACAATACTCCAAATTAGGCCTTACCCATGTCTTATACAACTTCAACATAAGATCCCAATATCTATCATTGATTTATGAAGGCTAATGTGCCAAAAGCTTTCTTTACGACCTTATCTATCTGTGACATCATTTTCAATGAGTTATGGACCTGTGTTCCCAGATCCCTTTGTCCTACCACAGTCCTCAGTGCCCTGCCGCTCACCATGTAAGACCTACTCTGGTTGGTCCTACGAAGTGCAACACCTAACACTTTTCTGTATTAAATTCCATTATTCAACCCATTTTTCCAGCTGATACAGATCCATCTACAAGTCATGATAGCCTTCCTTCCTGCTCACTACACCCCCAATCTTGGTGTCATCTGCAAATTTGCTGATCCAGTTAATCACATTATCATCCAGATCAATGATATAGATGACAAGCAACAACCGATCCGGCACTGATCCTTGCAGCATACCACTAGTCACAGGCCTCCAGTCACAGAAGTAACCAACTCCTTATCCATGTGTTAAACTGTATAATCTTCCTAGTTCTGGCCTTACTAGCATGTGGCACAGGTAGTGTTATGAACGGTAACGTTTTAGAAATAAACCAGCAGCAAGAGATTTCACACTGAGTTGGGTTTTAATGTTAAAACCACTATTTCTATTACAAACGTGTAGTATCTACTTATAATATCGTAACTTAACCAAGGTAAACAAATGTTAGCAGTGTTATGTGCATATACAGTGGCATGCAAAAGTTTGGGCACCCATAAGACAAAGGAGCAGAAGTCGGCCAATCAGACCATCCAGCCTGCTCCGCCATTTTATCATGAGCTGATCCATTCTCCCATTTAGTCCCACTCCCTCGCCTTCTCACCATAACCTTTGATGCCCTGGCTACTCAGATACCTATCGATCTCTGCCTTAAATTCACTCAATGACTTGGCCTCCACTGCTGCCCGTGGCAATAAATTCCACAGATTCTCCACCCTCTGGCTAAAAAAATTTCTTCGCATCTCTGTTCTGAATGGGCGCCCTTCAAGCCTTAAGTCATGCCCTCTCATACTAGACTCCCCCATCATGGGAAACAACTTTGCCACATCCACTCTGTCCATGCCTTTCAACATTCGAAATGTTTCTGAGGTCTCCCCTCATTCTTCTAAACTCCAAGGAGTACAATCCAGGAGCGGTGAAATGTTCCTCATATGTTAACCCTTTCATTCCCGGAATCATTCTAGTGAATATTCTCTGAACGCTCTCCAACGTCAGCACATCCTTTCTTCAATAAGGAGACCAAAACGGCCCACAGTACTCCAAGTGAGGTCTCACCAGCGCCTTATAGAGCCTCAACATCACATCCCTGCTCCTATACTCTATTCCTCTAGAAATGAATGCCAACATTGCATTCACCTTCTTCACCACCGACTCAACCTGGAGGTTAACCTTAAGGGTATCCTGCACGAGGACTCCCAAGTCCCGTTGCATCTCAGAACTTTGAATTCTTTCCCCATTTAAATAATAGTCGCCCATTTATTTCTTCTACCAAAGTGCATAACCATATACTTTCCAGCATTGTATTTCATTTGCCACTTCTTTGCCCATTCTTCCAATCTATCCAAGTCTCTCTGCAGACTCTCTGTTTCCTCAGCACTACCGCCCCTCCACCTATCTTTGTATCATCAGCAAACTTAGCCACAAAGCCATCTATTCCGTAATCCAAATCGTTGATGTACAACGTAAAAAGAAACGGCCCCAACATGGACCCCTGTGGAACACCACTGGTAACCGGCAGCCAACCAGAATTCACGCTCTATCCACGTATGTAACTTTCCCGTAATTCCATGGGCTCTTATCTTGTTTAGCAGCCTCATGTGTGGCACCTTGTCAAAGGCCTTCTGAAAATCCAAATATACAACATCCACTGCATCTCCCTTGTCTAGCCTACTTGTAATTTCCTCAAAAAATTGCAAAAGGTTTATCAGGTAGGATTTTCCTTTAAGGAAACCATGCTGAGTTCTGCCTATCTTGTCATATGCCTCCAGGTACTCCGTAACCTCATCCTTGACAATTAACTCCAACATCTTCCCAACCACCGATGTCAAGCCAACAGGTCTATAATTTCCTTTTTGCTTCCTTGCCCCCTTCTTAAATAGTGGAATGTCATTTGCAATCTTCCAGTCCTCCGGAATTATGCCAGAATCTATTGACTTTTGAAAGATCATTTCTAATGCTTCCACAATCTCCACAGCTGCTTCTTTCAGAACACGAGGGTACATTTCATCTGGTCTGGGAGATTTTTCTACCCTTGGACTATTCAGCTTCCTGAGTACTTTCTCTCTCGTAATTGTGACTGCACACTCTTCACTTCCCTGATACCCTTGAGTGTCCGGTATACTGCTGATGTCTTCCTCAGTGAAGACTGATGCAAAATACTCGTTCAGTTCCTCCGCCATCTCCTTATCTCCTATTACAATTTCTCCAGCATCATTTTCTATCCGTCCTATATCTACTTTTACTCTTTATGTACTTGAAAAAGCTTTTTGTATCCCCTTTGATATTATTTGTTAGCTTCCTTTCATAGTTCATCCTTTCCCTCTTAATGACCTTCTTAGTTTCCTTTTGTAAGCTTTTAAAAACTTCCCAATCCTCTGTCTTCCCACTAATTTTTGCTTCCTTGTATGCCCTCTCCTTTGCTTTAACTTTGGCTTTGACTTCTCTTGTCAGCCACGGTTGCATCCTTTTTCCATTTGAAAATTTCTTCTTTTCTGGAATATATCTGTCTTGCACCTTCCTCACTTATCGCATAAACTCCAGCCACTGCAACTCTGCCGTCCTTCCTGCTAGTGTCCCTTTCCAGTTAACTTTGGCCAGTTCCTCTCTCACGCCAGTGTAATTTCCTTTACTCCACTGAAATACCGACACATCGGATTTCGGCTTCCTTCCCCTCAATCTCTCTAATCATCTCTGGTTCATTACACAATACCCAATCCAGTACAGCCGATCCCCTAGTGGGCTCAACAACAAGCTGTTCTAAAAAGCCATCTCGTAGACATTCTACAAATTTTCTCTCTTGAGATCCAGTCCCGATCTGATTTTTCTAATTCACTCACCTGTTAAAATCCCTGCAATTATCATAACACTGCCCTTCTGACAAGCCTTTTCTATTTCCTGTTGTAATTTGTAGTCCACATCACTGCAGCTGTTAGGAGGCCTGTATATAACTTCCATCAGGGTCCTTTTACCCCTGTGATATCTTAGCGCAACCCATAAAGATTCTGCATCTTCTGATCCTATGTCACCTCTTTCTAATGATTTAATATCATTTCTTACCAATAAAGCCACGCCTCCCCCTCTGCCTACCTGCCTATCCTTCCGATACACCGTGTATCCTTGGACGTTCAGCTCCCGGAGACATGCATCCTTTGGCCACATCTCAGTGATGGCCACGATATCATACCTACCAATCTGTAGCCATACGACAAGATCATCCACTTTATTCCTTATGCTGCGTGCATTTAAGTATAACACCTTAAGACCAGTATTTGGTACTTTTCGCTTTGATTTCACTGCAACTTTATTGCACTGCAACTCATCCCAATGGCTGCAAGTTTGCCCCATCAGCTGCCTGTCCTTCCTGACATTTTTACTGCTCACTATCTTGGATTTATTTCTGTTTTCCCCCACCTCTGCTCTATCATTCCGGTTCCCATCCCCCTGCCAAATTAGTTTAAACCCTCCCTAACAGCTCTATTAAACTTTCCCGCCAGGATATTGGTCCCCTTCAGGTTCAGATGTAACCTGTCCTTTTTGAACAGGTCATACTTCCCCCAGAAGAGATCCCAATAATCCAAGAATCTGAAGCCCTGCCCCCTGCACCAGTCTCTCAGCCACGCATTCATCTGCCTGATCCTACTATTCTTGCCCTCGCTAGCACGTGGCACCGGTAGCAATCCGGAGATTACTACCCTGGAGGTCCTGGTTTTCAGCTTCCTTCCTAACTGCTGGAAATCTCTCTTCAGGACCTCCTCCCTTTTCCTATCTATGTCATTGGTACCAACATGTACCAAGACAACTGGCTGCTCGCCCTCTCCCTTCAGAATATTCTGGACCCGATCTGAGACATCCTGTACCCTGGCATCTGGGAGGTAACACACCATTCGGGTATCTCTATCAGGTTCACAGAATCTCCTGTCCGTTCCCTGACTATGGAATCCCCTATGACTACCGCATTCCTCTTCTCCCTCCTTCCCTCCTGCACAGCAGCACCAGGCTCAGTGCCAGAGACCCGGTCACCGTGGGCGTCCCCTGTCAGGTTATCCCCCTCAACAGCATCCAAAATAAGATGCTTGTTGCTGAGGGGGACAGCCACAGGGGTGCTCTCCACTATCTGGGCATTTTCCTTCCCTCTCCTGACAGTCACCCAGTTTTCTAACCCCTGTAGCCTAGGGATGACTACCTCCCTGTAGCTCCTGTCTATCACCTCTTCACTTTCCCTGATAAGCAGTAGGTCATCAAGCTGCAGCTCCAGATCCCTAACACGGTCTCTGAGGAGCTGCACCTGGCGCAGATGTGGCCATCAGGGAGGTGGAGGTCTCCCAGGATTCCCACATCTGACACCCTGAACAAAGCACTAACCCCTGGTCAAAATTTCTGCTACTGTGAATAGCTAAGCGAGTAAAAGATGAACTGATCTCCAAAAGGCATAAAGTTAAAGATGACAACATTTCTTTAATATTTTAAGCAAGAAAACTTTTTTATTTCCATCTTTTACAGTTTCAAAATAACAAAAAAGGAAAAGGGACCGAAGCAAAAGTTTGGGCACCCTGCATGACAGCACTTAGTAACACCCCCTTTGGCAAGTCTCACAGCTTGTAAATGCTTTTTGTAGCCCGCTAAGAGTCTTTGAATTCTTGTTTGGGGGATTTTCGCCCATTCTTCCTTGCAAAAGGCTTCCAGTTCTGTGAGATTCTTGGGCCATCTTGCATGCACTGCTCTTTTGAGGTCTATCCACAGATTTTTGATGATGTTTAGGTCACGGGACTGTAAGGGCCATGGCAAAACCTTCAGCCTGCACCTCTTGAGGTAGTCCATTGTGGATTTTGAGGTGTGTTTAGGATCATTATCCTGTTGTAGAAGCCATCCTGTTTTCATCTTCAGCTTTTTTACAGACGGTGTGATCTTTGCTTCCAGAATTTGCTGGTATTTAATTGAATTCATTCTTCCCTCTACCAGTAAGTGTTCCCCGTGCCACTGGCTGCAACACAAGCCCAAAGCATGATCGATCCACCCCTGTGCCTAACAGTTGGAGAGGTGTTCTTTTCATGAAATTCTGCACCCTTTTTTCTCCAAACATACCTTTGCTCATTGCGGCCAAAAAGTTCTATTTTAACTTCATCAGTCCACAGGACTTGTTTCCAAAATGCACCAGACTTGTTTAGATGTTCCTTTGAACCTTTTCAGTAGAACTTTTTGAAGCTGAAGGTATTGCCATAGCCCTCACAGTCTCCTGACCTAAACATCATTGAGAATCTGTGGATAAACCTCAAAAGAGCACTGCATGCAAGACGGCCCAAGAATCTCACAGAACTAAAAACCTTTTGCAAGGAAGAATGGGTGGAAATGCCCCAAACAAGAAGTGAAAGACTCTTAGCTAGCTACAAAAAGTGTTTACAAGCTGTGATACTTGCCAAAAGGGGTGTTACAAAGTACTGCCATGCAGGGTGCCCAAACTTTTGCTTTGGGGCCTTTTCCTTTTTCGTTATTTTGAATCTGTAAAAGATGGAAATAAAAAGTTTTCTTCCTTAAAAATATTAAAGTAATTTGTCATCTTTAACTTTATGCCTTTTGGAAATCAGTTCATCTTTTACTCGTTTAGCTATGCACAGTAACAGAAATTTTGACCAGGGGTGCCCAAACTTTTGCATGTATGTGTGTAAATATAGCTCCCAAACTATGTTGAGCTTGGGGAAACAAAGGCTTAGAGTCTTGATATGGTAAAGTAGGAAAGTTCAATTCATCCACGGAATGAATGATAGGAGAGAGATATTTGTAATCCAGGGTGAAACGTAGAGAAAAGGTGGTTACGTCGAATTTAAACGAAAGTATCGTCGTTGAAGATCTTGTCTGTCATATCATCCCAAATCCATGTATGAGTTATCACCAAAAGTGACCTGTCACAGGGATATCGTCTTCAAGTGGTTGCCGCACAACATACCCAGGCAAGGGTTAACATATAAGTGGTCTCCACAGGATATTCCGAAAAATCCACTCCTTTGGATTAGACAAAGTGACAGTCCCATATTTGTTGTGCACCATGTGCCGATATTTAACCCAATCTTTTTGGCTTAAAAGAGTTTCAAACCATCGTAGTGACCATCTGAAGTTTCAGCAGCTGGTCTCCTTTTTTTCTCCTCCCCCTCTCCCCCTCCCCTGTCAGTAGTGTCAGCTTGTGACTGACATCATAGCCCCGCCTCACTTAGGTGCTCTTAAAGTGACAGTCCACAGTAAACGAAACCTGCGGGTTCCTAACAGTACAATCCCGAGCTCACATCCCTGGAGGTCCTGCCCTTTTAACTTAGCACCTAACTCCCTTTGCAGAACCTCATCACTCATCCTACCCCTGTCGTTGGTACCTAAATGGACCACAACTTCTGATGGTTCACCCTCCCACTTATGAATGCTGAGGACTCGAACTGCGATGTCCCGCACCCTGGCACCCAGGAGGCAACATTCCATCTGGGAATCTCATTCTCACCCACAGAACCTCCTTTCTGTTCTCATGATTAACAATTCCCCTATCACCATAGGTCGCCTCTTCTCCCCACTTCTCTTCTGAGTCACAGAGGCAGACTCAGTGCCAAAATCCAACTGTTGCAACTTTCCTCTGGTAGGCCATCCCACAACAGTATTCAAAGTTAAGTATTTATTGTTCAGGGGATGGCCACAGGGGTACTTTGCTCTGGTTCCTTAACCCCTTTCCCCTTCCTGATTATTACCCACTTTCCTGTGTCCTGCACCTTGGGTGTAACTACCTCTCCATATGTCCTGTCTATCACCCCCTCAACCTCTCGAAGGATCCGGATTTCATCCAGTTCCAGCTCCAACTCCTTAACGCGGTTTGCTAGAAGCTGCAGCTGGGGGCACTTTTCACAGGCGTAGTTGTCAAAGACACTGAAGGTCTCCCTGCCTTCCCAATCCCACAGGAGGAGCTTCCACTATCCCGCCTGGCATCTCTACTGTCCTAACTGTGCAAATGTAAAGGGAGGAGGGAGGATGTTCTCTACCTACAGCTTTGTTTTTGCCTTCTCTGACTGAAGCCTCAAAATGTCCACTCTGACTCTGTCCACTCTGATGGTGGCTGCTCTGCCTGCCCCTGCCTTCCTTTAATTTGTTCTTGCTAATCAATCCCAAATGCCGCCTGGCCGCTACTCAAAGCCCTACAAAACTGCCACGAGTTACTGCCTTTAATAGTCGATAAGTGAACCTGAGTGAATTATATCCTCTCTAGCTTTTGATCTCTCTGACTGGTTGCTGGTCAAAGATATCTTGCCTTTATCCTCAAATGAGGCTATAGTCAGAAGTGGAGATAAACTAGCCTAAACCTCTCTGCTTTTTTCACCTTCACCCCCAAAACTTTAAGGTGTTATATAAAACTAATCTCTGTGATCAAGACTTGTCAACCTCCTCTTTTATCTCCAGGAGTTCTGTGTTGATTCTCATCTGTAACAGTTGCATGTCTACTTGCCAGTGTATAAATTTGAACAAAATGGATTTAGTGTCGGAGTAGTGGAAGTGGGTGCTGGAGGATAGGCATAGAACAATGGACTGAATGGGCTAGACTATGCAGATGAATAGTTTAGCACATACTAGATGGCCAGAGAGCCTATTTCTGTACTGTGGTGTTCTATGACTCTGTATCTCAGAGTGGTATATAGTGAGATATGATTTACTTTGAACTTTGAGTCTATGACACTGACACCACGACAGCACGGCAGTCAGTGCAAAACTATTACAGCTCGGGGCGTTGAAGTTTGGGGCTCAGTCCCAGCATCCTCTAAAAGGAGTTTCTACGTCCTCCCCCATGGAATGAGTGGGTTTTCTCCCACAGTTCTAAGATGTACCGGTTATGAGGTTAATTGATCATTTCAAATTGTCCCATGATTAAGCTAGGGTTAAATCGGGTTGCTGGGCAGCATGGCTCGAAGGGCTGGAGGTTCTGTTCTGCGCTGTGTCTCTAAATAGAATAAACCATATTGTTCTATCAGACCATCCACCACGGGGAGAAAATGGTAGCATATGAAAAGTCAAATTTGTAGTGTCTTAAAGACGAAACATGAGGATTGGCACAAAATATTCTCCCGATGTCTCTTTAATGGGTGTTTAATCTCTGATGGTTTCAAGGAGAACAGGGAGAAATAGGGAAATAAGACTGAGACCAAGAATGGATCGACTATGACCTTACTGAGTGGGAAAGCAGGTTTAAGGAGTATACTTCTTACTTTGGGGTTTCTTTTGTTTCTCTCTACCTTCAAGCTAATGAGTTGTATTTTTTTAATTTCAAGGATGATCATTCATAATAAAAATACAGAACAAAATGTATAAAAGCTTTTACAATGATGGTCAATACATTCAGTGGTGTTAACAATTCCTTTTAAATTATGGTATCATTGCCACTTATGTGGTCCTCTGGGGTGATATATCTATATATGAGGGGCTTCAACACCCATCTCAGCCCCTCCATGTGTAGCAGCAGTAAAAGCCCAGACTGTGGACCTTTCCCACAGAGCTTTTGTGTTGGCTGCACCGACCTTCAGCAGATCCTTCAGCATCTACTCCTTGCCAGCTGGCAGCATTCCTCTACGGCATCTCAATGTGCTGCCAGATCCTCAAGTTTTGGGCAGACTTTCACTAAGGTTATTCCACCGGCAGTTGATGAGAACATAAGAAATAAGAGCAGGAGTAGGCAATCTGGCCCATTGAGCCTGCTCCACCATTCAATAAGATCATGGCTGACCTGACCATGGACTCATCTCCACCTACCCGTCTTTTCCTCATAACCCTTAGTACTATGCAAAAAGCTATCCAACTTTGTCTTAAATATATTTACTGAGGTAGCCTCCACTGCTTCATTGGGCAGAGAATTCCACAGATTAACCACTCTTTGGGAAGAGCAATTCCTCCTCATCTCCGTCCTAAATTTAGTCCCCCAAATCTTGAGGCTATGTCCCCTCGCTCTAGTCTCACCTACCAGTGTAAGTAACTTTCTTGCCTCTGTCTTATCTATTTTTTTTCATATATTTCTATAGGATCTCTTCTTATTCTTCTGAATTCCAGTGAGTACAATCCCAGGCAACTCAATTTCTTCTCATAGCCGAACCCTCAAATCTCTGGAATCAACCTGATGAACCTCCTCTGTACTGCCTCCAAAGCCACTATATCCTTCCTCAAGTAAGGAGACCAGAACTGCACATAGATGTGGCCTCACCAGTACCCTGTACAGTTGCAGCATAGCCTCCCTGCTCCCTAATGTTCGTCTTGGTTTGTGACCCTTGCAAAAAGCCCAAAGATCAGAAAGTCATTTGTTGTGCTGCAGCTTGGGATGAAAAGGACTTTTGCATCTGTCTCCACACCCTCTGAGCAAATCCTCTGCAAAGAGGTGTGCGACTGTCTGTTTCCCACCACTGCTGTCCCAAGGGGTGATATTTTGGCTGTCACAGGAAGGCTCTGACTGTGATAAAGAGATGCAAGTATCCATTAGCTGGCTCAAAAATTCAGCTTGGTTGGGAGAGGTTTGGAAAGCAAATGGACACGTGACTATAGGTCACAGCAATCTGTACTGTCACTATGGAGACTGGGATCATTTAAACTGCTCCTGTCTTCACAGTAAGCCGAGGGCACTGAAAAGTTCATCTAAGAATTTCAGTAATTAATTAATTTCAGTAGTGATCTCCAGAGATTCTTTAAATTTCTGTAAACAGCGTTTGACAACTGGAGTTCCACTCCTGATTAAGGAAGGAACTTGAACACCTCTAAAGAAAAACTAACCAATCAAATATAATGTTACTTTTCCTTTGGGCTGAAATATTTGTAGGAAATTAGATGAATTTTATGTTTAAAATAACAGAAAAGAGCATTACCATTTCTCCATCCTTATGTGTACAGGATTATACTGTAATGTATTAAGCTGCTTAAGCAGATCTGCACTGTATTAAACCATGAGAAAGCATTAGACCATGAAGTGGGGAGAGGAAATCACACAGATGCTTTCAAAATCATTTTAGTAAAAAAAAAGGTTTATTCAGTAGTCTTAAGCCTCTGTGTGTCTATAAGCAGGAATGCCCAGGTCTACAGAAAGTAGTGGACACAGTCCAGTTCATCACTGGCAAAGCCCTTCCCACCATTGGACGTATCTACAAGAAACACTGCCACAAGAAAGCAACATCCACAATCAAGAATCCTCACCATCCAGGCCATGCTCTTCTCACAACTGCTATCAGGAAGGGGGTACTGGAGCCATGGGTCCCACACCTCAAGGTTCAGAAACAGTTATTACCCTTCAAACATCAGGCTCCTGAACCAGCTTGGTCAACGTCACTCACCTCAACACTGAACTAATTCCACAACCAATGGACACACTTTCAAGCATTCTACAACTCCTATTCTCATAATATGTTTATCTATCCATCTATTTATCTATTTGAGAGCTGAGAAACAATGCTAAGAGGTAAATGAATGGCAAAGAATGCAAGGACAAAAAGATGGCACCTCTGAAATATCACATAGTTAATATAAGGAAAATTCCCTAGATAGAAAGAAACTAGTTAATAGCCTACTTAATTAAAACAATGACATCACATGGGTAATATGCTAATACTTAGCCAATAAAAAAATGACAAAGGTGACAAACCAAGCAACATGCACAAAATGCTGGAGGAACTCAGCAGGCCAGGCAGTATCCATGGAAAAGAGTAGCAGTTGAAGTTTCAGGGCAAGACCTTGAGCTTTTGTGCATGTTGATTGGATTTCCAGCAAGAGCAGATTTTTTCATCAAAAGTGATAAACTGTTAGCTTAACTGCTATAATGCTTTCTGGCAGTAAGTAAGGATGAACCACCACATATGGTGAAAAATACATGAGTTTGTTCAAAGGCACAAATCTTATAAAAAGTGTTATATATAAAAAAAAATGGTGTCCAGCAACTCCTTCAGTACACTGATGTGATGAAATAGAATAGTACCACACAGGAACAGGCTTCAACCCATAACATGGTGCTGAAGGAATTAAATTGGTAATCAAGTGACTAACTAAATTAATCTCTTCTGCTTACACAATGCCCATATCCTTCCATTTTCCTCACGTTCATGTGCCTACGTAAATATCTCTTAAAAGTCTCTAATGTTTCTGCCTCTACCACCATTCCAGGCAATACAATCCATTCACCCACCACACTCTGTACAAAAAAAACTTGCCCCTCATCTCCTTTGACATGACCCCCTCTCACCTTAAATGCATGACCTCTGGCATTAGACATTTCAACCCTTGGGAAAAGGTACTGCCTGTCTAATTTATCTGTCCCTCTCACAATCATATAAACCTCCATCAGGATCTCCCCTTAGCCTCAGTTGCTCCAGAGAAAACATCCAAATTTGTCCAAACTCTTGCCAGAGCACATGACTTCTAAACCAGGCAGCATCCTTGTAAACCTCTTCTGCACCCTCTATAGTATCAACTTCCTTCCTACAATGGGGTGATTGATACTGAATGCAATACTCCAGCTGAGGCCTAACTAGAGTTTTACAAAGCTGCAACATAACTTCCTGACTTTTGAACTCGATGTCTTGACTAAAAAAGTCAGGCAGACCAAATGCCTTCTTAACCACTCTGTCAACCTGTGTAGCCACTTTCAGGGATCAATGAACTTGGACACCAAGATCCCTCTGCTCATCAACACTGTTAAGGAACTTGCCTTTAACAGTGTACACTTGACCCACTAAAGCGTAACACTTCACATTTGGCTGGATTAAATTCCATCAACCATTTCTCTGCCCATATCTGCAACTGATTAATAACCCATTGTATTATTTGCCAGTATTCTACACTGTCTACAACACAAATCTTTTTATCATCTGCAAACTTACTAACCCACCCATCTACTTTCTCATCCAGGTGATTTATATACATGACAAACAGCAAGGGTCCTAGTACATATCGCTGAAGAACACCACGGATCACAGACATCCAGATAGAATAAGTTCCTTCGACCAATACCCTTTGATTCTATGGGCAAGCTGTTTCTCAATCCAAGCAGCCAATTCACCATGGATCCCATGCATATTAATCTTCTGGATGAGTCTCTCATGAGGGACCTTGTCAAAAACCTTACTTAAATCCATGTAGACAACATCCGCAGCTCTACCTTCATTACTCACCCTTGGCAACTCTTCAAAAACCTCAGTCAAGTTAGTAAGACATGACTTGCCTCGCACAAAGCCATGCTGGCTCTCCCTAATTAGGCCATGGTTTTTCAAATGTTCATAAATCCTATCCCTAAGACTTCTCTCCAGTAACTTCCCTTCCACTGATGTGAGACTCACTGGTGTACAGTTTCCAGAATTGTTCCTGGTTCCCTTCTTGAATAAGTGCACAACATTAGATACGCCCAGTCCTCCGGGACCTCACCTGTGTCTAGAGAGAACATGAAGATATTGCTCAAGGTCCCAGCAGCCTCTTCTCTTGCTTCTCTCAGTAACCAGGGTTATAGCCCATCAGGCTCTGGGGTCTTAGCCACCTTAATGCTCTTTAATATATCCACCCTTGTCCTTCCAACTTGCTGGAACATACCTGTCCTTTACTCTGTGCACCTGGTCTTTATACACACTCCACATGTCAGATGTAGTCTTGGGCAAAATCAGCTATTCCCAATTAACTCTCCCTAATTCTTGCCTAATGCTTTTGTAATTCACCCTGCTCCAGTTTAATACTCTCCTGAAAGGTTCATACTTATCCTTATCTATAGCTGTCTTAAAACTTAAGGAGTTGTGGTTACTGTTCCCTAACTGCTCACCCACTGAAAGATCGGTCCGCTGGTCAGGCTGATTACCAGGTCCAGCACAGCCCCTCCTCTTGTTGGGCTATCTTATTGCAGACATCCCAACTCATTTCAGGGAGGTAGCATCATCAATTTGCGGGAGACTTCCGAGAGAGGTGGGATGTCTGCAATAGAGTAGCTCCTTAGCAGCTAGCCAGCTAGTTTAAATAACGTTAGCGATGCTAATGAACAAATGACACCTGTTAAACTCACCTCAACATGTCTTTTACAGTCTTAACCCACCATGGGCAATAGAAAACTCACTGTTGCAAACAGTGCAGCGAGCAACACTGTCATTATTTTGACCCCTATTAGGCAGGGGTACACTTTACTGTAGTCTGGAGTGACGTACGTTTTATATTTTTTTGGAACACTCTGCCATGGCGCACTCTCTCTCTCTCTCGTCGCTCACTCGCTCTCTCTCTCGCTCTCTCGCTTGCACACTCACTCTTTCACTCTTGCTTTCGCTGGTGCGTTCTCGCTTGCTCGCTCACTCTCGCTTGCTCTCGCTTTCTCTTGCTTTCTCTCTCGCGCTCTCTCTTGCTTTCTCTCACTCGCTCTCAAAAAAATTGATTTCCGTGGTATTGTATATAATTTGCAGGCATCAGGGAGCCACTATTAATATGCAGGAGAGGTGGGATGTCTGATATTGGTTTAATAAACCCTCCTGAGTGCACCTAATAAATTCTGCCCATCTAATCTTCTTGCACTCAGAAGGCCCCCATTTATATTATGGAAGTTGAAGTCCCCCATGAGAACAGCCCTATTGTTTTTATACCTTTCCTTAATCTGCCTACATATCTGTTCAAGAGTACTCCGGAGGCTATTGAGGGTTTGTAGTACAATCCTATCAGAATGATGGTACACTTCCTATTTTTGAGTTCTACCCATATAGACTCAGTGAATGAACCCTCTATATGTCCCCTCTAAATGCAGCTGTGATGTTGTCCCTAATTCATAGTGCAACTCCCCCACCTCTTTTAATTCCTCTCTGTCTTTTCTAAAACATTGAAACTCTAGGACATTAAGGACCCATTCCTGTTCCTCTCTCAACTAAGTCTCTGTGATGGCCACAACATCATAGTTCCATGTACTGATCCATGCTCTAAATTCATCACCTTTACCTTTACCTATAATATTCCTAGCATTAAAATACACATACTTCAAACTGTTCATCTTATCATATCTATGAGCTTTCTTCTTCCTGTTTTTACAGGCCCTAACATCTCCCTTTCTCTCCGTCCCTCCACTCTCTGATGTGGTGATCTGGTTCCCATTCCCCTGCCAAATTGGTTTAAACCCTCCCAAATAGCACTCACAAACCTCCCTCCCAGGTTCCCCTCTCGTTCAGGTGCAACAAAAGCCTCTTGTACAGTCCTCCCTATCCCAACCTGAGATCTTCAGACCCCTCAGTTAGAGGCAGGGGTCCATGGCATAAAAAAAAGTTTGGGAACCCCTGCTCACAGTCTCCCACTTGCACTATTACTATTTCGGAGAGAAACTCCATAAATGCTGGAATCTGGAGCCAAAAATTGGGAAAAAAAATTGCTGGGGGAACTCAGCAAACTGAGCAGCTTCTGAGGAAGCAGAGAGATGGTTGATGTTTCATGTTGAGACATTATATCAGGACTGTGAAATTTAAAATATACTACAAGTGCTGTAAGTATGAGGTAAAACAGAATGCTGGAAACACGCTGAGATGAATCATCATTTGTAGAGACAGAAAGCAAGTTAACTTTGCTTTATTTTTTGTTCATTAGAAACAACCAGATCTGACACAAATTGGCGAGGCTCATATCTCTGGCTGCTGAAATTAATATTGGCTTCAGAAGGCTGTGGCTTGCCTAAGCTGAAGATGAGATCTGTTTCTTGAGCTTAAATTGGGCTTCATTGGAGGGAGTGTGGGAGGCCAAAGACTGAGAGATCAGAGTGGGACTGAGCAGCTGAAATTAAAAGTTAGAAGCTCAGAATCTTGCTAGCAATTACCTTTTCTTTTAGTCAACCATTTCAGAAATCGAAAGGTTTCTAAAGATTAGTTTTATTTGACATACAAAAGTGAGATGCATCGTCTTGCGGCAATGACGAGCACAGTCCGAGAATATGCTGTGGGCAGCTCGCAAGGCGGCGCCACGCTTCCGGCGACAACATAACTCACTAACCCTAACCAATATGTTCTTGGAATGGGAAAGGAACCTGAAGCACCTGGAGGAACATGGTCATGAGGAGAACATGGAAACTTATTCCAGTGGTGGGAATCAAAGCAATATCACTGGTGCTTTCAAGATGACTGCTACACTTCCCCACTGCCTTTTTTCTATGATTAAACAAGCAAAAATCCATTTTTTGAAATTAACTGAAGTTTGTTGAAACTTTGTAAATTCTACATAAACAATAAAAAGGAGACTTACTTTAATTGCTTTCCCAAAATTACAGGTGTAGGGAAAACTCTACTTGATCTCTTTGTTCATTTTTCATTTCCTGAATTTGCACTGAATACTGCCAAAGAAGATTGCTCAGTGTTTCTCTCCTCCAGAACACTGTCAGGGCTTTGCTACCCTCTTCTGCAACCCACTCTCCCTCAGATGTCTGCATGCACCCACACGCTTAATTCCCTCCCAATGTCCCTTTCCCAAGTCCTAATATCCGTGGCATTGGCTTGGCGGCCCTTATTGCCTGGATACCATTAACTGGGGACAGTTGATAATGCAAAATGCAGTGCACTTTGAATATTTTTTAATTATATATTTTTTCTTAGATTGGAAGACTGTGTTGAAGACATTTGTCCAAACCAATTGTGTCCAAGTAGGAGCTGGATTTTTCTTTCACGTTATCACGGAACTGGTTTCAAAAACAGGTAAGACAAACCATTTAATAGATTTTCCTTCAACTGATGGTAAATTATTACTTAAAACTGTCTGATAAGGTCTAAAATATCCTCTACCTCCAATATTGGGTGGAGTGATTGTTGAATCATTTTGGTAAACCAGTCAATCAGACAATAACCCTTTTAGCATGTAGACTTGATGTGATCATACATTCTGGCCAAGATGGTGTCGAACTGCATCTCCATCGAGTTTGTGGGCTCGGGCTTAGTTTGTTTTTAGGTTCATTGTGTTGAATTCTGTTGTTTTTAATCCAGGATTCTTCTGGAAGTCAAGAAAGAGGTATAAAACATGTTGCTTCATGAAGGTTTTATGAACTGCTAATAGAACAAAGAGGAGAACTGATGCCCTCAGTTATCTGTTCGCGTGTAACTTAAGATTTTGTAGTTGGTTTCATGACTTTGGCCATTGTCTTAATTCAGTCTTGTGTAACACTTAATTCGTACATACTTTTTATTACTTTTACCGGACCCGGCTGATGACGTAGTGGCATCAGCGTTGGACTTGGGGACCTTTTCAGTTCGAATCCAGCTGGCTGCCCTGCACGCTTTCCACCCATGCTGGGCTATGAGCTGGTGATCTCTTTGGAAACTCACCCGGCAGAAGGCAATGGCAAACCACTGCTGTAACTTGCCTCGTACGCGGTTCCCCACTACGTCAGAGAGGCGTGGAGGGAAATCGTCCGCTAACCAGAGAAACTCCGGATGCGATGTACCTTTCTTTTACCGTGATCTCAAAATATTAGCAGATTGCAACCAAAGTTTAAATAGATATCCCTGCAAACAAAATAATAGATTGCAAGCAGTAGATTCACAACCAAAATTTCACTAGTTTACCATGCAACCAAAATTTCAATAGGTTGTCCTGAAACCGAAATATTATCTCATACCCTACCTACTTGTATGGCTGAGCTGATATTAATTTCAGTACTCATCTTGATTTTTACAGATCTGCTTTCTCAAAACAGCAACATAGTAGCTTCCTCATTCCAACCACCGTCTGATGATGTATTGAAGCTAGAGTTAGGTTTTCTCCCGGACAATTTGGAATTGGGAGAAGCTCTTACCTCCCTTGCTTAGGCATCAAAAATTACCACTTCATTTGAGATTCTTCCAAGTTCTTAGATTTTCACAACTATCCTGCCAACTACACCAAATTGTTGAGTTCTTTTGCTTTTAATCCAAGGTTCTTTCAGAGATCAAGAAGAAGGCATAAAACTTTTTGCTTAACAATCTTTTTATTAAGTGCTAATAGAGCAGAGAGAATTAAATATCCCAATAGTTGGAAAGATGTTGCAGTTGATTGTTAGGGATGAGGTTTCAGGGTACTTGGAGGCACATGAAAAAATGGGTCAAAGTCAGCATTGTTTCCTTCAGGGAAGATCTTGCCTGACAAATCTGTTGGAATTCATTGAGGAAACAGACAAAGGAGAATCAGTGGATGTTGTGTACTTGGATTTTCAAAAGGCCTTTGACAAGGTGGGACATATGAGGATGCTTAGGAAGATAAGATCCCATGGTATTACAGGAAGGGTACTAGCATGGAGAGAACATTGGCTGATTGACAAGGGTGAGAATGAAGGGAACTTTTTCTGATTGGTTGCCCGAGACTTGCGGTGTTCTGCAGGGATCTGTGTTGGCACTGCTTCCTTTTACATTGTATGCTAGTGATTTGGATGATGGAATTGATCACTTTGGGGCAAAGTTTGTGGATGACACAAAGATAGGTGCAGGGGTAGGTAGAGTTGAGGAAGCAGAGAGTCTACAGAAGGACATAGACAGATAGGGAGAATGGGCAAAGAAGCGGCAAATGGAATATAATGAAGGGAAGTGGATGAAATTTGGCAGAAGGAAGAAATGCATAGACTATTTTCTAAATGGGGAGAAAATTCAAAAATCTGAGGTGCTAAGGGACTTGAGAGTCCTTATGCAAGTTTCCCTAAAGGTTAACTTGCAGGTTGAATCAGTGGTAAGGAAGACAATTGCAATGTTATCAATCATTTTGAGGGGACGAGAACGTAAGAGCAAGGATGTAATGCTGAGGCTTTACAAGTCATTGGTCAAATTGCACTTGGAGAATTGTCAGCAGTTTTGGGCCCCTTGTCTTAAGAAAAGATGACTGGCACTGGAGAGTATCCAGAGAAGGTACACAAAAATTATTCTGGGAATGAAAGTGTTAACATATGAGGAGCATTTGATGGCCCTGGGCCTGTACTAGCTGGAGCTTAGAAGAATGAGTGAGGATCTCATTGGAACCTATCGAATATTGAAAGTGCAAACACGAGGAAATCTGCAGATGCTGGAGATTCAAGCAACACACACACAAAAAAATGCTGGTGAACGCAGCAGGCCAGGCAGCATCTATTGAAAGAGGTACAGTTGACGTTTCGGGCCGAGACCCTTCGTCAAGTTTCAGATCGAGTTGATGTGGAGAGGATGTTTTCTATAGTGGGGGCATCTAAGGCCAGAGAACACTGCCTCCAAATAGAGTGACATCCATTTGTAACAGAGGTGAGGAGGAATTTCTTTAACCAAAGAGTGGTGAATCTATAGAATTTATTGGCCAAGACAATGGTGGCTAAGTCATTTGGATATTTAAAAAACAGATTGATAGGTTCACAATCAGTCAGTTCGTCAATGGTTTCAAGGAGAATGTAGGATAGTAGGATTGAGAGGGATAATAAGTCAACCATGATGGAATGGCGGAGCAGATTTGATAGGTGGAATGGCCCAATTCTAGAAAACAGTGATCTAGATCACATTACAGGCCCTCTGGCCCACAATGTTGTGCTGACCATGTAACCCACTCTAGAAACTGCCTAGAATTTCCCTACTGCAAAGCCCTCTAGTTTTCAAAGCTCCAAAGAGTCTCCTAAAAGACCCTATTGTATCCGACTCCACCACTGTCACCAGCAGCGCATTCCACACACCTACCACTCTCTGTGTGAAAAACATACCTCTGACATCCCCCTTGTACCTACTTCCAAGCACCTTAAAACAATGCCCCCTCGTGTTAGCCACTTCAGCCTTGGGCAGAAAAAAACCTCTGCTCCTATATCTTATGGTCTGAGGAGAAGGTAGCCTGAAGACCCACACTTGATGATGTAGGAGCAGTTTGCCCTTTGCCTTTTGCCATCAGTTCATGTGAACCCATGAACATCACTTCACCTACTTCCTTCTCTTTCAGCACCACTCACTGTATCTTTAACATAATTCTTATTGTAACATATTTATTTGTATTGCACTGTCCGCCTCTGCAAGCAACAAATTTCACGACATATGTTGGTGATAGTAAACCTGTTTCTGACATATCATGTCAGATTAAATAGCAATATATAAAAATTCCAAATCTTCCAGGCAGGAGTTGGGACTGATTTTCAAAGCACGATCCTTACATGAATAAAACAATTGGTGGTAAGCATTTGCAAGTTACTGACAAGCGACTGCAAATGATACAATTTTCATGAAGGTGGCCCCATTGTAAATGTCAAACTCTTCCACAGTGGCCTCAAGGGGCATTCCTCAGCATATCAAAGGTCTTCCTCAACATTTCAGGGATAAATGCTGCTAAACTCACTCACAATGCATGGCTTGTTAGCACACACTGGATTGAGACTGGCCATTGCCAAGAGACCAAACATTGAAGAGTAAAATAAAATGGGAAACAAAGCATAAAAGACATTGATTATCTCTAATCGATTATGCAAACATAATTTAAGGTGTGGGGTTGGAGCGAGAGAGAGAAGGGGAGGGTGGAATTCGTTGCAGCTGTGGAGGCCAAGTCTTTATATACATTTGAGACTGAGATTGATAGATTCTTGATTAGTCAGGGCATGAAGGGATTCAGAGAGAAGGCAGAAAATTGGGACAGAGGGGAAAATTGGATCAGTCATGATGAAATGGGGGAGCAGACTTGATGGGCCAAATGGCCCAATTCTGCTCCTGTATCTTATGGTCTTATGGAGAGGGGTTGGGGGTTGATATATATCAGGACTGATGAAAGGTCTCAGCCCAAAACATCGACTATACTCTTTTCCATAGACGCTGCCTGGCCGGCTGAGTTCCTCCAGCATTTTGGGCTTGTTGCTAAGCAGACTAACAGCTTGCCCAGATAGATGGGCTGAATGGCCCATGTCTGTGCTGTAGAGCTCTAAGAGTCTATGACACCCACAAAAGAAGACTGAAGGGTCTTGACCCAAAGTATTACTGTCCAGTTCCTTTTTTAGATGCCGCCTGACCTGCTGAATTCCTCCATTGTTTTGTGTGTGTTGAAACTGTTACAGTTACACAAAGTACGGCGACCGTAGACAATGAGGTCTTCCATTTGCTTCTTAATCTGCCATCCTCTATTATTTGAATACTGTTAACATGAAACAAATCACAAAATTAAATGTGGTGCAGGAATGGAAATTATATTAAAATGTATTTTTAACTTTTCCTTCAGATTGGAAGGATTTATTGACAACTTTCGTCTGTGTCTGTTGTATCCAAGTTGGAGCTGTAGTTTGCTTTCTTTCTATAACGGAAGTTGTTTCAAAACCAGGTAATGTAAGTTGTTTTACATATATTTTTAACATATCTGATAAAGCCATTACTCTGCCTTGAAGCTTTTCTGCATTCGATAAATATAAAATATTTTATTTTTATTTAGATATACAGCATGGTAGCAGGTCCTCGTGGACTTATGGGCCTGCACTGCCCGATTAGACCAGTGTGACTAATTAACCTACTGAATTCCAGTTCAATTATCATTCAAGCATACATGAACACAGCCAAACAAAAGTTACTCCAGGGCCAAGCTGCAAAACACTCATACACAACACAAGGCACATATAGCACGTATCAAATAGTGTGTTGTGATAGTCTGCAGGCAAACACAATATGCTTGTCTTCTGCAGAGTAAACGCTTGGGGTGCAACACCGACTCCAACGCCTCTTTCCTGGGCAGCTGTAAGCAGGTGACACTGTGGCTTGAGGCCTAATCCTTGTTATGACTGAGGCCTCACAACTCCCCTGCCGTATGCCAGTCAGACTTGCAGCATTCCACATTAACAATGTCCAACAGGGTCTTGTGGTCACAAGAAAAGCAACTAACAGGAACACTCGGTGTTAAGCCTGGTTTATACTTCTGCATCAACGCGTCGCCGTAAGGTCTGCGTCGCCGCAAACCCTACACGAGAGCTTGCGTTGCTGCGACGCGCACCTCTCCCAAAATGTGACCGCGCGTCGCGGCAACGCAGACTGCAACAGCTGTGATTGGTCCACTTGGTAGCATCGCATTTCCTCCTACGCTGCAATAGCTCCCCATTGGGCGACTGAAGGGCAGGGAAGGAACTCTGGCTGCAATGCTTTCCATAAAGCTTTACAGACCTCCGAAATTATGGGGGACGCATTTCACTTTTACGAAAAAAGACGCTCGCGTCTTGTTTACCCCGAGAAAGACTACCATGACCATGAAGCCTTGCATGGGCAGATGTGTGCGCATGCGTGACATGCATGAATTGCAGAGTGACGCAGACACACCAACGCACAAGTATAAATGCTCACAACGCGCATAGGCCACTTGCATAGGTTACGGCGTCCAGTTCACGCAGAAGTATAAACCAGGCTATTCGTGCACTGACTCCTCTGGAGCCTCTCTGACAGCAGGCAGCACCATGATCCACACCAAGTCCAGCTCCTTCAGTTTCTCCATCAATGAGCAGCTCCCTGCTGGGGTGACCTGCAGTACTTTAAGTTCTTAATGTTCAGCAGGGTCTTGCAATTCTAAAAATAACATTTAAAAAAAATAAATAACACCTTTGGTTGATGCCGAAGAAGCCACTGCAATTAAACGCACCGCCATCTTATTGGAAGTCTTTGGAATGTGGCAGTAAACCAGAGCAAACAGAGGAAACCCATGCGATAAAATGGAGAACATACTAATTCCTTACGGGCAATGGCGGGAATTGAACCCTGCGCACTGGTGCTGCTGCCCCTTGAAAATATGAACCATCCTCCACAGTTGCATAACTTGTAGACTTCCTGCCTCACAGTTTGTTACCTGACCTCTGAAAGGTGAGGCCGAGTTCAAGGTCGAAGAGTGTGGGTGCGAGACGAGGTCAGAGAGAGGTCCAGGCAGGTTCGCGGGGGAGTTGGAGCAAGGTGGAGGCATATTCGAGATGAAGTCAGAATGAGGTCAAGGTACGTTCAAGAGGGAGTTGGAGTGTGTGAAGCAGAGGAAGCTGGGAGAGAAGTTTGATCAATCTAAGCACCAGGCTGATTTGGAAAGGGCATTTAGGGCCAGAACGTGGTGGTGAGTCCAGGCCCAGGGCACACTGAAGTGACAGGTCCTGGGTCCTAGAGTGAGAAATCACCTGATGGTTGGATGATTTAAACACCAGGCCAGATAGATTGAAAAGGCCAGATGCTGGGACCAGAAACAAGGGCTGGACTGGTTCTGCTCTCTGCTCCATGACATTAACTCCACTCTGTGCTGGGCTGAGGCTGTGGGCCTGCTCTGGCCTCTCCAGGCTTCGTGTCTCAACGGCCTTCGTGTCTCAATGCTATTTGCTTGCTTTTATTGTTTGCATGAGTTGTTTATTCTCATTCATTCTCTCTCTCTTCTCACACACACACACACACACACACACACACACACACACACACACACACACACACACACTGGGTGGTTGTCGGGTTTTTATATGGGTACTTTTGGGTTTTTGTTCTGTGACTGTAAGGAGACGAATCTCAAGGCTTTATAATGTAAACATGTTTTGATAGTAAATGTACTTTGAACTTTGAGCTCTTTCTGGAGTTTAGAAAAACGTAACAACAGGAATTCTGCAGATGCTGGAAATTCAAGCAACACACATCAAAGTTGCTGGTGAACGCAGCAGGCCAGGCAGCATCTATTGGAAGAGTTTCAGTCGACGTTTCAGGCCGAGACCCTTCGTCAGGACTAACTGAAGGAATCATATCCCCTTTGCCAATCACCTGTCCAACTCTTGGCTACATCCCTCCCCCTCCTGTCTTCTCCTATCATTTTGGATCTCACCCTCCCCCTCCAACTTTCAAATCCCCTACTAGCTCTTCCTTCAGTTAGTCCTGACGAAGGGTCTCGGCCTGAAACGTCGACTGAAACTCTTCCAATAGATGCTGCCTGGCCTGCTGCGTTTACCAGCAACTTTGATGTGTGTTGCCTGTCTTTCTGGAGTTTGTATGTTTTCTCTGTGAGCACATGAAGCTCAGAGATCAGAGAGTTATATCATACAGAAACAGAATCTCCAGTTCAGAATCTACATTCCAATGTTGTTTGTCATATATATTAATGATCTGGATGATAGGGTGGTAAATTGGATTAGTAAGTATGCAGATGATACTAAGATAGATGGAGTTGTGGATAATGAAGTAGGTTTTCAAAGCTTGCAGAGAGATTTAGGCCAGATGGTAGATGGAGTTTAATGCTGATAAATGTGAGGTGCTACATTTTGGTAGGACTAATCAAAATAGGACATACATGGTAGATGGTAGGGCATTGAAGAATGCAGTAGACAGTCATAGTCATAGCATACTTTATTGATCCCGGGGGAAATTGGTTTTTGTTACAGTTGCACCATAAATAAATAGTAATAGAACCATAAATAGTTAAATAGTAATATGTAAATTATGCCAGTAAATTATGAAATAAGTCCAGGACCAGCCTATTGGCTCAGCGTGTCTGACCCAACAAAGGGAGGAGTTGTAAAGTTTGATGGCCACAGGTAGGAATGACTTCCTATAACGCTCTGTGCTGCATCTCGGTGGAATGAGTCTCTGGCTGAATGCAGTCCTGTGCCCACCCAATACATTATGTAGTGGATGGGAGACATTGTCCAAGATGGCATGCAACTTGGACAGCATCCTCTTTTCAGACACCACCGTGAGAGAGTCCAGTTCCATCCCCACAACATCACTGGCCTTCCGAATGAGTTTGTTGATTCTGTTGGTGTCTGCTACCCTCAGCCTGCTGCCCCAGCACACAACAGCAAACATGATCGCACTGGCCACCACAGACTCGTAGAACATCCTCAGCATCATCCGGCAGATGTTAAAGGACCTCAGTCTCCTCAGGAAATAGAGACGGCTCTGACCCTTCTTGTAGACAGCCTCAGTGGTCTTTTACCAGTCCAGTTTATTGTCAATTCGTATCCCCAGGTATTTGTAATCCTCCACTATGTCCACACTGACCCCCAAGATGGAAACAGGGGTCACTGGTACCTTAGCTCTCCTCAGGTCTACCACCAGCTCCTTAGTCTTTTTCACATTAAGCTGCAGATAATTCTGCTCACACCATGTGACAAAGTTTCCTACCGTAGCCCTGTACTCAGCCTCATCTCCCTTGCTGATGCATCCAACTATGGCAGAGTCATCTGAAAACTTCTGAAGATGACAAGACTCTGTGCAGTAGTTGAAGTCCGAGGTGTAAATGGTGAAGAGAAAGGGAGACAAGACAGTCCCCTGTGGAGCCCCAGTGCTGCTGATCACTCTGTCGGACACACAGTGTTGCAAGCACACGTACTGTGGTCTGCCAGTCAGGTAATCAAGAATCCATTATACCAGGGAAGCATCCACCTGCATCGCTGTCAGCTTCTCCCCCAGCAGAGCAGGGCGGATGTGTTGAACACACTGGAGAAGTCAAAAAACATGACCCTCACAGTGCTCGCTGGCTTGTCCAGGTGGGCGTAGACACGGTTCAGCAGGTAGACGATGGCATCCTCAACTCCTTTTCGGGGCTGGTAGGCGAACTGGAGGGGATCTAAGTGTGGCCTGACCATAGGCCGGAGCAGCTTCAGAACAAGTCTCTCCAGGGTCTTCATGATGTGGGAGGTCAATGCCACCGGTCTGTAGTCATTTAGGCCACTGGGACGCGGTGTCTTCAGCACAGGGACGAGGCAGGACGTCTTCCATGGTACACGAACCCTCTGGAGCCTCAGGCTCATGTTGAATACATGGCGAAGTACTCCACATAGCTGAGGGGCACAGGCTTTGAGCATCCTGGTACTGATACCATTCAGTCCTGCAGCCTTGCTTGGGTTGAGACGTTTCAGCTGTCTTCTCACCTGTTCAGCTGTGAAGCCCACCGTGGTGGTTTTGTGAGGGGAAGGGGTATAGTCATGAGAGCAGGGTGGGGGACTGTGAGGAGGGGTAGGAGGGGAGAGTGGAATATGTGTTCCTAGAACAGAGGGACCTAGGAATAATGGTGCATAGTTCCCTGAAGGTGGAATCTCATGTGGATAGAGTGGTGAAGAAAGCTTTTGGTATGCTGGCCTTTATAAATCAGAGCATTGAGTATAGGAGCTGGGATGTAATGTTGAAATTGTACAAGACATTGGTGAGGCCAAATTTGGAGTATTGTGTACAGTTCTGGTCACCAAATTATAGGAAAGATGTCAACAAAATTGAGAGAGTACAGAGAAGATTTACTAGAATGTTACCTGGGTTTCATCTCCTAAGTTACAGACAAAGGTTGAACAAGCTGGGTCTTTGTTCTTTGGAGCGTAGAAGGTTGAGGGGGGACTTGATAGAGGTATTTAAAATTATGAGCGGGATAGATACAGTTGACGAGGATAGGCTTTTTTCCTTTGAGAGTAGGGGAGATTCAAACAAGAGGACATGAGTTGAGATTTAAAAGACAAAAGTTTAGGGGTAACATGAGGGGGAACTTCTTTACTCAGAGAGTGGTAGCTGTGTGGAACGAGCTTCCAGCAGAAGTGGTTGAGGCAGGTTCTATGTTGTCGTTTAAAGTTAAATTGGATAGATATATGGACAGGAAAGGAATGGAGGGTTATGGGCTGAGTGCAGGTCAGTGTGATTAGGTGAGAGTAAGAGTTCAGCACGGACTAGAAGGGCCGAGATGGCCTATTTCCATGCTCTAATTGTTATATGGTTATATGGTTACATGTTGATGCACAAGTACCTGTCAATGTTAATTTCATTTACCTGCACTTTGTAAATAACACTCCACACTTTTCCGGATTGAACTCCATCTTCCAATTCTCAGCCCAGCTCTACGTCCTATCAGTGTCCTGTTGTAACCTACAACAACCTTTTACACTGTAGGAAGAAACTGAAAAGTCATATCGAGTTCGTCTTTAAAATCACGTTAGTTTTTTTAGTTTAGGGAGAAGACTGAGAATGGAGTTGAGAGGGAAATGGATCAGCCATGATTGAATGGCAGAGCAGACTCGATGGGCCAGATTGATTAATTCTGCTCCGTTGTTTTATGGCCTTATGTGTTTATAACGGTAATTTACATGGTGGTCTCTTTATTAAGTACAGTACCTCCTCTATTTAACTGGGTATATGCAAGGCAGAGGTTGATAGGTTCTTGATTAGTCAGGCCATGAAGGGATGCGGGGAGAAGGCAGGAGATTAGGACTGAGAGGGAAACGGATCAGCCATGATTCAATGGCAGAACAGACTCAATGGGCCAAATGGCCTAATTCTAGTCCTATTTCTTGTGTTCTAATGGTCGTATAAAGTGTTATTTGCACTCAGTACCTCTTCTACCTAATAAAGTGGCCACTGAGTATATGTTTGTGGTCTCCTGCTGCGGTAGCCCAACCACTTCAAGGTTGTGCATTCAGAAACGGTCTTCTGCACACCACTGTTGTAACACATGGTTATTTGAGTTACTGTCACCTTCTTGTCAGCTTGAACCAGTCTGGCCATTCTCCTCTGACCTCTCCCATTAACAATGCATTTTCACTCAGAGAATTGCCGCTTGCTGATGTTTTGGTACCATTCTCTTTTTAAACTTCAGAGTCTGGTGCATGAAAATCCCAGGAGATCAATAGTTTCTGAGACACTCAAACCACCCACAATTATTCCCATGGTCACTTCGATCGCATTTTTTCCTCATTCTACGGTTTCGTCTGAGCAACAACTGTACCTCTTGATCGTGTCTGCATGCTTTAGTGCATTGAGTTGCTGCCATATCAAAGAAAATGTATTACCAAAGTACATATACATTACCATATATAACCTTGATTCATTTTCCTGTGGGCATAATCCATGAACCTATAGAATAATAACCATAACAGAATCAACGGGAGACCGCCCAACTTGAGCATTCAACTAGAATGCAGAAGACAACAAACTGTGCAAATACAAAAGGAAATAGATAATAATATTAAATAAATAAGCAATAAATATCGAGAACATGAGATGGAGTCCTTGAAAGTGATTCCATTGGTTGTGGGAACGTTTCAATGATGGGGCAAGTGAAATTGAGTGAAGTTATCCCCTTTTGTTCAAGAACCTGATGGTTGAGGGGAAGTAACTGCTCCTGAACCTGGTGGAGCTGAGGCTCCTGTGCCTTCTTCCTGATGACAGCAGAGAGAAGAGAACATGTCCTGGGTGGTTGGGGTCCCTGTTGATGGATGCTGCCTTCCTGCGACAGTGTTTCATGTGGTGCTCAACGGTTGGGAGAGCTTTAGCCATGATGGACTGGGCCGTATCTATTACCTTCTGTAAGACTTTCCATTCCCTTCTGTAAGACTTTCCATTCAAGAGCTTTGGTGTTTCCATACCAGGCTGTGATGCAGCCTGTCGGTATATTCTCCCCCATACATCCATAGAGGTCTGTCAAAGTTTTAGGTGTTATTCCGAATCTCTGCAAACTACTAAATAAATAGAGGCACTGCCATGGTTTATTTGTAACATGCTGGACCCAAGACAGGTCCTCCAAGGAATTTAAAATTGCTGACCCTCTCCACCTCTGATCCTCCTGTGAGAATTGGTTCATGGGCCTCTGGTTTCCTCCTGCTGAAGTCTATAACCAGCTCCTTGGTCTTGCTCACATTGAGTGAGAGGTTGTTGCTGTGGCACCCGTCAGCCAGATTTTCAATCTCCCTCTTGTATACTGATTCATCACCACCTTTGACTTGGTCTATGGCAATGCTGTTGTCAGCAAGCTTGAATATGGCACTGCAGCTGTGCTTAGTGTGTAAATCCCAAGTGTAAAGCGAGTAGAGCAGGGGGTTAAGCACACAGTATTATGGCGCTACTGTGCAGAAGGAGTTCAGCATGTTTGACTGATGAGGTATTTGCATTAAGGAGCAGGGGTGCAGGTGTACCTAATAGAATGGAAACTGACTGTATTAAAATCTAGTGTGTACCAGGAGACCTTCAAAAATTATCTACCTGAGCATGATTTTGGCATTCTCGGTTGATGACAGTAAAACTTTAATCTTGGGAACAGAATGGTGGCAACAGGAAGACTTAATTAAGAAACAGACAGGTCCTGATTACAGAATAAAATGATCATCCACAAGACTAACAGTAAATCAGTTTTCTATTACAACAATAGGTACACATTATAACATAATTTACGAAGTTCCTGAAACTTCGATGTCAGCAGTTCTACATTCCATTTCTCTACTTCTTGCCATTCCTTGTGTTCCCTGTTACCATATTCGTATAATCCACATCCCGATTTACAAGTTATTAACTCTTTTTATTTTTTCCCTTACAACATACATTATCCACAACACCAGCGTTGCTGATTAGCTGGACTCTGAACATGAACATACACACGAACATACACACACACACACACACACACACACACACACACACACACACACTACTCAGTCATACTTTATATCACTTGTGCACAAGGGGAACAGTATGGTCTCTGCCACCAGAAGTCACAACAGAAAATGCTCTTTTTATGCAAAATTAGCCAGCAGTTATGGATATTGTCCATTTGGTAAGCTGTGTATGTTTGAATTCCTTCCTTGAAAGATCAATAGCCATTCAGAATACACATTACTGTGCAAAAGTCTTAGGCTCGGGTGCCTAAAACTTTTTGCACAGTTCTATATTTGTTGACGTGGAGAGGAAAGTTAGTTTGTAAATCTGGAAGGAGCAAAGGATGTGGGGAATGGTGAGGATGGAGCACTGCGGGAGAGGTGTTGGACAGGTGGCAGATAAGGAGTGCCAGGGGTGTGGGGGCTGACATGGATGCAGACACACCCAGCCCTGAGACACCTGGCAAGGTCTCTATTTCCTGAGGTCCTTTAACATCTGCCGGACGATGCTGAGGATGTTCTACGAGTCTGTGGTGGCCAGTGCTATCATGTTTGCTGTTGTGTGCTGGGGCAGCAGGCTGAGGGTAGCAGACACCAACAGAATCAACAAACTCATTCGAAAGGCCAGTGATGTTGTGGGGATGGAACTGGACTCTCTGACGGTGGTGTCTGAAAAGAGGATGCTGTCTAAGTTGCATGCCATCTTGGTCAATGTCTCCCATCCACTACATAATGTACTGGTTGGGCACAGGAGTACATTCAGCCAGAGACTCATTCCACCGAGATGCAACACAGAGCGTCATAGGAAGTCATTCCTGCCTGTGGCCATCAAACTTTACAACTCCTCCCTTGGAGGGTCAGACACGCTGAGCCAATAGGCTGGTCCTGGACTTATTTCATAATTTACTGGCATAATTTACATATTACTATTTAACTATTTATGGTTCTATTACTATTTATTATTTATGGTGCAACTGTAACGAAAACCAATTTCCCCCTGGGATCAATAAAGTATGACTATGACTACTAAGGTCATTTGATTCCAAACAATTAGTTTATTGATCATTATAGAATGTTTATCTGGTGCTTTCTGCTCCTTCTGCCCCTTCCCCTTTTCCCAACCATGATTCCCCTCTCCCTGGCCCCTTCCCGCTCTCAGTCCACGATAGAGATCCATATCATCACTTACATATGTCATGAAATTTGTTATTATTGTCGTAGCAGTACAGTTCAATACATAAAATTACTGTAGTGCTATGTAAATATCTCAGGCTCCCTAGCTACAGTTGAAGTCAGAAGTCCACATACACCTCAGCCAAATACTGTAGATTTAAACTCAGTTTTTCACAATTCCTGACATTTAATCCTGGAAACCATTCTCTGTCTTAGGTCAGTTAAGATCACTACTTTATTTTAAGAATGTGAAATGTCAGAATGTAATAGTAGAGAGAATGATTTATTTCAGCTTTTATTTCTTTCACCACTTTCCCAGTGGGTCAGAAGTTTACATACACTTTGTTAGTATTTGGTAGCATTGCCTTTAAATTGTTTAACTTGGGTCAAACGTTTTGGGTAGCCTTCCACAAGCTTTTCACGGCAAGTTGCTGGAATTTTGTTCCATTCCTCCAGACAGAACTGGTGTAACTGAGTTAGGTTTGTAGGCCTCCTTGTTCGTACATGCTTTTTCAGTTCTGCCCACAAATCTTCCATTGGATTGAGGTCAGAAAATGATGTCAAGTCTGGTTTATCCTTTGGAGCAATTTCCAAATGCCTGAAGGTACCACGTTCATCTGTACAAACAATAGTGTGCAAGTATAAACACCATGGGACCACGCAGCCGTCATACCGCTCAGGAAGGAGACGCATTCTGTCTCCTAGAGATGAACGTACTTTGGCGCGAAAAATGCAAATCAATCCCAGAACAACAGCAAAGGACCTTGTGAAGATGCTGGAGGAAACAGGTAGACAAGTACCTATATCCACAGTAAAACGAGTCCTATATTGACATTACCTGAAAGGCTGCTCAGCAAGGAAGAAGCCACTGCTCCAAAACCGCCATAAAAAAGCTGGACTACAGTTTGCAAGTGCACATGGGGACAAAGATCTTACTTTTTGGAGAAATGTCCTCTGGTCTGATGAAACAAAAATTGAACTGTTTGGCCATAATGACCATCATTATGTTTGGAGGAAAAAGGGTGAGGCTTGCAAGCCGAAGAACACCATCCCAACCGTGAAGCATGGGGGTGGCAGCATCATGTTGTGGGGGTGCTTTGCTGCAGGAGGGACTGGTGCACTTCACAAAATAAATGGCATCATGAGGAAGGAAAATTATGTGGCTATATTGAAGCAACATCTCAAGACATCAGCCAGGAAGTTAAGGCCCGGTCGCAAATGGGTCTTCCAAATGGACAATGACCCCAAGCATACCTCCAAAGTTGTGGCAAAATTGCTTAAGGACAACAAAGTCAAGGTATTGGAGTGGCCACCACAAAGCCCTGAACTCAATCCTATAGAAAATTTGTGGGCGGAACTGAAAAAGCATGTGCGAGCAAGGAGGCCTACAAACCTGACTCAGTTACACCAGTTCTGTCTGGAGGAATGGAACAAAATTCCAGCAACTTGCTGTGAGAAGCTTGTGGAAGGCTACCCAAAATGTTTGACACAAATTAAACAATGTAAAGGCAATGCTACCAAATACTAACAAACTGTGCGTAAACTTCTTACCCACTGGGAAAGTGATGAAAGAAATAAAAGCTGGAATAAATCATTCTCTCTACTATTATTCTGACATTTCACATTCTTAAAATAAAGTAGTGATCCTAACTGACCTAGACAGGGAATGTTTTCTAGGATTAAATGTCAGGAATTGTGAAAAATTGAGTTTAAGTGTATTTGGCTAAGGTGTTTGTAAACATCTGACTTCAACTGTATACATGTGTGCATAAGACTTTTGCACAGTACTGTAGATTAAAAGTCAATATAAAATACAAGCCAACACCCAATGATACAATGGGACACAACGGGACCCGTGGACCTAGGCCCAATTAAGCAGTTGCCCTACTATCTGGTTTCATGGAAATAGTTAAAAAGGTTTAGAACAGACAAACTGAGTAACAAAATGTGTATATGTGAAATACAGCACAGAACAAATTAGAGTACTACCAAGAATACTGCAGTACTATAAAACTGTGTATTAGTTCCCACTAGTTATCTACAGAGGAGTTCATCCACACTGCATTCTTTTGACTGTAAATGAACAAAATCAGCGCAGACTCCTAGTGCAGATAATGGTCTGCATTCATGCAAAGCTGTCGATGACTGCATCCACCAAGTCTTCATTTTTATTCAAGCTAATTGTCGATACCTTCAAATTCTTCTTAGTTTCTAACTTGTTGAAGTAGTGAAATCGTTTTGTTTTCACTCCTGGCCATTTCTGGCATCTCCAAGCCTGAATGCTCGAAACCTAAGTGATCAACACAGTTCTGAATTGTCTGACTGCTTATTTCTCGCCAATTATCAGTCTCAAAATTCGCTGATGTTCGAACATAAACACATGCAACTGGCACTATTTAAAATCTGTTTGCTTGGAGCACAGTGTTGTGTCTAACAGCCGCACAAGTTCATGTGACTGATGCTAGTCAGAAACTGTTCAGCAACAGGTTCCTGCGCCAATGAAATAGCATAGTGTCCCAAATAAATGCTGGAAATCCTGGCTATTTTTTTGGGTTAGTTTTTGTTCTTTATGAGTTGTCCCTAATAAGTGGCTGCCACGATTAAGCTCTGGACCAATTAACCAGAATCCACTGTACTTTGAAGTCAGTAAAGCAATTGTCTCTTAAATGTTTTGTATGCTTCGCATCCTTTAGTCATGGTCATATCTCATCTCCAGTAAGTGAACGTAGGTCCAGGAACCTGTTCTGTAAATGTTTCAATGCTCAGTAGTTCAATTTAATATCAGATAATGTATGCAGTATACAATCTGAAATCCTTACTCTTCACAGGCATCCATGAAACAGAGAGAAAAAAAACCCAAAGAATGAATGACAGAAAAATGTTTGAACCCCAAAGTCCCCCCCTCCTTTCCACACACAAGCAGCAGAAAAAGTATCAACCCTCTCCCTCCCCTTCGCCCTCCCTACTCTAGCAGAAATATCAGCCCCCACCACTACACACCATGCAAGCAACAGCAAGCCCCCAGAGACTGTAATCTGGAGTCCGTCAAAAACTATTGTCCATCCTTTATTGCTAACTGCCATTGAGAAAGCAAGCAATGGTAAGCTTCTTTTTTGAACTATTGTAATCCTTGTGGTGTGGCTACACCCACAATGCTGCTAGTCGAGAGCTCTGGGAGTCTCACCCAGTGATGGCCAAGGCATGGTGATATATGTCCAAGTCAAGTTGATATGTGGTTTGGAGGGTAACTTCTAATTGTAGTTCTCCGTGGCTTTGCAGCTTTAGTCCTTCTGGCTGGTAGAGCTGGCAGAAGAATTAATAATTGGTTTATTATTGTCACAAGTATGGAGGTGCAGTGAAAAATTTTGTTTGCTTGCCATCCAGACAGATTATTCCAAACACAAGTATGCTAAGGTAGTACAATTGGAAAGCATGAAACCGAGGAAGGATGAAGAGGAACCTCACTGAAACCTGATGAATGGACATTGAAGCAGCGATGGCATGGACGTGGAGAGGATGTTTCTTATGGGCACCTTGGAAGGTTTCCAGGGCACAGGCCTGGGCAAGGTTGTATGGAAGACTGGCAGTTGCCCATGCTGCAAGTCTCCTCTCTCCACGCCACTGATGTTGTCCAAGGGAAGGGCACTAGGGCCGATACAGCTTAGCACCGGTGTCATCGCAGAGCAATGTGTGGTTAAGTGCCTTACTCAAGGACACAACACACTGCCTCAGCTAGGCTCGAACAAGCAACCTTCGGATCACTAGACCGACATCTTAACCACTTGGCCACGCACCAACACATCCAGGTTGTTAATAAAAAATCAAGAAAAGTAGAGGTCCCAGAACCGATCCTTGTGGGACACCACTAGTCACAACCCTCCAATCCGAATGTACTCCCTCCACCATGACCCTCTGCTCTCTTCAGGCAAGCCAACTCTGAATCCACCTGGCCAAACCTCCCTGGATCCCATGCCTTCTGACTTTCTGAATAAGCCTACCGTGTGGAACCTTGTCAATTGCCTTACTAAAATCCATGTAGATCACATCCACTACATTACCCTCATCTATATGCCTGGTCACCTCCTCAAAGAACTCTATCAGGTTTGTTAGACGATCTGCCCTACACAAAGCCATGCGGACTGTCCCTGATTAGACCATGATTCTCTAAATGCCCATAGATCCTATCTCTAAGAATCTTTTCCAACAGCTTTCCCACCACAGACGTAAAGCTCACTGGTCTATAATTACCCAGACTATCCCTACTAACTTTTTTGAACAAGGGGACAACATTCGCCTCCCTCCAATCCTCCGATACCATTCCCGTGGATAATGAGGACATGAAGATCCTAGCCAGAGGCTCAGAAATCTCTTCCCTCACCTCGTGGAGCAGCCTGGGGAATATTCCATCAGGCCCCGGGGACTTATCCGTCCTAATGTATTTTAACAACTCCAACACCTCCTCTCCCTTAATATCGACACGCTCCAGAACATCAACCTCACTCATATTGTCCTCACTGTCATCAAGTTCCCTCTCATTGGTGAATACCAAAGAGAAGTATTCATTGAGGACCTCGCTCACTTCCACAGCCTCCAGGCACATCGTCCCATCTTTATCTCTAATCGGTCCTATCTTCACTCCTGTCATCCTTTTGTTCTTCACATAATTGAAGAATGCCTTGGGGTTTTCCTTTACCCTACTCGCCAAGGCCTTCTCATGCCCCCTTCTTGCTCTTCTCAGCCCCTTCTTAAGCACCTTTCTTGCTACCCTATATTCCTCAATAGACCCATCTGATCCTTGCTTCCTAAACCTCATGTATGCTGCCTTCTTCCACCTGACTAGATTTTCCACCTCACTTGTCACCCATGGTTCCGTTATCATACCATTTTTTACCTTCCTCACCGGGACAAATTTATCCCTTACATCCTGCAAGAGATCTCTAAACATCGACCACATGTCCATAGTACATTTCTGTGCAAAAACATCATCCCAATTCACACCCACAAGTTCTAGCCCTATAGTCTCATAACTTGCCCTTCCCCAATTAAAAATTTTCCTGTCCTCTCTGATTCTACCCATTTCCATGATAATGCCAAAGGCCAGGGAGCGGTGGTCACCGTCCCCCAGATGCTCACCCACTGAGAGATCTGTGACCTGACCCGGTTCGTTACCTAATGCTAGATCTAGTATGGCATTCTCCCTAGTCGGTCTGTCAACATACTGTGACAGGAATCCGTCCTGGACGCACTTAACAAACTCTGCCCCATCTAAACTATTGGAACTAACCAGGTGCCAATCAATATTAGGGAAGTTAAAGTCACCCATGATAACAACCCTGTTATTTCTGCACCTTTCCAAAATCTGCCTCCCAGTCTGCTCCTCCGTATCTCTGCTGCTACCAGGGGGCCTATAGAATACCCCAAGTAGAGTAACTGCTGCCTTCCTGTTCCTGACTTCCACCCATATTGCCTCAAAAGAGGATCCTGCTACATTACCCACCCTTTCTGTAGCTGTAATAGTATCCCTGACCAGTAATGCCACCCCTCCTCCCCTTTTTCCACCCTCTCTATCCCTTTTAAAGCACTGAAATCCAGGAATATTGAGAATCCATTCCTGCCCTGGTGCCAGCCAAGTCTCTGTAATGGCCACTACATCATAATTCCACGTATGTATCCAAGCTCTCAGTTCATCACCTTTGTTCCTGATGCTTCCTGCATTGAAGTACACGCAGTTTAGCCCTTCTACCTTACTACCTTTACACCCTTTATTCTGCTTCTCTTTCCTCAAAGCCTCTTTATATGTTAGCTCTGACTTTACTCCGTGCACTATACTTGCACTTCTGGCATGACCTTTATCCTCCTCCACTTTGCTATCTGCTCTAACACTCTGGTTCCCCTCCCCCCTGCAAATCTAGTTTAAACCCCCCAGAGCAGCACTATTCTGCTGTCCTTAAATACTGGTTCCCTTACCCAACCTTTGGGTGAGGACAGGTACCCCAAGCTGAAGTGAAAACTTGGTGGGCAAGTGGAAAATGTGAAAGTTGTTAGAAAGTCACCTGAAACATTGTGAAAATATTTCTGAAAGCTTCCTGAAAATAAGCAGAGTTAAGGAAAGGATGGGACCATTATGAGTATGTTGCATTGCAATCAGAGTAGAGACTAACAAGCTGTCAGAATACAAAATGATTTGCCTTTGAAACGTACAAACATTTGTGAACTACAAAGCAATATAAAAACCGAGTACAATATGAAAATCACAGTGGGGTTTATTATCAGTGACACGATGTGAAATATTTTGTTTTGCAGCAGCAGTACAGTGCAAAGACATAAAATCCATACTTTACAAAAATAAATAATACAAAATAAATGTTACTGTTTTGCCTTGTTCTACCTCAATGCACTGTGTAATGATTTGATCTTTATGAACATATGCAAGACAAGCTTTTCATTGTGATAATGATCAACCAATACCAATACTAACGAGGTAATGTTCATGAGTTCATGGACCACTTAGGATGGCACAGTAAAATAATGGTTAGCGCAGCACTTTTACAGCACCAGTTGTTATTCCCCTCCGTACCTTGTAGCACTTCAGGCAGCAATCTTGCTGCTACTTTAGCATTTGTTTTTCATTTAGAAGGATGGAAGGTGTGTAAGGTGCACAGTGACCCTGGCTCAATTCCCACTGCCGCCTGTAAGGAACTTTTATGTTCTCCCCATGGTCGCGTGGGTTTCCTCAGGGTGCTCTGGTTTCCTCCCACAGACCAAAGACATACCGGTTGCTAGATTAATTTGGTCATAGTAAATTGTCCCATGACTAGACTAGGGTTAAATCAGGGATAGCTGGGCAGCACAGTTTAAAGGGCCAGAAGGGCCTTTTCCATGCTGTATCTCAATAAAAATATAATAAAAAATCATAAATCTGATGGCAGAGGAGAAGAAGCTGCTTCTGAATCATTGAGCCCACATCTGCTCCCTGATGGTAGTAATGAGAAGAAGGCACATCTTGGATGGTGAGGATCCTTGGTGATAGATACTGCCTTCTTGAGGTGCCACCACTTGAAGGTGTTCTCACTAGTGGAGGGGGTTGCATTCATGATGGAAGAGTTGTATCTACCATCCTTTGCAGACTCTTGTGATCCTGTGTACTAGAGCCTCCATACCCAGCAGTGATGCAACCAGTCAGAATCTTCTCCTCCTAACATAAGATCATAAGACATAGGAACAGAATTAAGCCACTTGGCCTATCTAATACACTCTACTATTCTATTATGGCCAATTTATTATCCCGCTCAACTCTATTCTCCTACCTTCTCCTGTTTGATGCTATGACTAACCAAGAACCAATCAACCACCACTTTAAATACACTCAATAACTTGGCCTCCACAGCTGTCTGAGGCAACAAATTCCACCCTCTTGCTAAAGAAATTCCTTCTCATCTCTGCTCCAAATGTTTGTCCTTCTGTTCTGAATCTGTGTCCTTAAGTCCTAGACTCACCCACTATAGTAAATATCTATCACCTCCCTCTGGTCCTCATCCCCACTTTTCTTTCTTCCAGGTTCTTCTGTCTCTTTCACCAATCAACTTCTCAGTTTTTACTTCATTCCTCCCCCTTCAGGTTTCACCTATCAAATTGTGTTTCTCTCTCCCCTCCTCCCACCTCTTAAATCTAGTCCTCAGCTTTTTTCTCCAGTCCTGACGAAGGGTCTCAGCCTGAAATGTCGACTGTCCTCTTTTCCATAGATGCTACCTGGCCTGCTGAGTTCCTCCAGTATTTTGTGTGTGTTGCTCGGATTTCCAGCATCTGCAGGTTTTATCTTCTTTGTCACAATATTCCAAGTGCCGTCTGATTGATGCTTTATAAAGCCTCAGCATCATATCATTGCTCTTGTATTCTACTCTGTTCCATCATGCATTTGCCTCCTTTTCCACAGACTCAACCTGTAAATTAACCTTCTGGGAGCCTTGCATGAAGCCTCCTAAGTCCCTCTCAGTTCTGATGTTTGAACCTTCTCCCCATTTAGATAATAGTCCGCACTATTGTTCCTTTATCCAAGATGCATTATCATACATTTTCCAACACTGTATTCCATCTGCCACTTTTTTGCCCATTCTTCCAATTTGTCCAAGTCCTGCTGCAATTGCATTGCTTCCTCAGTACTACCTACCCCTCCACCAATCTTCAAATCATCTGCAAACTTTACTACAGAACTATCGATTCCATTATTCAAATCATTGACAAACAATGCGAAAAGTAACCATCCCAATATTGACTCTTGAGCACCACTAGTCAGGGGCAGCCAACCTGAAAAGGCCCCCTTTATTCCTACTCGCTGCTCCCTGCCTGTCAGCCATTCCCCTATCCTTGCCAGTTTCTTTCCATAGGATTTTATCTTGTTAAGCAACCTCATGTGAGGTACCTTATCAAATGACTTCTAAAAATTTAAGTAAATGAAATCCACTGCTTCTCCTTTGTCCACCCTGGTTGTTACTTCCTCGAAGAATTCTAACAGATTCTAATGGGACCAGGCCAGAATCAAATGATTCTTGAAAGATCATGACTAATGCATCCGTGATCTCTTTAGTAACCTCTTTCAGGACTCTGGGATCTAGTCCAACTCTAACTACAAGATCATCTGCCTTATTCCGTATACCGCATTCATTCAAATGTAACATCTTTAGTCCTGTATTCATCACCCCTTTTTGATTTTGCTCCCACGTTACACTTCAGCTCATTACACCAACTACAATTTGGCCTATCACCTGTCTGTCCATCCTTACAGTCTCCATACATACTGCATTGACTTGTATATCAACTGCCCCATCCTCAGCTCTATCAATTTGGTTCTATCCCCCTGCCAATTTAGTTTAAAGCCTTCCTAACAGCTTAGCAAACCTTCCCGCAAGGATTTTGTACCCCTTGGGTTCAAGTATAATCTATCCTTTTTGTGCTGGTCATACCTTCCCCAGAAGACATCTCAATGATCCAATGATCCAGAAATCATGCTCCATTTCCTCAGCCACTCATTTATCTGTACTATTTTCCTATTCCTGCTCTGACTGGTACGCGGTAGTGGGAGTAATCCAGAAATTACTACCTTGGAGGTCCTGCTCTTTCGCCTCTTCCCTAACTCCTTATACTCACTGCACAGGATCTCATCCCCAACTCTACCAATGTCATAGGTGTCAATGTGCACCTCAACCTCTGGGTGCTCATCCTCCCTCTTAAAAATCTTCTGCAGCTGCTCTGAGACATTCTGGACCTTAGCACCTGCAAGGTAAAACACCATCCTGACTTCTCTTCTGTGGCAGCAGAATCTGTTGTCTGTTCCCCTGGCTATCACTTTGCTTGACTTTCTCTTCCACGCTGAGCCTTAGAGCTGGCCACAGTGCCACTCCCATGGCTGATGCTGCTGTGCCCTGATAAGTCACCCCCCCCACCCCAACAGGGTCCAAAGGGGTATACTTGTTACTGAGGGAAATAACCACAGGGGGACCCTATATTGACTGCTTACTCCCCTTGCTTCTGATGGTCACCCATCTACTATCTGAAGCCTGCATTCTGAATGTGACCACCTCAGAAAACGTCTCTCCTACTGGCTGGTCCTGAGTGCATCTTGCTCCAGCTCCAGTTCTTTGATCTTGTCAGTCAGGAGCTGAAGTTGGGTGCACTTGCTGCAGATGTAGTCATCAGATAGACCATTAAGTACCCTGAAATCCTACAGCAAAAGCATTCTATTACCTGAAATACCATCCTGCCTACATTTGCTATATCTCTAACTTCTCAAACTTAAGTCTAGCCTCTACCTGTTCTCAGCTAAGCCTGTTGAGCCAAAGCCTGACAATTCTAACACTGTCCTTTCACGCAATGGCTACTCTGCTGAAGCTTCACTTCTTTTTATTGGCTCTCGCTACATTAGTATTAAGTAATCTCCCGCTCTGCAGACAAATTCCCACAGACCCCACTAACTTTTTAAAACTGGTGTGTAAACTGTATAAGAACTGTTTCAAACTCACTCTGCGATCTCCCCCCTCCAGAGTGCTTGGCAACATAACTCCAAATGAAGTAGAGTCACTTTTTGTGATTGTAGCAATGTGTTGGGCCCAGGATAAATCCTCCAAGATGCTGATGCCCAGGAATTTGAAGCTGCTTGAAGCACAATTTAATCAAAGAAAGATAGTCTTTACTGAATGTCTATCCCAATTCCAATTAGGCCGATCTCCATCCTTCTCTCCTTCCCCAGTGACATAGCCTAAATTGTGCTCCTCATTGTCTATACAAAGTTCAAGAACACCCTGATTGATGCTATTGTCACCACTCTACAAGCAGTGAACCCCAGAGCATACAATGGTGTTTTTTCTTCATAATACCCTTTTCATCTTTGCTTCAAAACTTTAAACCTGTATCTTCTAGTCTGTGGAGCATAGACTAATGGGAATAAAAGTCACTGCCAATGTTTAGGTCAAGACCCTCTATAGGACATTGCAACTTGATGATGTGTCTAGACCCTAAATAATCTATTATTTTGTTGCCACAAATGATGTTCAACCTCAGATTCAGATTCAATTATTTATCTCATGTGCAGTACATTGAAATATACAGTGATTGTCAGTTTCTTGTTTCATGATGCTCAGATCTGCTAAACCGTGTCACTTGTGTTAACAACCAACACAACCTAAGGATGTAGTTGGGGCAACCTGCAATTAGTTCACATTTTGGACCCTACCACATTCAGCAGAGCAACACAAGCAAAATCAACACCATCAACAACAAAACACAACAACAACAGCAAAACAAGCCCCTTTCTTAACCTGATGAGTTACTCCAGCAGATTGGCTTTTTCCAGCAGCTACTTTCTTGTGTCTCCAATGGAGCAGAAAATTCTCCTGCTTCCAGAATTTTCTATCTATACTTCCCTCTTGCAAGTCTCTTGTCCGCCCTCTCTTTGATCCTCACAATCTTCTTACAGCAAAATCAGCAGAAATTGATGCAATAGCCGTGCCTTCCACATACATCATTAACCACTCTTTGAATGTACCTGCAGTTTCATGGTGGTTTGATCTGCTAAACTGGCCATTTGTGTGGGTTTTTTTTCAAACACCTCCTGAGAACGGACATGAACAGTACCCACCTCATTTGCTTCACCATTCTTCTCTGAACCCCCATCAAAATATTCACTTAGCTTTGATGAAAACAATTTGGTTTTCATAAATCATGTTCAGATTTCACTCATTCACTCAAATTCTCCAAGTGTCTCTTAAAGTTTCCCCATGTTTGTCACTTTCTGCTTCTTTACTGTATCTACATAGTGCAGGAAGATAATGAGAAACTCTTCTTTAATCACTATTTCCTTGGCTATGGAAGACTTTTTGGTTAGTTTATTGTTAATTGTCCTTTTCTCATCATGCCTGCTTTGCTTGTCTCTTTTTTTGCCTTTTAACTCCCCTTTCAGCTCATTATATCTGGTACAGTCAGCTTAAATGTCAGATGAATTATAAAGGTGCCATTTCTTATGCATCCTTTGTTGTGGTTCTATTATTCTTTTCATTCAGAGAGATTTGGTTTTGATTTAACCCAGGCTCCTCTGTTGCTCATGTTGGTACTCACAGCTGACTCTTCCCCACCATTGAAGCTTACTTCTCTCCAGTTAAGAAGTTCACCATAGCTTTCTCCTTGCTTCTTTTTATTACTGAACTAAAACTCTTATGAGCTTTCTGAGTTTTTTTCTCCTCAATTCTGCCACTGACATTTGGTCCACCGGAGCCAGTCAATTCTTTCAAACTGGACACAGCACTGAGCACAGTAACCTGGACGATAATGCTTTCCAGCACCAGTTGGAAGACTGGGGTTCAAATCCTACCACTATCTGTAAGGAGTTTGTACGTTCGCCCCTGTGATTCTGTAGGTTTCCTCCGGATACTCCGGTTTCCCCACACATTCCAAGGATGTACAGATTAGGGTTAGTATGTGGAGAGGATGTTTCCTATGGTGGAGCAGTCGAGGTCCGGGGGCACAGTCTCAGAAGAGAGGGATGTCCATTTAGAATTGCGATAAGGAGGAATTCCTTTGGCCAGAGAGTGGTGAATCCATGGAACTGATAGCCACACGCTGCCGTGGAAGCCAAGTCATTGGGTATACTTACGGCAGAGTCTGATAGTTTCTTGATTAGTCAGTGCATGAAGGGATATGGGGAAAAGGCTGGAGTTTGGGGCTGAGAGGGAAATGGATCAGCCATGGTGAAATGGCAGAGCAGACTTGATGGGCCAAGTGGCCTAATTCTGCTCCAATATCTTATGGTGTTATGGATTTATGGTCTTAGTAGGTTGTAAGCATGCTGTGTTGGCACCGGAAACATGGCAACGCTTGTGGGCTGCTCCCCAGCACATCTCGGGCTGCATTTGGCATTGACACAGATGATGCATTTCACTGGGTGTTTTGATGTACACGTGACAAATAGAGCTTATCTAAATCTAATCTTGGTGGGTCTGATTGTAGTCTCAACTGTGTGTTGCCAACTAACTTGGTGTCCTTTCACCTCCTTGCTTACCAACAATCCTTCTACCCATAGCAGTACTCATTATAAGGCAGAATAGCAGTTCCATCATGGACAATGTCAGAAGATGTTGTAATGTGTGAAGGAATCTAATGGATGTCTCCAAGTGCGGAGGACAAAGTTCTTCACACGAGAAGCATTAACAGATCCTTTCCCCAAAACGCTGAGCGAATTTCTAGGTAGTTGAACCATTTGCTTTTTTTTATTTCAGAGATTTTCAGTGTTCCCTCTTTTTATTGATTGATTACTCTAACTGAAGAAGTCAGTTAGAACATACATAGTGGCCATTTCATTAGGTACACCTGTATACCTTCTCATCAATGCTAAAACCCGAACATGTGGTAGCAACTCAATGCATAAGACCATGCAGATATGGTCAAGAGGTTCAGTTGTTTAAAACAAACATCAGAATGGGGAATAAGTGTGGTCTAAGTGACCGTGGAATGATTGTTAGTGCCAGAAGGGGTGGTTTGTGTATCTCAGAAACAGCTGATCTGGGATTTTCATGAACAGCAGTCTCTATAGTTAACATGGAATGGTGTGAAAATAAAAAAAAAATCCATTGAGTGTCAGTTCTGTGAGCAAAAACGCCTTATTGATCATCATCATCATCATAATAAGTACTCTATTGATCCCGAGTGGGAAATTCTTTCATTTCAGCAGCAACATTTAAAAACACACTTTGCAGTGTGCAGACTTAACTAATAATGTACAGAATAAAAATATACACAATAATAATGTATCAATGTGCAATAATAATGTATGAAATAATAATGTATGAAATAATAAAGCAGACTATGTGTCGCACAGAGATGAACTGTTGTATATGCTTTTTGCATTTGGTAGGAAAGATTTTCTGTAACGATCCTTGTGACGGTGGAGCTGAATGAGTCTGTTCGAAAGGGTGTTCCGCTGCTTACTCAGTAGGTGATGGGGCAGATGTGCTAGGTTGTCTATAATGGATAACAGTTTGTTTAGTGACCTTCTCTCCACCACTAACTCAGAAGAGTCTGGGTTGTAGCCAAGGACAGATCCAGCATTTTTGATGAGTTTATTTAGTCTTTTTGCATCACCAGCATTGCTGCTGCTTCCCAACATAAAGTAGCAAAGAAGACTGCACTCGCTACAACAGACTAGTAGAAGATCTCCTACATCCTGCTGCGCACATTGAAAGATCTCACCTTCCTTAGATAATAGGTCAGACAAGATCGGAAGGGAATGGCCAGACCAGCTTAAGCTGACAGGGAAGAGATAGTAACTGAAACAACAGTGGTGTGCAGAAGAACAATGCATTGAGCCTTAAATTGGATGGGCTACAGCAGCAGAAGACAACGAAGATACACTCAAAGTTCAAAAGTTAAAAGTAAATTCTATTATCAAAGTACCATATATGTCACCAAATACAATCCTGACATTCAGCTTCTTGTGGGCATATTCAGCAAATCTATAGAATAATAACTATAACAGGACCAATGAAAAATCAACCAGAGTGCGGAATGCAACACACTGTGCAAATGCAAATCTAAATAAATAGCAATAAATAATGAAAGCATGAGATATTGAGATAAAATGCCCTTGAGAGTGAGCTCATTGGTTTTGGGGACATTTCAATGTAAAGGCAAGTGAAATCAAGTGGCGTTATCCACTTTTATTCAAGCGCCTAATGGTTGAGGGTTAATAACTGTTCTTGAACCCAGTGGTGTGAGTCCTGAGGCTCTTGTACCTTCTACCTGATGGCAGCAGCAAGAAGAGAGCATGTCCTGTGTGGTGGGGATCTCTGATGATGGATGTTGCTTTCCTATGGCAGCATTTCATGTTGAAAGTTACATACGTGGATAGAGCATTGGCTGATTGGCAGGAAACAGAGAGTGGGAATAAAGGGATCCTATTCTGGTTGGCTGCCGGTTACCAGTGGTGTTCCACAGGGATCAGTGTTGGGGCCGCTTCTTTTTACATTGTACATCAACGATTTGGATTATGGAATAGATGGCTTTGTGGCTAAGTTTGCTGATGATACGACGATAGGTGGAGGGGCCGGTAGTGCTGAGGAAATGGAGAGTCTGCAGAGAGACTTGGATAGATTGGAAGAATGGACAGAGAAGTGGCAAATGAAGTACAATGTTGGAAAGTGTATAATTATGCACTTTGGCAGAAAAAGTAAACGGGCAGACTATTATTTAAATGGGGAAAGAATTCAAAGTTCTGAGATGCAACGGGTCTTGGGAGTCCTCGTACAGGAGACCCTTAAAGCTAACCTCCAGGTTGAGTCAGTACTGAAGAAGGCGAATGCAATGTTGGCATTCATTTGTAGAGGAATAGAGCATAGGAGCAGGGATGTGATGTTGGGGCTCTATAAGGCGCTGGTGAGACCTCACTTGGAGTACTGTGGGCAGTTTTGGTCTCCTTATTTAAGAAAGGATGTGCTGACGTTGGAGAGGGTTCAGAGAAGATTCACTAGAATGATTCCGGGAATGAGAGGGTTAACGTATGAGGAACGTTTGTCCGCTCTTGGACTGTATTCCTTGGAGTTTAGAAGAATGAGGGGAGACCTCATAGAAACATTTCGAATGTTAAAAGGCATGGACAGAGTGGATGTGGCAAAGTTGTTTCCCATGATGGGGGAGTCTAATACGAGAGGGCATGACTTCAGGATTGAAGGGCGCCCATTCAGAACAGAAATGCAAAGAAATTTTTTTAGTGCAGGGTGGTGAATCTATGGCATTTGTTGCCACGGGCAGCAGTGGAGGACAAGTCATTGGGTGTATTTAAGGCAGAGATTGATAGGTGTCTGAGTAGCTAGGGCATCAAAGGTTATGGTGAGAAGGCGGGGCAGTGGGACTAAATAGGAGAATGGATTAGCTCATGATAAAATGATGGAGCAGACTCGATGGGCCAAATGGCCTACTTCTCTCCTTTGTCTTATGGTCTTATGGAGTGTTTGATGGCTCTGGGCCTGATTCTGATTCTGATACAGAATCAGTTCTGACCACAGAAAGGACAAATGTACACCCATAACACCATACACACCTTTGTTACTTTCACTTCTCTCTCCAAGCCTCTACTTACTGGAAATCAGATGGTTATACAAAGTTCAACAGCATAGTTTTGAGTGCGTGGAACACAGATATGGTTGGTGATCACGCGACTCACTGAAGCAGGGTAGTTTCAGTTTCCATCTGTTGTGCTGAAGTAAATAAAAGTTTAATTAAATTAATTCCTATACAATGCCCATATCTGTCTATTTTCTGAACATTCATGTGCCACTTAAATGCTTCTACTGTATTTGATCCCATTACCACCCATGGCAACGCATTTCTGTGAAAAAAAATCTTGCCCATCTCCTTTGAAATTACCCCTCTCATCTTAAATTGGTATCTTCTGATATTAAATGCTGCAGCCATAGGGGTGAAAAAAAACCTGTTCGTTGTCTAGTCTATCTATACCTCTCATAAACCAACAAACTTCTGTCAGGGCTTCCCTCAGCCATCATTGCTCCAGAGAAAACAACACAAGTTTTTCCAAGGTCGATAACCATGTAACCATATAACAATTACAACACGGAAACAGGCCATCTCGGCCCTTCGAGTCCATGCCGAACTCTTACTCTCACCTAGTCCCACCGACCCGCACTCAGCCCATAACCCTCCATTCCTTTCCTGTCCATATAGCTGTCCAGTTTAACTTTAAACGACAACATCGAACCTGCCTCAACCACTTCTGCTGGAAGCTCATTCCACACAGCCACCACTCTCTGAGTAAAGAAGTTCCCCCTCATGTTACCCCTAAACTTTTGCCCTTTAACTCTCAACTCATGTCCTCTTGTTTGAATCTCTCCCACTCTCAATGGAAAAAGCTTATCCACGTCAACTCTATCTATCCCCCTCATAATTTTAAATACCTCTATCAAGTCCCCCCTTAACCTTCTACGTTCCAAAGAATAAAGACCCAACTTGTTCAACTTTTCTCTGTAACTTAGGGGATAAAACCCAGGTAACATTCTAGTAAACCTTCTCCGTACTCTCTCTATTTTGTTTACATCTTTCCTATAATTTGGTGACCAAAACTGTGCACAATACTCCAAATTTGGTCTCACCAATGCCTTGTACAATTTCAACATTACATCCCAACTTCTCTACTCAATGCTCTGATTTATAAAGGCCAGCATACCAAAAGCTTTCTTCACCACCCTATCCACATGAGATTCCACCTTCAGAGAACTATGCACCATTATTCCTAGATCCCTCTGTTCTACTGCATTCTTCAATGCCCTACCATTTACCATGTATGTCCTAGTTTGTTTAGTCCTACCAAAGTGTAGCACCTCACATTTATCAGCATTAAACTCCATCTGCCATCTTTCAGCCCACTCTTCCAGCTGGCCTAAATCTCTCTGCAAGCTTTGAAAACCTACTTCATTATCCATAACTCCTCCTATCTAAGGTGCCACATAAAAGACTTATCCATAAGATAAGGATGCATAGAGTTGGGAGTGATGTATTAGCGTGGATAGAGGATTGCTTAACTAATAAAAAGCAAAGAGTTGGGATACGTGGGTGTTATTCTGGTTGGCAATCAGTGGTGAACGATGTGCCACAGGGGCCGGTGCTGGGCCCACAACTATTCACAATATACATTAACATTCTGGAAGAGATGACTGAGTGTAGTGTATCTAAGTTTGCTGATGATACTAAATTGAGTGGAAAGGCAAATTGTGCAGAAGATACAGAGAGTCTGCAGAGAGATATAGATAGATTTAATGACTGGGCGAGGGTCTGGCAGATGAAATGCAATGTTGGTAAATGCAAAGTCATCCACTTTGGAAAGAAAAATGGAAGAGCAGATAATTATTTAAATGGTAAAAGATTGCAGCACGCTGCTGTGCAAAGGGACTTGGGAGTGCTTGTGCATGAATCACAAAAGGTTGGTTTGCAGGTGCAGCAGGTATCAGGAAAGCAAATGGAATGTTGGCCTTCATTGCCAGAGGGATTGAATTTAAGTCAGGGAGGTCATGTTGCAACCCTACAGGGTGCTGGTGAGGCTGCACCTGCAGTACTGCATGCAGTCCTGGTCTCCTTACTTGAGGAAGGATATACTGGCTTTGGAGGCGTTGCAGAGAAGGTTCACCAGGTTGATTCCAAAGATGAGGGGGTTAGACTATGAGGAGAGATTGAGTCACCTGGGACAGTACTCACTGGAATTCAGAAAAATAGGGGGAGATTTTATAGAAACATATAAAATTATGAAAGGGATAAATAAGATAGAGGCAGGAAAGTTGTTTCCACTGGTAGGTGAGACTAGAACGAGGGGGCATAGCCTCAAGATTCGGGGGAGTAGATTTAGGATGGAGATGAGGAAGAACTGCTTTTCCCAGAGAGTGGTGAATCTGTGGAATTCTCTGCCCAATGAAGCAGTGGAGGCTACCTCAGTAAATATATTTAAGACAAGGTTGGATAGATTTTTGCATAGTAGGGGATTTAAGAGTTATGGGGGAAAGGCACGTAGGTGGAGATGAGTCCATGGCCAGATCAGCCATGATCTTATTGAATGGTGGAGTAGGCTTGATGGGCCAGATGGCCGACTCCTGCTCCTCGAGGCAGCATCCTGGTAAACCTGTTCTGCATCCTCTTCAAGGATTCCGCATCCTTACTATTATGGGGCAAACTGAATTGAATGCAGTAAGAACAATCAGATCCTAAGAGATCCTGTCTGCCACAGGTACAAGTTCCCTGCCTTATCCTCTTTGCCTTGACCATGAACAGCAGTTCATTATCCAACGAGCCCTGTGGGAAAGAATGTTGAATATTCCAAACGCTTCAAACAAATACATTTCTCACCACAGCCTTATACTGTTAAATTGTCCTCCCACCCTATGCTATTCTCAGTTCTTAGACCATAAGACTTTAAGACACGAGAGCAGAATTAGACCATTCAGCCCATCAAGTCTGCTTCATCATTTAATCATGGCTGATTCATTTCCCTTTCAATCCCTTATATAATAACACTTGCATTCGCAGAATCATTCCCGTCAACCTCTTGTGAACCCTCTCCAATGTCATCACATCCTTTCTTAAATAAGGTACCCAAAACTGCTCACAATGTTCCACTGAGGCCTCTCAAGTGCCTTTTACAGCCTGCACATTATGTCCTTGCTTTATGTCTGCTTGAAATGAGTGCTAACATTGCATTCGTATTCCTAACACAGACTCAAGCTGCAAATTAACCTTTGAGAAATCTTTCATGAGGAATCCCAAGTCCCTGTGTGCTTCAGATCTTTGAGTTTTTTCCCCGTTTAGAAAAGAGCCTGTGTTTTTCTTTCTTCTATCAAACTGCATGACCATACACTTCCCTACACTCTATTCCATCTGCCACCTCTTTGCCCATTCTCCTCATATATCTAAGTCCTTCTGCCCCTTGACCAATCTTCATATCATCCATAAACATGAATTGAATTGAGTTGAATTGACTTTTACTTCCTCTCAACCCCAGATCTGTTGATGTCAATAGGGGTTAGCCCGCCTCCGTTCCTCCTGTAATCCACAACCAACTCCTTTGTTTTTGCGACATTGAGGGAGAGGTTGTTTTCTTGACACCACTGTGTCAAGGTGATGACTTACCCTCTGTAGGCTGCCTCATTATTATCTGAGATTAGCCCAATCAGTGTAGTATCATCAGTAAATTTAATTAGCAGATTGGAGCTGTGGGTGGTGACACGGTCATGGGTATACGGAGAGTAAAGGAGGGGCTTAGTACACAGCCCTGAGGGGCACTTGCGTTGAGGGTCAGAGGGGCAGAGGTGAGGGAGCCCACTCTTACCACCTGCCAGCGATCTGACAGGAAGTCCAGGATCCAACTACACAAGGCAAGGTGAAGGTCAAGTTCTCTGGCCTTCTTGTCGTGCCTGGAGGGAGTTATGGTGTTGAATGCTGAACTGTAGTCCAAGAACAGCATTCTCACATAAGCATCCCTCTTCTCCAGATGTGTAAGGACAGTGTGAACAGCTGTGGCTATTGTGTCATCTGTCAATTGGTTGTGTGGGTAGGCAGATTGTAGGGGTCCAGTGTGGGTGGCAGCATGCTGCAGATGTAATCCTTGACCAGCCTCTCAAAACATTTGCTTATTGTTGAGATGAGTGCAACAGGACGCCAGTCATTCAGACATGTTACCTTGGTTTTTTTAGGTACACAAATTCATGGTCACAAAGCCATGAATTTTATCATCCAAATTGTTAGCATACAACGTAAGAAGAAGCAGTCCCAACATAGACCCCCGTGGAACACCACTAGTCACCGGCGTCAGATTCGAAAAGGATCCCACTGTTTGCTCCTGCCGATCAGCCAATGCTCTGTTAGAGTGGATTTCTTTTTGGGTAGATGATTTGTTAACACTTAAATGATTTTGGCCACCAAAGTTCTATTTTAACTGTTTGACAAAGGACTGTGGATTGAGTCCACCACAATGGGCTTTCTAAAAGGTGTGAATACCAGATGCTTCTGGTAGTTTGACCTGATGCTGTAGTTTCGAAGGCAGTATCACCTATGCATTATAAATATTAATTGTCTTCTATGTTAGCATGGGAAATGCCAAATAAATGTATCGTAGACTTACATTTCTAAAGGCTGTGGATACCATGATGGTGTCGGGAGTAAAGGATGGTGTGAGATTTTGTATGTATCTTCAATAGGAAGCATTCTCTATGCATTGTCTATAACTTTTAAGTAGTGATTGCCTTTGTGTTTAGCATATAAATATACGAGCGCACATTGAGCTAACAGACCTTTCTGCAGAAAGCGTCTCCGTCTGTTAAGATGCCTGCTGTACCTTGTTGTGTCGAATAAAGAAGCTGCTTTGTATCTACCAGTGACTCTGTTTCTCCGGTGAGAAACATGTCACGCGCTGGCCAACATTACACAACAATCCCAAATAAATATAAATGTATATGGCGAATAAAGGTGACCTTTGATACTTGATCACTTCCGCATAGATTCTATCATTCACTAGCAGACTGGGAGTGATTTACGGTTGTCCATTTATCAGCCAAGACACAGCCTCATAATAAAGGGACATCCATTTAGAACAGAGATGAGGAGGAATTTCTTTAGCCAGAGAGTGGTGAATCTGTGGAATTCACTGCCTTGGGCGACTGTGGAGGCTAAGTCATTGGGTATATGTAAGGCAGGGGTTTATAGATTCTTGATTGGTCAGGGCATGAAGAGATACAGGGGGAAGGCAGGAGATTGGTGCTGAGAGGGAAATGGATCAGCCATGATAACATAGGCCAAATGACCTAGTTCTGCTTCTGTATCTTATGATCTTATGGTCAATCTGCACATGGGCAGAAACTGGAGCATGCAGTCACAGGGAGAAACTGCAAACTGCAGAGGGATAACATCCATGATCATGATTGAACCCAGAACATTGGAGCTGAGTGACAGTTCCTCAAATACCTGTGCCACCCTTTCAAAATAGATGAACTTGAACATGTCAGAAATGGTTCTGTTGATTGATATCTGGGTGAAGAAGTCGGGAGGAATTGGACTTCAGCCTGGGTGAATGTTGTTACGTACCCCGTAACTGGGTTGCCAAACCAGCAGAAATGGATCACTCAGTTGGAGTCTGGAGTACTAGAACTAAGAAAGTTTTATTAAAGAAACAAGCAACACAGTAATTGAAAGGATAATAAATGCAACAGTTCAACAATGATAACCACATATGTGCACAGAATTAAGATAACAGCATCAATCAAGCTCTATCGTTGTCTAGGGGGTAAATGACCAAATTTCAAAATGACTCAAAGTTCAGTCCAGTTCAGTTCGCAGTAATCGTGGCCATGGCGAGGGACAACGTGGGGGGAGAGAGAGATAGAATAGGAACAACTGATCATTCAGAACACTGCTTCACTCACAGACCAGCGAGATGGCTCACAAACAGCTTTTGGGCGGGTCCTTGGTGATGTCACCTGAGGTCACCGACTGTGACCCCTCCTCCAGATGCGGTCGATCCTCTGCAGTGAACCCGGCACCCAGGCAAGGGCGGACACACACCGGGTTCCCGCTGATCGTACCTTTCCACCCTTGTCGTTGTCTGATACTTCTCACCCACTCGTGAGAGGCGCACCGCTTCCAGGGTCTCGTTACCTCGGGTGGCGTGTGTCCCTGTCTTAGCGAACCTGTCCCTTTTTATCCCCCTGCTGGGGTATCGCCTGTCCATCACTTCAAACAGTTCAGGGTTCAAAAGGGGGAGCCGCTCCAGACAGCTCTCTCTCCCACATCCCTTCATTACACATCTCCAGACGCTGCTCCATTGTTCCTTATCTCTCCTTCCCCTGAGGGCAGGTGGCAGACCAACTGCTGATGCCACTGATGCTAGCCCAGGCCAGCAAACATCTTAATTTTATGTGTATTCTCGTAACAATGTTCATTGAAGTTTCAGAGAATGGGACACAATCTCCTTAACTGGTGGAAGAATCTGAGAGAAGTTGACAGGATAGATGCTGAGAAGAGGCTTTCACTTGTGGTGAGGATAGAGTACTTAGTTTCAGAATATGATGTCACCCATTTGAAATGGAGATATGGAAGATTTTATTTCTCTCTCTAGAGGTTATGAAGCTTTGAAATTCTCAAATTTTGAAGGTTAAGTGGTTGAAAATATTCAGGTTCAATATTTACAAACTGTTGAACTAAAGTAGCTCCCCGATGATAGCAACGGAGGATGTCAATTTGAAAGAGTAGCTTCCTTTGACACATGTACATCGAAACATCAAAACATACTGTGAAATGCACCAATGGTGTCAAGGACTAACACCATCTGAGAATATGCTAGGGCAGCCGTAAGTGTCTTCATGCTTCTGGCACCAAAATAACATACCCATAACTTAATAACGCTTACCCAAGGGTCCCCAGCCTTTCTTATGCCATGGACCAATACCATTAAGCAAGGGGTCCGTGGACCCCAGGAAAGTAAAATGCTGTTGTTAATATAGTAAATCATGTTCTGAAAGGGAAAAATATAATTTGTCTCTAAGACGAGACATATCATTAGCTTATGCAAGAAATCTAATCTTTAAAAAATCTTTTACACAACCAAGTTCAATATTTGTTTTATTTCAGTAGTGAGGTCTCTACATGGTAGCTAACTTATTCAATTCTCCAAGAAGCACAAAGCATTACAATTATTTGTGATAGGCGGGAAAATTCTATAATACATTGACCAGGTTAAAACGATCTACAATGTACTAAGAAAAAGAATGCATCATTAGACATATTTCATCATTACACATTGTACACTGAAAGGCTAGAACACCTCAATGGATTTGAAAGAGGATCTTGTTTTGTTGACATAATGTAAGTTTTGGTCAACAAATAGAATAAATGCTTTATATTTACAAATTTTATGAACAACAAATCATATTTTAATCAAGGGAAAAATCATTAAAAAGTTTTATTAAATGGTATTTTTCATCAGTTGAAGATCAACAGTTTAGATTCCAAACACAGACACAAACACAAAGGTTGCCTTTATAATGCAGATCAACTATGATATTAGGGTGACCTTAACTCTGGATGCAGAACCATAGGTTAAACTACTCCCCATTAGTTTGAAAGATTAATTCTTATAACTGAACATTGTGAATCAGAATCAGAAACAAGTTTCTTATCACTGACATACTGTATGTTGTGAAATTTGTTGTCAGCAGTACAGTGCAATACAGAAAGTATAGTATAAATTGTAATTAGAATTATACACAGTGGCCACTTTATTTGGTACACCTGCACAGCTGCTCATTGATGCAAATATCTAATCCGCCAATCATCTGACGGCAACTCAATACATAAGAGCATGCAGACGTGGTCAAGAGGCCAAGAGGTTCAATTGTTGTTCTGATCAAACATCAGAATGGGGAAGAAGTATGTTCTAAGTGACTTTGACCATGGAATGATTTTTGGTGCCAGAAACTGCTGATCTGCTGGGATTTTTACCCGCAACAGAGTTTACAGAGAATGGTGTGAAAAATGAAAAAAAAAACATCCAGTGAGCAGCAGTTCTGCGGGAAAAATGCCTTGTTAATGAGAGAGGTTGGAGGAGAATGGCCAGACTGGTTAATACTAACAGGAAGGCGTCAGTAACTCAAATAACCACACATTATAACAGTGGTGTGCAAGGAGTATCTCTGAACACACAACATGTCCAACCTTGAAGTAGATGCCCTACAGCTGCAGAAAACCATGAACATACACTCCTTATTATGTTCAGAAGGTCCCTGATAAAGTGGTCACTGAATCTATATAATTTGTCTAATAGCAAGTAAAACTGAGAAAAGTGGGAATGCTGGCGTGACCAACTGATATATACTGGCGTGGGACAGTCAAGAGAGGCCATGTCAAGGACAGACATTGTTTAGAAGCACTTAAGAGTTCCCTTGAGTAGAGTTGCCTCTATCCTCAATGAGTTAGTTTGTGTTCTTGGCTCTCATTGTCATGGGGCTTCAGCTGTCTTTGCACTGAGGGTCTTTGAAAATCTAAAGTAGAGGCTTCTAACTTTTTTATGGCATAAAAGGGAGAAAGAAAAGGGGGAGGGGAGGAAAAACCATTTTAATTCCATGTCGCATTCCCATTCTGATATGTCTATTCACGGCCTCCTCTACTGTAAAGATGAAGCCACACTCAGGTTGGAGGAACAACACCTTATATTCCGTCTGGGTAGCCTCCAACCTGAGGGCATGAACATTGACTTCTCAAACTTCCGCTAATGCCCCACCTCCCCCTCGTACCCCATCCGTTATTTATTTATATACACACATTCTTTTTCGCTCTCTCCTTTTTCTCCCTCTGTCCCTCTCACTATACCCCTTGCCCATCCTCTGAGATTTCCCCCCCTCCGCCTTTTCTTTCTCCCTGGGCCTCCTGTCCCATACCCTTTTGCCAATCAACTGTCCAGCTCATGGCTCCATCCCTCCCCCCCCCACCCCCGTCTTCTCCTATCATTTCAGATCTCCCCCTCCCCCTCCTACTTTCAAATCTCTTGCTAGCTCTTCTTTCAGTTAGTCCTGATGAAGGGTCTCGGTCCGAAACGTCGACTGTACCTCTTCCTAGAGATGCTGCCTGGTCTGTTGCGTTCACTGGCAACTTTGACGTGTGTTGCTTGAATTTCCAGCATCTGCAGATTTCCTCGTGTTAGCATTAGTTTTTATTTAGTTTGAGCGTTTTTAGTTAGTGGCTCAGTTGGTCTAACAATGATTATTTTCCTTTGTTCTGAATAGTTCTTATTACAACTCAGTGAACTCTTCACTCTGTGTCCGTGCCTCTCCCTTTGCATTCGGGACATCACTGAACTCCTGTCACATTCGATTTGACTTGAAGTACGGTTTGCATTTTCAGTCCTTGGGAAGAAAGCTGGAAAATGCAGTTGAAAGGGACAATAAAGCAGTCATGATCAAATGGAGGAGGGGACTCGATGGGCCATATGGCCTAATTCTGCTCCAATGTCTTATGTCTTCAGCCAAGTGGAACAATTCCATATTCTGAGAAGTAGGTTCACTTGCAAATGGGCTCAACCTTTTTTGGGGAATCATAAAACTGAGAAGGAGTCCAAAGATTCCAGGAGAGATGTGAAGGAGAGAGACTTGGGAATGGGATTGTCGGTAGTTTCGTTGTATATATTTACATTTAGATGACAATTAACTTGATTTACTCTTCTATTATTTTGTGATTAATTACTCTGTGCCCTAATACAGGAAGGACTTGGAGACTTAGGAGTAAGTGCATAAAAGGTTAACCAGGATGTTGTCTGGTTTGGGATGCATTAGGATTCTAAAAAGGAGTTTGGACAAACTTAGACTGTTTTTCAGAGGCAGGGTAAAGAGGGATGTAGACCATATGCTGATAGATGGGATTAATTAAATTGGCCCCATGCTTGGTACAGAAATGGTTTGCCAAATTGCTTGTTCCTGTTTTGTATTCTTCTGTGTTCCATGTTCTACACCTGACCCTTACCTTCTCATCAGAGTCAGAATCGGGTTTAATATCACTGCCGTATGTTGTGAATTTTTTTGCCTTACCAGCAGCAGTACAATACAATATATAACAATAGAGAAATAAAACTGAACTACAGTAAGTATATATTTATTTATGTTGTTAAATTAAATAAATAGTGCAAAATGCAAAAATTGAAATAAAAAAGTAGTGAGGTAGTGTTTATGGGTTCAATATCCATTCAGAAAATGAATGGCAGATGGGAAGAAGATGTTCCTGAACCCTTGAGTGCATGCCTTTGCGTTTCTGTACCTCCTTCTTGAAGAACAGGGTGGCGGGGATCCTTAATGATGGATGCCGCCTTTTTGAGGCATCACTCCTTGAAGATGTCCGGGATACTACGGAGATCAGTGCCCATGAAGGAGCTGACTAATTTTACAGCTCTCTGCAGCATGCTTCGATCCTGTGCAGCAGCAACCCTCCCAATCCATACCAGGTGATGCAGCCAGTTAGAATGCTCCCTGTAGTACATCTGTGGAAATCAGCGAGTGTGTTTGGATGACAGACCAAATCTCTTCAAACTCCAAATGCAATATCGCCACTGCCTTGCCTTCTTTTGCAGCTCCATCAATATCCTGTATCAATATTAACACCAAAGAGCTTGAAATTGCTCACTCTCTCCACTTCTGATCCCTTGATGAGGACTGGTGTGTTTTCCCTCATCTTACCCTTTCTGAAGTCCACAATCAGTTCACGTATAATCATCTTAGACTTTAATGTAGTGATATGATACCGTCGCTTGTAGAAAGAACAAAGAAAAGACTATGTAGTTGACAGAGGGAAGGAATGCTTCAGGTGTCGAAAGGCTATTTGTAATTTTGGGTAGAAAATGGAATTCAATACAAGGAAGAAATGCAAAGAAATGAATTTCAGAAGGTGGGAAACAAGTAAGATTGTGAATCAAGTGGATGAACAGAGGCAGCTTGGAAAATCTAACTATATATTGGAAAAACCTCAGCAGGGAAGGAAGCATTCGTGAAAAGAGAAACAGAGCTAATGTTTCAGGACAGAAATGACTCAATGTTCCTAGACATGAAGCGTGAGCTAGCGCCCTCTCTCTCTCCACAGAGGCTGTCTGATTTGCTGAATATTTCTAGCATGTTTTTCTGTTTTTACTCGGGTTTTCAGCATCTGCAGTTCTGTGCTATATTCTCACCTTTAAGTTCCTGCCACAACACTGGCTAAGCATAAGCACTGGGAAGAGTTCAAGTCAACTCATTATAACAAAATTGAGACAATATAAAATCTGAATCGTCCATGACCTCGAAACTTACCAGCTTTCTGGTTAAGATATGAAAGAAAAGGTTATTACAAAAACATATTTATATGCCAGTGTATTGCCTTCCTTAAAATTAAACTCTGAATAATTCTAGGTCAACTTTCTAAATATCTTGGACTGTATTCCTTGGAGTTTCGAAGAATGAGGGGAGACCTCATAGAAACATTTCGAATGTTGAAAGACATGGACAGAGTGGATGTGGCAAAGTTGTTTCCCATGATGGGGGAGTCTAGTACGAGAGGGCATGACTTAAGGATTGAAGGGCGCCCATTCAGAACAGAAATGCGAAGAAATTTTTTTAGTCAGAGGGTGGTGAATCTATGGCACTTGTTGCCACGGGCAGTAGTGGAGGCCAAGTCATTGGGTGTATTTAAGGCAGAGATTGATAGGTATCTGAGTAGCCAGGGCATCAAGGGTTATGGTGAGAAGGCGGGGGAGTGGGACTAAACGGGAGAATGGATCAGCTCATGATAAAATAGCGGAGCAGACTCGATGGGCCGAATGGCCGACTTCTGCTCCTTTGTCTTATGGTCTTATGGTCTTAGATATGCTCAATCAGTAGGGGAGCTTTACCCGTGATGAACTGGGCAAATCCACTACTTTTTGTAGGAATTTCCATTGGTGTTTCCATACCAGACTGTGGAGCTGCCAGTCGATTTACTCTGCATTACACACCTATAGAAATTTGTCTAAGTTTTAGATGTCATGCTGAATATCTTGAAACTCCTAAGAAAGTAGAGGCACTGCCGTGCTTTCCTCAGAATTGCGCATGTGCTGGGTACACGACAGGTCCTCTGAAATAGTAGCACCAAGTAATTTAAAGTTGCTAACCCTCTCCAACTCTGCTCCTCAAATGAGGACTGCATCATGGACCTTTGGTTTCCCTCTCCTGAAGTCTACAATCAGTTCCTTGGTCTTACTGACATTGAGCGAGAGACTGTTGTTATGACTCCTCTCTACTAGATTTTCAATCTCCTTCCGGTATGCTGATTCGTCACCACCTTTGATTTGGTCTATGACAGTGGTGTCATCATCAAACATGAATATGGCATTGGAGCTGTGTATAGTCACACGGTCATAAGTGTAAATTGAGTAGAGCAGGGGCTAAGCTCACAGCCTTGTGGTGAACCTGTGTTTATGGAGATCGTAGAGGAGATGTTTTTGCCAATCTGAGCTGACTGGGGTTTACAAGTGAGGAAATCTAGGATCCAATTGCACTAGGAGGTACTGAGGCTAAGATCTTGGAGCTGATTGATTAGTTTTGAGTGGATTATGGTATGGTATTGAGTGGATTATGATCCTTTGTTTCACGGAATCCTTGTTGATCTCTTCCGTACCGGATGCAGCGACTCAGATCGACGGGTTTACTATTCACAGTCAGGATAGATCTATAGAGTCTCTCAAAAGCAGAGGTGGAGGAGTATGCCTCATGATCAACTCTTCTTAGTGCACAAATATATCAGCGCTGTCCCAATTCTGCTTGGAATATCGAAACAGTTAAGTGCTGTCCTTTTTACCTACTGTGGGAGATTTCCGGGATCATTTTGGAAGCAGTGTACATTCCACCTCAGGCCAATGTCAATCAGGCTTTAGTTGATCTGAGCAATGGGATCAACATGCAAGAAACAGCACACCCGAATGCCTTCACCATCATTTTGGGGGATTTTAAACAGGCCAGTCTGAAAAATCACTAAATAATTACCATCAGCAGATCACTTAAGGAAACAACCCACTGGACCATTGCTACACCACCATCAAGAATGCCTACAGTGCTATTCCACATCCTCACTTCGGGAGCCCTCACCTGGCTGTACTTCTACTCCCTGAGTATAGGCAGAGACTGAAGACTGCAGCAACAGTAGTGAGGACCAAGAAGTGTTGGACAAGAGAAACACAGGAGAGCTTACAGGACTGCTTTGAATCAGTGGACTGAACTGTATTCAGGGATTCATCTTCGAATCTGAATAAGTATGCTACAAATGTTACTGACTTCATTAAAACCTGTGTGGATGAGTGTGTGCCTGCAAAGACTTACTGTACATTCCCAAACCAAAAGCCGTGGATGAACCAGGAGGTACGTCGTCTACTGAAGGCTAGATCTATGGCATTCAAGTCTGGCGACCCAGGCCTGTACCAGAAAACCAGGTATGATTTGTGGAGGCCTACTTCAAGGGTGAAGAGACAATTTCAAACAAGGTTGGAGGTGACATCAGCGCAGGGTTTGCAAGACATTACTTCCTTCAAAGCAAAACCCAATAGCACGATGTTTCTCTACCAGGTGAACTCAATGCCTCTATGCCCACTCGGAAAGGGAGAGTATAACTACAGCTGTGAGTATCCCTGCAGCACCTGATGACCCTGTGATCCCTGTCTCAAAGGCTGATGTTAGGCTGTCTTTAAAGAGCGTGAACCCTTGCAAGGCGGAAGGTCCTGATGGAGTACCGGGTAAGGCTCTGAAAACCTGTGCCAAACAACATATGGGAGTATTCAAGGACATTTTCAACCTCTCGCTGCTATGGGCAGAAGTTCCCAGTTGCTTCAAAAAGGCAACAATTATACCAGTGCCTAAGAAGAATAATGTGGGCTGCATTAAGGACTATCGCCCGGTAGCACTCACATCGACAGTGATTAAATGCTTTGAGAGGTTGGTCATGACTAAACTGAATTTCTACCTCTGCAAGGACCTGGACCAATTGCAATTTGCCTATCACGACATAGGTCAATGGTAGATGCAATCTCAATGGCTCTCCACATGGCCTTAGAACACTGCACAACATAAACACCTATGTCTGGATGCTGTGCATTGACTATAGCTCAATAATTAATACCATCATCCCCACAATCCTGATTGAAAAGTTACAGAACCTGGGCCTCTGTACCTCCCTCTGAAATTGGATCCTCAACTTCCCAAAGGGAAGACCACAGTCTGTGTGGATTGGTGATTACATCTCCTTTTCGCTGATGATCAACACTGGTGCACCTCAGGGGTGTGAGCTTAGCCCACTGCTCTACTCTCTCTATACCCTTGACTTTGTGGCTAGTCATAGCTCAAATACTATCTATAAATTTGCTGATGATACAACCATTGTTGGTAGAATCCCAGATAGATATAAGAGGGTGTACAGGAACAAGATATACCAACTAGTGGAGTGGTTTTTCAGCAACAACCTGGAACTCAACGTCAGTAAGACGAAAGAGCTGATTGTGGACTTCAGGAAGGGTGAGACGAAAGAACACATACCAATCTTCATAGAGGGATCAGCAGTGGAGAGAGTGAGCAGTTTCAAGTTTCTGGGTGTCAAGATCTCTGAGGATCTAACCTGGTCCCAACAAATTGATGCAGTTATAAAGAAGACAAGACAGTGATTATACTTCATTAGGAGTTTGAAGAGATTTGGTATGTCAACAAATACACTCAAAAACATCTAAAGATGTACATGGAGAGCATTCTGACAGACTGCATCACTGGTATGGGGCGGCGGTGGGGGGGGTGGGGGGTGTTACTGCACAGGACCGAAAGAAGCTGCAGAAGGTTGTAAATTTAGTCGGCTACATCTTGGGTACTAGGCTACAAAGTACCCAGGACATCTTCGAGGAGCGGTGTCTCAGAAAGGCAGCGTCCATTATTAAGGCCCTCCAGCACCCAGGGCATGCCCTTTTCTCACTGTTACCATCAGGTAGGAGGTACAGTAGCCTGAAGGCACACAGTCAGCGATTCAGGAACAGATTCTTCCCTAATTCCTAAATGGACGTTGAACCTGTGAACACTACCTCACTTTTTTAATATACTGTATATTATTTCTGGTTTTTCTGCAAGATTTTTAATCTATTTGATATACGTATACTGTATTTGATTTATTTATTTATTATTATTTTTTCTTCTTCTATATTACGTATTGCACTGAACTGCTGCTGCTAAGTTCACAAATTTCACGACACATGCGATGATAATAAACCTGATTCTGATTCTGAATCCTGAGCTGTGGTCGGTAAAGAACACCTTGATGTATGCACCTTTGCTGTCCAGATGTTTCACGATTAAGTGAAGAGCCAGTGAGATGGCATCTGCTGTGGACCTGTTGCTCCAGTAGGCAACTTAGAGCAGATCCAAGGCCCCTCTCAGGCAGGAGCTGATATGATTCATCACCAGCCTCTCAAACCACTTCACTGGCTATAGGAGTTATCTAACAAAGTAGCTACTGTGGGTGTATTCATTACATTATAAACTTTGACAAGCAACTTATACTAAATTCAGGTGGTGAGACAGTAAGAAGATACTCAAATGAAAGTGTTATTTTAAAGACAGAACCCATGATGCGATTTGGTCAGAATTACAATGAACAGATCACCTCACAAATATAAATGTGCTGTAGTAAGCTGACAGAACAAGGTGAGATTAAAGGAAGGAAAGCATGTGAGGAACTTTTATTTCTTTTCTTTGGAGGAAATGTGGCCAAGAATGCCACTGCCAGTTTGCTTAGAAACAGCTTTTATTGTGGCCACACTTAGTCCTAGTACTGACTCTGTGACAGAGCTGCATTTTTAGCTTGTTAATTGATCAGTTGGGTTACAGGGTGGAGATTCGTCTCTACCAAAGGAGGTGTAAGGTTTTCCTTCCATCCACTAGCCTGCAGGCCACCCTTGGGCAAGGTGTAGCACCTGTTTAGCCTCCCTCCCCTCCAATCAGGGTCACATGAAACAATGGAGTAGGTGTCGGACGGTTGTATGAGTATATCACAAGACTGATTATGGGACCACTGACTCCAGGCAGATAATCTCTGAAGAATATTGATCATGGCTGAGGTCACCTGTCTTATAAAGACACTGCCTAGAAGAAGGCAATGGCAAACTACTCTGCAGAAAAATTAGCCAAGACCAATCAATGTCACGGACAGATGGAAAGACCATGATCGCCCACGTCATACGGCATAGCACATAATGATGATGATCTATCAGTGGAGGTAACAACACAATGTACATACAAGATGTGTTAATGGCAGGTCCATTGATCCATCTGTTGGATTGTCAGCAAATTGATAACAGTATTAATGATGAGGAAAAATCCCACGGCAACCAATACGTCTTCCTGAGCTGATCTCATCTGCCTGCATTTGGACAGTGTCCCTCTCATTCGTTCCTACCTATAAACCTGTCCAAATGACTTTTAAGCAACACACATAAAAGTTGCTGGTGAACGCAGCAGGCCAAGCAGCATCTGTAGGAAGAGGTGCAGTCGACGTTTCAGGCCGAGACCCTTCGTCAGGACTAACTGAAGGAAGAGTGAGTAAGGGATTTGAAAGCTGGAGGGGGAGGGGGAGATGCAAAATGATAGGAGAAGACACGAGGGGGAGGGATGGAGCCAAGAGCTGGACAGGTGATAGGCAAAAGGGATACGAGAGGGTCATGGGACAGGAGGTCCGGGAAGAAAGACAAGGCGGGGGGGACCCAGAGGATGGGCAAGGGGTATATTCAGAGGGACAGAGGGAGAAAAAAGAGAGTGAGAGAAAGAATGTGTGTATAACAATAAGTAACAGTTGGGGTACGAGGGGGAGGTGGGGCTTTAGCGGAAGTTAGAGAAGTCGATGTTCATGCCATCAGGTTGGAGGCTACCCAGACGGAATATAAGGTGTTGTTCCTCCAACCTGAGTGTGGCTTCATCTTTACAGTAGAGGAGGCCGTGGATAGACATGTCAGAATGGGAATGGGATATGGAATTAAAATGTATGGCCACTGGAAGATCCTGATTTCTCTGGCGGACAGAGCGTAGGTGTTCAGCAAAGCGGTCTCCCAGTCTGCGTCGGGTCTCGCCAATATATAAAAGGCCACATCGGGAGCACCGGATCTCCTTTCTTGCCTTAAATACACCCTCTATCACCTTCTCTAGAAGCTCATTCCATATACATAAGAAATAGGAGCAGGAGTAGGCCATGCGGCCCATCGAGCCTGCCCTGCCATTCAATAAAATCATGGCTGATCTGTCTGTAAACTCAGCTCCATCTACCTGCCTGTTCCCCATAACCCTTAATTCCCTTACGATGTAAAAACCTATCTAACTGTACCTTAAATATACTTAGTAAAGAAGCCTCAACTGCTTCCCTGGGCAGAGAATTCCACAGATTCATCACTCTCTGGGAAAAACAGTTTCTCTTCATCTCCATCCTAAATCTTCTCCCCAAATCTTGAGGCAATGTCCCCTATTTCTAGTCTCACCTACCAATGGAAACAACTTTCCTACTTCTATCTTATCTATACCTTTCAAAATTTTGTATGTTTCTATAAAATCCCCTCTCATTCTTCTGAACTCCAGAGAATATAATCCCAGGCGACTCAATCTCTCCTTATAGGAGATTCATCTCTGGAATCAACCTGGTGAACTTCCATTCTCTGTATGAAACATTAGGCCCTATGGACCCTTTTAAATCTTTTATTCTCTCCTTAAGCCTTTGCATTTATTTGCTGGAAATCTGAACTAAAATAGTGAATACTCGAGAGAGGAGAGACTGCAGATGCTGGAATCTAGAGCTGAAATACAAGTTGCCGGAGGAACTCAGCAACTTTGTGCGAATAATTAGAATCAGATATATTATCGCTGACATACTGTATGTCATGAAACTTGTTTTCTGGTAGCAGCACAGTGCAATGCATAAAAACAGATTGTTAATGATTAGTTTCATTTGTCACATGTAACAAACAGTGAAAATGTGGCATTTGTGTCAAATCAAATAAGCAAGGACTGAACATCGATTTCTCGAGCGTCTGGTAATTGCCCCCCACCCCTTCTCCATTCCCATTTCCGTCTCTCACCTTATCTCCTTTCCTGCCCATCATCTCCCTCTGGTGCTCCTCCCCCTTCCCTCTATGCCTTGGCCTTCCTTCCTCTTCTATCAGATTCCCCCTTCTCCAGCCCTTTATCTCTTCACCAATTGACTTCCCAGCTCTTTACTTCACCCCTCCCACTCTCCCAGATTCACCTATCATCTGCTACTTGTACTTCTTCCCCTCCCCCCCACATTCTTTCTCTGACTTCTCATCTCTTGTTTCCAGTCCTGATGAAGGGTCTTGGCTGAACCATCGACTGCTTACTCTTTTCCACACATGCTGCCTGGCCTGCTGAGTTTCTCCAGCATTTTGTGTGTGTTGCAGCAAGGATTGTGCTGTGCAGTCTTCAGGTGTTACCACACTTCTGGCTCCAACACAGCACGCCTACAGCTCACTAGCACTAACGGTTAGTACTTCGAATGTGGGAGGAAACCAGAGGAAACCCATATAGTACTGGGGAAAAGGCACAAACTCCTACAGACAGCAGTGGGAATCGAACCCTAATCTTACAGCTGGGGCTGTAAAGCATTGCGCTAACTACTACTGTTATAAGTTACAACAAGAAAAACATTTCTTACTGCTGAAAGAGAGCAAACTAATGACATATTGTTTATGAGTTCATGGACTGTTCAGAAATCTGATGGCGGAGGGGAAGAGGCAGTTCCTAATTATGAAACATCTCTTTGCCTCTTCAGATGTTGCTTATTTTGTGCAGGTAAAATCTTGCTTGGCCTCCTCCAGATTTGGAATTTGTATTGGATTCTGCCAAAGGAGATGAAAACCATGAAAATATCTCCCTCCCTTTAGATGTCTGTGTCTCACATAAATGATTCCTTTCCCAGATCCCCTTTCCACTCTTGAATCTCTGCCTAATATCAGCTTTGCATTCCTTAGTGACTGTTGTTATTAAAGATTCAAGATTCAAAGTACATTTATTATCAAAGTATGTATGCAATATACAACCCTGAGAGTCGTTGTCCCATAGACAGCCACGAAAGAAAGAAAACCATGCAACCCATTCAAAGGAAAACATCAAACCCCCAGTGCAATAAAAAAGAACAAATCGCACAAATAATAAAAACAAATGAGTGAAAAACACAGGATATTAAACATCAAACCCCGCAGTCAACAAAATAGTCCAGGAATGCTCAGTTCAGTTTTACCAGAAGTACTTGAAAACGTTGCAATATTAAAAGTATGTTTCTTGATGCAGCTTGTATATTTTCTGATATTTTTTTTTCTCTCTCAGATCGGAAGAATTTGTTCAAGTTGTTTACCAATATTGGATACATCCAAATTGGAGTTGGGTTTACCTTTCTAATAGTCACGGAACTGATTTTACAAATAGGTAATGTTGCAATTTTTTTTTATTAACAATGAACCTAGAAAGACCAATGGATACCTCCTCACCTGGATTCACCAATCACCTGCCAGCTCTTGCCTTGTCCATTCCCTTCACTAATCTATACTCTCTACTTCCCCTCTGTCTTCAGTCCAAATGAAGGGTCTTGACCTCAAATGTAGACTCTATACTTCCCTCCACAGACTGCTCACCTCTTTGCGAAGAGGCTGTAGAAAAAGATGCAACGGTCTGTGTCATGGCTCATCCCTAACAGCCGTGTGACAGAGGAATCTCTGGTCTAAGGGCTGCCTCCAGGGACACACACTGAGATGGACGTCAAGAGCATCAACTCATTGAAAGAAGCCCTTTGCTCTGCCCAAACCTTGTTGGACTGCCAGCACAGCAAGATGTCTGATAAGAAATGCTGCCGACTGGCTGCAGGAGGAGAACTGAGGGAGACACTGAAGCCTGCTGCAGCCACCGCTCGGTGGGGAAGGGCCTCAATATAAAGGTTCTTCTGCCGCTGGAGGGTGAGGGGCCAGGTTGAGTAAGGAAGCCCTTCAGCTATGGTCGTAGTCTACCATCCTGAAGGCCACAAAAATGACACAGATTTTTTGGTTTAAGGAATGTAACAAAACAGCATTGACTGTGAATGTAAGAATGAATCCTGTATTTATGTATTTTAGTATTATGAATAAAGTTTACTTCGATATAAAAATTCCCCTCACAGATGCTGCCTAACCCACTGAGTTCTTCCAGGAGTTACTAGTTTTGTTTTTGATATCTTGAAACAATTACCTCCTCCACCTATAAGCTAGTGGGACAAGAATGCAGACTTGCATTTTCTCAGAAGCTCTGAGTTTTCTTTAATCTGAGAATGTGGGGAAAATAAAATACGAGGGGTGACTTATAAGTTTGTGGCCTAAGGTAGAAGGAGTCAATTTAGGAAAACCTAGCACATTTATTTTTCAACATAGTCCCCTCCTACATTTACACACTTAGTCCAGCTGTCGTGGAGCATACGGATCCCTTCTTTGTAGAAGTCGGCGTCTTGGACGTCCGGAAAGTGGTCCACAGCAGGGGTGATTGATAAGTTCCTGGCCTAAGGTAGAAGGAAATGAGTTATACAGCTCTAATTGCATGCATGTGCAGTTCAACTCTTTGAGTGATTATGCAGGAAGTTTGAAGTTAATAACTCATCTTCTGCCCTAGGCAACGAATTTATCAATCACCCTGCTGTGGACCACTTCTACAAAGAAGGGATCCATATGCTCCAAGACTGCTGGACTAAGTGTGTAAATGTAGGAGGGGACTATGTTGAAAAATAAATGTGCTAGGTTTTCTAAAATTGACTCCTTCTACCTTAGGCCACAAACTTATCAACCACCCCGTGTGTGTGTGTGTGTGTGTGTGTGTGTGTGTGTGTGTCTATATATTGGATTAATGTTGGAATGAGTGCTTGATATTGACATGGCTATAGAGATCTGAAGGGCCTGTCTCTTATTTCTGTATTTCTCTATGACTCCTTGAATCTATAACTTGCCTTGGATCCCATGGTCTATAAGCTTTTAAACTAATTTTCAATGAGTGACCTTGTGAAAGGCCTCTCAAAAATCTATGTTGAATATATCAACCACATCACCTTCATTGATACACTCAGCCATCGCTGAAAAATATTCAAATAATTTAGTCCAATAGTATCCCCCCTTCAAAACCATGCCAACCATTTATATAAATCCTTGCTTTTCTAGATGGCGATCAATACCATTTCTCTGAATAATGTCCATTAATTTCCTTACCTGAGAATGGCCTGTAATTACCCAGATTATCCCCACTGCCATTCTTGAATAAGGGCATTGTATTTGCCCTCCTCCAGGCATCTAGTACCTCACCTGTGGGAAGTGGAGACTTAAAAATATGTGTCCTGGCCCCTGCAATCTCCTACCTTGTCTTCGTTAGTTACCTGGGCTAAATCTCATCAGTATCTGTGGATTTATCCACCAAGTCAACTTGTACTTTTACTGCCATAGTGATAATGTGTTTACAAATTTTACCATTCTCTTCCCTGAATTGTCCAACAATAATGTCCTTTCCTTGGATCAAGTTGTATCCAAGTTGCAGGAGTTGGGTTTTCCTTTGAAGATATAGTCTTATAATCTTATAGTCTCATGGAACACCTCCTTTGCATCTTCTAGTTCCATTTTGGCTCCCATTGGGCCCTTACACTTTTCCTGGTTAATTTATTGTCCTTAATAAACTGCTTTGGGATTTTTATTAAACTCATCCTTCAGTGATCTTTCAGTCAAAATGAAGGGTCTTAACCCGAAACATTGACTCCACAGATGCAGCCTAACCCATTGTGTTCCTCCAGCAGCTCATGTTTTGCCCCAGGTTTCAGAACCTGGAATCCCTTGTGTCTCCTGTGATTTTGCATGCCCTGCTAAATTTAAGTATCTTCATACTCCCAAAGGTTCTTCCTGTTTTCATTTCTCTGTATCATATCCTCCCTTTTCTTTAATTTATTGAACCCTCAATGTTTCCTTGCCATCTTCGCTAAAGAGAATCTTCCAAAGCCTCAGGCAGGCAATGTTCTGTAGTCTACCTCATTACTGTCTTTCATCACCTCTCACAGGCATTTCCTTTGTTCTCTCTCAACATGTAGAGTACACAATGCTGGCAGAACTCAGCAGGTCAGGCAGCATCTACAGAGGAAAATGAATGGTAACCTTATTGGGTTAAGATCCTTCAACACCTGGCTCCAAAGATACTGCCTTCCAATTTCTGATGAAACTTCACCAACGAACAATTTCATCCTGCTGTGGATGTGCCCTAGAGAACATCCTGTACAGATGCACCACAGCTTGGTGTGACAACTGCTCTGCCTTAGACTGCAGGAAACTCAGAGATGTGAATGCAGCCCAGTCTATCACACCAACCAGCCTCCATTCTATTGATTCTCTGCACTTACTGCTGCCTTGGGAAAGCAGCCAACAAAATCAAATACCACGCTCACCCCGGGCATTCTCTCTTATCCCTTCTCCCTTCGGTGGGTGGGAGGCAAGGGGTGGGGAGATTGCAAAGCTTGAAGGCACATACCACCAGGTTCAAGGACACCTTCTATCCCGTTATCTGACTTTTGAATGAACCTCTCATATGATAAAGATTTATTTATGATCTCCTAATCTATCTCATTGTGGATCTTGGCATTTTATTAGTCTGTCTGCACTGCAGTTTCTCTGTAACTATAACACTATATTCTGCTTTCTGTTTATATTTTTACTACCCTGATGCACTTAGGCTGGGCGTAAGCTGCCAGAACAATGTGCAAACAAAAGATTTACCACAGTATCTTGATCAATAAACAACAAATAAACCAAACAGAAACATTAATTCTGTTTTTGCATAGCACAAAAGCTGACCAATTCCACAGTTTTCAGATTGGATTCAGCTTCAGATTAATTTATTTTATAGCACGTACAATGAAGCACACAGTGAAATGTGCCATCTGCATTACCAACCAGCACAAACCTAAGGATGTGCTGGGGGTAGCCCACAAATATCACCACACATTCCAGCACCAACATAGCACGTCCCCCAGAATTTTATTCCACTGACAGAGTTTCTTCTCTCTAGAACAGGGTTACTCAACCTCATTTATGCCATGGACCCCTACCATAAACCGAGTGGTCTGAGGACCCCAGATTAGGAACCCCTGCTCTAGAACATTATCCAAGCTCTACCTCACTCTTATCTCTAATCTATCCCTTTGGATATCTGCATCATATAATTTGAAATGCCTTCTGAAAGTATTTTTCCATGTCCTTTAAGAAACTGCTTCTAATAACTACTTCTCTGACAACTTCAGCTGTTTGATTATGCCACATTTGGCAATGTCAATTGTTGCGGTTAATAAATTCAACTTGGAACGTGTTTTATCATTTGTCTTTTTTCCCTTAGATTGGAAGGAATTTTTGAAAACATTCTTTGGCAACAGTTGTATCCAAGTTGGAGCTGGTTTTTTATTTGTTTTAACTGTAATTACATCAAACACAGGTAAAGTAAACCACTTCATTCCTTTTTATTTGACTTGCGAACAAACAAGATTATTAATGTTGAAGCACCTTTTCATTTTCCGTCGTGGGAAGGATACGGAGGGTTGGAAGAGGATGCATATTGGGCAGATTTGAGTTGTTGGGAAATGGAGATTTAAAAATCTCGGTTCTGGCTCCTGCAAACTCCTATCTTGTTTCTCTGAGTAGTCTGAGCTAAATTTCATCAGCTTCTGGGCAAATTGGAATTGTATTCTCTAGAGCAGCAGAGCCTGAGGGGGAGACCTGATAGACAGTTATAAGATTAAGGGGGGCATAGACAGTTGGTATCTTTTTCCCATTTTTGAAATGCCTCATACAAGAGGTTGGGTGATAGGGTGGAAATACATCTCTACCAAAGGATGTGTAAGACGCTCCTTCCCTCCACTAGCCTGCATGTCACCCTTGGGCAAGGTGTAGCACCTGCTTAGCCCCCCCAGTCAGGGTCATGTGAGGTCATGGGAGCAGGTAGTGGATGGTCATATGAGCAGCTGGTGCAAATCACAATTCTGGTTATGTAACCAGTGACGCCAGGCAGACAATCTTTGAAGAATATTGACAATAACTGGGGTCACCATCTTGTAAAGACACTGTCCAGAAGAAGGAAATGGCAAGCTGCTTCTGTAGAAAAATTGGCCAAGAATAATCATGGTCAAAGACCATGACCGCCCTCATCATATAACATGGCACATAATGAACGAACGTTGAATACTAGAGGGCATGGATTCAATTTGAGAAGGGGTAAACTTAAGGAAGATGTACGGGACAATTTTTATTTTTACACAGGGTGTGGTATGTGTCTGGAATTCACTGTCAAGTGTGGCAGAGGCAAATACAAAGAAAAAGAAAAGGTTAGCCTTATTTGTCACATGTACATCGAAACATGTGTGAAATGTGTTCATTTGCATCAGGGGTATGGGTGGCAGCCTGCAAGAGGTGTTTAATAAGGATGTTTTAAACATTTTAATAGAACCTTCAACAAGCAGAGCACGCAGAGGTATAGACATGTGTAATTAGAAGAGATTAGTTTAGTTAGCTGTTTAATGACTAGAGTAATTAGTATGGCTTAACATTTGGGCCAAAAGGCCTGTTCTTGCGTTGTACAGTTCTATTTTCTTTGTAAATAGAAAATGTTCAAAAGATCAAGCAGTATCTTTGGGAAGGGAGTTAAAGTTTCTGGCTTCCTAGTAGCGAAACATTTTAATTCCAATTCCCTTTCCCATTCTGACATGTTGGCCCACGGGCTCCCCTTCTCCCATTATGAGGCCACCCTCAGGGTGGAGGAGCAACACCTTATATTCTGTCTGGTTAGACTCCAACCTGATGTCATGAACATCGATTTCTCCTTCTGGTGAGCATTTTTCCCTTGCCCTCCCCTCTTCTATTCCTTACTCTGGCCGCTTACTTCTTTTCACCTGCCTATCACCTCCTTGTGGTGTTCCTCCACCTTCCCTTTTAACTATACTTCACTCTCCTCTCCAGCTTTTTACCTTTCCTGCCTTCCTGGCATCACTTATCACCTTCTAGCTATCTTCCTTCCCCTCCTCCACCTATTTAATGTAGAGTCTTCCCCTTCCTTTCCAGTTCCTTTCCAAAACATCAGTAGCTAATTTCCCTCAATAGATGTTGTCTGATCGGCTGAGTTCCCTCAGCATGTTGCTTATTATTTGGTTACTGTTATGATATGTTGAGATTTTCAGATTCAGATTTATTTATCACATGTACATGGAAACATACAGAGAAATGTGTCATTTGCATTAACGACCAACGATGTGCTGGGGGCAGCCTGCAAGTTTTGCCACACGTTCTGGCACTAATATAACTTGCCCACAATGCTTGGCAGGGTAACACAGAATGCAACAAGCAACAAAACAATAGCAGAGCAGGCCTCTTTCCTCTGTCCCATCCACCCATGCACACGGACAGTCCTTCAACTCTGGGACAGGACTAGAGGCCTCCATTCTCCATTCCCTAGCCTTCAGCCATCGTGTTAGGACTTCCAGACCAGCCCTTGTGCCTCCTGCTGGTACAGACACCCAATCCCAGGACCCACCAATCTGTGACAACCTGATATCCATGCATGTCTTTCGTCACCCATCCACATCGCTTACCCTCAAGTCCTGATGTCCACATCAATGGTCTTCCAACACAGAGCAGAGGCCTAGACTGCAGCCTGACCTCTAACTCCTCACATTCTGCCCCTCGACTCTAACCTGAACGCCAACTCCCCTTCTGTCCCCAAAACTATCCTATGAATTAAAAAAACAATTGAGCCTGATGGAGACCACAGCTTGGTGCCATCTTGATCAGAGTAACTTAGTACAATGTTAACCCTGCTGTATAAATGTACCATTTTAAATATTTGTTTCCTCAGCTCGAAGGAATCTATTGCTGATATTCATCCAAACCAACTGTGTCCAATTTGGGGCTGGGTTCCTCTTTCTTGTTGTAATAGAACTGGCTTCAAACACAGGTAATGTTACCATTTTAGACTTTATCTTGGAATTGACTATAAAGCAAGATGACAAATTATCAAATATTTTTCAATGATCATACATAAAATCTTCTCTACTTTTAGCATTACAGGAACTGATTATTCAACCAGACACCGAGTTGTTCAGTCACCTGAATGACATATGGATCACAGGTGAGTGTGTAGTACAGAGCTACATAGCATTCCTTGCTCCTGATCAGGCCTTTGAGTCCATCTTATTAATTTAGCCCATATTATTCTGCTGAGCTCCATCGAACCTCACCTGGACCATCGCCCTTTATACCACTCCCATCCCTGTACTTACCCAACCATCTCTGAGATCTTGAAATCAGACCTGTATCCACCACTTCCGCTGGCAGCTCACGCCACACTCTCACCACTCTCTGAGTGAAGAAGTTGCACTTCATGCTCCCCTTAAGCATTTCACCTTTTACCCCTAACCCATGACCTCTCGCCCAATCTCAGTGGAAAAAGCCTGCTTGCATTAACCTTGCCTATACCCCTCATAATTTTGTATACCTCCATCAAATCTCCCCTCTTTCTACATTCAAACTCTCCTTATAACTCAAGTCCCGACAACATCCTTGTAAATTTTATCTGTACTCTTTGAATCTTATTGCTACTTTTCCTGAGATCCTTTTTCATATCTCATCACACCAGTCTAACTATAGAGTAAATTAAACTATAGAGTAAAATGAGAAAATAAGATTTGTAGAGTGAAATATAGGCTTAGAGATTGTGTGACAAAACGGTGTGCTGGAGACCAAATCACAGACTGGTAACCCATTCATCTCCTCCCTCACGACCATTCAGGAACCCAAACAGTCCTTCCCGTAAGCCACCTGAATGACTATTAAGGTCATCTACTGTCCCTGGCGTTCTCAGCGTGGCCTCCTTCATATCAGTGAGACCCGATGTAGACAGAGGAACCACCTTTGCTCTGTCTACAACAGGGAGGATTTCCTGGTGGGCAGCCATTTTAATTCCATTCCCCATTCCCCTTCCAACACTTTGGTCTATGGTCTCCTCTACCCTCAGGTTAAAGGAGCAGCACCTGATATTCCATTTGGGTAGCCTCCAACCTGACGGCATGAACATTGATTTATCCAACTTCTGATAATTTCTCCCCTCATCCCTCCTTCTCTCTTTTTCCATCCCCCATTCTGGCCCCCCTTTTACCAGTTCTCTTCTCCTCACCTGCCTATCACCTCCCCCTGTTGCAAAGAACCCAAACGCAGGACACTGGCACGGAGATTGAGTTAGGGTGTGAGAGTGGCTGGAGCTGAACGGCAAACAGGAGGGTGAACAGGGAAAACAGGAGCCAGGCAGAACTTACCTTGACACGGAGCAGAGAAAGGCAAGCGGTAGACACGGAGAGATGGAGTTACACAGGTAAACCTCGGTACTGAAGTAAAACTTAGAATGCACAATCCTAGGCGGCTGGGAACGTTAATTACCATACTGACTAAACAATGATCTGGCAACGGGTCGATTCCAAGCCGGGGTTTTTATGCTGCGGGTCTTGATGTGAACCAGGTGTGTCGCCATCAATGGGAATTAGGAGAAAATGGGGAATTAACGGTCAGGACCGTGACACCCTCTGGTGCCCCTCATTCTCCCCGTTCTCCCATGATCTGGTCTCCTTTCCTTTCAAAGTTCTTCTACTTCAGACCTTTATCTTCCCCATCTCTGACCTCCCTAAGTTCAACCCCCTCCCCCATCCACCCACCTTCTCCCTCAACTGGCGTCCCTCATGGTGTACTCCTCGCTCTCCTCCCACCTTCGTTATTCTGGCTTCTTCCCCCTTCCTTTCCTGTCCTGATGAAGGATCTCGGCCCAAAACACCTACTGTCTGTTCCTCTCTGAACATGCTGCCCGAACTGCTGGGTTCCTACAGGATTTTATGTATGCTACTCTGGTAGCTGAGAAGAGTATCATTAAACAGGAAAGTGAAAAAAACTATGATACGTGAAGGCTCATCTTATATGCAGGAGCTGAAGGTACTGAACCATCATCTCTTAAGATTATGTTGAAGCAAGATTAACCCAGTGAACATAATGGTGATGTGATGACATTTAAAGAAGATGCATGGATCCATTATCAAAGAAGGGTATAAAATTTGGTGGATGATAGAGTATGAAGTGCATAGAGTACGTACAGAACTGTGTAAAGTCTTAAGCACATATATAGATCTAGGGCGCCTAAAACCTTTGCAGAGTACTGTGTTTGTCAATGTGAAGCGGACAGCGAGTCTGTAAATCCGGCAAGAGCAAATTATGTTGAGAATGGTGGGGGTGGAGAACCACGGGAGGGGTGTGGAACAGGGGGCAGAGAAGGAGTGCCGGGGCGGGGGGGAAGGTGACACAGGTGCAGACACACCCAGCCCTGAGACACCAGGCTAGGTCACTTGATTCCAAGCAATTGATTTATTGATCATTACAGAATGTCTTTCTGGTGCTTCCCACTCCCTCCCCTCTCCCTTCCCCCAATTTCCAAACATGATTCCCCTCTCCCTGTCCCCTTCCCATTCTCAGTCCACAATAGAGACCCATATCAGAATCAGGTTTATCATCACTCACATATGTCATAAAATCTGTTGATGTTTTGCTGCAGCAGTACAGTGCGATACATAAAATTACTACAGTACTGTGCAAAAGCTTTAGGCCCTCTAACTATATATACACATGCTAAAGACTTATGCACAGAACTGTTGAACACTGTGCCACCACTGGGGCGACACGGTAGCGCAGTGGTTATCACTTCACTTTACAGCGCCACTCCGCTGCTGTCTGTAAGGACTTTGAGTGTTCTCCCTGTGACCGTATGGGTTTCCTCCCACACTCCAAAGATGTACGGGTTAGAGTTAGTGAATTGTGGACATGCTATTTTGTACCATGGCAACACTTGTGAGTTGTCCCGTGCAATCCTTGCTGATTTGATTTGGCGCATTTCAGTGTATGTTTCGATGCTAATCTCTCTGAGTATATGGAACTGACAGGAGGGCGAAGAAGCACTTGAAGTTCAAATGTGCAAGTTATTCTAAATGTATGCAGAAAATAAATAGAGCAAAAGGGGTGAGGTGATTCAAATATATCCATGGGTGATTGTAGGAATAGCTGGTCACCAGAAATACTAAATAGAATATCTCCTGATTGAGGAGTGAAGGTATCACATCAGATAGTTAGGGAGGAAGGAGAATATCAAAGCAACATATGGAATGAGTACAATATCACTAGTATTGGGAATAAATCAAAGAATTAGTATCTTTTCTGCACAGGGGAAAACACTTCAAAGTTCAAAGTAAATTTATTATCAAGGTACATATACATCACCATATACTGCCCCGAGATTCATTTTTCTTGCGGGCATTCACAGAGCATACCAAGAAATATAATAGAATTAATGAAAAACTACACACAAAGATGGATGAACAATAAAATACAAAAAGAAAAACTAACTAACTAACTAACTAACTAAATAAATAAATATTGTAAAAATGAGGCAGAGTCCTTGAAAGTGAATCCATCAGTTCAGTGTTGAGGTGAGTGAAGTTATCCACGCTGGTTCAGGAGCCTGATGGTTAAGGGGTAATAACTGTTCCAGAACCTGGTGGTGTGGGGCCAAAGGCTCCTGTACCTGCCTCCTGAAGGCAGCAGTGAGTAGAGAGCAAGGTCTGGCTGGTGGGGTCCTTGATGATGGATGCTGCTGTCTTGTTGCAGCGCTGCACGTAGATGTGCTCAATGGTGGGGAGGCAACATCTGCCCGCATTTTAGCCATAAACATCTAACCTTTCCCATCCATTTGCCTGTACAAATATTTTTAATATTTCAAAATTGTTTTTTTTTTAAATATCTAACAATGTTAAGTATGCTGTTTAACAGAGTATGTTCTAATTTTGTTTTCTTCAGACTGGAAGCCTCTGTTGCAGAGATTCACCAATACCAATTGCGTACAAATTGGTGTTGGAGCTTTCTTTCTTGTTTTTGCAGAACTGGTTTCAAAAACAGGTAGCGTAAATTGCTTCAGAACACAAATACCTAGGAAATCTACTGCCCCCTGTCCACAGAGCAGAATTAGAGATCCCTCGGTCCTCATCTTCCAACCCACAAGCCTCCAGATCTAAGGTATCATTCTTTGTCATTCCTGCAAGCTTCATCAACGAAAACAATGCTGAAGTAGAGGAGGTCACATTGACACAGCTTTTCTGAGCACCCTGTTCTGTATCTGCCATAGCAATCCTGTGCCTCTGGGCGCAAGTCATTTATTCTCTTTCCTCATTCCCACACTGACCTGTCGGTCCTCGGTTTTCTCAATTCAGAATTAGAATGAGTTTTAATATATATCATCATCTTATATGACATGAAATTCATTGTTTTGCAGTACAGTGCAAAACTTAAAACTACTATAAATTGCAATTAATGCCAAAGTGAGGTCAAATGGAGATGAGAGGAACAGCATCTCATATACTCCAATTTCAGGTAACCTGCTCCACCTCAGTCTGTTTTCTTTCTCCTCCTGATCCGCTCATATTAATATTCATGCTCACATAATACTCATATTCAACTCCAAATTCATATCCTATTCATATTGTTGTTTACATTCAAATTCATATTCACATCCAAATTCATATTCATGATCATATCCATATTTATATTCAAATTCATATTCATGTTTAAATTCAGATCCAGATTCATATTCAAATTCAGATTCAGATTTATTTATCACATGTACATCAAAACAGTGTTTGCATTAACCTCCAACACACTCAAGGATGTGTTGTGAAATCCTGCCAGCACAGCGTGTTCACCTCCTACGCTCACGCAAGACCCCATCGCCCAGTTCCTTTCCTTTCCTCCACGTTATCCATCTGCCCATCACCCACACACTTCTGTCACTGAGATCCTCCCTCCATTTCACATCTGCCTACCCAACTCCCTTATCTGCCCCCTCCTTCTCCAGGACATGCCCCCTCCTCAGTGCTACCATCGGGAAGGAGGGGCAGGAGCCTGAGGGCACACACTCAGTGATTCAGGACCAGCGTCTTTCCCTCTGCCATCCGATTCCTAAACAGACATTGAACCCTTGAATACAACCTCACTTTTTTAATATATATTATTTCTGTTTTTTTGCATGATTTCTAATCTATTCAATATATGTATACTGTAATTGATTACTTATCTATTTATTATTATTTTTTTCTTTCTTTATTATGTATTGCATTGAACCGCTGCTGCTAAGTTAACGGATTTCGCGACACGTGCCGGTGATAATAAACCTGATTCCGATTCTGAGATTACAGGACACAATAATCAAATATAACACCACAGAATGAAGCTGTTGAAATTTACCTGTATAAGCAGGTGTACGTGACAGTGTGACTGGGGCAGCTCACCTCCATCGATTGAGTGAAAAACATTCACCGCAGGGAATTATCCTCCCCTTCTCCTTTGAGATAGCACCAAGGCATCTTGGAAGTCCTGAAGGAAGGTTGACTATTTATTAATTTCCATAGATGCTGCCTCACCTGCTGAGTTCCTCCAGTATTTTGTGTATTGTTGCTTTGGCAGCATCGGAACTTGGTTTATAATTTTTTTTTAGATTAGATTATGAGGACACTCAGTCCTCGTTTATTGTCATTTAGAAATGCATGCATTAAAAAATGATACAATGTTCCTCCAGAATATCACAAGAAAACACAGGACAAACCAAAACTAAAACTAACAAAACCACATAATTATAACATATAGTTACAACAGTGCAAAGCAATACCATAATTTGATAACGAGCAGACCATGGGCACGGTAAAAAAAAAGTCTCAAAGTCCCGATAGACACATCATCTCACGCAGACGGTAGAAGGGAGAAACTCTCCCTGCCATGTACCTCCAAGCGCCGCAAACTTGCCGATGCAGCACCATTGGAAGCACCCGACTGCAGCGGACTCTGAATCCGTCCGAAAACTGAGCCTCCGACACAGCCTCTCCGAGCACCATCCTCTGCCGAGCGCTTCAATCCCACCCTGGCCGCCGAGCAACAAGCAAAGCCGAGGACTTGGGGCCTTCCCCTCCGGAGAGTCACCTGAAAGGCAACACCACCAGAAATGAAGCATTCTCTCAGCTGAAGTGCCTGTCTATATTTGTGGGCTCAACACTTTAGAATAAGATTTGAACCCACGACGCTTAGGCAGTGCACCTCAATTCCAATCTTTATTTCCTTCACAGGGACATATACACAGTGGACACTTTAAGAAGTATCTTCTGTACCTAATAAAGTGGCCACTGAGGGTACATTTGTGGTCTTCTGCTGCTATAGCCCGTCCCTTTCAGGGTTTGACGTGTGGTGCTTTCAGAGATGCTCTTCTGCACAACACTGTTGTAACAAGTGTTATTTGAGTTACTCTCACATTCCTACCAGCTTGAACCAGTCTGATCATTCTGCTCTGACCTTTCTCATTAAATAGGTGTTTTTGTCCACAGAACTGTTGCTTACTGGATGTTCTTTGTTTCTGGCACCATTTTCTGTGAACTCTACAGACTGCTGAGCGTGAAAAGCCCAAATCAGCAGTATCTGAGATACGCAAACCACTCCATCTGGCATTAACAATCATTCCATGGTCAAAGTCACTTAGATCACATTTCTTCCCCATTCTGATGCTTGGTCTAAACAACAGCTGAACTTCTTGACCACGTCTGCATACTTTTATGCATTGAGTTGCTGCCACACTGATTAGATATTAGGTATGCCTAATGAAGTGGCTACTGAGTCTAGAATGGCAACTGAAAAAGCATTTCTGTTTATGTTAAATGTGCATTATTTGTTTTAATTTGTATTGCATTGTAATAATTCAAATTATGTGAAAAACCTCTTGATTTTCTAGGTAATACCTGGACCAGCTTCCAAGTCCTGTTCCTTCGATGGATAAAACGGTCGACAGAGTATACCGCAGAGCTGCGAATGATAGCCAGCTCCACAGAGCAGTATCACAGAAGCGCCACCATTGTGAATGTTGCAGCCTCTTCTGCAGGGCTTGCGGGAGGAGTTCTAAGTATCGCAGGATTAATCGCTGCTGCTTTCACAACGGACCGATCGTTCATTCTCGTCGGGATGGGAATGACTTTGGGTGTGGTTGGAGGGGCCACTAAAGTTATAGCTTACGTTACCGATAATGTCACACAAAAGAGCAAACAGAAACGGGTTAATGAGATTGTAGAACAATATACAGAAGAGACCAAATACCTGACGAATGAATTAGTTCTGATCAACAGGGCGATTCACTTTATGATTGATGATACAGAGAAAGACCTAGTTAAATATGCATTTATTAATGCGTCTCAAAGTGTGGCATGCAGTGTAAGCTGTACCTCTGCAGTAACTTTAACAGTGACCAGAAATACCATGGGCACTTTCATTGCTCTTTCCGGAATTCTGTCGGCACTCACTGTCATGTGGGATCTCTGTTCCATAGTGAAAGAAGCGAGGGAACTTTACAGAGGAAGGAGGACTGAAATTGCTCGGATGATCCGAGAAATAGCTCAGCATATGGAAGACGAAATTCAGTATATAGAGAATGAGATATCAAAGTGTGAAACTAATTTTAACGATCTGACGACATTTCTTAAGGAGCATGGATCACACAAAAGTCAAATTAATATCACTGATCTTCTGAAAAACCTATTCCAAAATCAGAATGAGAATCAGAATCAGGTTTAATATCACTGACAAAGGTCAGGAATATTTTTTTTATTATGCGGCAGCTGGACATTTCAATTCATTAAAAAAACTTATAAATTACTATAAGAAAAATATCATAATCAGCCACATTATGTGCCATGTCGTATGATGTGGGCAATCATGGCCTTCCTCTCTCTATCCATAAGCATGTCTGTTCTTAGCACATTTTTCTGCTGAAAATTAGCCATTGCCTTCTTCTGGGCAGTGTCTTTCCAGCCATGATCAATAGTCTTCAGAGATTGTCTGCCTGGCGTCAGTGGTCGCATAATCAGGACTTGTGATATGCATCAGCTACTCATACGACCATCCACCACCCGCACCCACAGGTTCATGTGACCCTGATCGGTGGGGTGGGGTGGGGAATGTAAGCAGGTGCTACACTTTGCCCAAGAGTGACCTGTAGGCTAGAGGAAGGAAGGAATGCCTTCCACCTCCTTTGGTCGAAACATATCTCCACCCTGCCACCCCAAGAAATATATATACAAATTAAGTTATTTAAGTAGTGTAAAAAGAGAGCTAAATTAAATAGTGGGGTATTGTTCTTGGACTCGTTTATTGTCCATTCAGAAATTTCATGGCAGAGGAAAGAACCTGTTCCTAAAAACATTGGGTGATTTCAGGCTTCGGTACCTCCTCCATTTTGGTAGCAATGAGAAGGGGGCATGTCCTGGGTGATGGGGACCCTTAATGATGGACGCTGTTTTTTTTGAAGTGTGACCTTTTGAAGATGTCCTTGATGCTGAGGAGGTTATTGCTCACGATGGAACTGGCTGAGTTGACAACTTTCTGCTGCTTTACCTGATGATGTTCAGTGGTCCTCCATACCAGACAGTGATGCAGCCAGTTAGAATTCTCTCCACAGTACATTGTTACAAACTTTCCAGAGTCTTTGATTACTTACCAAGTCTCATCAAACTCCTAATGAAATATAGCCAATGTCATGCCTTCTTTGTAATTGCATCAATGTGTTGGGCCCAAAATAGATCTTCAAAGATGTTGACACCCAGGAATTTAAAACTGCTCATCCTTTCCACTGATGATCTCTCAGTGAAGACTGGTGTGTGTTTCCCTCGACTTCCCCTTGCTGAAGTCCACAATCGATTTCTTGGCCTTGATGACGAGGACGGTGTCTACATCCAATACTGCACCGATGGCAGCCTGTTCGACCTGAGGCAACTACAGTCCCACACCAGGACATTGGAGCAACTCATCTGAGAGCTACTCTTCGCTGACGATGCTGCCCTTGTTGCCCACACAGAGATAGCCCTGCAGCGTATAACATCCTGCTTCGCAGAGGCTGCCGAGCTCTTCAGACTGGAAGCCAGCTTGAAGAAGACAGAAGTTCTCCATCAGCCTGCAGCTTAGGAAGATTACCACCCTCCCTGCATCAGCATCGGTGACGTAGAGCTGAAGACAGTCCACCAGTTCAGCTGCCTGGGGTGCACCATCTCGTCAGATGCCAAGATCGACAAACAGATTGACAACAGACTGGCAAAGGCAAACAGCGCATTCGGCAGGCTGTACAAAAGAGTCTGGAACAACAAGCATTTGAAGAAAGGCACAAAGATCAGCGTGTACAGAGCCATTGTACTGACCACCCTCCTGTACGGCTCCGAGTCGTGGATCACCTACCGTCACCACCTACGACTCCTTGAGCATTTCCACCAGCGCTGCCTTCATACCATCCTCAACATCCACTGGAGTGACTTTGTCACCAACATCGAAGTCCTCCAACAGGCGAAGATCACCAGCATCGAGGCCATGCTGTTGAAGACACAGCTGCGCTGGGCAGGGCACGTCTCCAGGATGGAGGATCATCACCTGCTCAAGATTGTACTGTATGGCGAACTCTCCACTGGCCACTGTGACAGAGGGGCGCCGAAGAAGAGGTACAAGGACTCTCTGAAGAAATCCCTTGGTGCCTGTCACATTGACCATCGCTACTGGTCTAATCCAGCCTCCGATCGCGAGGCCTGGCGACACACCATTCACCAGTCTGTCTCCTCCTTCGAGAACGCATGCAGGGCTGGCATTGAGGACAAAAGGAGAAGGAGGAAGAACCGTGACACAGCAGCACAAAACCCAGAACAGAATTTCCCTTGCAGCCACTGTGGTCGGACCTGCCTGTCCCGAATTGGCCTCGTCAGCCACCAGCAAGCCTGCAGAAGACGTGGGCAGCTCCCTTCCAAAATCTTCGTTCGCGAAGCCAAGCCATGGTGATGACTTGCATTGATTGCAATGTTGTCTTTGTTTGACCACTCAACCAGCTGATCTACCTCACTCCTGTATGCCTCGTCATCATCATCTGAAGTTCTGCCAATGACATTTGTATCATCAGCAAGTTTATAGATGTGTTGAAGCTGTGTCTAGACACCCAGTTAAGGGTGTAGTGAGAGTAGAGCAGTGGGCTAAGCACGGATCCTTGAGGTGTTGATTGTCAGCCCTATTTCTTATCTTAATGTAGTTGTTGTCACCACCATATAGGAAGTACATGACGAAGTTAGAGAGAGCACAGTAAAGATTCACAAAGATATTTCCTAGTCTGGAGGGTTTGAATTATTGGGCAAGCTTGCTCAGGCTGGGATTGTTTCTCTTGGAGCAGAGGAGGTAGAGGTGCTCTTATAGAGAAATACAGAATGATGAGGGACATAGAGAAGGTAGATAGTCACAATCGTTTTCCCAAGGCAGAGGAGTCTAGAACAAGACAATGCAAATTTAAGGTGAAAGAAAAGATGTAAAGTAGATTTGAGGGTTAAATTTCCTACACACCGGGTGGTAGGTATATGGAATGAGCTGCGAAAGTCGGTGGTAAAGGTAGGAATAGTTACAACTTTTAAAATATGGCACATTTGCACAGGTACATGGATAGGAAAGGTTGAGCTAAATGCAGGTAAAATGGAGTTAGCATGAGAAACTTGGGCTGAAGGTCCTCTTTCCAAGCTGGATAGCTCTATGAATCTATGTATATAATTTATGGAATTATGTGTGTGTATATATATATTGATAGATAGATAGATATAGAAATACTGAAAACATATAATCAATAGTTGTGTTTCTCTAAACCTGCAGGAGTCATTGTGCCTATCCAGTACCATTGTTTGACCTTTGTCAAAGGTTATTTGAATTGAGCTTTGTTGCTGTGGTGTGAAGAAAATATATAAACTGCTGAAACGACAGAAATCAGCTCCTGCTTTTTTTTGTATTGTGATTGTATCGTGTTCCCTGTCTGCAAAGCCCTAAATTCAAAATAAGTCTTTAAGACCTATCTGATATAGGTATCTCTGGGTAATCTCACTATGGGGAGGTTATATTGTAATAAGAGGCTGGCCGATGGTGTGGTGGCATCCACACTAGATCTTGAGGTGTGTGGTCCAGGGTTAGACTCTGGCTGGCTCCTTGCACGCTTTCCGTCCGTGCTGGGTTGAGCGTTGAGCTAAGCAACACAGCCTCGTAAAAAACAGACAAATGCTATGGAAACGGTAAGGCGCAGAAAGGAACAGCAACAACTGTATCAAAGATGAGTTTACTTTCCTGTCTAGTCCCTGCAGTGAGGTCTAGCTGCCAATGCCCACTATTTCAGCGGAGGGTTCTCCCTCCCTATCGAGGAGGTACTTCCAGCTGATGAAGCAGTTTAAACACCAACCTCATAGTCCCCTTACTTTGCAAGGCTCATTTCTGCCTGCTGTTAGAGATCCACAAACCTGACTTTCTGTGTAGGCCAACTGCTCCTGCCCTACTGAACTCGTGTCTGCATTTCATCATTCTTGGTTCAGTCCCTTCCTACCTACATCCACGACACTTCACATGTTCTTGATCTCCTCAGCAACTGGGCCCTAGCCTTGACGGCCTCAGTTTCACCATGGATGTCCAGTCCCTACACTCTTCTATCCCCCCATCAAGAAGGCCTTAATGCTCTCCGCTTCTTTCTTGACAACAGTTCCCCTCCACCACCACCCTTCTCTGTCTGGTCCTCACACATAACAATTTCTCTTTTGGCTCTCCCACTTCCTCCAAACTCAAGGTGTAGCCATGGGTCCCAGCTATGCCTGCCTTTTCATTGGCTACGTGAAACAGTTCATGTTGCAAGTCTTCCCTGGTAAAGCTCAGCAATTCTTTCTGCATTACATTGATGACTGCATTGGTGCTGCTTCAAGCACCCATGCTGAACTCATCAATTTCATCAACTTTCCTTCTCATGTCCAAATTCAAGCTCAAGTTCAACTTTATTGTCATTTGACTGTACAAATATATAAAACCAAAAGAAACCAAAATGTTATCATAAATGTTAACAGAATATAATTCAAAATGCATGTAGCGTGCAGCACATGTAAATAGTAAACAGTAAGGTGAACAGAAAACAGCTCGCTGTCCTAATGATGAGACCTTGATGGTGGCAGGTGGCATTTCTCTCACAACCTGAGGACAGGAGCTGTTACCCAGTCTGGCAGTCCTAGTCTTGATAGTCCTGCGCCTCCTTCCTGATGGTAGAGGGTCAAGGAGATTGAGGGATGGGCAGTAGGGATCCTCAACAATGTTTCGGACTCTTTGTCTGCAACGCTCCAAGTAAATGTCACAATAGGGGTGATGGAGACCCTGGTAACCCTCCTGGCGGTTTTCACTGACCTCTGGAGGGTCTTGCGGCTCGACACCTTGCAGCTTCCATACCGCACAATAATGCAGCCAGACACTCTCGGTAGTGCTCCAGTGGAATGTTTTTAGAATGGCTGCAGATAGCCTTGCACACCTCAATCTCTTCAGAAACTAGAGACACTGCTGTATCTTCTTTACTAATGATGAGATATTGTTGTCACAACCACAGATTCGTCAGCGCAGCAGGTATGGCAGTTGTGCTCATGAATATACACATGTCACTGATAGTATTTAACTTCATTCATTCTGTGATAGTATTTAGAAACGTAGAAAACCTACAGCACAATACAGGCCTTTTGGCCCACAAATCTGTGCCAAACATGTCCTTACCTTAGAAATTACCTGAGGTTACCCATAGCCCTCTATTTTTCTAAGCTCCTTGTACCTATCCAGGTGTCTCTTAAAAGACCCTATCATATCCGCCTCCACCACCGTTGCCAGCAGCCCATTCCACACACTCACCATGCTCTGGGTAAAAAACTTACCCCTGACATCTCCTCTGTGGCTACTTCCAAGCACCTTAAAACTGTGCCCTCTTGTGCTAGTCATTTCAGCCCTGGGAAAAAGCCTCTGACTATCCACACGATCAATGCCTCTCAGCATCTTGTACACCTCAATCAGGTCACCTCTCATCCTCGGTTGCTCCAGGAAAAAAGGCCGAGTTCACTCAATCTATTCTCACAAGGCATGCCCTCCAATCAAGGCAACATCCTGTAAATCTCCTTTGCACCTTTTCTATGGATTGCATGCCTGCATGCTTTCATGTATTGAGTTGCTGCCACGTGATTGGCAGATTAGATATTCGTGTGAGCAAGCAGGTCTGCAGGTGTACCTAATAAAGTGGCCACTGAGTGTACTTACAAGGTAAGCAGCATTTAGAAAGTGGTTGCAAAGTTCAAAAATTCAAAGTAAATGTTATTATCAAAGTACATATATGTCACCGTGTAAAAATCTGAGATGTGTTTTCTTGTGGGCACACTCAATAAATCTATAGAATAATAACCATAACAGAATCAATGAAAGACTGCCCAACTAGGGCGTTCAACTGGAGAACAGAAAACAATAAACTGTGCAAATACAAAATGAAGAAATAATAATAAAACTAATAATAAATAAATAAGCAATAAAAGCGAGAACATTTAAAGGTTTAAAGTGTATACAGTGACTGAGGTGGTAGATGGGGGAGGGGGTGGTGAGGCTAATTAGAATGATTGACCAGATTATCTGCCCGGGGAAAGAAATTTTTAAGATGATGTGATTTTTTTTTTTGTTTTACTAGCCCAGTAGCACTTTTCAGAAAGGAGTTTTTCGAAAACGCATTTTGCGGTGTGGGTAGTGTCCGTAGTGAAAATGTGGACATTTAATGAGAATGCAGGGAGAATAAAAAGTTGGATTAATGTAGATTAGTGTAAAACTAGTAGTTGACGGTGGGTTTAAGGTATTGATACATTATTGTTACATGCACTGAGATGGGGTGTAGGGGGTATCTAGGGAGGGGTAACACCTCTGGTGAATGAGCTTGTCATATCCATTCCGGGGAAGCTCACTCACCTTTGGTCCCCACTGGACACTCAGCTCTCACCTGAGGCTCCAGGTAGCTGTTTGCATGAAACAGTGGCCACACCCCAGTACAGCGCTTTGACAGGTGGGCTAAACCAGGTACCAGGTGAGGGTAGCCGGCAGCATCACACCCCAGTGAGACAGTGACATGCCTGTCCCAGCATGTGAAGTCAGCTCTGGCAGACTGGGCAGATGAGGTCTACAGTGCGATCTAACAGCTAGGAAGGTGGCACTGCAACACTCCGTAGACAAGACATCATGGTCATCCACTGCAACCAAGGAAGACCCCAGTTTGTGATGCCTATTCGTACCACTGGACCCAGACGTCTGAGGTTGAGAGAGTGGCTTCTCCACTTTAAAAACTCTCCCACAGAGGTTTCCTGTCATTGTCAGACAAGATGGACAGCCACCAGGCAGTGAGACAGAGTGAAAAACTTTTGTTTGCTTGCCACCCGGGCAGATCATTCCATAAATAATTGCACCAAAGTAGTGAAGAGGAAAACATTTTGTCCTATATGTCTCTATGACTCCAATGCAAAATATTCACTTTGGTCTCTGAATTATTGCTCTGGCTATAGAAGTTTTCCATCACCACGTCCCCTGAAAGGCAATTAAAGCTACTGGAGGATAAGCAGATGTCAAAGCTCTGTCAACGGTGGAAGTGATGAATTATATTGTGATTGATTAAAACCCAGCCACATGGAAGCTGGTAACTGAGAAATATAAAAGTACTTATTCGCACAACAATTCTTCAGAAGACAGGATCTTAGAGAATCTCACTTTCCTGCAATGATGTCTTATACTTTTAGAACTCAGAGTTAAAATAAATGATGAACTACGGTTTCAGAATCAGAACCAGGTTCAAAACCACTGACATGTGAAATTTGTCATTATGTGGCTGCAGCACGTTGCAATACATAATAATAATGACTGTAAATTATAGTAAGTGTATCTATATTTAAAAAGTTAAATTAAATAAGTAGCGAAAAAAAGAGAACTAAAAGTAGTGAGGCAATGTTCATGGGCTCAATGTCCATTTCGAAATTGGATGGCAGAGGGGAAGAAGCTGTTCCTGAATCGCTGAGTGTGTGCCTTCAGGTTTCTGTACCTCCTTCCTGATGGTAACAGTGAGAAAAGGGCATGCCCTGGGTGCTGAAGGTCTTTAATGATGGATGCAGTCTTTTTGACGCACCCCTCCTCGAAAACGTCCTTGGTACTGGGATCAGTACCGCCTTTTTGAGGCACTGCTGCTTGAAGATGCCCTGGAGGATGGTGCCCATGATGAGGCTACTACTTTTACAACTTTCTGCTGCTTATTTCGATCCTGCGCTGTGCCTCCGTCCACCCTGTACCAAATGGTGATGCAGCCAGTTAGAGTGACTATCATCAGTGATGAAGAGGAATTTCTTTAGCCAGAGGGTTGTGAATTTGCTAAATTCATTGTCACAGATGGCTGTGGAGGCCAACTCATTGGATACATCTAAAGCAGAAGTTGATTGGTTTTTAATTAGTAAGGGTGTCGAAGATTATGGGGAGGATGCAAGAGAATGCCGTTGAGAAGGATAGTAAATCAGTCATGATAGAATGGCAGAGAAAACTCAATGGGCTGAATGGCCTAATTCTGCTCCTATGTCTTATGGTCTTATTGAATGCCTAACTTCAATATCTGAATTACTTGGATAACTTTGCAGGAATACATACCTACAATGGCGGCACATCCCAACTAGCATAACCCTATTAAATATTCAACAAAATCCTGACATCCAAAGTATCCCTGTTTTGTTCCATTGCTGATGTATGGCTCACTGATTAGATAACTAGGCAGATTGCATAGTGATGACACAGGCTTCTCCTGACTGACAGGCAGAGTGCACCTTCAAAAATGTATCAATGCAGGGGATTTGCCGGCCGGTGGTGTAGTGGAAACAGCACCTGATTTCCGGGCGAGTGGTTCTGAGTTTGAATCCAGTCAGCTGCTTGCATTTTTTACATCCATGCTGGGTTGAGGGCTGAGCCAGCAACTCAGTCCAGTAAAAAACAGTCAAATGCTATGAAAACAGCAAAAATGCAGCCCAATGTGCCACAAGGTGTGAAAAGGAACAATACTGTATAGGCATTGGTCATGTCAGGAGGATCAACTCGCTTTCCCACAAACATCTGGCAATTTTCTGCGGTGTGAGGTCAGGACACAACATGCAACAAATAGAACATTCCACAATTATCATGAATAAATCATTATATAAAAATAAATGTTAGAGGTTAAAGTACAGATATGGAATAAAATGTTCATGAATACATAAATACCAGCTTGTATTAAAAGTGGTTTACAGTGCTGTGCAGTCTCTGAAGTAATAGATAGAGGGGAGGGTAGGGTGGTAACTAAAATGTTTGAGTAGATTAACTGCCTGGGGAAAGAAAATTTAAGCTAACAAGAAGTATTATTTTTTGTTTCAATTCCCCTAGAACACTTCCCAGAACGCGATCGTGGTCTTTGACCATGATTGTTCTTGGCAAATTTTTCTACAGAAGTGATTTGCCATTGCCTTCTTCTGGGCAGTGTCTTTACAAGACAGGTGACCCCGGCCATTATCAATACTCTTCAGAGACTGTCTGCCTGGTGCTAGTGGTCACATAACTAGGACCTGTCATATGCACCAGCTGCTCATATGACCATCCACCACCTGTTCCCATGGCTTCATGTGATCCTGATCGGGGGCTAAGCAGGTGTTACACCTTGCCCAAGTCTTTATTCATACAGTAAACCTTCAGGAGAGGGGGTCATAGAGAATCTTACTCTCCTAACACAATTTTTTTTTACTTCTTAAACACAAAAAATAACTGAATAACTACAGTTTGAGTGATGTGGGGCCAACATCCAGCGGCTGTTGACATGGTGATGTGTGCATGGCCTAACACTGCATCCATTTGCTAAAGGAAAATTTGCTCTGATTATCATTTGCCTTCGATTCAATAGAGTTCATTGGTTACAGGTCCTGAATTAAGAATTACGTCCGCATGGGGAGAAGATAGGGGAAGTGATAACTACCTGTTCAAACCCATTAAAAACTCCAGGAATGCAAACACCTGGGCAAAGTTACTGTTGTAATCATAAAATGCAAACATAGTCCCTGAATTTCAAGCACTGTCTTTCAACAATATTGCAGTGTGCACAAACACTATTCCATGGTATCTAACTCCTGTTTCCTGCTGAATCTGGTGTCAGGGAAATCTCTCTCACTGATTGGGTGGGGTTCCTTCTTTGGCTCTAGAAGGGGTGTGCAGACAATAATGCTATGCAGTACATCCTGGATGGTCTATAATGTTCTTTGGAGTAACTTCTGGATGGAATAAAGTGACTCTGAAGTAACTCTTAGTAGGTCCATGATAAACTCTGGATTAACTCTGACAGGGTCCATAATAGGCTCTGCAGTAACTCTGGAAGGGTCTTTAATGAGCTCGAGTAACTTTGTTAGGGTCTGTAATGGGGTCTGGAGTAACTCCAGGATAGTCTGTAATGTAAGTAAGCTTTTTCCAAAGTTCAAAGTTTAAAGTAAATTTATTACCAAAGTACATACATGTCAACATGTACAACACTGAGGTTCATTTTCTTGTGGGCATACTCAATCAATCCATAATATTACAGTAACCATAATAGATTTAATGAAAGCCCACACCAACTTGCGTGCTCAAGCAGTGTGCAAAAGGCAACACACTGTGCAACAAAATGAAAGAAATAATAATAATAAATAGTTCCTTTCTTTGTCACATGTATATCACGTGGTGGCAGGGAGCAGATATGTCTCTCCCTAAGGAGGTGTTAGGCACTCCTTCCCTCCACTGGCCTGCAGGTCACCCTTGGGCAAGGTGTAGCACCTGCTTAGTCCTCCCAAGGGTCACGAGAAGCCTTGGGAGCAGCTGGTGGATGGTTGTATGAGCAGCTGGTACATATTACATGAAATGACGTGAAATGAGGTCAGCGAGTATTATACTGGGCAGCCTGCAAGTGTCGCATTGCTTCCAGTGCCAACATAGCATGCCCTCAACTCCCTAACCCGACTATACATCTCGGAATGTGGGAGGAAACCAGAACGTTCAGAGGAAACCCACAGGGAAAACACAAACTCATTACGGACAGCAGTGGAAATTGATCACTAATCTTAAAGCTGGCTGTTGTAAAGCTCTGTGCTAACCATTACGCTAACATACCACCCAAACCTAAATTACCTCCTCTGGTCCTAGATTCCCGTGCCCTGGGAAAATGATTCTGACCATGTATTCCATCGAAGATGAAATTCATCACAAGTTTCATTGTGAAGGCACAAGATTTGGTCAGTCTAGGGAAAGAATACTTGAAGATCAAGACCACAGATTCATAGTGTGCTGGTTAGCAGATGTCACCTATAGTGTACATGCTTCTGGGATCTGGTCTATCTACAATGGGCATCTCAATTAAAATACAGTCTCTGTAACATTCTACAAGTAGTTGCCTACTATTGCACCCTGCACCATGCTGAAGAGGGTGTATCTTTAAGCTCCTTCTTTGGCACTCCCTCAGGATTGAGAATGATTTCCTTTCACCATGATTTTGTGGGTCCTAATGGGGGTGACTTCTACAAATAATAGAACTTTAAACAAAGCAACATCAGTGTCCTGCCCTGGCCAATACCCCCAGTGGTGAGACCCACTTGCAGTCAGATATGTTGGGCAGCTGACATTGTTTTCATGCCAATATCTGACCCCTTAAACCAACATGAGAAAACCTACAGATGCTGGAAATCTAAAGCAACACACACAAAATGCTGGAGGAACTCAGCAGGCCAGGCTGCATCTCTGGAGAAGAGTAAACTGTCAACGTTTCAGGTCAACACCTTTCTTCAGGACCTTGAGGAAAGGTGAGAGATGTCTGAATTAAAAGGTGGGCGGAGGAGAAAGAGCCTAGCTGGGGGCTCAGGTAGGTGGGGAAGGTAAAGGGCTGGAGAGGATAGAATGTGATAGGAGAGGAGTGAACAATAGGAGAAAGGGAATGAGGAGGAGACCCAGAGGAAAGAAATAGGCAGTTGAGAAAAAGTAAAAAGTCAAATTGGAGAATAGAGTCGGTGGTGGGGGGGGGGGAGATTTTTTGTTCAACGGAAGGAGAAATCGAATTTCGTGCTGCAGAGGGATACTCTGTACGTTCAATGAGAGCAGATTCCTTCGTAGACACAGAAAGTGTTTGAAGACGTGGTTAAAACTTCTTTGCAGAAATACAGGAACTTTACTGCCTCCTGGTGAGATGTAGCATTCAAGAGAATTGCAAATCTTGATGACATGCTTAGTATGTAAGATGTGAGGAATGATTCTTTAATATCAAAATAAGCTTTAATGAATATAAAAAATAACTTACAAGAATAAACCTTTAATTCTTACATTCATAGTCAATGTGTTAATTCAGCTGTACATGGGAAGTCCAGAAATGCAGGTGTAACTTTAAGTGAGGCACCAACATGTCACATGGTAGCGTGATGACATATATGTTTAACCTATTTTTACATATAAACTGTAATAAATTATTTAAATGAACTAGAGTGCAAAATATTAAATACAGAACAGAATTTATGAAAGACCGGACCAACTGGGCATTCAAACAGTGTGCAAAACACAACAAACTGTGCAAACACAAACTAAAAAATAAAATAATAATAATAATAATTCAAATAGAACTATTTTCAGATGATATAAACATGAACTTTGGACTGGATAAATGTAGAGTGTGAAACATAAAGAAAGGTGCAATAGAGCTAATAGAACATAAAGCAGAGCAGCAGGATACAATACAACCAATGGATGAGTATGAAACATACAAATATCTGAGAAATTAACAAGCAAAGAAAATTGATCATAAGTGTGATAAAGGAAAAACTTTTGACAGAATTTATTTCAAGGCTTAAGAAAATCTCCCAGAGCTCAATGGTAAAAATATAACAAAGGCAATAATTACTTTCACTATATCTATATTAATGTATTCATTTCACATAATACCTTGGCCTGAAACCGATCGAGAAAATTTACAAAGAATAATAAGAACTGAAATGACAAATTTCAGAATATATTTGTGTATTCGAATACGTTTAGGTTAACACTGTCTGAAACGGAATGGGGAAGTGGAATAACAGACATTAAAAATCTACACAACAGTCAGTTAAAACTTCTAAGGATATACTTTCATTAATGAAAACAGGAATCAGCACTCCACACATATGCAATTCCGATAAGAAGTAAATACCACTAAATTTAAATGAGACTACAATCCAGAAAAACAAAGACATTATCACTATTGAAGAAGAAGTTAACCAATGGAAGAGCATGACCCTCCATGGAAGACATCCGCATGATCTGCGCAGACTAGATGTTGACAACGAAGCATCGAAAGCCTGGCTCAGAGTTGGAGACCTCTTCCCGGAAACAAAAGGTTTCGTTGTGGCAGTACCGGCCAGGTAGTTAACACAAACAAATAATCAAAAATACATAATAAAAGACCAACAAATTCAAGATGATAAATGTAGAAAATCCCAAGAAAAAACAGGAACAATCCAACACATTACAGGATCCTGTAGCAGTTTAACACAATCTGATTACTTACACAGGCACAATCAAGTGGCAAACATTATTCATCAAAACTTTGCTTAAAAATACAAACTCATAAATAAAATCACACCTTACTATAAATACAAACCTGATCTAGTTTTAGAGTCAGAATACTACAAATTATATGACTGATCAGTTATTGCAGATAGGACAATCCATAATAACCACCCGATTATAATTAAACAGGATAAACACACAAGAACAACTTACTTAATAGATATAGCCATTCCAAATACACATAACTTACAGAATCAGTAAGTGAAAAACACCAGAAATATGCCAAATTAAAAGTGGAAATTAGAAGACTTTGCAACATGAAGCGGGTATACATTGCCCCAATAGTAATTTCTGCAACTGGTGTCATCCCAAAGGCACTACACAATAGCATTAAACAATTAGGGCTACATAGTCATATCTATGTCAATCTTGAGAAAGCCATAATAGCAAACACCACTAGAATGGTAGAAAAGTTCCTAGCAATTGACAAATGAGTATGCTTGGCTATGTCTGTGTTTCAGGTTTTACAAGGTTGAGCTGAGAAAAGATAACATAATAATAATAATAATAATAATAATAATAATAATAATAATTCAGATAAAACTTCTAAGCATATATTTTCAGCAACAAAAACAAGATTCAGCTCTCCACGCAAGCATATGCAATTCTGATAAGAAGTACACACCACAAAACTTAAATGAATCCATAATATAGAAAAATGAGGAAATTATCTCTATTGAAGAAAAAGGTAACCAATTGAAGAGCATGACCCTCTATGGAAGACATCCTTATTATTTGAGCAGACTAGTTGTTGACAAGGAAGCATCAAACATCTGGCTCAGAGTTGGAGACCACTTCCAAGAAACAGAAAGGTTCCTTATGGTGATACAGGACGAGTTGGTTAATACAAAAAAATGATCAAAAATATATAATAAAAGACCAGCAAATTCAAGATGATAAGTGTAGAAAATGCCAAGGAAAACCAGAAACAATCCAACACCAAACCAGGATCCTGTAGCAGTCTAACACAATCTATTACTCAGAATAGAGGGGCATCCTTTTGAGGAAGAATTTCTTTAACCGGAGAGTGTTGAGCTGATTGTGGACTTCAGGAAGGGTAAGACGAAGGAACACATACCAATCCTCATAGAGGGATCAGAAGTGGAGAGAGTGAGCAGCTTCAAGTTCCTCGGTGTCAAGATCTCTGAGGATCTAACCTGGTCCCAACATATCGATGTACTTATAAAGACGACAAGACAGTGGCTATACCGTATCAGGAGTTTGAAGAGATTTGGCATGTCAACAAATACACTCAAAAACTTCTATAATTGTACCGTGGAGAGCATTCTGACAGGCTGCATCACTGTCTGGTGTGGAGGGGCTACTGCAGAGGACTGACAGAAGCTGCAGAAGGCTGTAAATCTAGTCAGCTATGTCTTGGGCACCAGCCTACAAAGTACCCAGGACATCTTTGGGAAGTGGTATCTCAGAAAGGCAGTGTCCATTATTAAGGACGTTTTCTCACTGTTACCACTAGGTAGGAGATACAGAAGCCTGAAGGCACACACTGCGCAATTCAGGAACAGCTTCTTCCCCTCTGCCATCCAATTCCTAAATGGACATTGAAGCTTTGGACATAGCCTCACTTTTTTTAATATACGGTATTTCTGTTTTTGCACATTTTAAAAAATCTATTCAATGTACGTAATTGATTTACTTGTTTATTTATTATTATGGTTATTTTATTTATTATTATTTTTTTCCCCTCTGCTATATTATGTATTGCATTGAACTGCTGCTGCTAAGTTAATAAATCTCACATCACATGCCGGTGATAATAAACCTGATTCTGATTGAATCTCTGGAATTTGCTGCCACAGGTGGCTGTGGAGGCCAAGTCATTTAAAGAAGAGGTTGATAGATTCCTGATTTGTCAGGGCATAAAGATGCAGGGAGAAGATAGGAGATTGGGGCTGAGTGGGAAAATGGCCCAGCCATGATGAAATGGCATAGCAGACCCAAAATGGCCCCACTCTGCTCCTATATCTTATGATATTATGTCTGGAATACAGTTCAATGGAAATTAGGAGAAGCCAGTATGGTAGCAATGTTTATGAAGCATTTAGACGGGCACATGACAGACATCTAACAAGTGGATATCATTCATGTGAAGGCAGAATGGATTACGATTAAATTAGCTTAATTTATCACATGTACATTGAAACATACAGTGAAATGTTTTTTTCACCACACAGCCAGTATGTACAGACCATCTGAGGTCCTCGGTGATGTGTATGCTGAGAAATTTAAAGCTGTTCACTCTCCCAACCCCAGATCCATTGATGTCAATAGGGGTTAGCCTGTCTCCATTCCTCCTGTAGTACACAACCAGCTCCTATGTTTTTGCAACATTGGGGGAGAGGTTGCTTTCTTGACACCACTGTACCAGGGTGATGCCTTCCTCTCTGTGGGCTGCCTCATTGTTATTTGAATTTAGGCCAATCAATGTAGTATCATCAAAATTTTAATTAGCAGATTTGGAGCTGTTGGTGGTGACACAGTCATGGGTATACAGAGAGTAAAAGAGGGGGCTTAGGACACAGCCCTGAGGGGCACCTGTGTTGAGGGTCAGAGGGGTAGAGGTGAAGAAGCCCACTTTTACCACCTGCCAGTGATCTGACATGAAGTCCAGGATCCAGCTACACAAAGCAGGGTGAAGGCTGAGGTCTCTGAGCTTCTTGTCGAGCCTGGAGGGAATTATGGTGTTGAATGCTGAACTGTAGTCCAAGAACAGCATTCTCACATAAGTATCCCTGTTTCCCAGATGATTAAGGACAGTCTGTAGGGCTGTGGCTATTGTGTCATCTGTCAATCAGTTGTGTCGATAGGCAATTGTAGGGGTTCCAGTGTGGGTGATAGCATGCTGCAGATGTAGTCCTTGGCCAGCCTCTCAAAGCATTTGCTTATTACTGAGGTGAGTGCGACAGGACGCCAGTCATTCAGACATGTTACCTTGGTCCTTTTAGGTACAGGAATAATGGTGGATGTTTTGAAGCAGGAGGGCACTCTACACTGAAAGAGGAAGAGATTAAAAATGCCTGTAAACACTAAACACACCTGCCATGCACGCTCTAAGTAACCGCCCTGGGATGTCGTCTGGTCCCGCAGCCTTGCGATTGTCCACTGGTTGGAAACACCTGCCTACTTCAGCATCAGAGATGACCAAGCTGCAGGTTGCTTTGGTGGCTTTCCACAGGGGCTCAGTGTTGGTGACATCAAATCAAATGTAAAAAAAAGATTTAACTCATCTAAGAGAGAGGCAGAGATGTTGGAAACACCGCTGCATTTAGTTTGAAGTCTGCAATGGTGTGCAGACCTTGCCATAAGCTTTGTATTTTGTTGATGGAGAGCTGTGTCTGGATTTTGTCCCTGTATTGTCGTTTTACTGCCTTGATGACTTTGTGTAGATCGTAACTGCATTTCCGATGCACTTCCGGATGAAGCTCGTGACCCCACCCATGAACTTGGAAACATCCTCATCAGGAAAGACATACCAGTTGACGTCATCAAAGCAGTCCTGTAGCATGGAACCAACAGGAATTCTGCAGATGCTGGAAATTCAAGCAACACACATCAAAGTTGCTGGTGAACGTAGCAGGCCAGGCAGCATCTCTAGGAAGAGGTGCAGTCGACTGTACCTCTTCCTAGAGATGCTGCCTGGCCTGCTGCGTTCCTGTAGCATGGAGACTGATTGGTCGGGCCAACAGTGGACAGTTTTAACTATGGCCGCTTCTAGTTTCAGCTTTTGCCTGTATCTCGGCAGAGCAAAATGGAGGAGTGATCTGATTTTGCAAACGGTGAGCGAAGGAGCACTTTGTCGGTGTTGTGGAAGGGAGAGTAGCAGTGGTTGAGTATGTTATCTCTCTGTGTGCTCACCTGGATGTGTTGACAAAACCTTGGAGAGAATTTAGACAGTGACGCTCGATTAAAGTCACCGGTGACGATGAATGCAGCCTCTGGATGTTCAGTCTCTGAGGTGCTGATGGTCTCATACAGTTCCTCGAGAGCCAGGTCAGTATCAGCCTATGGTGGAATATACACATAATAATGGTTGTGAAGTCCCTGGGCAGCCAGAAATATCTAACGGCAACACAAGGTACTCCAGATCTGGGGAACAAAAGGATTTGAGGGCATGCAGCATTCCAGGGGTCACACCAAGCATTCTTCAGACTATTTGTATCATGTACGGAATTTGGAGAAACAAGAAAGTAACTTTTATTAAATGTAACGTGTTTAATTGTGTAACAGTGCTAATGCTTTGAAATAGTTCAACTAAGCTAAAATGTTTCGTTGTTTATTTCATTTGGACTCAGGGTCTAAGGTTTCTTGCTTAAGTGTCCAATGATAATCAGCCAGCATTAATAGATTCCAGTTGCCCTGACACCGTTTCTCCATGGCCACAATGTCCTGGTGAAACCTTTCACTACGCTCGTCACTGACAGTAACAAGATTTGCAGGGAGGAAATCTAAATGGAACGTCAGGATTCAATTCATCCACCATTTCCTTGATCCCCATTGACCCCCCCACTCTCCAGCAACATTTTGCAGTGGCCCAATATTTACTTTCACCTCTCTTTTACACTTTATGTATCTGAAGAAATGTTTGGTATCCTCTTTAATATTATTGGCTTGCTTACTTTCATATTCCATCTTTTCCATCTTACTGGGATTTTTAGTTGTCTTCCGTTGGTATTTAAAAGCTTCCCAGTCCTATAACTTTCCACTAATTTATGGTCTATTTTGTGCCCTCTCTTTGGCTTTTATGTAGGCTTTGACTTCCCTTGTTAGCCATGGTTGTATTATTTTGCCTTCAGATTATCTCTTTCTCTTTAGGATGTATATACCCTGTGCCTTCCGAATTGCTACCTGAAATTCCAGAGATTGCTGCTCTGCCGTCATCCCTGCCAGTGATCTTTTCCAATCAATTCTGGCCAACTCTTCTCTCATGCCTATGTAAGTCCCTTTACTCCACTGTAATACTGATACATCTGACTTCAGGGTGAATTTGATCACATAATGATCACTTTTCCCTAAGGGTTATGTTATTTTAAGCTCTCTAATCAATTCCATTTCATTGCGTAACACCCAATCCAGAATAGCTGATCCTGTAGTGAGCTCAACCACAAGCTGCTCTAAAAAGCCAAAGGCATTCTATAAATTCCCCCCCTTGGAATCCCGTACCAACTTGATTTTCCCAATCTACCTGCTTATTGGAATCCTCTGTGATTTCTGTAACATTGTCTTTTTGGCATGTATTTTTTATCACCCATTATAATTTGTAGACCACATTTGGTGCTTGTATGTAACTCCTATTATGCTCTTTTAACCCTTGTAGTTCCTCAGATTTATCCACAACGATTCAACACCTTCCAACCCTATGTCACCTCTTTCTAATCATTTAATTTCATTTTTTATCAACGGAGCAACACCATCCCCTTTGCTTTCCTGCTTATCATTTTGACAGAATGTGTACACTTGCATATTAAGCTCCCAGCTGTAATCTTCTTTCAGCTATGATTCAGTGATATTTACAACATCATACTTGCTAATCTGTAACAGTGCTACAAGTTCGTTGTCCTTATCACATCCAAATATAACTTCTTCAGTCCTGTATTCACCCTTCTCAATTTTGTTCACCTTTTACGTTGGATCTTATCCTGTTGGCTGTAACTTTGCTCTATCATCAGCCTCTCCTCGCTAGGAGTCTCACTGCACATTGCGTCTTTTTGTAACCCAACTAGCTCATCTTCGGCGCTATAACTTCGGTTCCCGTCCCCCTGCCAGATTAAGTTAAACCCACCCGAACAATCCCGGCCAACTTGCCACACAAGGATATTGGACCCCCTCTGGTTCAGCTATCTGAATCCCTCTCTCTGCACCAGTTCCTCAGCGCACACATTCACCTGCTAAATCATCCTATCCTTTCCCTCATCGGCACACAGCACAAACAGCAATCCAGAGATTATTATCCTGGAGGTCCTGTTTCTCAGCTTTTTACTTAGGTCCCTATAATCTCTCTTCAGGACCTCCTCACCTTGTCTACCTATGTCATTGGTGTCAATATGTACCAAGATGTCTAGCTGCTCACCTTCACCCTTGAGAATGTCCTGGACCTGATCTGAAACATCCCTGATCCTGGCACCAAGGAGGCAACATACCATCATGTATCTCTATTGTGCCCACAGAAGCTCATCTCTGCTCCTCTGATGAAGGAATCTCCTATCAACATGGCAGTCCTCTTCACCTCTCTGATCTTCTGAGCCACAGCACCAGACTCAGCGCCCGGGACCCGGTCACTGTGGCTCCCCTTGGTAGATTGTCCCCATCAACAGTATCTAAAGTTGTATACTTATTGTTGAGGGAAACAGCTACAGGTGTACTCTGCACTGGCTGTGCATTTTCCCTTCTCCTCCTGAGAGTCACCAAGTTACCTGTCTCCTGCAACCTACGGGCGACTACCTGTAGCTCCTGTCTATCAGCTCCTCATTCTCCTATATGAGTTGAAGGTAATCGAGCAGTCGCTCCAGTTCCTTAACATGCTCCCTCAGGATCTGTGGCTCGGTACAACTGGTGCAGATGTGCCTATCTGGGAGACTGGACATCTCCCAGTCTTCCTACATCCCACATGCAGTATGAAATACTGCCCCAGAACCATTCCAGATGCGGGTTCAACTGTAACACTTAAGGGAAGTTTGGATAGATACATGGATGAGAGTAGTGCAAAGGCGTTGGTCCTAGTTCCAGTAGATGTACTAGGCAGAGAATCAGGTCAGCATGGACTGGATGGGTTGAATGGCCTTTCTCTGTGCTGTCATGTTCTATGACTCTAAATTGCAATTGCAAAGTAAACCACGAACAAAGTGCTGGTGAAACCTGATCGGGTAGTTATGGTGGTGAATGGTGTGTTGGCGTGCATGAGTCAGGGGATTGAGTTCAAGAGCTGCAAGGGATTGTTTCGTAGCTCTATAAAACTCTAGTTAGACCACACTCGGAATATTGTATTCAGTTCTGTTTGCCTCATTATAGGAAGGGCATGGAGGCTTTAGTGAGGGTGGCAAGGAGACTTACTAGGATGCTGCCAGCATTAGAGAGCAATTCTTGTGAGGGAAGGCTGAGCGAGTTAGGGCTTTTCTCTTTGGAGTGGAGGAGGATGAGAGGAGACTTGATAGAAGTGTATCAAATGATATAGGACATAAATAGAGTGGATAGCCAGAGACTTATTCCCAGGAGTTCTAATTTTAAGGTGATTTAGATTATGAGAACACTCAGTCCTCGTTTATTGTCATTTAGAAATGCATGCAGGCATTAAGAAATGACACAATGTTCCTCCAGAGTGATATCACAAAAAACAGGACAAACCAAAGACTAACACTGACAGAACCACATAATTATAACATACAGTTACAACAGTGCAAAACAATACCATAATCTGATAAAGAACAAACCATGGACACGGTAAAAAAAAGTCTCAAAGTCCCAAGTTGATTGACTCCCGAGTCCGTAATAGCAGGCAGCAAAAGAGAGAAACTCCCTGCCATAAACCTCCAGGCACCGACAACTGCCGATGCCTTGGAAGCAGCCGACCACAGCCGACACTGAGTCCGTCCGTCCAAAAACTTCGAGCCTCCGACTAGCCCCTCCGATACAGCCTCCCGAGCGCCATCCTCTGCCGAGCGTCTTCGACCTCGCCTGGCCACCGGAACAAGCAAAGCCGAGGATTCAGGGTCTTCTCCTCCGGAGATTCCGGACCACACAGTAGCAGCGGCAGCGAAGCCGGCATTTCAGAAGTTTCTCCAGATGTTCCTCGGTAGGAGGAAAGAAAAGGGGTGATGCCAGAGGTAATTTCTTTCTACAGAGAATGGTCGGTTCATGGAATGTACTGTCATGGGCAATGGTCGAGGCAGATGTATTAGGGGTACTTAAGAAACTGTTAGATAGGCACATGGAAAAATGGAGGGCTATGTGGGCAGGAAGGGTTAGAGTGATATTTAAAGTCCTGGAACACATTGTGGGCCAAAGAGCCTGTACTGTGCTGTACTGTATTATGTTCTATGTTCTATATATACGAATGTGCAGAGAATGGAGCGATATAGATCATCTGGAGGCAGAAGGTATTTGATGGCTTTGGTTTAACTGGTTCAGCACAACATCGTGGGCTAAAGGCCTTGTACTTACTGCCCTGTTCTATGTTAATAAATGAATATTGTCAGTTTGCTGTGAAACGTTGCCTTTGTAATTTTCCAGAAAATATCCGGAGCAATTTTCAGCAGGATTTCTCAAGGCAGCTAGCGCAAACAGCAGAGAGTGTTGTGGAACTGAAAACGATGGCAGAGGAGACTGACAACTGTCACAGAAATGCCACTGATGCAAACGTCACGGGCTCGTCTGTAGGACTGACAGGATGAATTCTACGCATTGCAGGATTATTTGCTGCTCCAAGCAGATCATTAGTGCTGGCTGGGATGGGAATGACTTTGGGTGCTGCTGGTGGGGCCACTAACATCATATCGAATGTCTCTGGTAGCATTAAACAAGAGAACAAACAGAAAAGGGCAAATAAAATCAATCAACAATACAAAGCAGAAACTAAACAGCTGAGAGATGAATTAACACAGCTCAAAGAAATACTTGAACATTTTATAGAACGTAGAGAGGGTGGTTTACCAAATAGAGTATTTATTGGCATATTTGATGCCTTGCTGAAGAGTTTAAGTCATACTGTTGCAGTATCTTCAGCAGTGACCAGAAATTCCTTGAGAACACTCAAAGCTGTGCCAGGGGTGATGGTGGGACTCTTTACAATATGGGACATATGCATAGTGGAAGATGCAAAGAAGATTCACAGAGGACAAAGGACTGAAATTGCACAGAAACTCAGGGAAATAGTTCAACATGTTCAGGGTGAAAGGAATTATATGAAAAGTGAAATACAAGCACATGAAACTGAATATGAAAGGCTGATGTCATACATTGAGATCAAATATTACACAAAGATCAGATTTAAATAGTCATCACACTGAAGTTGCTCTCCCTACATTCAACGTGTAGTTTTTCATTGGTTCTATTGTGTTTTTTTCTGTCCTGCTGTGAATGCCTGCAAGAAATGGCAGGTAGTGGTTAGCACAACACTTTGCAATACAGTCAGTCTGGTTTCAATTGCCACCACTGCCTGTAAGGAGTTTGTACGTTCTCCCTGTGACTGTGTGGGTTTCCTCTGAGTGCTTCACTTCCCTCCCACATTCCAAAGACCCACCGGTTGTTTGGTTGATTGGTTATTGTAAATTGCCCCATGATTAGGCTCGGATTAAAAATTGGGGAATTGCTGGGTGGCCAGTTTGAAGGGCCAGAAGGGCCTATTCCACGCCGTATCTCAACGAATATCTAACTAACTAACTAGCTGGTCCTCTGGGTTCACAGGTTCAGCTAACAACAAAAATGTTACGGAAACAGCTATGAAGAATCCTTCTACATCTGAGCGCAGTGATATTCCTGAGTCTCCACCCAGGACTTGAGTGAATAACAGTGGTGAAACCGAGAGGAAGCTCCTGACACGATGAAGGAAGCCCTGAACACCACCAGAGATGGAGGACCTTCATTGCTGCCCTAAGCACCAGTGATATAACAGGCAGTAAGTTAAGTAACTAACTAAATAAATAAAATGAATCTGAAGGTAGTACATGGTGACATATACATACTTAGATAATAAATTTACTTTGAACATTTGAAATGAAGCAATTTGTATTACTTAAGCAACAGACAATCTGCTGGAGAAACTCAAGCAACACACACAAAATGCTGGAGGAATTCAGCAGGCCAGGCAGCATCTATGGAAAACAATACAGTTGATGTTTTTGGTCCAAAATATGTGTGTGTGTGTGTGTGTGTGTGTGTGTGTCTGAGATCATGAATTTTGCTGAACAGCGTAGCGTTAATTTAGTTTAATCAGAAATCCACTGTAAGTATAATGGAATATCAAGCTGAAGCTTTATTTTAGGTAACCCAGTTAAACTCCAATTAGCTACAAAAGCATTAACTGCAAGAATATGCATGGAAAAATCGAGCTGAATAGGATCTCAGCATGTCTGTTTTATCGTGTAGTGTGTTATGAGTAGAACTGAAATATCAATGCATGAGTAACTGTCATTGAATAATAGACTTTAGTAGAGCAATGATTTATGCTATATGCAGTCCTCGAGATCTCTCAACCAGAGCAAAGCATTACCAGTGTACTTCAATAAAAGTTGATCCAGATATTTTGGAAACCTTGATGCAGCTGATATTGTGCAACAGAAGCACTTCTTTCAAAAATGGTACTGAATCAAAGAAAGGCATAATTATGTTTTACTTGGCAAATAAGGAACTACACAAATGAATCAATTAATAACATGGCAAAGTGTAAAGTGTAAAGTCATTGAAAAGGAAGAAGTTAATTAAATATATGACTTTATAGTTCAATTTCAATCTACACGTCATGGGGAAGAGATGAGAAAATAGCTTAAAATATGGTCCTGTATAATTTAATTTTCATTTCTTATGAGCTCACAGCAGTACAGTGGTCAGCACAATGCTTTACAGTACAGACGACACGGGTTCAATTCCCACCACTGCCTGGAAGGAGTTCATACGTTCTCCCCGTGACTGTGTGGGTTTTCTCTGGGTGCTCCAGTTTTCTCCCACAGTCCAAAGACATATGGTTGGTAGGTTGATTGGTCTTGGTAATGAAGCGAGGATTAAATCGGGGGATTGCTGTGCAGTGTGGCGTGAAGGGCCCGAAGAGCCTTTTCCGTGCTGTATCCCAATAAATCAGAATCCGGTTTATTATCACCGGCATGTGACGTGAAATCTGTTAACTTAGCAGCAGCAGTTCGATGCAATACATAATCTAGCAGAGAGAGAAAAAATAATAATAATAAATAAAATAAAACATAATAATAATAAATAAACGAGTGAATCAATTATGGATATTGAATAGATTATAAAAAATGTACAAAAACAGAAATACTGTATATTAAAAAAAGTGAGGCAGTGTCCAAAGCTTCAATGTCCATTTAGGAATTGGATGGCGGAGGGGAAGAAGCTGTTCCTGAATCACTGAGTGTGTGCCTTCAGGCTTCTGTATCTCCTACCTGATGGTAACAGTGAGAAAAGTGCATGCCCTGGGTGATCTACGCTGCCTTTTTGAGACACCGCTCCCTAAAGATGTCCTGGGTACTTTGTAGGCTAGTGCCCAGGATGGAGCTGACTAGATTTACAACCTTCTGCAGCTTAAATAAATAAATAAATAAGCTGCAGCAGGTTTTGTAACCCTAACCATGAGGTTTATTAGTAAAATGCTAATTTATATTAATGTGATAAATTGTTTCTATCATAATATTGCAAACACAAGAACCAACATATCTGATTTAAGGTTTCAAGTCTCAGTGGTGTATTTGATGGGGTAAAGCCAGCTGGTGGAGTAGTGGCATCAGCACTGGACTTTGAAGCAAATGGTCCCCGGTTCAAATCTGGCCGGCTCCTTGCACGCTTTCCATCTGTGCTGGGCTGAGTGTTGAGCTAGCGCCTGAAAGACAATCAAATTCTAATGAAATGGCAAGGTTGCCGCCCGATGCGCCACGAGGTGCGGAAAGGAACAACAAAATCAACAAATTTGATGGGGCCTCGAAGAGGAGGAGGGTAATCAACGAACATCCTCATTCTCAGTACTGGCAGAGAGACCGCCAAAGAAGGATGATTTGTATCCTGTGGGAGAAGCAAAAAAGCAGACAGAGGAGAGTGGTGGTGGAGAAAAAAAATAGACGGATTTGTATCCTTTTCATTCAAGGTCAAATAGTACTCACTCAATGTCACCAGAAAAGCTGCTCACGCACTCGACATTTTAGGAACAGATTCTTTCCCTCCAGCATCAGATGTCTGAAAGGCAATGAACCTATGAGCAGTACCTCACTATTTTTGTTCTCTTTTTTGCACCATTTATACAGTACATATTTATATATGTATTTTTTATAATCTACACTCAGTGGGCATATTATTAGGTACACCTGTACTCCCTGTTAACAGAAATACCTAATCAGCCACTCGTGTGGCAGTAACTCAATGCATAAGGAGAAAGAGAACCTGAGGTATGTCAAATGCCGGCTGAAACACAGGGTCTTTGGGGTGGCTGCAAGTCTGTGAGTTTGCTATTGCTTTGCTCATGCCTGAGTGCTCAGTGGCTGGTGCTGATGTTTTTATTTTGCCGGTTGGGGGAGAGAGGATTGCTGCTTGCTGCTGTTTACACGCGGGAGTGGGGAGCTTGGGGGTTCTAACGTTTAACTGTCGTTCATTCTTTGGGGCACTCCTCTGTTTTCATGGATGGTTGAGAAGGAAAAGCATTTCGGGACGTATATTGTATACATTTCTCTGACATTAAATGTACCTTTGAACCTTTGAAAAGCTTGCCGACATGGTCAAGAGCTTCACTTGTTATTTAAATCAAACCTCAGAATGAGGAAGAAATGTGATCTCAGTGACTTTGACCTTGGAATAATCACTGGTGCCAGACAGGGTGATGTGAGTATCTCAGAAACTGCTGATCTTCTGATATTTTCACATACAACAATCTCCAGAGTTTACAGAGAATGGTGCGAAACACAAAAAAGAAACATACAGTGAGCAGCAGTTCTCTGAGTGAAATGCAAGATCCAATTGCACAAGGAGGTATTGAGGCCAACATCTTGGAGTTTATTCATCAGTTTTGAGGGGATCACGGTACTGAATGTTGACTTGCAGTCAACAAAGCATATTCTGATGTATGCATCGTCTCTGTCCAGATGTTCCAGGGTTGAGTGAAGAGTCAATGGGACAGCATCTGCTGTGGACCTGTTGCTCCGGTAGGCAAATTGGAGTGGATCTAAATCGCCTCTCAGGCATGTTTCACCATCACCCTCTCAAAACACTCCATCAGTGCTGATGTAAGTGCAATTGAGTGATAGTCATTCAGGCAGCTCACCATGGGCTTTTTGGGCATCAGTGTAAATGAAGCCCGCTTGAAGCAGTTGGGTACCACAAGCTGTCGAGTTGAAAGGTTAAAGATCTCAGTGAACACACAGGACAGTTGATCACCATAGATCTTTAGTACATGGCCAGTGACCCCATCCAGTCTGGATGCTTTTTGTGGGTTCAGCCTGCTAAAGGCAGCTTGCAGGTTGGCTTCAGAGACTGAAATGACAGGATCATTGGGGGATGTAGGAGTTTATGATGGTTCCTCCATGTTCTGACAGTCAGATCGAGCAGAGAAGACACTGAGCTCTGGCTGTCTCCCATGTTACTTGATTTACTGTATCTTTATATGAGATGATAGCATTCAAGCCCTATCACAGAAGTTGAGTATCCCTCATTGACTCAAGTTTGGTCTGGAATTTCCACCACATCTCCTGAATGAATGAATCTTTATTACGAAGCTCCTGGTTTTAGTCTGCAGGCTGGGAAACTAGCGTCCTTGCATTAACCCTGTCAAGACCTGTAAGAATCGAATTGGTCCAGTAGAATCTCTGTTTGAGTAATTTGATTTATTATTGTCACATGTACCAAGGTGAACTATAGCGGATCGACTGTGGGAATGTGGCAAGTGTGCACGCTGCTGATTGATCACACATCGTATCAAAAGGGCACAGGGAGTGGGTGGCTCGGTTGATAAACATTGAAGTCAAATCATTAGAAAGAGGCAACATAGGATCAGAAGGTGTAGAATCATTTTGGGTCAAGTTAAGAAACTGCAAAGGTTAAAAACAACCTGATGGGAGTTACATATGGATCCCCAAGCAGTAGTAAAGATGTGGTATACAGATTACAACGGGAGATAGAAAATGCATGTCAAAAGAGCAATGTTACAATAGTCATGGGGGTTTTGATATGCAGGTAGATTAGGAAAATCAGAATTGGATCCCAAGGGGGGGGATTTGTAGAATACCTGCAAGATGGCTTTTTCGACCAGCTTGTGAGGATCAGCTATTCTGGATTGGGTGTCGTGCAATGAACCTGAATTTATTAGAGAGCTTAAGATAAAAGAACCCCTGGGGACAAGTGATCAGAATATGATTGAATTCACCCTAAAATTTGAGAAGGAGAAGCTAAATTGAGATGAATCAGCATTACACTGGAGTAAAGGGAATTACAGGCGCATGAAAGAGGAGCTAGCTAAACTTGATTGGAAGGAAACACCAGCAAAAATGACAACAGATCAGCAATGGCTGGAATTTCTGGGAGAAATTCGGAAGGGTTAGCATGGATACTTATAGAACATAGAATAGTACAGCACAGTACAGGCCTTTCGGCCCACAATATTGTGCCGACCCTTAAACCCTACCTCCTATATAACCTCCCCCACTTTAACTTCCTCCATATACCTGTCTAGCAGTCTCTTAAACTTCACTAGTGTATCTGCCTCCACCACTGACTCAGGCAGTGCATTCCATGCACCAACCACTCTCTGAGTAAAAGACCTTCCTCTAATATCCCCCTTGAACTTCCCACCCCTTACCTTAAAGCCATGTCCTCTTGTATTGAGCAGTGGTGCCCTGGGGAAGAGGCGCTGGCTGTCCACTCTATCTATTCTTCTTAATATCTTGTACACCTCTATCATGTCTCCTCTCATCCTCCTTCTCTCCAAAGAGTAAAGCCCTAGCTCCCTTAATCTCCAATCATAATGCAGGTTGACGGGGAAGGTGGGTGAGGAAACAGGAGGGGAAGGGGTAGGTTGAGGGGGAGGGTGGGTGAAGCAGCAGGAGGGGAAGGGGTAGGTTGAGGGGGAGGGTAGGTGAGGAAACAAGAGGGGAAGGGGTAGGTTGAGGGGAGGGTGGATGAGGAAACAGGAGGGGAATACAAGTGGGACTGAGTAGGAGGATGGTAGGAGTGGGAGGGGGAAGAAGAGTGTTGAGGAGAGGGTGAGGTAGAGGGCAGGAGCAGGAGTGTTGCTGTGGAGATGGAGTGCGGAGGAAGAAGTAAAGGAAGACGGGAAGTGGGGGGCTGAGGGGAAATAGAGGGGCAAGGAAGGTGGAAGGTTGGGAGTGGGAATGGAGGGAGATGGGGAGGAAGGCAGAGGGGAAGGAGGAAGGGTGGAGAGGTTGGAGGAGAATGGGAAGGGGAGGGGTGCGGGTAAGGGAGGGGCAGGGGAATGTGGTGGTGAGGGGGCAGGGAAAGGAAAGGGGACGGATGGAGGAGGGGATGGTGAGGGGGTTGGGGTGGGGAGGGGAGGGGAGGGGAGGTGGGGGATGGGTGGGCGGGGAGAGGGACTGAGGGGGAGCGGGTAGGATGAAGATGGAGGGACGGCTCCCTCATGAGGTCCCAGACACTCCCCATACCCCACCCCCCCCATACCCCCCATACCCCACCCCCCATACCCCCTCCACCCCAGACCATCCCCCTCTGGAATCGGCCCCATTCCCTGCCCGGGGCTGGGGGTGAACATTGAGCTGCTGAACCTGCAAGAAAATGGATCGTCTGATAGATTATGGTTCATGTACTTGGAAAATAAATTTACTTTGAAATTCAACTTTGAAATCTGTTGTTTGTAAAACATGTACTGCTGAGAAATGGTCTCAATGAATGTCTGAGAGTGGAAAACACTGGTGTTCAGTCCCACTGCCCCTTGCCAGTCAAGAACCCCCACCTGAGTCTGTCCCATCTGCCTGGCTTGACCCATCTCTCTCTGAAGTTTCCTCTCCGCCCTGTCTACTCAAGCACATGTCAACCTCTGTTTTAAATATAGCCAACTGTGCCAATGAATTGCTCAGATTCATCACCCTCTGGGTAAAGAAATTCCACCTCATCTCTATAAATGAATGCCCTCTGTTGTTAGACAGTTTGTCCCTGGGGTGGGGAGGGGTGTGTTGCGGGAAAGATACCAGCTATCAATCTATGCCCCTCGTACTCTTGTCACACATTATCATTCTCCCCTCAGCTCCACCACTCCTTAGAAAATACCCAAGTTTGTTTGCCCTCTCCTTAAACAGTAACTTATGCCTTTAATCCAGACTGCATCCTGGTGAATCTCTTCTGCGCCCTCTCCAATGTATCACTGTTACAGTGGGTCAACGGCAATGACAGATTCATCCAAGAGGAGCTGGCCAAAGTTGATGGGAATGGGACACTAGGCAGAATGACAGCAGAGCAGCAATGACTGGAGTTTTTGGGGCAATTTAGAAGGTGGAGGGCAGATGCGTCCCAAAGCTGAAGTATTCTAAAGGGAGGATGAGGCAAGTGTGGCTGACAAGGAAAGTCAGAGACAGCATAGAATCAAAAAGGAGGGCATAGAGTAGTAGCAGAAAAGAGAGGGAAGCTGAATGATTGGGAAGCTTTACAAACCAACAAACGCCAGTGAAAAACAATGAGGAGAGAAAAGATGAAATCTGAAGGTAAGCCAGCCAATAATATTAAAGAGGGAGCCGAAAGCTTTTCTTCCAGAGGTAGAAAGAGTAAAATTAAGGCAGAGTGGACATTAGAGTGCTGGAAATGACACTGGAGAGGTAGTAATGGGAAAAAAGGAATGGTGAACAAACTGAACAAGAATTTTGACAGCGAGGGGGAGAAGTGAGTGTAATCACTGTTGCCAATGAGAAGCTGAAATGTCGCAGGTAGATAAGTCATCTAGACCAGTTGGACTACATCCCAGTGATCTGAACAGATTAGGGAGGCTTCAGTAGTGATCCTTCAAGAATCAGCAGATTCTGGAACAGTTCTGAAGGACTGGAATATTGTCACTTTACTCTTCAGGAGAAAAGGAGGTAAAGGAAAGGAAATTATCGGTCAGTTAGTCTTCTTCAGTGGTTGACGAAACATTAGAGTCCATCATTAAGGTTGAGCTTTCAGGGTCCCTGCTGGCAAGCAATACAATAGGCCGAAGTCAGCACGGTTTACTGAAGGGGAAACCTTACCCCGGCAAATCTGTTGGAAATTTTTGAGAAAATGAGAGAATCACCAACAGAGATGTTGTTCACTTGGATTTTAATGAGGCCTTTGACAAGATACCACACATGAGGATACTGAAGAAGAGAAGAGCTGGAGTACTACAGGAAATATACAAGCATGGATAGAAGATTGACAGATTGACTAGAGTGGGAATATAGGAGGCCTTTCCCAGTTGGAGTCCAGTGACTTGGAGGTTCAGCAGGGGTTCGTGTTGGGTCTGCTGCTTTTTACACAATATGGTAGCAATTTGATTGATGGAATTGATGGCTTTGTGGCCAATTTGCAGATGATACAAAGATGATTGGAAGGGCAGGTGGTATTAAGGAAGCATGGAGTCTGCAGGAGAATGGCCAAGGAAGCACCAGATGGAATACAGTGTCAGCAAGTCGTGCACTTTGGTAGACAGAATAAAGGGTGCAGCGGCTACTGGAACAAACCAACAACACTTACAGACAAAGCAGGGGAAGGAGGGAGTTGATCTTGTGCGATACTCTCTCCAATCCAATAAGAGCATTCCAAAGTCTAAGAATACCTTCGTCTTTTATTTGAAAAGTAGCAAAACAAGCAATCTTGATGTGATAAATCTAATGAACTAAAATCAACGATAAAACAAAATAAACAATCAGCGTATTTAATGTACGTAAGCCAACCATTCTTAAATGTATTCAAGAAGATTCCAAGATGGAATTATAGAAAAATATAGTGCAAAATCTGGCCCTTTCACCCATCTCGTGTATGCTAAAGCATTTAAACTGTCTACTCCCATTGACCTGTACAGGGACGATTGTCCTACATACGCCTGCAATTCATGTACCTGTGCAAGCACATCTTCAACATTGAAATCAATCTCACATGCACCAATTGCATTGGCAGCCCATTCCACACTCTCCTGACCCTCAGAGGAAGAAGATTCCGCTCATGTTCCCCTCAAACATCTCACCTTTCACCCTTAACACATGACCTTTTGTTGTAGTACCAACCAACCACATAGGGCTGCTTGTAATTACCCTATCTTTTCCCCTCATAATTGTTATACTTCTATTAAATATCCCGTCAAACTTCTATGTTCCAGGGAATAAATTGTGAATGTATTTAATCTTTCCTCCAGTCCAGCAAGATCCTTCTAAACTTTATCCATACTCTTTCAATGTCATTTACATCTTTCCTGTTGGAAGGTCACCAAAATTGCTCACAATACTCCAAATTAGGCCTCACCAGTGTCCTACACAACTTCAACATAACATCCCATTTCCAGTAGTTAGAACTTTAATATATGAAGGCCAATGTGCCAGAAGATTTCTTTACAGTCCTATCTACCTGTGAATTATGGACCTGTATTCCCAGAGCCTTTTCTTCTACAGCTCTCCTCAGTGCCCTACCATTCACTGTGCAAGACCTATCCTGGTTGGTCCTACTGAAGTGCAACACCTCACACTTGTCTGTCTTAAATTCCGTCTGCCATTTTTCAGCCCATTTCTCCAGCTGGACCAGATCCCACTGCAAGCCAGGATAGTCTTCCTTGCTTTCCACTACACCCACAATCTTGGTTCATCTGCAAATTATCATCCAGATCATTGATACAGATGACAAACAACAAGAGACCGAATACCAATCCCTGTGGCACTCCACCAGTCACAGACCCCCAGTCAGATATACAACCATCTATGAACACATAGTCATAGTCATACTTTATTGATCCCGGGGGAAATTGGTTTTCGTTACAGTTGCACCATAAATAATTAAATAGTAATAAAACCATGAAGTTAAATACTAATATGTAAATTATACCAGGAAATAAGTCCAAGACCAAGCAACACACATCAAAGTTGCTGGTCAACGCAGCAGGCCAGGCAGCATCTCGAGGAAGAGGTACAGTCGACATTTCGGGCCTAGACGCTTCGTCAGGACTAACTGAAAGAAGAGCGAGTAAGAGATTTGAAAGTGGGAGGGGGTGGGGGAGATCCAAAATGATAGGAGAAGACAGGAGGGGGAGGGATGGAACCAAGAGCTGGACAGGTGGTTGGCAAAAGGGATATGAGAGGATCATGGGACAGGAGGCCCAGGGAGAAGGAAAAGGGGGAGGGGGAGGAAACCCAGAGGATGGACAAGGAGTATAGTGAGAGGGACAGAGGGAGAAAAAGGAGAGAGAGAGAAAGAATGTGTGTATATTAATAAATAATGAATGGGGTACGAGGGGGAGGTGGGGCATTAGCGGAAGTTAGAGAATTCAGTGTTCATACCATCAGGTTGGAGGCTACCCAGATGGAATATAAGGTGTTCTTCCTCCAACCTGAATGTGGCTTCATCTTTACAGTAGAGGAGGCCGTGGATAGACATATCAGAATGGGAATGGGATGTGGAATTAAAATTCCTCGTGTTTAAGTCCAGGAACAGCCTATTGGCTAAGGGTGTCTGACCCACCAAGGGAGGAGTTGTAAAGTTTGATGACCACAGGCAGGAATGACTTCCTATGACGCTCTGTGTTGCATCTCGGTGGAATGAGTCTCTGGCTGAATGTACTCCTGTGCCCACCCAGTACACTATGTAGTGGATGGGAGACATTGTCCAAGATGGCATGTAACTTGGACAGCATCCTCTTTTCAGACACCACCGTCAGAGAGTCCAGTTCCACCCCCTCTCTGGTTATCCCACAAAGGTAAAGTCTAATTCTATTTACTACCTCATCTTGAATGCTGAGCAACTGAATCTTCTAGACCAATATCCCTTGCAAGACCTCATCAAGAACCTTGCTAAAGTCCGTGCAGATAACATCCACTGCCTTGCCTTCATCAGCCTTCCTGATAACTTCCTCAAAAAACTCTAAAAAATTAGTCAGACAACCTACCACACACAAAGCTGTGCTGACCATCCCGAATCAGTTTCCTGACTAGTAACAACCCTCCCCCTCTGTTGTGTCTAAAATAACAGAATCCCAAAACCACACCAATAATTGTTCTGCACTCTGGTTCCCACCACCCTGCAACTCCTGTTTAAATCGCCCATGAAGCACGAGCAAACCTTCCTACTAGGATATCAGTCCCCTTCCAGTTCACTTGCAAACGGGTTTTTCCCTACAAGTTGCAAGTTCCCTGGAAGACAGCCCAATGATTCAAAAACTCTAATGCTATTCCTCATCCGCCAACTCCTTGACCATGAGTTGAACTATACGATCTTCCTATTTCTGGCCTGACTAGCATGTGGAAAAGGTGTCAATTCTGAGATCACAAACCTGGACATCCTGCCCTTTATCATCCCACCTAACTCCATTAATTCACTTTGCAGAACCTCATCACTTGGTACCTACATGAACCACGACCTCTGGCTGCTTACCCTCCCTCTTGAGAAAGCTAAGGACTTGATCTGAGGTGTACTGAACCCTGGCCCCCGGGAGGCAACATACCATCTGGGGATCTCGTACTCGCCCACAGAACTTCCTGTCTGTTAACCTAACGAACGAATCCTCAATCACCACAGCTTGCTTCTTCAACGTCCTTCCCTTCTGAGTCTCAGAGACAGACTCAGTGCCAGAGACCTGACCATTGTGACTTTTCGCTGCTTGCTCATGCCCCAAACAGTAACCAAAGATGTTGTTGAGGGCGAGTGACCAAAGGTTTAGTCTGCACTGGCTGTTTAACCCCTGTCCCCTTCCGACTGTCACCATGCTCCTGTGTTCTGAGACTGTGACAGACCCTGACAGACATTACCTACCCCACTCTGACCCATCCCCAGTGAGAGAAGGACAACCCCAGGCAGACATTTCCCACCCTGACACATGCCCAGACAGAGCGAGACAAACCCATTCAGTTATTCCCATCCCCAGTGAGAGTGGGACAGACCCAGGCAGACAATCCCCACCCCCACACTGCCCATCCCCAGTGAGTGTAGGACAGACTCAGGCAGACATTTCCAATGCAGACCTGTCTCCAGTGAGAATGGGACTCCATGGCAGACATTCTCCAACCTGACCCTTCCCCAGTGAGAATGGAACAGAACCAGGCAGACATTTCCCACGCCCAAACTAACCATCGCCCATGAGAGTGGGAAAGACTCAGGTAGTCTTTACTGACACCCCACCCTAACCATTCCCAGGTAGAATGGGATTGACCCAGAGAGACCCTTTTTCCCCTCCCTTCCCTCTGTCCCCATCCAGACATGAACAGGGCAGAACTGCACTACTGCTCTGCTTCAGGTTGCCACTGTGCTCTGCTTACTGACAGGGTTGGAGATGGTGCAGCAGAACAATGAGGGGATGAAGGTGTCCATAGCATTGATTGAGACAAGGAGGTGCTGTCACCGTTGTTGATGTTGTGTAGCTGGTTGAAGTTCAGCTAAGAGAGTGGGCGTGAGTGAGGGTCCTCACCATCCAGGGAAGGAGATGTGGATCTGCAGGGTGTTGGCAGCAGGAAGGAGGGAGTGCAGGGTCCCAAAAGGGGAACGATGATTTATAAGGAAGCATTAGTGATGATCTATTACTGAGGAGAACGTGCTTGGAAAGCTGAAGTCTGATGGTAGTTAAGTCACCTGGAACAGATCGACTACAATTCTCGGATCTGATAGAAGTAGATGAGGAGCTTGTGCAGGCATTTGTCATCATCTTTCAAGAATCATGAGATTCTGGAATATTTTTGGAGGAATGGAAAGTCCAAAGGTCACTCCAGTTTGATGAAAGGAGGGAGGCAAAATGCAAGAAATTATAAGCCAGTAATCCTGACTTCAGTGGTTGGTAAAATGCTGTAATCCATTATTAAGGATGAGGATTCACAGTAGTTGGAGACACTTGGAGTATTGTCTGCTGTTTTGGGCCCCTTATCTGTACTGCAAAATGACCAGAGGAGGTTCACAAAGATGATTCTAGAATTCATGTTCTCAGGATTATTTCTTGCACAGTTTGTCTTTTGCACTTTGGTTGTTTGTCAGTCTTTATGGGAAGCTTTTTTATAAATTCTGTTGCATTTCTGCATCTTCCTGTAAATGCCTGCAAGAAAATGAATCTTAAGGTGAAATACAGTGCCTTGAAATAATATTCAGTCCCCACAACCACAGTAATTTCATGTTTTACTCTGTCATTTTCTAAATATTTTGAGGTACAATTTATTGAGCTAATCGACAAAACATTGTGCATATCAAATCAAAAGAAAAATTTCAAACTTTCTCAACCATTTGCTAAAAATTAAACCAAACTTGTGAGTCTGATAAAGTATTCATCCCTTCCTCTGTAATTACCAAGATCACTTTTCTCAGGTGCCATTTGTGATCTCACTAGCTCACCTAATTTGTCAATGCAGAACATTGTAGGACCAGTGAATTCGTAAGAATAAAAACCCATCACAGGTCCAGCTGTATGATAGACTTAAAACAGATCAAACCAAAATGAAGACAAAGGAGCATTCAAGACAAGTCAGGGAACTGAGGAAAGGGCAGAACAAATCTGGGTAATGGCACATGACAATCTCAAAGGCACTGAACACACCTTGGAGCTCAGTGCAGTCGATCATGAAAAAGTATGAAACCACAGCCACACTACCTAGGTCAGGCACTCCTCCAAACTGAGTCGCTGGTGAAGAATGGCACTTGTAAGAAGGATTACCGTGATGCCAGCAGTCACACTGAGTGAGCAGCAACTGGAGATGAACAAGAGCAACATGCAGAGGTTTCAAATATAGTCACCCCCACCCCTACCGGCGTCCCTCCTCCTTCCCTTTCTCCCATGAAATGGCTGACAGGCTGGAGGCAGCCAGTGGGAATAAAAGGGGCATTTTCTGTTTGGCTGCTGGTGACTCGTGCCGTTCTACAGGGATCAGTTTTGGGACCACAACTTTTCGGATTGTTTATCAATGACATGGATAATGGAATTGGTGGCTTTGTGACCAAGTTTGTGGATGATGTGAAGATAGGTGCAGAGGTAGATAGTGCTGAGGAAGCAATGTGATTGCAGCAGAATTTAGACAATTTGGAAGAATAGCAAAAAAGTGGCAGACCAGTCAAGCATATGATTAGGGATGTTGCCCTTAAACGCTCCTTACAAGGGAGCATACGTAAGTTCTGAGGATTGAAGAAAGAAGCTGTCATAGAAATTTACCATCCCGAGAAAGTCCTGTAGTTTTTCAGTAGTGTGAGGCAGGGGAAATGCGTAATAGCAGCTTCTTTTGATGGGAGGGGTTTTGCACCTTCTGTGGAGATATGATGGCTGACAAAGTCAATGGCTGATAACGCAAACTGGTATTTTGCATGGTTCGTAATCAACCTGTGTTGGCTTTAGTGCTTGTAAACTGTGCAGAGATGAGGTTCAAGTTTGGATTTGGATGTATTGGTGACAATTATGTCATCCAGTTGAACAAAAAGAAAATCTAAGTTTTTAATACAGAGTCCATCAACTATTGGAAGACTGTACTGCATTTTTCAGTCCAAATGGCATGTGCAGAAACTCAGAAAGGCCAAATGTGATTATACAGCCATATCTAATCTGTACAGGTCGTTCAGGTCTTTTAACACTCAAAATGTTTCGATGAGATCCCCCTGCATTCTCCTGAACTCAATAGAATATATCCAAAGAGCTGCCAGACGTTCCTCATACGGTAACCCTTTCATTTCTGGAATTATTCTCATGCACCTTGTCTGAACTCTCTCCAATGTCAGTATATCCTTTCTAAAATAAGCCCAAAACTGCACACAGTACTCCAAATGTGGTCTCATGAGTGTCTTATAGAGCCTCAACATCACGTCCCTGCTTTTAAATTCTATACCTCTAGAAATGAATGCCAACATTGCATTCTCCTTCTTCACCACTGACTCAACCTGCAGGTTAACGTTTAGGGTATCTTGCACAAGGTTTCCCAAGTCCCTTTCCATGTCTGCATTTTGAATTCTCTCTCCATCTAAATAATTGTCAGCCCGTATAGTTCTTCCACTAATGTATTTCATTTTCTACTTCTGTGCCCATTCCCCTAAACTATCGACGTTTCTCTGCAGGCTCTCTGTTTCCTCAGCACCACCTGCCCCTCCACCTATCTTTGTATCATCAGCAAATATAGCCACAAATCCATTAATCCCACAGTCCAAATCATTGACACATCATAAAAAACAGCGTTCCCAACATTGACACCGATGTCCCATAGGTTTGGATCCTGCTGCCATTGGCAAACTCCAACTAATTTCGTCGCTCTTTGCCATCTGATCAATAAGTGATACTGGCAGCACACTCACTTGAGCACCTGTGTCACACAGGAAACATCGCCCCGAAATTGTGTCTGTAATGAACAGTAAACATCCCTGGCAGCTGGAACCCACTGTGTTCACAGACCTCTGAGGTCCAGATGCGCTGGCACTGTTAAAGCTGCCAGGTGGTTGGCACTTTCCAGTTTCCATACCAAAGCAAGCGAGGTAAAAACACAGGCCTGGCATTGTCTGTTTCGAAGCCACGGGTGTCCTTAAGATGGGGGCTTGCTGACCGGGCTTATTGAGGTAGAGAAAGCTGAGTGTAGACTATCAGCCATATTAGCAAGCTCCTTTTCATCCTTCATAGGTATATTAGCTGGGGCTAAGCAAACTTGTTTAGGCATTTTCTGCATGAAGAGTTGTTTAAGATTAAAACAAGGATGGTGATTGCTCAGGAGGGATAGCATGTGATCATTAGCTCTGATGGCTTAGCGTCACCGTGGCTGGGCGCGGAAAACAACTGTTGGTGCACTCAGACTCCAACAGTCCAAAACTCTGTAAAAGGTGAGTTTTCAACGATCGGTATTGATCGTATCTAGGCAGGTGTTCAAAGAGACTCTTCACTCTGACAGCACATCGCAATGTTTGGTGTTGTCGGGGGAGATTGCTCGCAATGTAAATTGGACCTTGCGTTGCACTAACAATGTAACAGCAGTTTGATCCAATGTAGGATTTCACAAATTATATGGCAGAGGCACTTTATGTTTAAGAAAAAAAACAGCAACTTATTTATAGAACACAAAAAGCTGAACTCAAAGCGCAATAACAGTCATTGATGTAACTAACTCACCAGCTCAGACCAGCCTCTTCAAGTGAACCCCAACCCAATGTCAACAGTTGTGAATACTGTACGTTTCCACCAAAATCACATAAAATTACATTTAATTCACTTTCAAAACACAAGTAGATATACTGAATGAAACAAAGTTCAAAAAATTGCAAAGCTCAAGGAAAAATTTATTTTCAGAGTACATACCTGTCACCACATACAACCCTGAGATTCTTCATCTACGGGCATAATTAGCAAATCTATAGAACAGTACCTGTAAACTGTAAACACCAGGTACTGTAAACAAACTGTGCAAATTCAGATTTAAATAAATAGCAATAAATAATGAGAATGATATAACGATATAACAACCAATCTTCTTCTTAGTTCTTACAGAAACATCTGCATATATTCCAGATGAAAGACTAGATTGAAAAACCTCTTTAAAACTAAAGGCAGTGAAGTTTCAGCAATATTCACTCTTATTTGCGGTTGCTCAAAATGTGTACCAAGTTTTTGTCAACACCAGCAGGTACTTAGAAAAAAAAGCCATAAATTCAGGCAACCACATGGTCAACTATATTCCTGAGGACCCCTTTTCCACCCTCCACATCTGCTAAATGCAACAAGGTCAAACAATCTCCTCTAAGTTTGCTATTTTTCCAATAATTGTTACATATTTATTGATGTTGCTACTGTCACAACCATGACATGTCAACTTCTGCCTCTTTTGTATGGAAGGAATTATTTAAAATTATGACATAAATTTATGCATTTTAAGTAGAGGCCAGAGGCAGCTAGCAACAGAGGGAATACAGGATGGCTCCTGTGTACAACTCATGGAAATGAGGCACTTGAGGAGTTTCAGAAATGCAAAAGACTTCTCAGCAGATGAATTATGAGGAATAAAAGAGGACTTAATGTTGCAGTGCAATACAAGAGGAAAGAAAGTCCCAAGGGTTTCTTTAGCCATCTTAAGAGCAAAAGAATAACAACAGACAAAGTTGGTCCACTGGTTGATCAGCATGGTCATCTATGCATGGAACTGAGAGAAAGAGAGAGAGATTTTTTCATCGGTATTTGCTTTGGAGACAGACACAAATAGTCGAACTGAGGCAAAAATTCGCGAAGTCATAGACCGTATCTAGTCGCAAAAGAGGAGGGCTGGCTGTCTAGAGGCAAACTAGGGTGGATAAATCAGTAGGGCCTGACAAGGTTTTCCCTTGGACCTTGTGGAAGGCTAATGTTGAAACTGCTGGGGCCTCGGCAGGAATAGTTAAACCTCCTTTAGTCATGGCTGAGGAGCCAGGAGAGTGGAGGATATCTAAAGTTGTTATGTTGTTCAAGAAACATTCTAAGAAATAGCCAGCAAATAACAGGCTAATTTATTTATGGATAAATTATTGGAAGGCATTCTAAATACAGGATGAATAAATACGGTGGATTCTGGTTAATTGGGACAGCCACTAATTACGGAGAACTCTGAAAGAACTTAAGCAAATCAAGAAAATAATCAGGATTCCTTTGTTTATTGAAAACACTGCCTCTGAATTGGGACAGAAGACTATTGCCGAGTGTCAGTGTAACCAGCGTCTGTCGCAGACACTTGTGTGGCCATCAGACAGTGCACCTCGTGATGAAGGTGACACATCTGAACATCAGCCCGTGATGACACTGGATGCTGAGAAATTTATTGTTGGATTACAATATTATTTCACGCAAGAAGGCAATGAAGGCAGTCCATATCTGCACTTGGTGTCCGCGGTGATTTTATTAATTTGCAGTCAATCAAAAGAACACAGCAGCGTACTCGAAATGAATTCCACTGTCGATAACGATCAGGGAATGAAACACAGTTTTATAGTACTGTAGTCGTAGTGGTAGGGTTCTAATTTGTTCTGTACTTCAGTTAAATATACAGTTTGTTACTCAGCTAAATGGGAGTTTGTCTTTTTTAAACTATTTCCATGAAATTTTGTTTAAATGGGTAACCTCTTAATTGGACCATTGTGTACCAGTCCCAATGTACCTAAATAAACCAGAATCTGCTGTATTTGGATAGACAGGGCTTATTTATGGAAAATCAAAGTGGCTTCGTGCATGGTAGTTCATGTCTAACCAATCTTAAAGCTTTTTGAAGATTAAACAAGAAATTTGTGTCCAGATGCTTGTGACTGGTGCCACAGGGATCAGTGCTGTGTCTGTTGTTGTTTGACATCTATACCAATAATCTGGGTGATAATTGATCAGCAAATTTGTGGATGACACCAAGATTGGGAACAGAGTGGACAGCGAGGAAGGATATCAAATGTTGCATCACAGGAACTGGGATGCTGGTGAGGCTGAACCTGGAGTAATGTGAGTAGTTCTGGTCACCTACCTACGGGAAAGAAAATTGACATGGATGTTGCCGGGACTTGAGTACCTGAGTTATAGGGGAAGGTTGAAAAGAGTCACAGAGCAATACAGCATGGAAACAGGCTCTTTAGACCAACTCGTCCATGGGGACCACAGTATTGTCTCTGCTAGTCCCAGTTACTCATGTTGAACAATAGCCCTCCAAGAACCTCCCCTTCCTGTATCTATCCAAATGCTTCTTAAATATTGCAATTGTATCATCTCGACAAAATTCCCTGGCAGCTCATTCCAAGTACTCAGTATCCTCTGTGTAAGAAATTACCATGCAGCTCTCTTTTAAACTCTGCCCTCTTATCTTGTATCTGTGCATCCAGCTTTGGACTCCCCAGCCTGGGAAAAAGAATTTAAGTTCAAGCTTAGCTTAATTACTGTCAAATGAAACATCCTCTGGGGCGAAATTACAAAACATACCACCTCATTCAGGACTGCAAACAAAAAGACAGTTACGCAAAATAAAATGATATGCATAGGCCAATCCCCTCAGTGACAAGCTGTGTAAATTGACCGTGCTGTTCCTGTCAGTGCATAGATGAACACACAGACAAGGCTATGACTGACCACCTTATCCATATTGCTCCTGATTTTATAAGCTTCTGTCAAGTCCCCTCACAATATTAAGTCCCCTAATAAGGCAGAAGAAGCTTTTTCCTCTCAGGTTGTGTGAGAATAGAACAAGAGGTGATAGATTTAAGGCAAAACATGAAATGTTTTAGGGGAATCTGAGAGCATGGCCTGGATGGTGGGGGTCCTTGATGATGGATGCTTATTTCTTACAACAGTACTCCATGTAGATGTGCTCAGTGTTGGGGAGGGCTTTAACTATGATGGACTGGGCTGTACCCATTGATTTTGTCGGCGTTTCTTTTCAAGTACATTTGTGTTTCCATACCAGGCCGTGCTGCAGCCGGTCAATATAATCTGTATCACATATCTATAAGCTTGTCAAAGTTTCAGATGACATGACAAATCTTAGCAAACGTTGAGAAAGTAGAAGTATTGCCATGCTTCCTTTGTAATGGCACTTAATTGTGAGACCCAGGACAGATCGTCTGAAATGTCCAGGAATTGAAATTTTCTGACCCTCTCCAACTCTGATCACTGATGAGTACTGGCTCATAGCTTCCCCCACTTGCAGTCAATAAGCTCGTTCTAGGAGACTTAATGGGCTGATTGGTCTGATTCTGCTCCTGTGTCCCATGGTGTTCTGGTCTTAGTCCATGCAGGCTCTGAGGTCATCACATTCCCAAACCTATTTCCCTCCAAACTATTCCCGTTCACATTCTCTTTCACTTATTCCACTGACAACCTGCTGTCAGGGAAGCTCTTCACATTAGCCCTGGGGTCAAGAACAGGAGAGTGTAGAATGAAGGGTCTTGGCATGAAACATCAACAGTTTATTCCTCTCCACAGATACTGCCTAACCTGCTGAATGCCTCCAGCATTTTGTCTGTGTTCTTGTAGAATGAAGATGTTTTGTAAATAAACTAGGAGTGATGGAAGGTAATATATTTTTACACTTCAAATATTTAAGGTCTGGATGCAAACGTCTCTTAATAGTGGATGCAGATTGATATCTCATTTTCACCCATGACTGACAGCATTGCCCAGAGTCCCCAGGAGTGTGACACTCACAAATGGTACACTATTTACAATCTGTGCCCCTGAATGGACAAGGTTGGCGAATGTCTCAAACCTTCCAAACACAATTGTAGCACAGAATCTCCCTTAACCAGGACAAGGGGCAGGGACAGTGAACAATACCACCTCTACAATTCCCCAGGTCACCATTGCTACACCACCATCAAGAATGCCTACTGTCCTATTCCACACCCTCATTTTGTGAAGTCTGATCACCTAGCTGTACTTCTACTCCCTGAGTATAGGCAGTGACTGAAGACTGCAGCAGCAGCAGTGAGGACCAAGAAGGTTTGGACAAGGGAAGCACAGGAGCACCTATAGGACTGCTTTGAATCGGTGGACTGGACTGTATTCAGGGTTTCACCGTTGAATATGGATGAGTATTCTGCAGTTGTTACTGACTTCATTAAAACCCTTGTGGATGAGTGTGTGCCTACAAAGACTTACTCTACATTCCCAAACCAAAAGCTCTGGATGAACCAGGAGATACGTCATCTGCTGAAGGCCAGATCTGTGGCATTCAAGTCTGGCAACCCAGGCCTGTACCAGAAAAGCAGGTATGATTTGCAGAGGGCTATTTCAAGGGGAAAGAGACAATTTCGAATGAGGTTGGAGACGATATCAGATGCACGGCAACTCTGGCAGGGTTTGCAAGACATTAGTCCTTACAGAGCAAGACTCAATAGTATGAATGGCGGCAATGCTTCACTACCAGATGAACTCAACGCCTTCTATGTGTGCTTTGAAAGGGAGAACACAACTACAGCTGTGAAGATCCCTGCTGCACCTGATAACCCTGTGATCTCTGTCTCAGAGGCTGATGTTAGACTGTCTTTAAAGAGATTGAACCCTCACAAGGCAGAAAGGCCTGATGGAGTACCTGGTAAGTCTCTGAAAACCTGTGCCAACCAACTAGCGGGAGTATTCAAGTACATTTTCAACCTCTCACCTGCTACAGACACAAGTTCCCAGTTGCTTCAAAAAGGCAACAGTTATAGCAGTGCCTGCGAAGAATAATGTGGGCTGCATAATGACTATCGCCTAGTAGCACTCACATCTACAGTGAGGAAATGCTTTGAGAGGTTGGTTATGACTAGAATGAACTCCTGCCTGAGAAAGCATCTGGACCCATTGCAATTTGCGGGTTGTTGACGATCAGCACTGGCGCACCTCAGGGGTGTGTGCTTAGCCCACTGCTCTGCTCTCTGTATACACGTGACTGTACGGCCAGGCATAACTCAAAACTATCTATAAATTTACTAATGATACAACCATTACTGGTAGAATCTCAGGTGGTGACGAGAGGGCATACAGGAGTGAGATATGCCAACTAGTGGAGTGGTGCCACAGCAATACCCTGGCACTAACGTTAGTAAGACGAAAGATCTGATTGTGGACTTCAGGAAGGGTAAGACTAACGATTACGTAATTGATTTACTTGTTTATTTATTACTATTTTTATTTTATTTTTTCTCTCTGCTGGATTATGTATTGCATTGAACCACTGCTGCTAACTTAACATATTTCACCTCACATGCTGGTGATAATAAACCTGATTCTGATTCTGATTCTGAAAACGTTATTTCTTTCACCCTCATCAGGTTATTGTAACCCAGGCAATGACAAAGGCTTTCACTAAATATGGAGATGTTGAGGTGTGACCCCTCCGGGAGAGGTGACATTATGACTCCAGTGGACACATCATAATGAGATGCATCATCACCATAGGATTTAAATTCTGCTCAGCTGGAGACTCCAGACAGATGTAGACTGGCAGAAATCATGGATTCTCCCGTATCTACACAGATGGTTCAAATATCCAGCAAAAGGTCATTCAGGTATCTCTCTTTATGTTCATTAATTTCATGTCGGACAATGAGTGAGGTTTCCTCCCTTTATGAATTAATAAGAGGAGAATTACTTGTCCTTTTTTATTATATATTGCATTTTTTCTTATTACTATGTATGATTATGATAATATCTATTTCATCTTTTGTTTATATGGTTGCTGATATACATATTTGAGATAATTCTCCCCTTGTCTGCATATATATTTCCTCTAAATCAATAAAAAGATTAATAATGAAGGAAAAGATTTCTCATGCTGTGACTCAAAATGTAAATGTTCCTGTCGTTGTCTAGTTGTAAGCCAGTGAATATTTTTCCTCTCTTTTGTTTCCTTGCATGATGAAGGGTCTCAGCCTGAAACGTCGGCTCTGCTCTTTGTCTTAGATGCTACCTGACCTGCTGTGTTTCTCCAGCGTTTTCTGTGTGTTGCTTGAATTTACTTTTTCTTTCTTCTCCTTCAGGCACAGGAGTGCCAGAAACCATGACACATGGTTGTGCACAAGACAACACAGATTTGAACCGTATGAACCAGAGATGAAGCTGAGAGTGACCACTACACAATTCAAGCCCAAGACAGCAAGTCCCGACTGCATTTAGTGCTCCTCAGGTTAGTACCTCTGCAACCCTTCCACCTCACTGTGTTCACTCAATTACCACTCCCATTCCACCCCAGAAACTGACAGATGCATGGAGACTGTGTGAAACCACCTCTCTTATCACAGGACCATTTCCATTCCGTGCATCCTGGGGTCAGAGGGTTCACTCATCCAGTGCTAAGTTTGTTTTTACATTGATTTATTTCTCATTTTCAAAGTTGTCATTTCTGTGTGCTGATGGGTGTTTGTCATCCTGACCAGTTCTGCCCGAAATTCTTTGGTGTCATTGTTTCTTGGTGAAATTTGACAATGGGTTCCCCGGTTGGACCTTCATGCCCAGTCATTATGACCCCGCGTCGGTAACAGGAACCAACCCTGCTCCGGCTCCAGGCTCAGGTCAGCATTGCTCGGAGTTACCGTACTGGCACTGGAGAGGACCCAGTCCATGTGGTCAATTCTGGCCAAAGGCAGCTGGGGCTCCACCCTGACACCGAGTCATTTTATGTGATTAGCAAAACCTGCAGCCCCTTACTTCCACCCTGCCCCTGATGCATGGGGAATAAATATACCAGTAGGGTTGTTTACAAAAGACTTGTTTGGTGCTGTCAAATGCTCTGGTCACGTCTGCTGACCATTCAAACATGCGATTATGGGCATTAAATTAAGGGAGCAAGTATAAGTTCAACAGATCATGGAATGAAAAGGTGATAGAAATTCACTAAAACAAAAATCACTTGCAGTGTTTTTTGGGGGGTTGGGGTGCAGTGGAAAGTCCATCATAGCAGTGACTTTTGATGGTGGGTTGGCAGACCATCTTCTGCTCTGATCCAAGGTCAGTTCGCAGGTTGATGGGCATCTGCGAACAGTTTGAGCTGGCGTCGGGGGCCAGGGTCAACCACATGAAGAGTGAAGCCATACTCTTTGGCAACTGGCATGACTGTTCCAGCGTCCCCTTCACTATTAGGTCTGACCACATGAAGGTGTTGGGGATCTGGTTCGCAGGGGCTGAGGCGTGCAACAAGAACTGGCGGGAGCGGACTGCCAAGGTGAAACAGAAACTGGGACTGTGGGGAGGGCGCACCCTTTCGATAACGGGCAAGAACCTGGTCATCAGGTGTGAGGTGCTCTCAGTGCTGCTGTACTTGGCGCAGGTGTGGCCCGTCCCCCGCTCCTGCAGCTCGGAAATCACCCGAGCCGTCTTCAGATTCATCTGGGGATCCAAGATGGAGTGGGTGAGACAGACCGTCATGCACAAGTCCCTGGACAACAGGGTCAAGAACGTCCCCAATGTCGCTCTCACCCTGATGGCCAGCTTCGTGTGTGGCTGCATCAGGTTGTGCGTGGATCCCAGATACGTGGGCACAAAGTACTACTATGTGCCCAGGTTTTACCTGTCGCCCTGGCTACGAAGGATGGGTCTGGCCCCTTTCCCGTGCAACGCCCCAGTCAGCTGGTCGTTGCCTCCTTACCTGTCCTTGGTGGAAAAATTCTTCAAGGTCAATGCATTTGACCACAAGGCCATTAGACAGTGGTCAGCACGTAATGTCCTGCAGACACTGCAGGAGAAGGACGAGATGGATTCAGTGGGGTGATTCCCTGAGCAGACCGTCCAGTTCATCTGGGAAAATGCCTCAACGCTAGACCTCACCAACAGGCACAAAGACCTCGCCTGGCTGGCGGTGAGAGGGGCCCTCCCAGTCAGATCCCTCCTGTACGCCCGGAACGGTTCCTCCGCGCCCCGCTGCCCACGGGAGGACTGTAATGGGGTGGAGTCGGGGGCTCACCTCTTTGCACATTGTGGATTCGCGAAGAAGGTGTGGAAGAGAATGGAAGGGACAGTACTAAGATTCATGCCCAGCAGTTGCGTTACCGAGGACTCCGTGATCTACGGGCTATTCCCGGGACGCACACGGAGACAAACAGCCGGTGCTGCTGGCAGATCATCAACTCGGTGAAAGACGCGCTTTGGTCTGCCCGAAACTTGGTGGTGTGCTAGCACATGGAGATGCCCGTGACTGAATGCTGCCAACTGGCTCACTCTCGTCTGCAGGAGTACGTGCTGAGGGATGCACTCAAGCTTGGTGCGGCCACCGCGAAGGCCCGGTGGGGAAGGACCACAGTTTAAGGTTCATCACCCGTGGGAGTGGGAGGGGTTGGGTGGGGAGGAGACCTACCCTCATCAGCGGTGTGGACCCATAATCAACAGGGTGCCCAAGGAGTGGGTGCAATTGTTAATCTGGGAAAGCATTAGAGCCTTCGCCTGCCTTTATGGTTGATAATTTTATTGTTAATAAGTCTTAACTCTTGACCAAGGGTTGAGAGTAAATGAATCGTTTATTGTAAACATCTTTCATTTGTAAATGAACAGAGAGTCAACGCATAATTTTATTGTTAATAACGTTTTTGAATAAGGACTCAGAGTCAACAAATGTTTTTTCTTATATGTAAATTACTTTATTTTGTAACACTTCTGAATAAAGTACTTTTGGGAAAAAAAAATATCTACACAGATGGTTCAAAAGATCCAGCGACAGGTCATTCAGGTATCTCTCTTTATGTTCATTAATTTCATGTCGGACAATGAGTGAGGTTTCCTCTCTTTATGAATTGATAAGAGGAGAATTAGTTGTCCTTTTTTATTATATATTGCATATTTGCTTATTACTATGTATGATTATGATAATATCTATTTCATCTTTTGTTTATATGGTTGCTGATATACATATTTGAGATAATTCTCCCCTTGTCTGCATATATATTTCCTCTAAATCAATAAAAAGATTAATAACGAAAGAAAAGATTTCTCATGCTGTGACTCAAAATGTAAATGTTCCTGTTGTTGTCCAGTTGTAAGTCAGTGAATATTTTTCCTCTCTTTTGTTTCCTTTCATGATGAAGGGTCTCAGCCTGAAACGTCGGCTCTGCTCTTTGTCTTAGATGCTGCCTGGCCTGCTGTGTTTCTCCAGCGTTTTCTGTGTGTTGCTTGAATTTACTTTTTCTTTCTTCTCCTTCAGGCACAAGAGTGCCAGAAACCATGACACATGGTTGTGCACAAGACAACACAGATTTGAACCGTATGAACCAGAGATGAAACTGAGAGTGACCACTACACAATTCAAGCCCAAGACAGCAAGTCCCGACTGCATTCAGTGCTCCTCTGGTTAGTACCTCTGCAACCCTTCCACCTCACTGTGTTCACTCAATTACCACTCCCATTCCACCCCAGAAACTGACAGAGTCATGGAGACTGTGTGAAACCACCTCTCTTCTCACAGGACCATTTCCATCCTGTGCATCCTGGGGTCAGAGGGTTCACTCATCCAGTGCTAAGTTTGGTTTTACATTGATTTATTTCTCATTTTAAAAGTTGTCATTTCTGTGTGCTGATGGGTGTTTGTCATCCCGACCAGCTCTGCCTGAAATTCTTTGGTGTGATTGTTTCTTGGTGAAATTTGACAATGGGTTCCCCGGTTGGACCTTCATGCCCAGTCATCATGACCCCGCGTCGGTAACAGGAACCGACCCTGCTCCGGCTCCAGGCTCAGGTCAGCATTGCTCAGAGTTACCGTACTGGCACTGGAGAGGGCCCAGTCCATGTGGTCAATTCTGGCCAAAGGCAGCTGGGGCTCCACCCTGACACCGAGTCATTTTATTTGATTAGCAAAATCTGCAGCCCTTTACTTCCACCCTCCCCCTGATGCATGGGGAATAAATATACCAGTAGGGTTGTTTACAAAAGACTTGTTTGGTGCTGTCCAATGCTCTGGTCACGTCTGCTGACCATTCAAACATGCGATTATGGGCATTAAATTAAGGGATCAAGCATAAGTTCAACAGATCGTGGAATGAAAAGGTGATAGAAATTCACCAAAACAAAAAACACTTGCAGTATTTTTTGGGGGGTGGGGGTGCAGTGGAAAGTCCATCATAACAGCAACTTTTGATGGTGGGGTGGCGGACCATCTGCACAGATACAGTGGCTGAGAAAGTCAAGGATAGACAACCTGAACTGGTATTTAATGGGGTTAATAATCAGCCCACGATGACTGAAGCAATAGAAAAGTATGTGGAGATGTGATAAGTGTTCGGTTTTGGATGCGCTGGTGACAGCTACAGTACTGTGCAAAAGTCTTAGACACATGTATCTGTAGCAATGGTGCTGAGACTCTTGCTCAGTACTGTATATTCTGTCTTTCCAGTCACAACTTAATACCACTTCATACACCTGAGCTGGTACAAAGCTAATCACTCTTATTTCTGTTTCCCAACCACCTCCTATTTTAATGAATTTACAGTATTGTTCAGAAGTTTCAGGCACCCTTGCTACATATATGTGCCTTTTGCACATATGTGTGTTGTCCAGTTAAACAAAAAGATAATCTGTCAGTGTTTTAGCTCACAGTCCATGAGTTGCTGGGAAGTCTATGCTGCATTTTTCAGCCCAAACGGCATGCACAGAAACTCAAACAGGCTAAATGGGGTGATAACAGCATCTTTGGGAATATGGTGAGAGCACCCAGGTACCTGATGATAAACCCTGACCAAATACACTTTACAAAAAATTATCTTTCCGGCTAAATTTACCGAAAAGTCTTGAATATGTGGGACTGGGTAATGATCAGGGGTAATGGTCTATTTAGAGATCGGCAGGGATGGCATTATCGGCTTCACTGAGTTCATTGCTTAAAGATCATCGTTGGGAGCTTCACATCCAAGGATACAGATTGTGTTGAAAGGACAGGCAGAGGGAGTGGGGAGGCATTGTTGTTAAAAATAAATCAAATCCTTGTAGGGAGATGACATAGAAATAGAAGTTGCAGAAACTTTGGGGTGGGGCGCGTTGGTAGAACTAAGAAACTGCCGGTCTCTGATGGGGGTTTATACAGGCTCCCAAACAGTAGCCAGAATGTGGGATACAAATTACAATGGGAGATAGAAAAGGAAAGTCTATGGTGTAGTGAGCTGGTGTTCAGTGAATGGGAGGGTAACGAGGATTGTGGAAAAACAAAGGAATCTGGCTTTGCAGATAATACAAAGGTAGATGGAAGGGCAAGTATTTTACAGCAAGCAGGGTGTCTGCAGAAGTACTTGGACAGATTGAGAGAAAAGGCAAAGAAGTAGTAGATGGAATATACTGTAGGGAAGTGTATGGTCATGCACTTCAGTAGAAGGAATTAAGGTGTTGTACCGACCCACTTTCTAGCACACCGCTACAGTGTCGTCTATTTTAAAATTTTAAATAGCAGAGGGGTAAAGGTCCTTGGAAGCACTTCTGCAGGATTCCGTAAAGGTTAACTTGAAGTTTGAGTCGATTGTTACGAAGGCAACTGCAAAGTTGACATTCATTTCAAATGGACTAGAATACAAAAGGAAAGATGTGTACTGAGGCTTTATATGGCATTGGTCAGACCAAATTTGGAGTATTGTGTGCAGATTTGGGCCGCTTATCTGAGAAATGATGTGCTGGCATTAGAGAGTTTCCAGAGAAGGTTCACGAGATTGATCCAGCAATGAAAGGGTTAACATATGAGGAGCGTTTCATGGCTCTCGACTCGTACTCGCCAGATGATGCTGGATCTCATAGAAACCTATTGAATATCGAAAGGTCTAGATAGAATGGACGTGAAAAGGATATTTTGTATACCTTCTGATCTGGGGCTAGAGGGCATCCATTTAGACCGGAGATAAGGAGGAATTGAATCTGTGGAATCCATTGCCACGGATGGCTGTGGACACCAAGTAATTGAGGATATTTAAAATGGAAGTTGATTGGTTCTTGCTTAGTCATGGCATGAAAGGTTCCAGGGAGAAGAGAGTACAGTGTGGTTGAGAGGGATACTCATTCAGCCATGATGGAATGACAGAACAGACTCAGGATGCTGAGTTGCCTAATTCTGCTCCTGTGTGTTTTGGTCTTATGGTCTATTTGATGAAGACATTAGTGAGGCCTCACCTGGAATATTGTATTCAGATTTGCTTGCTCTGCTACAGTAAAGATGCCGTCCAGCCGCAAAGAGTGCTGAGGAGATTTATGAGACTGTTGTCAGCACTTGAAGGACTGAGTTATGGACAGAGTTTGGGCATGTTGGGAGTGCACAAGTTTAAGGAAAAACAAGAAATTTAATCAGGACACAGGAGAAAATTATTCACACAGTAGATAGTCAGACAGGTACATGAATAAGAATGGTTTCGAGGGATACGGGACAAATACAGGCAGATGGGACTGGCTCAGAATAGGATGCCACCAACACCACTTCCCCATTCCCTCTGCTCCCTCCCTGTGCATTACCCTGCTCCCTCCAGGTTATCCAAACCAGCTGACGCAATTTGCTCAAAGATAATGTTGTCATCAACAGGTACATCCGATTTGCCTGTGATTGGCCTGGGGAGATTTAGATCATCAACTGACCCTTCCAGAATGGTCTCCTGATCTGCTCCAGCACAATGACAACACTGACGACCAAGCCCTTGGCTGTGATGGGTTCCACCAATGTCCATACTGTCTACTGGCCTTTCTCCGTGGTGATCGACTCCTCTTCTGCTCTCACCTATCAGTCTTTCTCCAACAACAGCATCGTCTACTGGCTGCAGTGGACTGCCATCGTCCATTGGCTCAACTCCACATCATCACCCAGTGTCTTCACTGATTGGTCCACATGAGGAACTCCAGTGGGTGACTTCACTGGGCACATCATTGAACGACAGCACAACAACTTCATTATCTGGCATCAGGTCTGGGATCTTCACAGATCCAGTGGTCATTGATAGACAACTGAACGTCAACTCTGGTTGGCCTGGTGACTAATTTCAGCTCTGTCTCAACCAATCAGCTGAAGAAACAGGTCAGATCTACCCGAGCTGATTCTTTTGTTCTACGACGGATGGCTGATCAATCCCAGAGCGCCTCTGAGTAGCTCCACCAGTGACATCATATTTTTAGCCCCCAGCCTCACCCTACCCTTCCTCCTCACCTCTCCCTTCCCTCCCTCAGGTTCACTCTGCTCCATGTCCTGGCTGTCCTCACTGCGACTGCCTGGTTCCTCCAGTGAGCAAGCACCTCCCTCCTCCTCCCCGACCCATTCCCCACCCTCCCTTCCATCCCTCCCCCACACATGTCTCCCCTCCCTCTCTCCCCTCAACTTTTCCATCCACCTCCATCCCCACCTCTTCCCTTCCCTCTCCTATACACATACCCCTCCCTCCCATTTCCTCCCTCCCCCTCCCACACACTTCCCCATCTCCCTCCCCACCTTCCCCCCTAGGACCTTGTCAGGGAGCCCTCCCTTCATCCTCCTCCTGCCCATTCCTCCCCACTCCCCTTCCCTCTCCCCTCCCCGAACCTCTCTCCCCCTCCCTCCCCTATCTCCTCTAACCCTTTCCTCCCTCCTCCTCCCCTTCCCCTCCACTCCACCACTCCCTCCCTATTCCTCCCCCTCCCCATCTCCCACCCTTCCCCTCCCCTCCCTCACTCTCCCCTTCCCCTCCCATCCTCCTCCTTCCTCTCCCTCTCTCTCCATCCCTCCTGCCTCTGCTCTTCCCTCACCTCAATTCCCTCTTCCCAACCTCTCACCTTCCTTCCCTCCCCTACCCTCCATCCCCTCAACTGTTTGTGTTTTGTGTGTGTGAGAGAGACCTACTTTCCCCACTTAACCCTCCCCCCTCCATCTCCACCGCATTCCCCACCCCTCTGATTCCTCCCCATCCCCTCCAGCCTTATCTGCACCCTCCCCTCTCTCTCACACACCTGCAAACGCACATACAGTTGGGGTGATGGATGGAGGGGGTGGGGGGGCAGAGTGGGTGGAAGAGGGGGAGTGAGGAGGAGCAGGAAGGAGGTGAGAGGAAGTAGTAGGTTGAGGGGGAGGGTGGGTGAGGAAACAGGAGGGGAAGGGGTAGGTCGAGGGGGAGGGTGGGTGAGGAAACAGGAATGGGAAGGGGTAGGTTGAGGGGGAAGGTGGGTGAAGGAACAGGAGGGGAAGGGGTAGGTTGAGGGGGAGGGTGGGTGAGGAAACAGGAGGGGAAGGCAAGTGGGACTGAGTAGGAGGATGGTAGGAATGGGAGGAGGAAGAAGAGGGTTGAGGAGAGGGTGAGGTAGAGGGCAGGAGCAGGAGTGTTGCTGTGGAGGTGGAGTGAGGGGGAAGAAGTAAAGGGAGAGGGGAAGTGGATGGTTGAGGGGAGATAGAGAGGCAAGGAAGGTGGAAGGTTGGGAGTGGGATCGGAGGGAGATGAGGAGGGAGGCAGAGGGGAAGGAGGAAGGGTGGAGGGGATGGAGGAGAATGGGAAGGGGAGGGTTGAGGGTAAGGGAGGGGCACGGGAATGTGGTGGTGAGGGGGCAGGGGAAGGAACAGGGACGGATGGAGGAGGGGAGGGTGAGGGGGTTGGGGTGGGGAGGGGAGGGGAGGGGGAGGTGGGGGATGGGTGGGCGGAGAGGGGGGAGGGGAGGGTAGAGGGAGGGGGACTGAGGAGGAGTGGGTGGGAGGAAGATGTAGGGAGGGTTCCCCCATGAGGTCCCAGACACCCCCCATACCCCACCCCACCCCACCCCCACACCCCCCATACACCACATACCCCATACCCCACATACCCCACATACCCCACCCCCCACACCCCCCCATACCCCACCCCAGTGCAGACCATCCCCCTCTGGAATCGGCCCCATTCCCTGCCCGGGGCTGGGGGTGAGTGCTGAGCTGCTGAACCTGCAAGAAAATGGATCGTCTGATAGATTATGGTTCATGTACTTGGAAAATAAATTTACTTTGAAATTCAACTTTGAAATCTGTTGTTTGTAAAACATGTACTGATGAGAAATGGTCTCAATGAATGTCCGCGAGTGGAAAACACTGGTGTTCAGTCCCACTGCCCCTTGCCAGCCAAGAACCCCCACCTGAGTCTGTCCCATCTGCCTGGCTTGACCCATCTCTCTCTGAAGTTTCCTCTCCGCCCTGTCTAATCAAGCTCATGTCAACCTCTGTTTTAAATATAGCCAACTGTGCCAATGAATTGCTCAGATTCATCACCCTCTGGGTAAAGAAATTCCACCTCATCTCTATAAATGAATGCCCTCTGTTGTTAGACAGTTTGTCCCTGGGGTGGGGAGGGGTGTGTTGCGGGAAAGATACCAGCTATCAATCTATGCCCCTCGTAATCTTATCACACATTATCATTCTCCCCTCAGCTCCACCACTCCTCGGAAAATACCTAAGTTTGTTTGGCCTCTCCTTAAACAATAACTTATGCCTTTAATCCAGACTGCACTCTGGTGAATCTCTTCTGCTCCCTCTCCAATGTATCACTGTTACAGTGGGTCAACGGCAATGACAGATTCATCCAAGAGGAGCTGGCCAAAGTTGATGGGAATGGGACACTAGGCAGAAAGACAGCAGAGCAGCAATGACTGGAGTTTTTGGGGCAATTTAGAAGGTGGAGGGCAGATGCGTCCCAAAACTGAAGTATTCTAAAGGGAGGATGAGGCAAACGTGGCTGACAAGGAAAGTCAGAGACAGCATAGAATCAAAAAGGAGGGCATAGAGTAGTAGCAGAAAAGAGAGGGAAGCTGAATGATTGGGGAGCTTTACAAACCAACAAAAGCCAGCAAAAAAGCAATGAGGGGAGAAAAGATGAAATCTGAAGGTAAGCCAGCCAATAATATTAAAGAGGGAGCCAAAAGCTTTTCTTCCAGAGGTAGAAAGAGTAAAATTAAGGCAGAGTGGACATTAGAGTGCTGGAAATGACACTGGAGAGGTAGTAATGTGAAAAAATGGAATGGTGAACAAACTGAATAAGAATTTTGCCAGCGAGGGGGAGAAGTGAGTGTAATAACTGTTGCCAATGAGAAGCTGAAATGTCGTAGGTAGATAAGTCATCTAGACCAGTTGGTCTACACCCCAGTCAAGTCAAATTTATTTACAAAGCAGATTTAGAAACAACCCATGTTGACCAAAGTGCTGTACAAACCATAACAGGTAGCTAAAATCACAAATCAAGAAACACAGATAGAAACAACAAGGCACAAAGCTTATAGGCAGAAAATAAACTACACATGAGCCTTGGCACAATCTAAAAATCAGCCACATCAGGACGATTCAAATGCTCGTGGATAAAGGTAAGTTTTGAGCCTGCATTTAGAAGAGTCAATGGAGGGGGCAGATCTGATAGGGAGAGAAATGCTGTTCCACAGTCTAGGGGCTACAACAGCAAAGGCACGGTCACCCCTGAGCTTAAGTTTAGATCGCAGGACAGCCAGGAGCCCTAAGTCAGCCGACCTGAGGGAGCTGGAAGTAGAATAAGGGGTTTTACTGCTGGCTTTTACTACTGCATTAACTTGCTTGTCGAACTTAAAGGCAGAATCAAATATCACACCAAGGTTTTTGACATGGGGATTGAAAAGGGTGGACAGGTTACCAAGACAGTTGGCAATCACTTTGATGGAGTCGGGGGGCCAAATAGTACAACTTCAGACTTGCCTTCATTCAGCTGGAGGAAGTTTTGTGCCATCCAACACTTTATGTCGTCAAGGCAATTCATGAGGCTGACTAGATTTGACTGGACCTTTGTTTCAAGGGGAGATAAAGCTGTGTGCCATCAATATAACACGGGAAGGAAATGTCGTATTTTTGGATGATTTGGCCAAGGGGAAGCATGTATATGGAGAAAAGAATGGGACCTGGGATGGAAACTTGTGAGAACCCGCAGCAGAAACTAACTGGAAAAGAAGAAGATGTTGCATTTCTGTAAGTGCCTGCAAGAAAATGAATCTTAAGGAGAAATACAGTGCACATCCATAGAACAGTAACTGTAAACTGTAAACACCAGGAACTGTAAACAAACTGTGCAAATTCAGATTTAAATAAATAGCTATAAATAATGAGAATGATATAACGATATAACATCCAATCTTCTTCTTAGTTCTTACAGAAACATCTGCATATATTCCAGATGAAAGACTAGATTGAAAAACCTCTTTAAAACTAAAGGCAGTGAAGTTTCAGCAATATTCACTCTTATTTGTGATTGCTCAAAATGTATACCAAGTTTTTGTCAACACCATCAGATACTTAGAAAAAAAAAAGCCATAAAATCAGGCAACCGCATGGTCAACTATATTCCTGAGGACCCCCTTTTCCACCCATCTGCTAAATGCAACAAGGTCAAACAATCTCCTCTAAGTTTGCTATTTTTCCAATAATTGTTACATATTTATTGATGTTGCTACTGTCACAACCATGACATGTCAACTTCTGTCTCTTTTGTATGGAAGGAATTATTTAAAATTATGACATAAATTTATGCATTTTAAGTAGAGGCCAGAGGCAGCTAGCAACAGAGGGAATACAGGTTGGCTCCTGTATACAACTCATGCAAATGAGACACTTGAGGAGTTTAAGAAATGCAAAAGACTTCTCAGCAGATGAATTATGAGGAATAAAAGAGGACTTAAGGTTGCAGTGCAATACAAGAGGAAAGAAAGTCCCAAGGGTTTCTATAGCCATCTTAAGAGCAAAAGAATAACAAGAGACAAAGTTGGTCCACTGGCTGATCAGCTGGTCATCTATCCATGGAACAGAGAGAGTGAGAGAGAGAGATTTTTTCATCAGTATTTACTTGGGAGACAGACACAAATAGTTGATGAGGCAAAAATTCGCCAAGTCATAGACTGTATCTAGTCACAAAAGAGGAGGGCTGGCTGTCTCGAGGCAAACTAGGGTGCATAAATCAGTAGGGCCTGACAAGATTTTCCCTTGGACCTTGTGGAAGGCTAATGTTGAAACTGCTGGGGCCTCGGCAGGAATAGTTAAACCACCTTTAGTCATGGCTGAGGAGCCAGGAGAGTGGAGGATATCTAAAGTTGTTATGTTGTTCAAGAAACATTCTAAGAAATAGCCAGGAAATTATATGCTAATTTATTTATGGATAAATTATTGGAAGGCATTCTAAATGCAGTGTGAATAAATACAGTGGATTCTGGTTAATTGGGGCAGCCACTAATTAAGGAGAACTCTGAAAGAACAAAAGCAAATCAAGAAAATAATCAGGATTCCTTTGTTTATTGAGGACACTGCCTGTGAATTGGGACAGAAGACTATTGCCGAGCATCGGTCCAACCAGGGTCAGTCACGGACACTTGTGTGGCCATCAGACAGTGCACCTCGTGATGAAGGTGACACATCTGAACATGAGCCCATGATGACACTGGATGCTCAGAAATTTATTGTTGGATTATGTAGTAACTTCACTTTGAAAAAGGGACACTCGACAACTTCATGCCAAAGAGACAACTTTATCTCGAACTTCAAAACCGTTATGTATATACAGAGGCTTTCACAACCCGTATGGCATGGCAGGCACACTATATACAAAGCCCACTAGAAGTAAATAGAATGGAAGTAAAACTCCCCATCATCCAAATTAGAATTAACTTACTTTTAATAATGCTCACATTACAACACTTCTCCCCCTTTAAAATACAACAACCCCAAATGTAAAAAACTAGGAAATAGAAACAGTGGTGTTATCAACTTGCATATCCCTGAAAACTAATACTAGTATCTCAGTGTCAGTTTATCAATACAAAACATCTGGAAACATGACAGATTCAACATTCAATCTAACAACAACAAGAATAAAGAACTGCCCTGTCAAAGATTCAGTCTGTCAGGAGGTTTACACGTGTGCTGTGATCTGCGCACTACCCCCGGTGACCCAGCAGGCACCGCTGGTGAGGGTGTTTTGGGCGGATCTGGTTTTGGGGGCATGAGAGGGGTCTATGTGTCTGCGTGAGAATGTCCATCCTCCTCAGGGGACCCCGACCCCTCTATCAGCGTCTCGCCCTCTGGCAAAGTCACTGGTGGACATGCTTCCACCGTAGTCTGACTCACAAGTGGAAACTCCATGGAACTGTCTGCCTCTGAGCTGGTATCATGACGTAGGCGCACATGGTCCTGATGTCTGCGGAAAACCCGCCCATCAACCAGCTTAGCAACATAGGAGACGGGACCACTCTGCTTAAGAATAACCCCAGGCAGCCATTGCTGATTGTTTCTCACATGGACATTGTCATCCGGTTTTAACAGTCTCTCTCACGCATGTTGATCATGTCCCTCCTTCTGCTTTTCCTGCTTTCTCTCCACTTTCGCCTTCATGTCTGGGCGCAGCAGGTCCAATCTTGGCTTGGACCTACGCCCTATCAGCATCTCTGCAAGAGTGCGGGCGGTTGTAGTCTGTGGTGTGAGGCAGTATTTAAACAGGAAACGTGAAAGCCGCATGCTAAGAGAGACCCGTCATCCGGGGAACCAACTAGAGAGCAGGCTATTCTGGACTGAGTTTTGAGCAATGAGGAAGGGTTAATTAGCAATCTTGTCGTGAGAGGCCCCTTGGGTAAGAGTGACCATAATATGGTGGAATTCTTCATTAAGATCGAGAGTGACATAGTTAATTCAGAAACAAAGGTTCTGAACTTAAAGAGGGGTAACTTTGAAGGTATGAGACGTGAATTAGCTAAGGTAGACTGGCAAATGACACTTAAAGGATTGAAGCAACATACATCAAAGTTGCTGGTGAACGCAGCAGGCCAAGCAGCATCTATAGGAAGAGGCGCAGTCGAAGTTTCAGGCCGAGACCCTTCGTCAGGACTAACTGAAGGAAGAGTGAGTAAGGGATTTGAAAGCTGGAGGGGGAGGGGGAGATGCAAAATGATAGGAGAAGACGGGAGGGGGAGGGATAGAGCCAAGAGCTGGACAGGTGATTGGCAAAAGGGGATACGAGAGGATCATGGGACAGGAGGTCCGGGAAGAAAGACGGGGGGGGGTGACCCAGAGGATGGGCAAGGGGTATATTCAGAGGGACAGAGGGAGAAAAAGGAGAGTGAGAGAAAAAATGTGTGCATAAAAATGAGTAACAGATGGGGTACGAAGGGGAGATGGGGCATTAACGGAAGTTAGAGAAGTCGATGTTCATGCCATCAGGTTGGAGGCTACCCAGACGGAATATAAGGTGTTGTTCCTCCAACCTGAGTGTGGCTTCATCTTTACAGTAGAGGAGGCTGTGGATAGACATGTCAGAATGGGAATGGGATGTGGAATTAAAATGTGTGGCCACTGGGAGATCCTGCTTTCTCTGGCGGACAGAACGTAGATGTTCAGCAAGGCGGTCTCCCGGTCTGCGTCGGGTCTCACCAATATATAAAAGGCCACATCGGGAGCACCGGACGCAGTATATCAGCCCAGTCGACTCACAGGTGAAGTGATGCCTCACCTGGAAGGACTGTTTGGGGCCCTGAATGGTGGTAAGGGAGGAAGTGTAAGGGCATGTGTAGCACTTGTTCCGCTTACACGGATAAGTGCCAGGAGGGAGATCAGTGGGGAGCGATGGGTGGGACGAATGGACAAGGGAGTTGTGTAGGGAGCGATCCCTGCGGAATGCAGAGAGGGGGGGGAGGGAAAGATGTGCTTAGTGGTGGGATCCCGTTGGAGGTGGCGGAAGTTACGGAGAATAATATGTTGGACCCGGAGGCTGGTGGGGTGGTAGGTGAGGACCAGGGGAACCCTATTCCTAGTGGGGTGGTGGGAGGATGGAGTGAGAGCAGATGTACGTGAAATGGGGGAGATGCGTTTAAGAGCAGAGTTGATAGTGGAGGAAGGGAAGCCCCTTTCTTTAAAAAATGAAGACATCTCCCTCGTCCTAGAATGAAAAGCCTCATCCTGAGAGCAGATGCGGCAGAGACGGAGGAATTGCGAGAAGGGGATGGCGTTTTTGCAAGAGACAGGGTGAGAAGAGGAATAGTCCAGATAGCTGTCTCCAGAGACAGAGACAGAAAGATCTAGAAAGGGGAGGGAGGTGTCGGAAATGGACCAGGTAAACTTGAGGGCAGGGTGAAAGTTGAAGGCAAAGTTAATAAAGTCAACGAGTTCTGCATGCGTGCAGGAAGCAGCGCCAATGCAGTCGTCGATGTAGCGAAGGAAAAGTGGGGGACAGATACCAGAATAGGCACGGAACATAGATTGTTCCACAAACCCAACAAAAAGGCAGGCATAGCTAGGACCCATACGGGTGCCCATAGCTACACCTTTAGTTTGGAGGAAATGGGAGGAGCAAAAGGAGAAATTATTAAGAGTAAGGACTAATTCCGCTAGACGGAGCAGAGTGGTGGTAGAGGGGAACTGATTAGGTCTGGAATCCAAAAAGAAGCGTAGAGCTTTGAGACCATCCTGATGGGGGATGGAAGTATATAAGGACTGGACATCCATGGTGAAAATAAAGCAGTGGGGGCCAGGGAACTTAAAATCATCGAAAAGTTTAAGAGCGTGAGAAGTATCACGAACATAGGTCGGAAGGGATTGAACAAGGGGTGATAAAACAGTGTCGAGGTATGCAGAAACGAGTTCGATGGGGCAGGAGCAAGCTGAGACAATAGGTCGGCCAGGACAGGCAGGTTTGTGGATCTTGGGTAGGAGGTAGAAACGGGAAGTGCGGGGTGTGGGAACTATAAGGTTGGTAGCAGTGGATGGGAGATCCCCTGAGCGGATAAAGTCGGTGATGGTGTGGGAGACGATGGCCTGGTGCTCCTTAGTGGGGTCACGATCGAGGGGTAAATAAGAGGAGGTATCCGCCAGTTGTACTACACCTTTAGTTTGCATTTAAAGGTTGCATGGATGAACTACAACAATTGTTCATCCCAGTTTGGCAAAAGAATAAATCAAGGAAGGTAGTGCACCCGTGGCTGACAAGAGAAATTAGGGATAGTATCAATTCCAAAGAAGAAGCATACAAATTAGCCAGAGAAAGTGGCTCACCTGAGGACTGGGAGAAATTCAGAGTTCAGCAGAGGAGGACAAAGGGCTTAATTAGGAAGGGGAAAAAAGATTATGAGAGAAAACTGGCAGGGAACATAAAAACTGACTGTAAAAGCTTTTATAGATATGTAAAAAGGAAAAGACTGGTAAAGACAAATGTAGGTCCCCTACAGACAGAAACAGGTGAATTGATTATGGGGAGCAAGGACATGGCAGACCAATTGAATAATTACTTTGGTTCTGTCTTCACTAAGGAGGACATAAATAATCTTCCAGAAATAGTAGGGGACAGAGGGTCCAGTGAGATGGAGGAACTGAGCGAAATACATGTTAGTAGGGAAGTGGTGTTAGGTAAATTGAAGGGATTGAAGGCAGATAAATCCCCAGGACCAGATGGTCTGCATCCTAGAGTGCTTAAGGAAGTAGCCCAAGAAACAGTGGATGCATTAGTGATAATTTTTCAAAACTCGTTAGATTCTGGACTAGTTCCTGAGGATTGGAGGGTGGCTAATGTAACCCCACTTTTTAAAAAAGGAGGGAGAGAGAAACCGGGGAATTATAGACGGGTTAGCCTAACGTCGGTGGTGGGGAAACTGCTGGAGTCAGTTATCAAAGATGTGATAACAGCACATTTGGAAAGCGGTGAGATCATCGGACAAAGTCAGCATGGATTTGTGAAAGGAAAATCATGTCTGACAAATCTCATAGAATTTTTTGAGGATGTAACTAGTAGAGTGGATAGGGGAGAACCAGTGGATGTGGTATATTTGGATTTTCAAAAGGCTTTTGACAAGGTCCCACACAGGAGATTAGTGTGCAAACTTAAAGCACACAGTATTGGGGGTAAGGTATTGGTGTGGGTGGAGAATTGGTTAGCAGACAGGAAGCAAAGAGTGGGAATAAACGGGACCTTTTCAGAATGGCAGGCGGTGACTAGTGGGGTACCGCAAGGCTCAGTGCTGGGACCCCAGTTGTTTACAATATATTAATGACTTGGATGAGGGAATTAAATGCAGCATCTCCAAGTTTGCGGATGACACGAAGCTGGGTGGCAGTGTTAGCTGTGAGGAGGATGCTAAGAGGATGCAGAATGACTTGGATAGGTTGGGTGAGTGGGCAAATTCATTGCAGATGCAATTTAATGTGGATAAATGTGAAGTTATCCACTTTGGTGGCAAAAATAGGAAAACAGATTATTATCTGAATGGTGGCCGATTAGGAAAAGGGGAGGTGCAACGAGACCTGGGTGTCATTATACACCAGTCATTGAAAGTGGGCATGCAGGTACAGCAGGTGGTGAAAAAGGCAAATGGTATGCTGGCATTTATAGCGAGAGGATTCGAGTACAGGAGCAGGGAGGTACTACTGCAGTTGTACAAGGCCTTGGTGAGACCATACCTGGAATATTGTGTGCAGTTTTGGTCCCCTAATCTGAGGAAAGACATCCTTGCCATAGAGGGAGTACAAAGAAGGTTCACCAGATTGATTCCTGGGTTGGCAGGACTTTCATATGAAGAAAGACTGGATGAACTGGGCTTGTACTCGTTGGAATTTAGAAGATTGAGGGGGGATCTGATTGAAACATATAAAATCCTAAAGGGATTGGACAGGCTTGATGCAGGAAGATTGTTCCCGATGTTGGGGAAGTCCAGAACAAGGGGTCACAGTTTGAGGATAAAGGGGAAGCCTTTTAGGACCGAGATTAGGAAAAACTTCTTCACACAGAGAGTGGTGAATCTGTGGAATTCTCTGCCACAGGAAACTGTTGAGGCCAGTTCATTGGCTATATTTAAGAGGGAGTTAGATATGGCCCTTGTGGCTACGGGGATCTGGGGGTATGGAGGGAAGGCTGGGGCGGGGTTCTGAGTTGGATGATCAACCATGATCATAATAAATGGCGGTGCAGGCTCAAAGGGCCTGATGGCCTACTCCTGCACCTATTTTCTATGTTTCTATCCGCTTTAGCCTGCCTTCACTGTCTGAACAGCCCGCTCAGCCAAACCATTGGAGGCTGGGTGGAAAGGGGCCGTCCGAATGTGACGAATGCCATTCTGCTGCATGAACTCACTGAACATCTCACTGGTGAACGTCGGGCCATTATCAGTGACCAGAGTGTCAGGCAACCCGTGGACTGCAAACACTTGCCTGAGTTTGTCTATGGTTGAGGGGGCTGTGATGTTGCTCATGATGTGAGCTTCGATCCATTTACAATGCGCATCTACCATGACAAGAAACATCTGCCCCATAACGGGGCCAGCAAAGTCCAAATGTAGCCTCGACCAGGGTGGTCTGGCCACTCCCATGGATGCAAAGGAGCTGCTGGTGGCATATTCTGATTAGTCTGACATTGCACGCATGATTTTACCTTGTTCTCCAGATCCCGATCCATTCCTGGCCATCAAACATAGGATCTTGCAAGGCTTTTCATTCGAGACACTCCTGGGTGAGTCTCACGAATTTCCTCCACAATCTGTGAACAGCCAGGGGGAGGCACGATCACCCTCGCCCTCCCAGAATATGCAGCCATCCTGCAGATTGAGTTCTGTCTTGCGTTTGGCATAAGGCCTCAGTTCCTCTCCTTCCACGACTCTGGACCAACCTTGTAAAAGATAGTCTTGACTTGGGACAGGATTGGGTCCCTCTCTGTCCACTGCTTGATCTGGATCGCCTTTACAGGCGTCTCTGACAGTCTCTCCAATGAAAACACAGTCTCTGGAGGCACATATGTAGTCTCAGGTGTCTCAGGTAAAGGTAGTCAACTCAGTGCATCAGTATTTGCATTATTCCCACCTGCTCTGTACACTATAGTGTACGGGTAGGCTGACAATGTAAGAGCCCAATGCTGTATCCTTGTAGAGGGTGATTATCGTTGCGTCTCTGAGGTCAGGGGGCATCTATTCTGCTTCCCACATGCTTGTCAGGGTGCTGTGGAAAGCCTCAAGTGATTCCTTGCTGGGTGCCTTGTACAGTTCAGCAGGTATTCCATCTTTGCCGGGCCCCTTGCCACTGCTCATCTGCATGATAGCCTTCTTGACTTCATCTGTCGAGGGAGGATCATCTAGTTCCTCGTGAATAGGCTGTTGGGGGATATGGTCCAGAGCAGACTGGTTGACTGATGAAGGGGGGTTCAGGAGCTGGCTGAAATGCTCTTTCCATCTGTGTTGGATGCTCTCCTTGTCCTTTAGCAGTGTGGTTCCATCAGCGGACAACAGTGGAGATGAGCCAGATCTTGAGGGGCCAAAGGTCATCTTGATGGAGCTGAACAGCAGCTTCGAGTTGTTGATGTCTGCGAAGTGTTGCACCTCTACTGCTTTCCTATCCCACCACAGGTCGTGCATCTTGTGAATTTCCCGTTGGGCATGGGCCTGAAGGGACTTGAAACGCTCTTTTTTGGGAATGGAGCTTGGGTCGTTTTGCCACTCCATGAATGCTTTGCTCTTCCTGGCCAGGAGACCTTTGATGGCACTGTCATTCTCGTCGAACCAATCTTGGTGGTTCCGGTCCTTGGGGCCGAGGACTGATTTTCCTGTCTCCGTCACCATCTCTCTGAACTGATTCCACTTCTGGGTTGGCCCACCAGTTAGTGGTTCGTTGGCAGACAGCTTCTCAACAAGGGTGGTCTGGAACTTGTGAAGATACAGAGGCTCTTGGAGTCTGGCAGTGTTAAAAGCTGTTCTGATGAACTTAGGGTACTTGGGATGGTGGGGAGTAATACTTAGCTTCAATGTGGTGCGGACAAGCCTGTGGTCAGTCCAGCACTCCGCTCCTCGCATGGCTCTGGTGATGAGGACATCCTGGATGTCTCGGCGACGTACTATAATGTAGTCGATCATGTGCCAATGTTTGGATCTTGGGTGAATCCACGTTGTCTTGTACTTGTTTGCCAGCCTGAACACTGTGTTTGTGATGAGGAGGTCATATTTTGCACATTTGCTAAGGAGCAAGAGGCTGTTGTTGTTCATATTGCCAACACCATGTTTGCCTAGGACCCCTTCCTAGCGACTGTGATCGCAGCCTGCTCGGGCATTGAAGTCACCGAGCAGGATTAAGTTGTCGTTGGCAGGGACTGAGCACTGAACAGAGCTAAGTTCGGCATAGAACTGTTCAATGGTCTCGTATTTGCTGGTCACGTTGGGGGCAGAAGCGCTGATGACTGTTGTGTGATGTTTGTGGCTGAGGGGCAGACGTAGCCACATAAGCCTTTCATTGACTCCCGCGGGCAGGTCGGGGAGTTGTTTCAGGAAGCTGGACTTGACTGCAAATCCAACTCCATGAATCCTCTCTTCATCTTCTGCTTTTCCTTTCCAAAAGAAAGTGTAGCCACTGGTGGTTTCAGTCAGGGATCCTTCCTCTGCAAGCCTGGTTTCACTGAGGGCTACGATGTTGATGTTGTATCGTAAAAGTTCCTTGGCAACAAGGGCTGTACTTCTTTGGGGTCTTGCTGAGTTCTCTCTGTCTATGAGTGTGTGGACATTCCATGATCCTAACAGAAGTTTCTTTCTTCTCATTTGAGCGTAACCACATTGGTGGATGAACTGCCAGCTGTGGCAAGCTGGCCAGTTATCTGTCTGTAGGGCAAACCTTCCCACCGGGATATCAGTCCCCTTCCAGTTCACTTGCAAACCGGTTCCTCTCTACAAGTTGCAAGTTTCCTGGAAGACAGCCCAATGATTCAAAAAATCTAATGTTATCCCTCCTCCGCCAACTCCTTGACCATGAGTTAAACTATATGATCTTCCTATTTCTGGCCTCACTGGCATGTGGAAAAGGTGTCAATCCTGAGATCACAAACCTGGGCATCCTGCTCTTTAACATCACACCTAACTCCATGAATTCACTTTGCAGAACCTCATCACTTGGTACCTACATGAACCACGACCTCTGGCTGCTCACCCTTCCTCTTGAGAAAGCTAAGGACTCGATCTGAGGTGTACTGAACCCTGGCAGCTGGGAGGCAACATACCATCTGGGGATCTCGTACTCGCCCACAGAACTTCCTGTCTGTTAACAGGCTGGAAGCAGCGAGTGGGAATAAAAGGGGCATTTTCTGGTTGGCTGCTGGTGACTAGCGCTGTTCTACAGGGGTCAGTATCAGGACGACAACTTTTTTCATTGTTTGTCAATGACATGGATAATGGAATTGGTGGCTTGGAAGTTTGTGGATGCTATGAAGCCAGGTGGAGGGGTAGGTCGTGCTGAGGAAGCAATGCGATTGCAGCAGAACTTGGACAAGTTGGAAAAATGACAAAAAAGTGGCAGATGGAATACAGTGTTAGGCCCTTTCATACAGAACATAGAACATAGAATAATACAGCACATTACAGGCCCTTCTGCCCACAATGTTGTGCCAGCCCTCAAACCCTGCCTCCCATATAAGCCCCCACCTTAGATTCCTCCATATACCTGTCTAGTAGTCTCTTAAACTTCACTGGTGTATCTGCCTCCACCACTGACTCAGGCAGTGCATTCCACGCACCAACCACTCTCTGAGTGAAAACCTTCCTCTAATATCCCCCTTGAACTTCCCACCCCTTACCTTAAAGCCATGTCCTCTTGTATTGAGCAGTGTTGCCCTGGGGAAGAGGCGCTGGCTATCCACTCTATCTATTCCTCTTATTATCTTGTACACCTCTATCATGTCTCCTCTCATCCTCCTTCTCTCCAAAGAGTAAAGCCCTAGCTCCCTTAATCTCTGATCATAATGCATACTTTCTAAACCAGGCAGCATCCTGCTAAATCTCCTCTGTACCCTTTCCAATACTTCCACATCCTTCCTATAGTGAGGTGACCAGAAATGGACACAGTACTCCAAGTGTGGCCTAACCAGAGTTTTATAGAGCTGCATCATTACATCGCGATTATTAAACTATCCCTCCACTTATGAAAGGTAACACCCCATAAGCTTTTTTAAATACCCTATCCACCTGTGAGGCAACTTGCCGTGATGTGTAGATATGTACCCCCAGATCCCTCTACTCCTCCACACTACCAAGTATCCTGCCATTTACTTTGTACTCTGCCTTGGAGTTTGACCTTCCAAAGTGTACCACCTCACACTTCTCCGGGTTGAACTCCATCTGCTACTTCTCAGCCCAGTTCTGCATCCTATCAATGTCTCTCTGCAATCTTTGACAATCCTCTACACTATCTACAATACCTCCAACATTTGCGTCGTCTGCAAACTTGCCAACCCACCCTTCTACCCCCACATCCTGGTCGTTAATAAAAATCACAAAAAGTAGAGGTCCCAGAACAGATCCTTGAGGGACACCACTAGTCACAATTCTCCAATCTGAATGTACTCCCTCCACCACCACCCTCTGCCTTCTGCAGGCAAGCCAGTTCTGAATCCACCTGGCCAAACTTCCCTGGATTCCATGCCTTCTAACTTTCTGAATAAGCCTACCGTGTGGAACCTTGTCAAATGCCTTACTAAGATCCATATAGATCACATCCACTGCACTACCCTCATCTATATGCCTGGTCACCTCCTCAAAGAACTCTATCAGGCTTGTGAGACACGATCTGCCCTTCACAAAGCCATGCTGACTGTCCCTGATCAGACCATGATTCTCTAAATGCCTATAGATCCTATCTCTAAGAATCTTTTCCAACAGCTTTCCCACCACAGACGTAAGGCTCACTGGTCTATAATTACCCAGACTATCCCTACTACCTTTTTTGAACAAGGGAACAACATTTCCCTCCCTCCAATCCTCCGGTACCATTCCCGTGGACAACGAGGACATAAAGATCCTAGCCAGAGGCTCAGCAATCTCTTCTCTCGCCTCGTGGAGCAGCCTGGGGAATATTCCATCAGGCCCCGGGGACTTATCTGTCCTAATGTATTTTAACAACTCCAACACCTCCTCTCCCTTAATATCAACATGCTCCAGAACATCAACCTCACTCATATTGCTCTCACCATCATCAAGTTCCCCATTGGTGAATACCGAAGAGAAGTATTCATTGAGGACCTCGCTCACTTCCACAGCCTACAGGCACATCTTCCCACCTTTATCTCTAATCGGTCCTACCTTCACTCCTGTCATCCTTTTTTTCTTCACATAATTGAAGAATGCCTTGGGGTTTTCCTTTACCCTACTCTCCAAGGCCTTCTCATACCCCCTTCTTGCTCTTCTCAGCCCCTTCTTAAGTTCCTTTCTTGCTTCCCTATATTCCTCAATAGACCCATCTGATCCTTGCTTCCTAAACCTCATGTATGCTGCCTTCTTCCATCTGACTAGATTTTCCACCTCACTTGTCACCCATGGTTCCTTCACCCTACCATTCTTTATCTTCCTCACCAGGACAAATTTATCCCTTACATCCCGCAAGAGATCTCTAAACATCGACCACATGTCCATAGTACATTTCCCTGCAAAAACATCATCCCAATTCACACCCGCAAGTTCTAGCCTTATAGCCTCATAATTTGCCTTTCCCCAATTAAAAATTTTCCTGTCCTCTTTGATTCTATCCTTTTCCATGATAATTATAAAGGCCAGGGAGCGGTGGTCACTGTCCCCCAGATGCTCACCCACTGAGAGATCTGCGACCTGACCCGGTTCATTACCTAATACTAGATCTAGTATGGCATTCCCCCTGGTTGGCCTGTCCACCTACTGTGACAGGAATCCATCCTGGACACACTTAACAAATTCTGCACCATCTGAACCCTTGGACCTAATCAGGTGCCAATCAATATTAGGGAAGTTAAAGTCACCCATGATAACAACCCTGTTATTTTTGCACCTTTCCAAAATCTGCCTCCCAATCTGCTCCTCTGTATCTCTGCTGCTACCAGGGGGCCTATAGAATACCCCCAGTAGAGTAATTGCTCCCTTCCTGTTCCTGACTTCCACCCATATTGACTCAAAAGAGGATCCTGCTACATTACCCACCCTTTCTGCAGCTGTAATAGTATCCCTGACCAGTAATGCCACCACTCCTCCCCTTTTTCCGCCCTCTCTATCCCTTTTAAAGCACTGAAATCCAGGAATATTGAGAATCCATTCCTGCCCTGATAGAAAATCAAGGAGATAATGCTGAGGCTTTGTTAGACACTAGTCAGGACTTACTTGGAGCATTGTCAACAGTTTTGGGCCCCCTATCTCAGAAAGGATGTGTTGTCATTGGAAAGAGTCCAGAGGAGGATCACAAGGATGATCTGGGAATGAATGGGTTAACATATGAGGAGCATTTGGCAACTTTGTGCCTGTACTCACTGGAATTTAAAAGAATGTACGGATATCTGATTTAAACCTACTGCTTGTTGAAAGGGCGAGACAGGGTGGATGTGGAGAGGACGTTTCATATGGTGTGGGTAATGAGAACTGGACAGCACAACCTCAAATGCCTTCATGATGTCTGCTGACCAGTCAAGCACATGATTAGGGATGTTGCCTTTAAACGCTCCTTACAGGGGAGCATACCTGTGTTCAGCGGCTTGTGGAAACAAGCGGTACGAGAAATTTACCATCCCTAGAAAGTCCTGTAGTTTTTCAGTAGTGTGGGGCAGTGGGAAATCCATAATTGCAGCTGCTTTTGATGGGAGTGGTTTTGCACCTTCTGCGGAGATGTGATGGCCGAGAAAGTCAATGGCTGATCACCCAGCCTGCTATTTTGCATGGTTAGTAATCAATTCGTATTGGCTTAAGTGCTCGTAAAGTGTGCAGAGATGAGGTTCCTGTTTGGATTTGGATGCATTGGTGACAAGTATGTCATCCAGGTGAACAAAAGTAAAATCTAAGTTTTTAATGCAGAGTCCATCAGCTATTGGAAGACTGTACTACATTTTTCAGCCCAAACGGCATGCGCAGAAACTCAGAAAGGCCAAATGGGATTATCACAGCCATATCTAATCTGTACAGGACTTTCAGGCCTTTTAACATTCGAAGTGTTTCTATGAGTTCCCCCGTCATGCTCCTGAACTCCAGGGAATATAGCCCAAGAGCTGCCAGACGTTCCTCATACGGTAACCCTTTCATTCCTGGAATCATTCTCGTGAATCTTCTCTGAACTCTCTCCAATGTCAGTATATCCTTTCTAAAATAAGGAGCCCAAAACTCCACACAGTACTCCAAGTGTGGTCTCATGAGTGCCTTACAGAGCCTCAACATCACGTCCCTCCTTTTATATTCTATACCTCTAGAAATGAATGCCAACATTGCATTCTCCCTCTTCACCACTGACTCAACCTGCAGGTTAACCTTTCGGGTATCTTGCACAAGGTTTCCCAAGTCCCTTTCCATCTGGACATTTTGAATTCTCTCTCCATCTAAATAATTGTCAGCCCGTTGATTTCTTCCACCAAAGAGCATGAGCGTACACTTTCCAATATTGTATTTCATTTTCTACTTCTGTGCCCATTCCCCTAAACTATCAACGTCTCTCTGCAGGCTCTCTCTTTCCTCAGCACTACCTGCTCCTCCGCCTATCTTTGCATCATCAGCAAATTTAGCCACAAATCCATTAATCCCACTGTCCAAATCACTGACACACATCATAAAAAACAGCGGTCCCAACATTGACCCTGATGTCCCATAGGTTTGGATCCTGCTGCCGTTGGCAAACTCCAGCGAATTTCGTCGCTCTTTGCCATCTGATCAATAAGTGATACTGGCAGCATATTCACTTGAGCACCTGTGTCACACAGGAAACATCGCCCCGAAATTGTGTCTGTAATGTACAGTAAACATCCCTGGCAGCTGGAACCCACTGTGTTCACAGACCTCTGAGGTCCAGATGTGCTGGCACTGTCAAAGCTGCCAGCTCGTCGATACTTTCTGGCATTCGTACCAAAGCAAGCGAATTGATCGTATTCCGGCAGGTGTTCAAGGAGACTCTTCACTCTGGCAGCACATAGCAATGTTTGGTGTTGTGGGGGGAGATTGCTCACAACATAAATTGGACCTTGCCTTGCACTAACAACGTAACGGCAGTTTGATCTAACGTAGGATTTCACACATCATACGGCAGAGGCATTTTATGTTTAAGAAAAAAACATAGCAACTTATTTATTGAACACATAAAACTGAACACAGAGTACAATAACACCCCTTGACGTAATTCACTCACCACCTCAGACCAGCCTCTTGAAGTGAACCCCAACCCAATGTCAACAGTTGTGAATACTGTACGTTTCCACCAAAATCACATCAAATCACATTTCATTCACTTTCAAAACACAAGTATATATAGCTGAATGAAACAAAGTTCAAATGACAATTTATTTTCAGAGTTCATACATGCACCACATACAACCTGCTGCATCTGTGGTGGTAAAAATGGCTCTCCTTCTTCTCTCTCCCGTGATTCCAAGTGCAGTGTATACTTTGTAGAGCGACTGGCTAGCAATGTAAAGTGCTACAGCCTCACGAACTTAAAGATCACGGGAGAATCGGTATGGAAGATGTACCAAGTCTGCTATTATGGAGCCAATCGAAGTACACGCTTGAAGTCTCTCAGAAAAAAAATCGTTGATCACAAACTATCAAAAGCTCACACTGCTGCTCTAAGTGTTGAAAATATAGCTAGCGAAAATGCTCTTGGAAAATTCTGTGACACCATGTATGCTTCGCATCTAAAGGCAACTTGTTCAATTTTTCCTTCTGCATATTATTTAGCTCAGAATGACAGACCATACTTTGATCACTTTGGCTTATTCGAACTTAAAAAAAATGGTATTGACATTGGAATTGGACCGCATTCCTGCACTAGTGCTACAGAGATAATTAATCACATAGCTATTAATATGAAAAAGAAAATTTGCCAGCATATCAAGCAGATAAATGGCAAATTTTCTGTTCTCATTGATGAATCAACAAGCCTCAGCATTAAGACCGCCCTAACAGTTGATTTGAAATGTGAAAGTGATTAGGAAGGGGATCCCCATATTATGTTTTTAGATCGAATTGAACTGCCTGATCAGAAAGCTGCAACAATTGCTAAGCATCTATTGAACTGTCTTAATAACCATGGGTTTGATGACTCTTACTTGAAACAGAACCTTGTAGCATTTGCTAGTGATGGGGCGAGCGTAATGCTTGGTGTCAAATCTGGTGTTGCTACAATTCTCAAGGAACATTACCCCGATGTGATAATTTGGTACTGTCTTAATCACAGATTAGAACTTGCAGTAGGTGATTCGGTGAAAGAAGTTCATGAAATAAATAATTTTCAATCATTTATGGACAAAATGTACACTGTTTACAGGAGATCACCTCTAAATTAAAAGGAAATGTCTGAGAGTGCCTCTCAACTAGAACAATAAATTTGCAAAATAGGCCATGTTCTGGGCACCAGCTGGGTAGCTAGCTCGTTTCGAACAGTTTCAGCAGTGTGGCAAAATCATGAAGCACTGTGTTTTCATTTTGAAAAAGCAATGAAGGAAGAAACAAGATCAGGGATGGTCAGGGATACTATTACAGCTACAGAAAGGGTGGGTAATGTAGCAGGATCCTCTTTTGAGTCAGTGTGGGTGGAAGTCAGGAACAGGAAGGGAGCAGTTACTCTACTGGGGGTATTCTATAGGCCCCCTGGTAGCAGCAGAGATACAGAGGAGCAGATTTTGGAAAGGTGCAAAAATAACAGGGTTGTTATCATGGGTGACTTTAACTTCCCTAATATTGATTGGCACCTGATTAGTTCCAAGGGTTTAGATGGTGCAGAGTTTGTTAAGTGTGTCCAGGACGGATGCCTGTCACAGTATATGGACAGGCCGACTAGGGGGAATGCCATACTTGATCTAGTACTTGGGAATGAACCGGGTCAGGTCACAGATCTCTCAGTGGGTGAGCATCTGGGGGACAGTGACCACCGCTCCCTGGCCTTTAACATTATCATGGAAAAGGATAGAACCAGAGGGGACAGGAAATTTTTTAATTGGGGAAGAGCAAATTATGAAGCTATAAGGCGGGTGTGAATTGGGATGATGTTTTTGCAGGGAAATGTACTATGGACATGTGGTCGATGTTTAGAGATCTCTTGCGGGATGTAAGGGATAAATTTGTCCCGGTGAGGAAGATAAAGAATGGTAGGGTGAAGGAACCATGGGTGACAAGTGAGGTGGAAAATCTAGTCAGGTGGGAGAAGGCAGCATACATGAGGTTTAGGAAGCAAGGATCAGATAGGTCTATTGAGGAATATAGGGAAGCAAGAAAGGAGCTTAAGAAGGGGGCATGAGAAGGCCTTGGTGAATAGGGTAAAGGAAAAGCCCAAGGCATTCTTCAATTATGTGAAGAAAAAAAGGATGACAGGAGTGAAGGTAGGACCAATTAGAGGTAAAGGTGGGAAGATGTGCCTGGAGGCTATGGAAGTGAGCGAGGTCCTGAATGAATACTTCTCTTCGGTATTCACCAATGACAGGGATCTTGATGATGGTGAGAGCAATATCAGTGAGGTTGATGTTCTGGAGCATGTTGATATTAAGGGAGAGGAGGTGTTGGAGTTGTTAAAATACATTAGGACGGATAAATCCCCGGGGCCTGACGGAATATTCCCCAGGCTGCTCCACGAGGCGAGGGAAGAGATTGCAGAGCCTCTGGCTAAGATCTATATGTCCTCGTTGTCCACGGGAATGGTACCAGAGGATTGGAGGGAGGCGAATGTTGACCTTTGTTCAACAAAGATAGTAGGGATAGTCCGGGTAATTATAGACCAGTGAGCCTTAGGTCTGTGGTGGGAAAGCTGTTGGAAAAGATTTTTAGAGATAGGATCTCTGGGCATTTAGAGAATCATGGTCTGATCAGGGACAGTCAGCATGGCTTTATGAAGGGCAGATCGTGTCTAACAAGCCTGATAGAGTTCTTTGAGGAGGTGACCAGGCATATAGATGAGGGTAATGCAGTGGATGTGATCTATAAGGATTTTAGTAAGGCATTTGACAAGGTTCCACATAGTAGGCTTATTCAGAATGTCAGAAGGCATGGAATCCAGGGAAGTTTGGCCAGGTGGATTCAGAATTGGCTTGCCTGCAGAAGGCAGAGGGTCGTGGTGGAGGAAGTACATTCAGATTGGAGGGTTGTGACTAGTGGTGTCCCTCAAGGATCTGTTCTGGGACCTCTACTTTTCGTGATTTTTATTAACGACCTGGATGTGGGGGTAGAAGGGTGGGTTGGCAAGTTTGCAGACGACACAAAGGTTGGAGGTATTGTAGATAGTGTAGAGGATTGTCAAAGATTGCAGAGAGACATTGATAGGATGTAGAAGTGGGCTGAGAAGTGGCAGATGGAGTTCAACCCGGAGAAGTGTGAGGTGGTACACTTTGGAAGGACAAACTCCAAGGCAGAATACAAAGTAAATGGCAGGATACTTGGTAGTGTGGAGGAGTAGAGGGATCTCGGGGTACATGTCCACAGATCACGGCAAATTGCCTCACAGGTAGATAGGGTAGTTAAGAAAGCTTATGGGGTGTTAGCTTTCATAAGTCGAGGGATAGAGTTTAAGAGTCGTGATGTAATGATGCAGCTCTATAAAACTCTGGTTAGGCCACACTTGGAGTACTGTGTCCAGTTCTGGTCACCTCACTATAGGAAGGATGTGGAAGCATTGGAAAGGGTACAGCGGAGATTTACCAGAATGCTGCCTGGTTTAGAGAGTATGCATTATGATCAGAGATTAAGGGAGCTTGGACTTTACTCTTTGGAGAGAAGGAGGATGAGAGGAGACATGATAGAGATGTACAAGATAATAAGAGGAATAGATAGAGTGGATAGCCAGCGCCTCTTCCCCAGGGCACCACTGCTCGATACAAGAGGACATGGCTTTAAGGTAAGGGGTGTGAAGTTCAAGGGGGATATTAGAGGAAGGTTTTTTACTCAGAGAGTGGTTGGTGCGTGGAATGCACTGCCTGAGTCAGTGGTGGAGGCAGATACACTAGTGAAGTTTAAGAGACTACTAGACAGGTATATGGAGGAATTTAAGGTGAAGGCTTATATGGGAGGCAGGGTTTGAGGGTCGGCACAACATTGTGGGCCGAAGGGCCTGTACTGTGCTGTACTATTCTATGTTCTATGTTCTATGTAAGATCTAGGAGTGACAGGAAAACCTATGAAGGTCTGTTGAAAAGACTCTCTTCAGAACAGTTTCTATTGGACTTAGCTTTAATGTATGACACATTGCATGAACTTGGTTTACCATCAGAGTGTTTACAGAAACGCAACAACAAAATTGCCTCCATTGATTGTCTACAGTTTCTTACTAGTCTTATAAACAATTTGCAGCACCATATGTTCACGGCAACATCCTTGAAAGGTTCTCAAACTTCTAAACCTCAAAGTATGTATAAATCCTTGCTAACAGAGAAGATTCACTAGAATGATTCCGGGAATGAGAGGGTTAACATATGAGGAACGTTTGTCCGCTCTTGGACTGTATTCCTTGGAGCTTAGAAGAATGAGGGGAGACCTCATAGAAATATTTCGAATGTTAAAAGGCATGGACAGAGTGGATGTGGCAAAGTTGTTTCCCATGATGGGGGAGTCTAGTACGAGAGGGCATGACTTCAGGATTGAAGGGCGCCCTTTCAGAACAGAAATACGGAAAAATTTTTTTAGTCAGAGGGTGGGGAATCTATGGAATTTGTTGCCACGGGCAGCAGTGGAGACCAAGTCATTGGGTGTATTTAAGGCAGAGATTGATAGGTATCTGAGTAGCTAGGGCATCAAAGGTTATGGTGAGAAGGCGGGGCAGTGGGACTAAATAGGATAAAATGGATCAGCTCATGATAAAATGGCGGAGCAGACTCAATGGGCCGAATGGCCTACTTCTGCTCCTTTGTCTTATGGTCTTATGGTCTATAAATGAAATGGGTATCCTTGATGAAGATAACTGACCTGCTGAAATACCGCCTGATTATGGAGAAGCTGCAATATCATCTCTCTGTAAGAAGTTTAAGCTTTCTTCTTCCTCTGTAATAAATGCCTTCAGAGATTATGTGGAGGATCGTGGACACCCCATCCCCCAAGATTTACGCCCATTACTGAGCTGTTCACAAGTTATTCCTATTAGTACTGCTGAGTGTGAGAGAGGATAAAGTCACATGAACTTGATAATAACAACAACATGCTCAGGAATTCTCATAAATCATGCATCAACACTGATGTTTGTTAAACTAGACGGACCTCCTCTAGTTCAGTGCAATTTTCAGCCGTATGTCACATCATGGCTGTGGTACCACAGATCCGCAGATGACACCAGGACAAGAGTTGCTTCAGACCCTCAAACACATATTATGCCTGACCCTTTGTAGAAATTATTGTGAAACTTCTCATTGGTGGCATTTGCTAAGTAGGTAATTACTTTTAAATTGGTAAAATTTACCGTCTTTTTCTTTACTTGCTTGATATTTATATTTTATGATAATTAGTGAATGCAACCATGCAATACTTTGTCATATTATTAAATTAAGTATTATATGTTTTATTTTACCAGGTATACACTGGAATGTAGTGATAGGCTATGATCTTGTTAATGTCTTAACGATCACTATATTTGTGTGGAGCTCTGGAATTCATATATTTCTTTCATCTTGGTTTAGTGCTTGACATTATAAGATGCCATATATATATATATCACTCCCAGTTTGTGTACCTGCTCATTACATGAATGAGGCAAGGAAGTTGCCCAGTACATGAAAGAGCAGGTAAGCAAATTGGGTGTGACATATATAGAGAGAGGATATAGGAATTCTGGCACTCTGCCCAGTGCTGAAATCAAGAGAGCAAGAAGAAATGCGGTAGTTATAGGGGATTCCATCGTAAGGGGGACGGACAAGAGATTCTGCGAGCCAGACAAGGATACCCGGATGGTGTGTTGCCTCCATGGTGCCCAGGTGTGGGATGTCTCAGATCGAGTCCAGAGTATTCTGAGGAGAGAGGGTGAGCAGCCGGAAGTCTTGGTACATGTTGGTACCAATGACATAGACAGAAAAAGAGAGGTCCTGAAGAAAGATTACTGGGAGCTCGGAAGAAAATTGAAAAGCCGGATCTCCGGATCTCCAGGATTGCTGCCTGAGCTGTGCGCTAATGATGGTAAGAATAGCAGAATTAAGCAGATGAATGTGTGGCTAAGTCACTGGTGCAGGGGGCAGGGCTTCAAATTCTTGAATCATTGGGATATATTTTGGGGAAGGTATGACTTGTACAAAAAAGATGGATTACACCTGAACTCGAAAGGTACTAATATCCTGGTGGCAACACACATAAAAGTTGCTGGTGTACGCAGCAGGCCAGGCAGCATCTCTCGGAAGAGGTGCAGTCGACGTTTCAGGCCGAGACCCTTTGTCAGGACTAACTGAAGGAAGCACTTTTATATATTGGCGACACCCAACGCAGACTGGGAGACCACTTTGCTGAACACCTACTCTCTGTCTGCCAGAGAAAGCAGGATCTCCCAGTCGCCACACATTTTACTTCCACATCCCATTCCCATTCTGACAAGTCTATCCACGGCCTCCTCTACTGTAAAGATGAAGCCACACTCAGGTTGGAGGAACAACACCTTATATTCCGTCTGGGTAGCCTCCAACCTGATGGCATGAACATCGACTTCTCTAACTCCCGCTAATGCCCCACCTCCCCCTCGTACCCCATCCGTTATTTATTTTTATACACACATTTCTCACTCTCCTTTTTCTCCCTCTGTCCCTCTGAATATACCCCTTACCCATCCTCTGGGTCCCCCTGCCACTTGTCTTTCTTCCCGGACCTCCTGTCCCATGATCCTCTCATATCCCTTTTGCCTATCACCTGTCCAGCTCTTGGCTCCATCCCTCCCCCTCGTGTCTTCTCCTATCATTTTGGATCTCCCCCTCCCCCTCCAACTTTCAAATCCCTTACTCACTCTTCCTTCAGTTAGTCCTGACGAAGGGTCTCGGCCTGAAATGTCGACTGCACCTCTTCCTAGAGATGCTGCCTGGCCTGCTGCGTTCACCAGCAACTTTCATGTGTGTTGCTTGAATTTCCAGCATCTGCAGAATTCCTGTTGTTTGCGTTTTTAAATATGCTGGTGGGATTGTTTAATATAGCTGTTAGGGAGGGTTTAAACTAAGTTGGCAAGGGGAAGGAAACCAAGGTGTTAGGGTCGAGGAAGAGGAAAATAGAAATAGGTCAGAAATACTGTGCAGCAAAGATGCAAGAAGGACAGGCCGGTGAATATACAGGATAATTTGCTGCAAAATAGAAATATAGCAAAATCGGCAACAGATACTGATCTAAATGTGCTGTACTTAAATGCACGCAGCATTAGAAATAAAGTGGATGACCTTGCTGCACAGCTGCAGGTTAAAAGATATGACATCGTGGCCATCACCGAGTCATGGCTAAATGATGGATGTGATTGGGAGCTGAATGTCCAAGGATACACAGTGTATAGGAAGGATAGGAAGGTAGGTAAAGGGGGTGGCGTGGCCCTGATGGTAAGCAACAATATCAAATCAATAGAAAGAAGGGACATAGGATCAGAAGAGGTAGAATCCTTATGGGTAGAATTAAGAAATGGCAAGGGTAAAAAGACACTCATAGCAGTTATATACAGGCCTCCAAACAGCAGCCGGGATGTGGACTACAAGTTGCAGCTGGAAATAGAAAAAGCGTGTCAGAAGGAAAATGTCAAGATAATTATGGGGGATTTTAATATGAAAGTGGATTGGGAAAGTCAGGAAGGTACTGGATCTCAGGAGAGGGAGTTTGTAGAATGCCTACAGGGTGGCTTTTGGAGCAGTTTGTCCAGGGGACCAACTGTTTTGGATTGGGTGCTGTGTAATGAACCTGAGGCGATTAGAGAGCTGGAGATAAAGGAACCCCTTGGAAGTAGTGATCATAATATGATTGAGTTCAGTTTCAAATTTGAAAAGGAGAAGCTGGTATCAGGTGTATTGATATTTCAGTGGAACAGGGGAAATTACAGTGGTATGAGAGAGGAACTGGCCCAAGTCGATTGGAAAAGTAAGCTAAATGGAGGGACGACAGAGCAGAATTGGATGAAATTCCTACAAGAAATAAGGAAAATGCAGGAAAAATATATTCCAAGGAAAAAGAAAATCATGAATGGAAAAAAGGGCACAAATGTGGCTAACGAGAGAGGTTAGGGCAAAAATAAAAGCAAAAGAAACGGTGTACAAGGAAGCAAAAATTAGTGGGAAAAATGAGGACTGGAAGACTTTTAAAAACTTACAGAAGGAAACTAAGAAAGTCATTAGGAAAGAAAAGATGAATTATGAAAGGAAGTTGGCGATTAACATAAAAAGGGATACAAAGAGTTTTTTTAAATATATGAAGAGTAAAAGGGTGACAAGGGTAGATACGGGACCGATTGAAAATGATGCTGGAGAAATTATAATGGATAACAAAGAGATGGCGGAGGAACTGAATGAGTATTTTGCATCAGTCTTCACAGTGGAAGACATGAGCAATATACCTGATAGCCAGAGGTATTAGGAAATAGAACTAGGGGCAGTCAAGATTACTAGAGAGCAAGTGCTTGGGAAGCTAAGTAGACTAAGAATAGCAACATACATCAAAGTTGCTGGTGAACGCAGCAGGCTAAGCAGCATCTATAGGAAGAAGCGCAGTCGACATTTCAGGCCGAGACCCTTCGTCAGGACTAACTGAAGGAAGAGTGAGTAAGGGATTTGAAAGCTGGAGGGGGAGGGGGAGATGCAAAATGATAGGAGAAGACAGGAGGGGGAGGGATGGAGCCGAGAGCTGGACAGGTGATAGGCAGAAGGGGATACGAGAGGATCATGGGACAGGAGGTCCGGGAAGAAAGACGGGGGGGGGTGACCCAGAGGATGGGCAAGAGGTATATTCAGAGGGACAGAAGGAGAAAAAGGAGAGTGAGAGAAAGAATGTGTGCATTAAAAAGAGTAACAGATGGGGTACGAGGGGGAGGTGGGGCCTAGCGGAAGTTAGAGAAGTCAATGTTCATGCCATCAGGTTGGAGGCTACCCAGACGGAATATAAGGTGTTGTTCCTCCAACCTGAGTGTGGCTTCATCTTTACAGTAGAGGAGGCCGTGGATAGACATGTCAGAATGGGAATGGGATGTGGAATTAAAATGTGTGGCCACTGGGAGATCCTGCTTTCTCTGGCGGACAGAGCGTAGATGTTCAGCAAAGCGGTCTCCCAGTCTGCGTCGGGTCTCACCAATATATAAAAGGCCACATCGGGAGCACCGGACGCAGTATATCACCCCAGTCGACTCACAGGTGAAGTGATGCCTCACCTGGAAGGTCTGTTTGGGGCCCTGAATGGTGGTAAGGGAGGAAGTGTAAGGGCATGTGTAGCACTTGTTCCGCTTACACGGATAAGTGCCAGGAGGGAGATCAGTGGGGAGGGATGGGGGGGACGAATGGACAAGGGAGTTGTGTAGGGAGCGATCCCTGCGGAATGCAGAGAGAGGCGGGGAGGGAAAGATATGCTTAGTGGTGGGATCCCGTTGGAGGTGGCGGAAGTTACGGAGAATAATATGTTGGACCTGGAGGCTGGTGGGGTGGTAGGTGAGGACCAGGGGAACCCTATTCCTAGTGGGGTGGTGGGAGGATGGAGTGAGAGCAGATGTACGTGAAATGGGGGAGATGCGTTTAAGAGCAGAGTTGATAGTGGAGGAAGGGAAGCCCCTTTCTTTAAAAAATGAAGACATCTCCCTCGTTCTAGAATGAAAAGCCTCATCCTGAGAGCAGATGCAGCGGAGACGGAGGAATTGCGAGAAGGGGATGGCGTTTTTGCAAGAGACAGGGTGAGAAGAGGAATAGTCCAGATAGTTGTGAGAGTCAGTAGGCTTATAGTAGACATCAGTGGATAAGCTGTCTCCAGAAACAGAGACAGAAAGATCTAGAAAGGGGAGGGAGGTGTCAGAAATGGACCAGGTAAACTTGAGGGCAGGGTGAAAGTTGGAGGCAAAGTTAATAAAGTCAACGAGTTCTGCATGCGTGCAGGAAGCAGCGCCAATGCAGTCGTCGATGTAGCGAAGGAAAAGTGGGGGACAGATACCAGAATAGGCACGGAACATAGATTGTTCCACAAACCCAACAAAAAGGCAGGCATAGCTAGGACCCATACGGGTGCCCATAGCTACACCTTTAGTTTGGAGGAAATGGGAGGAGCAAAAGGAGAAATTATTAAGAGTAAGGACTAATTCTGCTAGACGGAGCAGAGTGGTGGTAGAGGGGAACTGATTAGGTCTGGAATCCAAAAACAAGCGTAGAGCTTTGAGACCTTCCTGATGGGGGATGGAAGTATATAGGGACTGGACATCCAAGGTGAAAATAAAGCGGTGGGGGCCAGGGAACTTAAAATCATCGAAAAGTTTAAGAGCGTGAGAAGTGTCACGAACATAGGTCGGAAGGGATTGAACAAGGGGTGATAAAACAGTGTCGAGATATGCAGAAATGAGTTCGGTGGGGCAGGAGCAAGCTGAGACAATAGGTCGGCCAGGACAGGCAGGTTTGTGGATCTTGGGTAGGAGGTAGAAATGGGAAGTGCGGGGTGTGGGAACTATAAGGTTGGTAGCAGTGGATGGGAGATCCCCTGAGCGGATAAAGTCGTTGATAGTGTGGGAGACAATGGCCTGGTGCTCCTTAGTGGGGTCACGATCGAGGGGTAAATAAGAGGAGGTATCCGCGAGTTGTCGCTGTGCCTCGGCAAGGTAGAGGTCAGTACGCCAGACTACAACAGCACCCCCTTTATCAGCGGGTGATAAGGTTAGGATTAGTGCGGAGGGAGTGGAGAGCAGAGCGTTCCGAAGGAGTGAGGTTGGAATGGGGACAAGGTGCGGTGAAGTCGAGACGGTTGATGTCCCGTCGGCAGTTGGCAATAAAGAGATCCAGAGCAGGCAGAAGACCAGAGCGGGGTGTCCATGAAGAAGAGGAGGGTTGAAGACGGGAGAAGGGGTCATCGGTGGGGGTGGAAGAGTCCTTGCCGAAGAAGTAGGCTCGGAGACGGAGACGGCGGAAGAAAAGTTCCGCATCGTGGCGAACACGGAACTCGCTGAGGTGTGGGCGAAGGGGGACAAAGGTGAGGCCCTTACTGAGAACAGAGCGTTCTGCCTCCGACAGTTGAAGGTCGGAGGGGATGGTAAAGACCCGGCACGGATGAGAGCTGGGATCAGAGGGGGGAGGGGGGAGGCTGGGGGTGTCAGTGGAGAGGGGAGGGTTGGGGTGAGAGGAAGATGGAGCCTCTGAGGGCCCAGGAGCTGACGGTGGGATCTGAGGATGACGGGGCTGCGGAGTGGTGGTGGGGGAAGGGGAGACGGGAGTCACAACAGCAGCACATAAAGACCCGGCCTGGAGTTCAGGGTTGAGTCGCAGTTGGTGGTTGCGCGATCGCTTTGAATGTCTCCATGGTCGTTGCTGGAGTCCGGGTTTTGAATATGTCCTGAGGTGTTGGAGCCGCCGAGATCAACGGCAGGAGCCGCAGTCTGAAGTTCATGCCTGCTAGCGTTGTGAAGTGATGACCTGTGAGTCGACTGGGGTGATATACTGCGTCCGGTGCTCCCGATGTGGCCTTTTATATATTGGTGAGACCCGACGCAGACTGGGAGACCGCTTTGCTGAACATCTACGCTCTGTCCGCCAGAGAAAGCAGGATCTCCCAGTGGCCACACATTTTAATTCCACATCCCATTCCCATTCTGACATGTCTATCCACGGCCTCCTCTACTGTAAAGATGAAGCCACACTCAGGTTGGAGGAACAACACCTTATATTCCGTCTGGGTAGCCTCCAACCTGATGGCATGAACATTGACTTCTCTAACTTCCGCTAGGCCCCACCTCCCCCTCGTACCCCATCTGTTACTCTTTTTAATGCACACATTCTTTCTCTCACTCTCCTTTTTCTCCTTCTGTCCCTCTGAATATACCTCTTGCCCATCCTCTGGGTCACCCCCCCCCCGTCTTTCTTCCCGGACCTCCTGTCCCATGATCCTCTCGTATCCCCTTCTGCCTATCACCTGTCCAGCTCTCGGCTCCATCCCTCCCCCTCCTGTCTTCTCCTATCATTTTGCATCTCCCCCCCCCCCCTCCAGCTTTCAAATCCCTTACTCACTCTTCCTTCAGTTAGTCCTGACGAAGGGTCTCGGCCTGAAACGTCGACTGCGCTTCTTCCTATAGATGCTGCTTAGCCTGTTGCGTTCACCAGCAACTTTGATGTATGTTGCTTGAATTTCCAGCATCTGCAGAATTCCTGTTGTTTGCTTTTAGACTAAGAATAGATAAGTCTCCCGGTCTGGATCAGGTACACCCACGGGTTCTGAAGGAGGTGGCTTTGAAAATTGTGGAGGCATTAGAAATGATCTTCCAGGAAACAATAGACTCTGGCAATGGTTCCAGAGGACTGGAAGGTCGCAAATGTAGTTCCGCTATTTAAGAAAGGAAGGAGGCAGCAAAAAGAAAGTTACAGACCTATTAGTCTGACATCGGTAGTTGGAAAGATATTGGAGTCAATCCTCAAGGACGAGGCTATGAAATACCTCGAGGTGCATGACAAGATAGGCCGAAGCCAGCATGGTTTCATGAAGGGAAGATCCTGCCTCACCAACCTATTGGAATTTTTTGAGGTAATCTCGAATGAGATTGACAAGGGAGAGGCTGTGGATGTTGTGTATTTGGATTTTCAAAAGGCCTTCGATAAGGCGCCAAATATGAGGCTGCTTAATAAGATGAGAGCCCACGGAATTAAAGGAAAGATATTGAAATGGGTGGAGCATTGGCTGATAGGCAGAAAGCAAAGGGTGGGAATAAAGGGATCCTATTCTGATTGGTTGCCGGTTACTAGTGGTGTTCCGCAGGGGTTGGTGTTGGGGCCACTTTTTACAATGTATATCGATGATTCGGATTATGGATTAAATGGTTTTGTGGCTAAGTTTGCGGATGACACCAAGATAGGTGGAGGAGCAGGAAGTGTTGAAGAAATGGAAAGGTTGCAGAGAGACTTGGTCAGTTTAAGACAGTGGGCAAAGAAATGGCAGGTGAGATACAACGTTGACAAATGTACGGTTGTACATTTCGGAAGAAGAAATAATTGGGCAGATCATTATTTAGATGGGAAGAAAATTCAAAAATCGGAAGTACAAAGGGACTTGGGGGTCCTCGTGCAGGATACCCTAAAGGTTAACCACCAAGTTGGATCGGCGGTAAGGAAAGCGAATGCTATGTTGGCATTCATTTCAAGAGGAATAGTGTATAAGAGTAAGGAGGTGTTGACGAGGCTCTATGGGGCATTAGTGAGACCTCATTTGGAATACTGTGTGCAGTTTTGGGCCCCCTATCTTAGAAAGGATGTACTGATGTTGGAGAGAATTCAGAGAAGATTTACGAGGATGATTCCTGGAATGCAGGGGCTAACATATGAGGAGCGTTTGTCAGCTCTTGGATTGTATTCATCAGAGTATAGAAGAATGAGAGGGGATCTCATAGAAACGTTTCGAATGTTGAAATGGTTGGACAGAGTAGATGTGGATAGGTTGTTTCCCTTGGTGGGTGAGTCCAGGACAAGAGGCCATAGTCTTACAATTAGAGGGTACCCAGTTAAAACAGAGATGAGGAGAAATTTTTTTAGCCAAGAGGGTCGTGGATTTGTGGAATTCGTTGCCACATACAGCTGTGGAGGCTCGATTATTGAGGGTGTTTGAGGAGATTGACAGGTATCTAATTAGTCAGGGTATCAAGCGATATGGGGAAAAAGCCGGAAATTGGAACTAGATGGGTGAATAGTTTAGCTCATGGGGGAGCTGCGGAGCAGAATCGATGGCCCGAATGGCCTACTTCTGCTCCTTTGTCTTGTCTTGTGAGGAGATGGCAAGCATTTTGTCAGCCCCGACACCCAAAAAGTTAGCACTGCACCCCTGAATAAGATTAAGGAAATCTGTGAAAACAATAGGTTTGTTATCAACTTCCCTAATACCAATCAACCTCGGGGCTGTGCATAAAGAGCTACGTTTGAATCAGAAGCCGATCGAGATTTAGAAAGCAGAACTTCGCGACAGTTTTCTCTTAGTTGGACAAACAACGGCGTGCTGAGTGTAAAAATAGCTCCCTTTTCATCAGGAGGCTGTCGAGATGTAAAAGGCGGGAGTTTCACGGACGTTTCTCTGGTTCAGGAGTGACCAATCAGCAAGAGGCAGTGTGTGAAAAAGAGCCGCCTTTCAACCAGGTCCGCGTCGAGACTTCAAAAGCAGAGCTTCACGGCAGTTTCCTCAGTTGGAGAATCGACTTCAAGCTGTGTGAAAAGAGCTACCTTTTATTCAGGAGGACTATCGAGGCAATAATTTCGTGGCAGATTCTCTGATTTGAGGATCGACTAATCAGCAAGATGGAGTGCATAATAAAAGAGTTACCTTTCTGTCAGGTCTGCGTTCAAGATTTTGTAGGCAGCGCTTCGATGCAATTTTCTCTCAGTTCGACAATAAGCCTCAGCGCTGAGTGTGAAAAGAGCTACTCTAATTTAGAGAGCGATCGAGATTTAGAAAACAGCTTCGCTCGCGGCAGTTTTCTCTCAGATGGACAATGAACGCCAGGGTTGCATAAAAAGAGCTGCTTTTTAATTTGGAAGGCGATCGAGACTTGGAGAAAACAGCTTCGCGGCGGTTTTGTCTCAGGGATGAGTGGGAAAAGAGCTACCTTGTAATTTGGAGGTCTATCGAGGCAATAATTTCGTGGCAGATTCTGCGAGTTGAGGATCGACTCAACTCAGAATCAAGCGGCAGTGCGTAATAAAAGAGCTACCATTCTCTCAGATCCGCCTTCAAGATTTTGAAAACAGAGCATCGCGGCGATCTTCTCTTAGCTGGAAAATAAATATCAGGGCTAAATGGAAAATGAGCTACCCCTTTAATCTGGAGAGCGATGGAGATTTAAAGAGAACAGCTTGGCGGCGGTTTTCCCTCAGATGCACAATAAACATCAGGGATGAGTGTAAAAAGCGACCTTTTAATCACGAGGGCTGTCGAGATTTCAAAGACAAGATTTTCGCGGCAGTTTCTCTGAGTTGAGCGATCAATCAGCAGAGACAGAGTGCGTAATAAAGAGCTATCTTTCAGTCAGGTTCACGTTCAGGATTTTAAATCAGAGCTTCGCGGCGATCTTCTCTTAGCTGGGCAATAAACGTCAGGGATTAGTGTAAAAAGAGCTACCTTTTAATTTGGGGTGCGGGTGAGGTCCGGGCCTGACGTCCCGCTCACCCCGGGAAAGTGAGCGCAATACATCGCCTCTCCTTTCCCGGTGGAGTGATCGCCGTGTGGTCACTGTCTGTCCTGCTGGGCAGCGGCCACTGCAAATGGCCTCTCCTACATTACTGCGTCCGTAGCAACACCTTCTCGCCGGTGCCCCCCGTTTCCACCGAGCTTGCTCGGTCATGGCGCGACCGAGTGTCCGGCGGTATAACTGGATGGGTCGGCTGGGCTCGTTAGCCTTGGTTGGAATTGGCAGCCAGCCTAAGAGAGGGACAACTCTGAATCCAAACCCGTGCAGGTGGGGCTCGTTAGTCTTGTCAGGCCATCCACCTCGGACAAGGACACTCCGACGTAAATCCTACGACCCGAGGACCTCGCTGTCACGGTCCCAGCTTGCGAGGCGATGGCAGATAAACCCCGGGTGTAAAGGGTGGGGCCAGTACCGCGCACACTGCACTCCACCGAAAATACTGAAGGAAGAACACCACTAGTCACAGGCCTCCACTCGGAGAAGCAATTCTCTACCACCACTCTTTGGCTTCTTCCATTGAGCCAATGTCTAATCCAATTTACCACCTCTCCATGTATACCTAGCGACTGAATTTTCCTCACTAACCTCCCATGCGGGACCTTGTCAAAGGCCTTACTGAAATCCATGTAGACAATATCCACTGCCTTCCCTTCATTCACTTTCCTGGTAACCTCCTCGAAAAACTCCAATAGATTGGTCAAACATGACCTACCACGCACAAAGCCATGTTGACTCTCCCTAATAAGTCCCTGTCTATCCAAATGCTTGTAGATTTTGTCTTTTAGTACTCCCTCCAATAACTTACCTACTACCGACATTAAATTTACCGGCCTATAATTTCCCGGATTACTTTTCGATCCCTTTTTAAACAACGGAACAACATGAGCCACTCTCCAATCCTTCGGCACCTCACCTGTAGACAGCGACATTTTAAATATTTCTGCCAGGGCCCCTGCAATTTCAACACTAGTCTCCTTCAAGGTCCGAGGGAACACTCTGTCAGGTCCCGGGGATTTATCCACTTTAATTTTCCTCAAGACAGCAAGGACCTCCTCCTTTTCGATCTGTACAGTTTCCATGATCTCACTACTTGTTTCCCTTAATTCCATAGACTTCATGCCAGTTTCCTTAGTAAATACAGATGCAAAAAAACCTATTTAAGTTCTCCCCCATTTGCTTTGGTTCCACACATAGCCTCCCTTGGAGGGTCAGACACCCTGAGCCAATAGGCTGGTCCTGGACTTATTTCCTGGCATAATTTACATATTATTATTTAATTATTTATGGTTTTATATGGCTATATTTATACTCTGTTCTTGGTTGGTGCAATTGTAACAAATCCAAATTTCCCTCGGGATCAATAAAGTATGACTATGACTATATCCTGATATTTTTCTGTCATGTGTTTCCCTCCTGGTCAAGCAGTTTACGTTCTTGTTGATTTAATATTTTTATCATCTTATTTTGTTTTTACTTTACATTAGTGACATCCACAAAAAAGTCACAAGCACAACCAGACTTCCTGCTGATGATTTTTTGATATACCGGCTAATTAAGTCAACTGATGATGAAGATGCTCTCCAAAAAGATCTTGATAGTATGGTTGAGTGGTCTCAACAACGGGGCATGCAGTTCAGTCCTTCCAAATGTGAAACCATGCGTGTCACCAGGAAGAGAAAACCAGGTAAAACATCATATAAAATCCTAGGTGTCACTATTGAAGAAACCAAACATATCAAGTATCTTGGTATCAACATCCAGAATGTTCTACACTGGAAGAGACAGACGCATCATGCAACAGGAACACAAAATACTCTGCCGATGCTGGGGTCAAAGCAACACTCACAACATGCTGGAGGAACTCAGCAGGTCGGGCCGCATCTGTGGAAACGATGAGTTGACGTTTCGGGTCGGAACCCTTCGTCAGATCTTTGAGTCGCTGGAATCTTTTTCTTAAATTGTCTCGTTGTAAACAGTGAATATTTTTCCTCTCTTTTGTTTCCTTTCATGATGAAGGATCTCAGCCTGAAACGTCGGCTCTGCTCTTTCTCTTAGATGCTGCCTGGCCTGCTGCGTTTCTCCAGCGTTTTCTGTGTGTTGCTTGAATTTACTTTTTCTTTCTTCTCCTTGAGGGACAAGAGTGCCAGAAACCATGACACATGATTGTGCACAAGACAACGCAGATTTGAACCGTATGAAGCTGAGAGTGACCATTACACAATTCAAGCCCAAGACTGCAGGTACCGACTGCATTCAGTAATCCTGACTGGGGGGCAGTGGAAAACCCATTATAGCTGTGACTTTTGATGGGGGGGAGGCGGTGCAGACCATCTGCACAGATACAGTGGCTGAGCAAGTCAAGGATAGACAACCTAAACTGGTATTTAATGGGGTTAATAATCAGCCCACGATGGCTGAAGCCATTGATCACTCCATCCCAATTTCTCCCCCTTCCCATCTCCCACCCCTTCCCCTTCCCTCCTCTCCCTTTCCCCTCCCGTCCTCCTCCTTCCTCTCCCTCTTTCTCTATCCCTCCTGCCTCTGCTCTTCCCTCACCTCAATTCCCTCTCCCCAACCTCTCACCTTCCTTCTCTCCCCTACCCTCCATCCCCTCAACTGTTTGTGTTTTGTGTGTGTGTGAGAGAGACCGACCCTCCCCACTTCCCCCTCCTCCCTCCATCACCACCACATTCCCCACCCACACCACTCCCCCCCAGACACAGTGTGATACCACACACTCTGTAATCCACACCCACACCACTCCCCCCAGACACTGTGTGATCCCACACACTCTGTAATCCACACCCACACCACTCCCCCCAGACACAGTGTGATCCCCACACACTCTGTAATCCACACCCACACCACTCCCCCCAGACACAGTGTGATCCCACACACTCTGTAATCCACACCCACACCACTCCCCCCAGACACTGTGTGATCCCACACACTCTGTAATCCACACCATTCCCCCCAGACACAGTGTGATCCCACTCACTCTGTAATCCACACCACTCCCCCCAGACACAGCGTGATCCCACACACTCTGTAATCCACACCCACACCACTCCTCCAGACACAGTGTGATCCCACACACTATGTAATCCACACCCACACCACTACTCCCCCAGACACAGTGTGATCCCACACACTCTGTAATCCACACCCACAGCACTCCCCCAGACACAGTGTGATCCCACACACTCTGTAATTCACACCCACACCGCTCCCCCCAGACACAGTGTGATCCCACACACTCTGAAATCCACACCCACACCACTCCCCCAAGACACAGTGTGATCCCACACACTCTGTAATCCACACACTCACACCACTCCCCCCAGACACAGTATGATCCCACACACTCTGTAATCCACACCCACGCCACTCCCCCCAGACACAGTGTGATCCCACACACTCTGAAATCCACACCACTCCCCCCAGATACAGTGTGATCCCACACACTCTGAAATACACACCCACACCACTCCCCCCAGACACTGTGTGATCCCACACACTCTGTAATCCACACCATTCCCCCCAGACACAGTGTGATCCCACTCACTCTGTAATCCACACCACTCCCCCCAGACACAGTGTGATCCCACACACTCTGTAATCCACACCCACACCACTCCTCCAGACACAGTGTGATCCCACACACTATGTAATCCACACCCACACCACTACTTCCCCAGACACAGTGTGATCCCACACACTCTGAAATCCACACCCACACCACTACTCCCCCAGACACAGTGTGATCCCACACACTCTGTAATCCACAGCCACAGCACTCCCCCCAGACACAGTGTGATCCCACACACTCTGTAATCCACACCCACACCACTCCCCCGAGACACAGTGTGATTCCACACACTCTGTAATCCACACACACACACCACTCCCCCAGACACAGTGTGATCCCACACACTCTGTAATCCACAGCCACAGCACTCCCCCCAGACACAGTGTGATCCCACACACTCTGTAATCCACACCCACACCACTCCCCCCACACTCCGCAATCCACATGCACAAGTTGCAACCCCCTCTCACACCCCAATCCCCGGACACTCCGCACTCTCCTACGCTCACTGCAACCCTGGTGTGCTCTCCAGTCACCCCACTGCACTCCCCCGTGTTCACCGAAACCCCCACACATACCACAACCCTCATTCACACTGCACACCTCACACCAACTGAACACACCCTCCCCATTGTTCCTCGCCCGCTCCCCCTCCCTCCCTCCGTCTATCCAACTCTAACTCCTCCTTGCACCTCCCTCTTAACCATCCCTCACCTGCCCCTTCCCGCTGTCACCTTTTCCCTACACTCCTTCCCCTCTCCCCCTATCCACACTGTCACCACAACCCACTACTTCTCCCTTCCACCATCTCCCCACCCCTCTGATTCCTCCCCATCCCCTCCAGCCTTATCTGCACCCTCCCCTATCTCTCACACACCTGCGAACGCACATACAGTTGGGGTGATGGATGGAGGGGGTGGGGGGCAGAGTGGATGGAAGAGGGGGAGTGAGGAGGAGAGGGAAGGAGGTGAGAGGATGGAGATGGTAGAGTGGGAGGGAGGAGGAGGGGAGGGAAGGGGAGAAGGAGGTAGCAGGAAGAAAGGGGGAGGGAAGTGAAGACAGATGGAAGGGGAAGGGGATGGTTGAGGAGAGGGGAGGTGGAGGGTGTGGGGAGGGTTAAGAGGCAAGGAGGGTGAAGGAACTAGAGGGTTAGGGTTGGGGTGTGAGGAGGAGGGGGAATAATGGAGAAGTGGAAGAGGCGGTTGAGGGCGAGGATGGGGGGAGTGTGGGAAGCAGCAGGAGGGTGTAGGTAGAGCGGCCCCGAAGAGAAGGAAGGGGAGGGAGAGCTAAAGCTGAGGAAAGGGGAGGGAGCAGAGGGGGAGGGAATGGGAAGTGGAGGGTTGAAGGGAAGGGAAAGGCAAAGGAAGGGAAAGGCAAGGGATGGGAAGCAGAGGGAGCAGGATGGGAGGGGAGTGGAAGGGGTAGGTTGAGGGGGAGGGTGGGTGAGGAAACAGGAGGGGAAGGGGTAGGTTGAGGGGGAGGGTGGGTGAGGAAACAGGAGGGGAAGGGGTAGGTTGAGGGGGAAGGTGGGTGAGGAAACAGGAGGGGAAGAGGTAGGTTGAGGGGGAGGGTGGGTGAGGAAAGAGGAGGGGAAGGCAAGTGGGACTAAGTAGGAGGATGGTAGGAATGGGAGGGGGAAGAAGAGGGTTGAGGAGAGGGTGAGGTAAAGGGCAGGAGCAGGAGTGTTGCTGTGGAGGTGGAGTGAGGGGGAAGAAGTAAAGGGAGAGGGGAAGTGGAGGGTTGAGGGGAGATAGAGGGGCAAGGAAGGTGAAAGGTTGGGAGTGGGAATGGAGGGAGATGGGGAGGGAGGCGGAGGGAAAGGAGGAAGGAGTGGAGGGGATGGAGGAGGAATGGGGAGGGGGAGGTGGGGGATGGGTCATTGGGGAGGGGGAGGGGAGGGTAGAAGGAGGGGGAGTGAGGAGGAGTGGGTGGGAGTAAGATGGAGGGAGGGTTCCCTCATGAGGTCCCAGACACCCCTCATACACCTACACCTCCTATACAACCCCATACCCCCCCATACTCCACCCCCCATACCCCCTCCACTCCATCCCACCCCAGACCATCCCCCTCTGGAATCAGCCCCATTCCCTGCCCGGGGCTGGGGGTGAACGTTGAGCTGCTAAACCTGCAAGAAAATGGATCGTCTGATAGATTATGGTTCATGTACTTGGAAAATAAATTTACCTTGAAATTCATCTTTCAAATCTGTTGTTTGTGAAACATGTACTGATGAGAAATGGTCTCAATGAATGTCCGCGAGTGGAAAACACTGGTGTTCAGTCCCACCGCCCCTTGCCAGTCAAGAACCCCCACCTGAGTCTGTCCCATCTGCCTGGCTTGACCCATCTCTCTCTGAAGTTTCCTCTCTGCCCTGTCTAATCAAGCACATGTCAACCTCTGTTTTAAATATAGCCAACTGTGCCAATGAACTGCTCAGATTCATCACCCTCTGGGTAAAGAAATTCCTCCTCATCTCTATAAATGAATCCCCTCTGCTGTTAGACAGTTTGTCCCTGGGGTGGGGAGGGGTGTGTTGCGGGAAAGATACCAGCTACTGATCTATTTTAAAAACGCAAACAACAGGAATTCCGCAGATGCTGGAAATTCAAGCAACACACATCTCCCTCGTCCTGGAATGAAAAGCCTCATCCTGAGAGCAGATGCGGCGGAGACGGAGAAATTGCGAGAAGGGGATGGCTTTTTGTAAGAGACAGGGTGAGAAGAGGAATAGTCCAGATTGCTGTGAGAGTCAGTAGGCTTATAGTAGACATCAGTGGATAAGCTGCCTCCAGAGACAGACAGAAAGATCCGGAAAGGGGAGGGCCTTGTCGGAAATGGACCAGGTAAACTTGAGGGCAGGGTGAAAGTTGCTCTCAGGATGAGGCTTTTTATTCCAGGACGAGGGAGATGTCCTCCTTTTTTAAAGAAAGGGGCTTCCCTTCCTCCACTATCAACTCTGCTCTCAAACGCATCTCCCCCATTTCACGCACATCTGCTCTCACTCCATCCTCCCGCCACCCCACAAGGAATAGGGTTTCCCTGGGCCTCACCTACCACCCCACCAGCCTCCGGGTCCAACATATTATTCTCCATAACTTCCGCCACCTCCAACGGGATACCACCACTAAGCACATCTTTCCCTCCCCCCGCTACTTTCCACAGGGATCGCTCCCTACGCGACTCCCTTGTCCATTCGTCCCCCCCATCCCTCCCCACTGATCTCCTTCCTGGCACTTATCCTTGTAAGCGGAACAAGTGCTACACATGCCCTTACACTTCCTCCCTTACCACCATTCAGGGCCCCAAACAGTCCTTCCAGGTGAGGCGACACTTCACCTGTGAGTCGGCTGGGGTGATATACTGCGTCCGGTGCTCCCGATGTGGACTTCTATATATTGGCGAGACCCGACGCAGACTGGGAGACCGCTTTGCTGAACACCAACGTTCTGTCCGCCAGAGAAAGCAGGATCTCTGAGCGGCATGATGGCATGAACATCGACTTCTCTAACTTCAGCTGATGCCCCACCTCCCCCTCGTACCCCATCCGTTATTTATTTTTATACACACATTCTTTCTCTCACTCTCCTTTTTCTCCCTCTGTCCCTCTGACTATACCCCTTACCCATCCTCTGGTTTCACCCCAGCCTTGTCTTTCTCCCTGGGCCTCCTGTCCCATGATCCTCTCATATCCCTTTTGCCAATCATCTGTCCAGCTCTTGGCTCCATCCCTCCCCCTCCTGTATTCTCCTATCATTCTGGATCTCCCCCACCCCCTCCCACTTTCAAATCTCTTACTAACTCTTCCTTCAGTTAGTCCTGACGAAGGGTCTCGGCCTGAAACGTCGACTGTACCTCCTCCTAGAGATGCTGCCTGGCCTGCTGCGTTCTCCAGCAACTTTGATGTGTGTTGCTTGAATTTCCAGCATCTGCAGAGTTCCTGCTGTTCACCAACAGAGATGTTGTTCACTTGGATTTTATTGAGGCCTTTGACAAGATACCACACATGAGGATACTGAAGAAGAGAAGAGCTAGAGTACTACAGGAAATATACAAGCATGGATAGAAGATTGACAGATTGACTAGAGTGGGAATATAGGAGGCCTTTCCCAGTTGGAGTACAGTGACTTGGGGGTTCAGCAGGGTTTCGTGTTGGGTCTGCTGCTTTTTACATGATATGGTAGCAATCTGATTGATGGAATTGATGGCTTTGTGGCCAATTTGCAGATGATAAAAAGATGATTGGAGGGGCAGGTGGTGTTAAGGAAGCATGGAGTCTGCAGGAGAATGGCCAAGGAAGCACCGGATGGAATACAGTGTCAGCAAGTCGTGCAGTTTGGTAGACAGAATAAAGGGTGCAGCGGCTACTGGAACAAACCAACAACACTTACAGACAAAGCATGGGAAGGAGTGAGTTGATCTTGTGCGATACTCTCTCCAATCCAGTAACAACATTCCAGTTCAACATTTAGTTCAAATGAACTAAAATCAACGATAAAACAAAATAAACAGTCAGCGTATTTAATGTACATAAGCCAAGCGTTCTTAAATGTTTTCAAGAAGATTCCAAGATGGAATTATAGAAAAGTATAGCACAAAATCTGGCCCTTTGGCCCATCTCGTGTATGCTAAAGCATTTAAACTGTCTACTCCCATTGACCTGTACAGGGACCATTGCCCTCCATACCCCTGCAATTCATGTACCTATGCAAGCACATCTTAAACATTGAAATCAATCTCATATGCACCAATTCAATTGGCAGCCCATTCCACACTCTCCTGACCTTCAGAGGAAGAAATTTCCGCTCATGTTCCCCTCAAACGTCTCACCTTTCACCCTTAACACATGACTTTTGGTTGTAGTACCAACCAACCACATAGGGCTGCTTGTAATTACTCTATCTTTTCCCCTCATAATTGTTATACTTCCATTAAATATCCCGTCAAACTTCTATGTTCCAGGGAATAAATTCTGAATGTATTCAATCTTTCCTGCAGTCCTGCAGACCCAGCAAGATCCTTCTAAACTTTCTCCATACTCGTTCAATGTTATTTACATCTTTCCTGTCGGACAGTGACCAAAATTGCTCACAGTACTCCAAATTAGGCCTCACCAATGTCTTATACAACTTCAACATAACATCCCATTTCCAGTAGTCAATACTTTAATTTATGAAGGCCAATCTTTACAGTCCTATCTACCTGTGAATTATGGACCTGTATTCCCAGAGCCTTTTCTTCTACAGCTCTCCTCAGTGCCCTACCATTCACTGTGCAAGACCTATCCTGGTTGGTCCGACTGAAGTGCAACACCTCACACTTGTCTGTCTTAAATTCCGTCTGCCATTTTTCAGCCGATTTCTCCAGTTGGACCAGCTCCCACTGCAAGCCAGGATAGTCTTCCTTGCTGTCCACTACACCCACAATCTTGGTTCATCTGCAAATTATCATCCAGATCATTGATACAGATGACAAACAACAAGAGACGCAATACCAATACCTGTGGCACTCCACTAGTCACAGACCCCCAGTCAGAGATACAACCATCTATGAACACATAGTCATAGTCATACTTTATTGATCCCAGGGAAAATTGGTTTTCGTTACAGTTGCACCATAAATAATTAAATAGTAATAAAACCATGAATAGTTAAATAGTAATATGTAAATTATGCCAGGAAATAAGTCCAGGACCAAGCAACACACATCAAAGTTGTTGGTGAACGCAGCAGGACAGGCAGCATCTCTAGGAAGAGGTACAGTCGAAGTTTCGGGCCGAGACCCTTCGTCAGGACTAACTGAAGAAAGAGCTAGTAAGAGATTTGAAAGTGGGAGGGGGAGGGGGAGATCCAAAATGATCGAAGAAGACAGGAGGGGGAGGGATGGAGCCAAGAGCTGGACAGGTAGTTGGCAAAAGGGATATGAGAGGATCATGGGACAGGAGGCCTAGGGAGAAAGAAAAGGGGGAAGGGGAGGAAACCCAGAGGATGGGCAAGGGGTATAGTCAGAGGGACAGAGGGAGAAAAAGGAGAGAGAGGGAAAGAATGTGTGTATATAAATAAATAACGGATGGGGTACGAGGGGGAGGTGGGGCATTAGCGGAAGTTAGAGAAGTCAATGTTCATGCCATCAGGTTGGAGGCTACTCAGACAGAATATAAGGTGTTGTTCCTCCAACCTGATGATCTTCCTGTTTATGGCCTCACTGGCATGTGGAAAAGGTGTCAATCCTGAGATCACAAACCTGGACATCCTGCCCTTTAACATCGCACCTAACTCCATGAATTCACTTTGCAGAACGTCATCACTTGGTACCTACATGAACCACGACCTCTGGCTGCTTACCCTCCCTCTTGAGAAAGCTAAGGACTCGATCTGAGGTGTACTGAACCCTGGCACCCGGGAGGCAACATACCATCTGGGGATCTCGTACTCGCCCACAGAACTTCCTGTCTATTAACCTAACTAACGAATCCCCAATCACCACAGCTTGCTTCTTCAACCTCCTTCCCTTCTGAGTCTCAGAGACAGACTCAGTGTCAGAGACCTGACCATTGTGACTTTTCTCTGCTTGCTCATGCCCCGAACAGTAACCAAAGATGTTGTTGAGGGCGAGTGACCAAAGGTTTAGTCTGTACTGGCTGTTAACCCCTGTCACCTTCCTGACTGTCACCATGCTCCTGTGTTCTGAGACTGTGACAGACCCTGACAGACATTACCTTTACCACTCTGACCCATCCCCAGTCAGAGAAGGACAACCCCAGGCAGACATTTCCCACCCTGACACATGCCCAGACAGAGCGAGACAAACCCATTCAGTTATTCCCAACCCTGACCCTTCTTTGTGAGAGTGGGACAGACCCAGGCAGACAAATCCCGCCCCCACACTGCCCATCCCCAGTGAGTGTAGGACAGACTCAGGCAGACATTTCCAATGCAGACCTGTCTCCAGTGAGAATGGGACTCCATGGCAGACATTCTCCAACCTGACCCTTCCCCAGTGAGAATGGAACTGAACCAGGCAGACATTTCCCACGCCCAAACTAACCATCGCCCGTGAGAGTGGGAAAGACTCAGGTAGACATTACTGACACTCCACCCTAACCATTCCCAGGTAGAATGGGATTGACCCAGAGAGACCCTTTTTCCCGTCCCTTCCCTCTGTCCCCATCCAGACATGAACAGGGCAGAACTGCACTACTGCTCTGCTTCAGGTTGCCACTGTGCTCTGCTTACTGACAGGGTTGGAGATGGTGCAGCAGAACAATGAGGGGATGAAGGTGTCCATAGCATTGATTGAGACGAGGAGGTGCTGTCACCGTTGTTGATGTTGTGTAGCTGGTTGAAGTTCAGCTGAGGGAGTGGGTGTGAGTGAGGGTCCTCACCATCCAGGGAAGGAGATGTGGATCTGCAGGGTGTTGGCAGCAGGAAGGTGGGAGTGCAGGGTCCCAAAAGGGGAACGATGATTTATAACGAAGCATTAGTAATGATCTATTACTGAGGAGAACGTACTTGGAAAGCTGAAGTCTGATGGTAGATATGTCACCTGGAACAGATCGACTACAATTCTCGGATCTGATAGATGTACATGAGGAGCTTGTGCAGGCATTTGTCATGACCCTTCAAGGAGCATGAGATTCTGGAATATTTTTGGAGGAATGGAAAATCCAAAGGTCACTCCACTTTGATGAAAGGAGGGAGGCAAAATGCAGGAAATTATAAGCCAGTAATTCTGACTTCAGTGGTTGGTAAAATGCTGTAATCCATTATTAAGGATGAGGATTCACAGTAGTTGGAGACACTTGGAGTATTGTCTGCTGTTTTGGACCCTTATCTGTACTGCAAAATGACCAGAGGAGGTTCACAAAGATGATTCCAGGAATGTCTCACTCTCAAGAACTTTTTACAATTCATGTTCTCAGGATTATTTCTTGCACAGTTTGTCTTTTGCACTTTGGTTGTTTGTCAGTCTTTATGGGAAACTTTTCATAAATTCTGTTGCATTTCTGCATCTTCCTGTAAATGCCTGCAGGAAAATGAATCTTAAGGTGAAATACAGTGCCTTGAAATAGTATTCAGTTCCTACAACCACAGCATTTTCATGTTTTACTCTGTCATTTTCTAAATATTTTAAGGTACAATTTATTGAGCTAATCGACAAAACATTGTACATCATATCAAATGAAAACAAAAATTCCAACCTTCTCAACAATTTATTAAAAGTTAAACCAAACTTGTGAGTCTGATAAAGTATTCATCCCTTCCTTTGTCATTACCAAAATCACTTTCCTCAGGTGCCATTTGTGATCTCACCAACTCACCTAATTTGTCAGTGCAGAACATTGTAGGACCAGTGAATTCATAAGAATAAAAACCCATCACTCTGTCAGGTCCAGCTGTATGATAGACTTAAAACAGACCAAACTAAAATGAAGACAAAGGAGCATTCAAGACAAGTCAGGGAACTGAGGAAAGGGAGGAACAAATCTGGGTAATGGCACATGACAATCTCAAAGGCACTGAACACACCTTGGAGCTCAGTGCAGTCGATCATGAAAAAGTATGAAACCACAGCCACACTACCTTGGTCAGGCACTCCTCCAAACTGAGTCGCTGGTGAAGAATGGCACTTGTAAGAAGGATTACCGTGATGCCAACAGTCACACTAAGTGAGCAGCAACTGGAGATGAACAAGAGCAACATGCAGAGGCTTCAAATATAGTCACCCCCACCCCCACCGGCATCCCTCCTCCTTCCCTTTCTCCCATGAAATGGCTGACAGGCTGGAGGCTGACAGGCTGGAGGCAGCCAGTGGGAATAAAAGGGGCATTTTCTGTTTGGCTGCTGGTGACTCGTGCTATTCTACAGGGGTCATTTTGGGACCACAACTTTTCGGATTGTTTGTCAATGACATGGATAATGGAATTGGTGGCTTTGTGACAAAGTTTGTGGATGATGTGAAGATAGGTGCAGAGGTAGGTAGTGCTGAGGAAGCAATGTGATTGCAGCAGAACTTAGACAACTTGGAAGAACAGCAAAAAAGTGGCAGACCAGTCAAGCACATGATTAGGGATGTTGCCTTTAAACGCTCCTTACAGGGGAGCATACGTGAGTTCTGAGGCTTGAAGAAAGAAGCTGTAATAGAAATTTACCATCCCAAGAAAGTCCTGTAGTTTTTCAGTATTGTGGGGCAGGGGAAATGCGTAATAGCCGCTTCTTTTGATGGGAGGGGTTTTGCACCTTCTGTGGAGATATGATGGCTGACAAAGTCAATGGCTGATAACCCAAACTGGTATTTTGCGTGGTTCGTAATCAACCTGTGTTGGCTTTAGTGCTTGTAAACTGTGCAGAGATGAAGTTCAAGTTTGGATTTGGATGTATTGGTGACAATTATGTCATCCAGTTGAACAAAAGGAAAATCTAAGTTTTTAATACAGAGTCCATCAGCTATTGGAAGACTGTACTGCATTTTTCAGTCCAAACGGCATGCGTAGAACTCAGAAAGGCCAATTGTGATTATACAGTCATATCTAATCTGTACAGGTCTTTCAGGCCTTTTAACACTCAGGGATCTGGGAATACAGATACAAAATTCCCTAAAAGTGTCGTCACAGGTAGATAGGGTCGTAAAGAGAGCTTTTGGTACATTAGCCTTTATTAATCGAAGTATTGAGTATAAGAGCTGGAATGTTATGATGAGGTTGTATAAAGCATTGGTGAGGCCGAATCTGGAGTATTGTGTTCAGTTTTGGTCACCAAATTACAGGAAGGATATAAATAAGGTTGAAAGAGTGCAGAGAAGGTTTACAAGGATGTTGCCAGGACTTGAGAAACTCAGTTACAGAGAAAGGTTGAATAGGTTAGGACTTTATTCCCTGGAGCGTAGAAGAATGAGGGGAGATTTGATAGAGGTATATAAAATTATGATGGGTATAGATAGCGTGAATGCAAGCAGGCTTTTTCCACTGAGGCAAGGGGAGAAAAAAAACAGAGGACATGGGTTAAGGGTGAGGGGGGAAAAGTTTAAAGGGAACATTAGTGGGGGCTTCTTCACACAGAGAGTGGTGGGAGTATGGAATGAGCTGCCAGACGAGGTGGTAAATGCGGGTTCTTTTGTAACATTTAAGAATAAATTGGACAGATACATGGATGGGAGGTGTATGGAGGGATATGGTCCGTGTGCAGGTCAGTGGGACTAGGCAGAAAATGGTTCGGCACAGCCAAGAAGGGCCAAAAGGCCCGTTTCTGTGCTGTAGTTTCTATGGTTTCTATGGAGATCCCCCCGCATTCTCCTGAACTCAATAGAATATAGCCAAAGGGCTGCCAGACGTACCTCATATGGTAACCCTTTCATTTCTGGAATCATTCTCATGCATCTTGTCTGAACTCTCTCCAATGTCAGTATATCCTTTCTAAAATAAGCCCAAAACTGCACACAGTACTCCAAGTGTGGTCTCATGAGTGCCTTATAGAGCCTCAACATCATGTCCCTGCTTTTATATTCTATACCTCTAGAAATGAATGCCAACATTGCATTCTCCTTCTTCACCACTGACTCATTCTGGAGGTTAACCTTTAAGGTATCTTGCTCAAGATGTCCCAAGTCCCTTTCTATCTCTGCAGTTTGAATTCTTTCCCCATCTGAAAAATTGTCAGCCCGTTGATTTCTTCCACCAAAGTGCGTGAACGTACACTTTCCAATATTGTATTTTATTTTCTACTTCTGTGCCCATTCCCCTAAACTATCGAAGTCTCTCTGCAGGCTCTCTGTTTCCTCAGCACTACCTGCTCCTCCGCCTATCTTTGCATCATCAGCAAATTTAGCCACAAATCCATTACTCCCACAGTCCAAATCATTGACACATCATAAAAAACAGTGGTCCCAACATTGACCCCGATGTCCCATAGGTTTGGATCCTGCTGCCGTTGGCAAACTCCAACGAATTTCGTCGCTCTTTGCCATCTGATCAATAAGTGATACTGGCAGCATATTCACTTGAGCTCCTGTGTCACACAGGAAACATCGCCCCGAAATTGTGTCTGTAATGTACAGTAAACATCCCTACCAGCTGGAACCCACTGTGTTCACAGACCTCTAAGCTCCAGATGTGCTGGCACTGTCAAAGCTACCAGGTGGTTGGCACTTTCCAGTGTCCACACCAAAACAAGCGAGGTAAAAACAAAGGCCTGGCATTGTCTGTTTCGCAGCCACGGGTGTCCTTAAGATGGGGGCTTGCTGACCGGGTTTATTGAGGTAGAGAAAGCTGAGTGTAGACTATCAGCCATATTAGCAAGCTCCCTTTCGTCTTTCACAGGTGTACTTGATCGGGCTCAGCAAACTTGTTTCGGCATTTTCTGCATGAAGAGTTGTTTAAAATTAAAACAAGGATGGCGATTGCTCAGGAGGGATAACATCTGATCCATTAGCTCTGATGGCTTAGCGTCACCGTGGCTGGGTGAGGAAAACAACTGTTGGTGCACTCAGACTCCAACAGTCCAAAACTCTGTAAATGGTGAGTCTTCAACGATTGGTATTGATCATATTCAGGCAGGTGTTCAAGAAGACTCTTCACTCTGGAGGTTGCTCGCAATGTAAATTGGACTTTGCCTTCCACTACCAACGTAACGGCAGTTTGATCTAATGTAGGATTTCACAAATTATATGGCAGAGGCACTTTATGTTTAAGAAAAAAAATAGCAACTTATTTATAGAACACAAAAAACTGAACTCAAAGCGCAATAACAGTCATTGATGTAATTAACTCACCACCTCAGACCAGCCTCTTCAAGTGAACCCCAACCCAATGTCAACAGTTGTGAATACTGTACGTTTCCACCAAAATCACATCAAATCACATTTAATTCACTTTCAAAACACAAGTAGATATACTGAATGAAACAAAGTTCAAAAAAGTTCAAAGTTCAAAGAAAAATTTATTTTCAGAGTACATACCTGTCACCACATACAACCCTGAGATTCTTCATCTGTGGGCATAATTAGCAAATCTATAGAACAGTAACTGTAAACTGTAAACACCAGGAACTGTAAACAAACTGTGCAAATTCAGATATAAATAAATAGCAATAAATAATGACAATGATATAACGATATCACATCCAATCTTCTTCTTAGTTCTTACAGAAACATCTGCATGATGCTAAGCTAGGGCACATCATCAGTGATATTAAACGGGGTCGTCAGGTGTTTCAGGTCTTTCAACATCATACACCCTTGCCCAGGCGACCCAACCGGGGTTGATCAGACCGCGGCCTGTGTCCTAGCAGCAATCCACCGATCTGCCCTCTTTATCCAGAGCCATCTTGACGCTTCCACTGCTGTACCTGTGGTGGTAAAAATGGCTCTCCTTCCTCTCTCTCCTGTGATTCCAAGTGCGGTGTATACTTTGCAGAGCGACTGGCCTGCAAAGCCACGACACCCGACCTCCACGGGCCAACACTTTGCTCTCCAGCCTCTTCCTTGGCAGTTCAACCATTCTTGAGACTTCGGCGAAAACATGTCCCACTAAGAAAAGTGCTAATCCGTTGAAAATGAATAAATTTTTTCTTTAAAATAATCAGGGTTGATCATCTGAGGGTCTTTTGCACAAATGCAACATTTTTTCATATGTTTGTTTTTAATTTTATAAATTATACGATTATATGATAGCCCAGTACCCACAAAATCAGTTGTCCTCAGACAGCAGATTATCATTTCAATTTGATAAAAAAGTGTTAAACAATGATTTAAAATGTATAACATATATGCCAGATGAAAGAGTAGATTGAAAAACCTCTTTAAAACTAAAGTCAGTGAACTTACAGCAATATTCACTCTTATTTGTGGTTGCTCAAAATGTGTACCAAGTTTTTGTCAACACCAGCAGATATTTATAAAAAAAGGAATAAAATCAGGCAACCAAGTGGTCAACTATATTCCCGAGGACCCCCTTTCCACCCTCCACATCTGCTAAATGCAACAAGGTCAAACAATCTCCTCTAAGTTTGCTGTTTTTCCAATAATTGTTACATATTTATTGATGTTGCTACTGTCACAACCATGACATGTCAACTTCTGTCTCTTTTGTATAGAAAGAATTATTTAAAATTATGACATAAATTTATGCATTTTAAGTAGAGGCCAGAGGCAGCTAGCAACAGAGGGAATACAGGATGGCTCCTGTGTACAACTCATGGAAATGAGACACTTGAGGGGTTTCAGAAATGCAAAAGACTTCTCAGCAGAGGAATTATGAGGAATAAAAGAGGACTTGAGGTTGCAGTGCAATACAAGATGAAAGAAAGTCCCAAGGGTTTCTTTAGCCATCTTAAGACCAAAAGAATAACAAGAGACAAAGTTGGTCCACTGGTTGATCAGCTGGTCATCTATCCATGGAACTGAGAGAGAGAGAGAGAGATTTTTTCATCGGTATTTACTTTGGAGACAGACACAAATAGTCGAACTGAGGCAAAAATTCGCAAAGTCATAGACCGTATCTAGTCACAAAAGAGGAGGGCTGGCTGTCTAGAGGCCAGCTAGGGTGGATATATCAGTAGGGCCTGACAAGGTAGTCCCTTGGACCTTGAGGAAGGCTAATGTTGAAACTGCTGAGGCCTTGGCAGGAATAGTTAAACCACCCTTAGTCATGGATGAGGAGCCAGGAGAGTGGAGGATACCTAAAATTGTTACGTTGTTCAAGAAACATTCTAAGAAATAGCCAGCAAATGATAGGCTAATTTATTTATGGATAAATTATTGGAAGGCATTCTAAATGCAGGATGAATAAATACAGTGGATTCTGGTTAATTGGGACAGCCACTAATTAAGGAGAACTCTGAAGGAACAAAAGCAAATCAAGAAAATAATCAGGATTCCTTTGTTTATTGAAAACACTGCCTCTGAATTGGGACAGAAGACGACTGCGGAGTGTCGGTGTAACCAGCGTCTGTCGCGGACACTTGTGTGGCCATCAGACAGTGCACCTCGTGATGAAGGTGACACATCTGAACATGAGCCCGTGATGACACTGGATGCTGAGAAATTTATTGTTGGATTACAATATTATTTCACGCAAGAAGGCAATGAAGGCAGTCCATGTCTGCACTTGGTGTCCGCGGTGATTTTATTAATTTGCAGTCAATCAAAAGAACACAGCAGCGTACTCGAAATGAATTCCACTGTCGATAACGATCAGGGAATGAAACACAGTTTTATAGTACTGTAGTCGTAGTGGTAGTGTTCTAATTTATTCTGTACTTCAGTTAAATATACAGTTTGTTACTCAGCTAAACGGTAGTTTGTCTTTTTTAAACTATTTCCATGAAGATTTGTTTAATTGGGCAACCTCTTAATAATAATAACCTCTTTATTAGTGTGCCCTAATAAACCAGAATCTACTGTATTTGGATAGACAAGCCTTATTTACGGAAAATCAAAGTGGCTTCGTGCATGGTAGTTCATGTCTAACCAATCTTGAAGCTTTTTGAAGATTAAACAAGAAATTTGTGTCCAGATGCTTGTGACTGGTGCCACAGGGATCAGTGCTGTGTCTGTTGTTGTTTGACATCTATACCAATAATCTGGGTGATAATTGATCAGCAAATTTGTGGATGACACCAAGATTGGGAACAGAGTGGACAGCGAGGAAGGATATCAAATGTTGCATCACAGGAACTGGGATGTTGGTGAGGCTGAACCTGGAGTAATGTGAGTAGTTCTGGTCATCTACCTACGGGAAAGAAAATTGACATGGATGTTGCCGGGACTTGAGTACCTGAGTTATAGGGGAAGGTTGAAAAGAGTCACAGAGCAATACAGCATGGAAACAGGCTCTTTAGACCAACTCGTCCATGTGGACCACAGTATTGTCTCTGCTAGTCCCAGTTACTCAAGTTGAAAAATAGCCCTCCAAGAAACTCCCTTCCTGTACTTATCTAAATGCTTCTTAAATATTGCAATTGTATCATCTCAACAAAATTCCCTGGCAGCTCATTCCAAGTACTCAGTATCCTCTGTGTAAGAAATTACCATGCAGCTCTCTTTTAAACTCTGCCCTCTTATCTTGTATCTGTGCCATCTAGCTTTGGACTCCCCAGCCTGGGAAAAAGAATTTAATTTCAAGCTTAGCTTAATTACTGTCAAATGAAACATCCTCTGGGGCAAAATTACAAAACATACCACCTCATTCAGGACTGCAAACAAACAGACGGTTACGCAAAATAAAATTATATACATAGGCCAATCCCCTCAGTGACAAGCTGTGTAAATTGTCCGTGCTGTTCCTGTCAGTGCGTGGATGAACACACAGACAAGACTATCACTGACCACCTTATCCATATTGCTCCTGATTTTGTAAGCTTCTGTCAAGTTCCCTCACAATATTAAGTCCCCTAATAATGCAGAAGAAGCTTTTTCCTCTCAGGTTGTGTGAGAATAGAACAAGAGGTGATAGATTTAAGGCAAAACATGAAATGTTTTAGGGGAATCTGAGAGCATGGCCTGGATGGTGGGGGTCCTTGATGATGGATGGTTATTTCTTACAACAGTACTCCATGTAGATGTGCTCAGTGTTGGGGAGGGCTTTAGCTATGATGGACTGGGCTGTACCCATTGATTTTGTCGGCGTTTCTTTTCAAGTACATTTGTGTTTCCATACCAGGCCGTGCTGCAGCCAGTCAATATAATCTGTATCACATATCTATAAGCTTGTCAAAGTTTCAGATGACATGACAAATCTTAGCAAACGTTGAGAAAGTAGAAGTATTGCCATGCTTCCTTTGTAATGGCACTTAATTGTGAGACCCAGGACAGATCCTCTGAAATGTCCAGGAACTGAAATTTTCTGACCCTCTCCAACTCTGATCACCGATGAGTACTGGCTCATAGCTTCCCCCACTTGTAGTCAATAAGCTCGTTCTAGGAGACTTAATGGGCTGATTGGTCTGATCCTGCTCCTGTGTCCCATGGTGTTCTGGTCTCAGTCCATGCAGGCTCTGAGGTAATCACATTCCCAAACCTATTTCCCTCCAAACTATTCCCGTTCACGTTCTCTTTCACTTATTCCACTGACAACCTGCTGTCAGGGAAGCTCTTCACATTAGCAGTGGGGTCAAGAACAGGAGAGTGTAGAATGCAGGGTCTTGGCATGAAACATCAACAGTTTATTCCTCTCCACAGATACTGCCTGACCTGCTGAATGCCTCCAGCATTTTGTCTGTGTTCTTGTAGAATGAAGATGTTTGGTAAATAAACTAGGAGTGATGGAAGGTAATATATTTTTACACTTCAAATATTTAAGGTCTGGATGCAAACTCTTAATAGTGGAAGCAGATTGATATCTCATTTTCACCCATGACTGACAGCATTGCCCAGAGTCCCCAGGAGTGTGACATTCACAAATGGTACACTATTTATAATCTGTGCCCCTGAATGGACTCAAACCTTCCAAACACAATTTTAGCACTGAATCTCCCTTAACCAGGACAAGGGGCAGGGACAGTGAACAATACCACCTCTACAATTCCCAAGGTCACCATGAAAACTAGTTATTTCTTTCACCCTCATAATGTCATTGTAACCAAGCCAATCACAAAGATTTACACAGCATGAGAACTCATCCACACATTCCCCACTATCCTGTCTACATCTGTCACCACTTTCGGTATATCTGTACTTCTACCCATCTGTCTCTCTGTTCTACAACTCCCTTTATCCGTATGAACCAGAGATGAAGCTGAGAGTGACCACTCCACATAACAAGCTGGAGACAGTAGGTCCCGACTGCATCCGATTCCCCTCAGGTTGGTACCTCTATGTCCCATCAACCTCACTCACTTACTAGTCCCATTCCCCTTCACAAGCCGACTGAGTCATGGAGACGGTGTGAAACCACCTCTCTCATCTCAGGACCATTTCCATCCCGTCCATCCTGGGGTCAGAGGGTTCACTCATCCAGTGCTAAATTTGTTTTTACATTGATTTATTTCTCATTTTAAAAGTTGCCATTTCTGTGTGCTGATGGGTGTTTGACATCCTGACCAGTTCTGCCCGAAATTCTTTGGTCTGATCGTTTCTTGGTGAAATTTGACAATGGGTTCCCCGGTTGGACCTTCATGCCCAGTCATCATGACCCCGCGTCGGTAACAGGAACCGACCCTGCTCCGGCTCCAGGCTCAGGTCAGCATTGCTCAGAGTTACCGTACTGGCACTGGAGAGGGCCCAGTCCATGTGGTCAATTCTGGCCAAAGGCCCAACCACCTCCTATGTTAATGAATTTACAGTATTGTGCAGAAGTTGAAGGCACCCTTGCTACATATATGTGCCTAAGACCTGTGCACATTACTGGATGTCTTCCAGGTAAACCAAAAGAAAATCTGAGTCTTTTAGCACAGAGTCCATTAGTTGAGTTTCTGCACATGCCGTTCGGGCTGAAAAATGCAGCACAGACTTTCCAGCAACTAATGGAAATCGCCACGTGGATGGCAAGCACCATCAGGCTTCAGGACCATGTGGAGGGGTGAAGATCAAGGACTAATAAACCTGTATACAGTGCCAAGAATTTCCATGTCGGCAAAGTCAGCCGTCGCACTAGCCAACTTTTCTGAGTCCTGTCTACGAGCACGGGCAAAGACTGTCGAGCCAGTTGTGGAAATGTGGAGGTCGACCACATGCTTTGTGACTGTGGTGGTAAGTGTGGGTTTGTGAGGTTTGAGAATTTGCCCAGCAGATGAGTGAATTCACATGTGGTGGTGCATGCAATCAAGACAGTATCCATAGCGAACTTACTGGGGGTACAGGGTCACAACCCAAAGTCCTTTGTGCCACAAACGATCTACTGACACATTTTGGCACAGAAGAAATTTGTGCTGAGCAGAGTTTTCACAAAGTTTGGCAGGACAAAGTCCCATGTGTAGTGTCGTCCACTGAGGCAGAGCACTGGGTGTCATGTCCCAAATGTCTAGATCCTGCTGCCATTGGAGTCCTCCAGTGAGGCTCCGTCACTCTCTGAACTTATTATCATTACACTGACAGCACACTCACTCGAGTGCCCGTGACACAGGACGTGTCACCCTGAAAGTGTGTCCTTAATTAACATTGGACGACCCTGGCAACCGGAACTCATGGTACTTGGAGACCTCTGATCTCTCGATGTGCTGGCACTGCCAAAGGTGCACAGCGGCTGGCACTTCTTGGTGTTTATGCTGAAGTGTGTGTGGTAAAACCAGAGACCACACGTTGTCTGGTTCAGAGTCGCAGGCCTGAGGCTGCTGGAGGCTCTGCTGACAGGGTTTATTGAGGGAGGGAAAAGGGGAGTAACAATGTACCTCTGTGTGGCTGTGTGTAGTCGATCAGCCATTTTACCAAACTCCCTGTAGCATAACACGGGTGCATCAGTGAGGGCTGTGCAAAATTCCTCAGGCATTTATTGCCTAAAGAGGTCTTTGAAAATAAAACAAGGATGATGATTGCCCAGGAGAGATAACATGTGGTCCATATTTTCTTAAGGCCCAGTCTGATCAAGGAGAGCGACTGTTTGGTGTGCTCAGACTCAGGCGGTCCAGAACTCTGACAGGTGAATTTTCAGAGGGACATACTGTATTTATCAGGTGCAGGTAGGTCTTCTAGTCGACTCACCACTCTGATACAGTGGAACTACTTAGCAATGCTATGACAGAGTAAAATTTGGTGTTGCCCATGGTGATTTACTACACCAGGAATGGTGTTTCCACTTGTGAAAACCACACGGTAGCATGCTGCCCCCTAATCTCTGGCAACTTCAGAGCGACTGTGTTGGTTGACAGGTCGTTGAGTAACTCTAGAATTGTCCTAGAGCATCAGGGATACCAATGTAGGGTTTTGTGAAACTGAAGCCTTTTATTTCCATTATGAACAAAGCAAAAGCAGTTGCCTTAAACTGATACCATTACATCAGACACCGTCTCTTAAAGTGAACACAACTACTCAATGACGGTGTTTGTGAATTATGTTGAACAGTTTCCATCATGACCAATATGTGTCATCTGTCACCACATCCACATTGGGTCTGCTCCAGGTCCTGTGCAGTGGCAGCAGAACCTTCAGGGGGTGGTACTCAAGGGCTGGGGACATGGCTCACCAGTAGCTTTGACCTCTATCATTGACACCTCCAGTAGCATCTCTAAGGCTGTGCCCAGACCTCAGTCTCCTTTGGTCCACACAGGTTTGTCATTCCAGATTAGGAATAAAGGGCCAGCTTTTGCCACCAGTCCCTGTCCAGCTCAACTTTCCCAAGCACTGATACCGCCTTGGTTATCCAGAGTGAGCAGGTTGGAGTGGGCCACTGCCAGTAGCCCAAGGGGAAGCACCGGGGGTGTACCAGTCCAGTGCTTGGGTCCATGATATCTGAGACAGTGATGATTCTCTGTTTTCATGCCATAAACCCCCATGTTGCACCTGAACCCGAGGAGAACCAAATTCCTTGCTGATAGGTTTGCAAGAATTGTTGGGGAGTGTTTAAATTAATATGGCAGGGGGATGGGGACTGGAGTGATGTGGCTGAGGATGGGGCAGTTGGTATACAAGTTGATGCATTGTGTAGTGAGACTGAGGAAGGACAGGCAGATGATAGGGCAAAGCTGCAGAGGTGAAGTGCAACATACAGTCAGGGACAAAATTGAAAATGATGATGAAAACAGGACTGAAGTTGTTACATTTGAATGCATGCATATGGAGAACTATGTTGTTGATCTTGTAGCACAGTTAGAGATTAGCAGGTATGTCATTATGGGCATCACTGAGTCGATGCTGAAAGAAGATCCTAATTAGGAGCTTAACATCCAAGTATACAGATTGTATTGAAAGAACAAGCAGGTGGACAGAGGGAGGGGGGAAGCTCTGTTGATAAAAAAATACAATCAAATCCTTACCGGGAGGTGACATAGGAACAGAAAATGCAGAACCTTTAGGGGGTTAGAATTAAGAAAATGCAAGGGTAAAAAAGTCTGATGGGAGTTATATACAGGCCCCCAAACAATAGCCAGGATGTGGGATATAAAATTCAATGGGAAATAGAAAAGGGATGTAATAAGAGCAATGTTACTCTAGTCATGGGGGATTTCAATATGCAGATAGATTGGGAGAATCAGGTTGGTGCTCGATCCCAAGAGGGAATGACCCAGCAAAGGAAAGTCTTTGATGATATCTCCCTTTAAAGCCCCCCTCCCCGTGCAGCACTAACAAACCTTCCCACTAGGGTATTACTCCCCTTCTAGTTCAGGTGCAATCTGTCTCTTTCATACATGTCCCACCTTCCCTGGAAGAGAGCCCAAAGATCCAAAAATATGATACCCTCCCTCCTACACCAACTCCTTAGCCATGTGTTAACCTGTATAATCTTCCTAGTTCTGGCCTCATTAGCACGTGGCGCAGGTAGCAATCCTGAGATCACAACCCTGGAGGTCCTGCCTTTTAACTTAGCACATAACTCCCTGAACTCTCTTCTCAGAACCTTGTCTGTCTTGCTACATATGTCATCGGGACCCACATGGTTCACAACCTCTGGCTGTTCACCCTCCCACTTCAGAAAGCTGGGAGGCAACATACCATCCAGGAATCTCATTCTTGTTCGCAGAATTTCCTTTCTGTTCCCCTAACAGAGGCAGACTCAGTGCCAGAGACCTGACTACTCTAACTTTCCTCTGCTCGGTCATCCCCACCTAACAGTATCTAAAGTGATATGACTTTGTGTAGAGGGGGACGGCCACAGGGCTACTCTGTACTGGATCCTTAACCCTTTTCCCATTCCTGACTGTCACCCTGTCCCCTGTGTCCTTCACCTTGGGTGTATCTATTAGCCTCTGAGCTTCCCGAATGATCTGGAGTTCATTCAGTTCCATCACCAACTCTGTAATGCGGTTTGTTAGAAGCTGCAGCTGGATGCACTTCTTGCAGGTATAGTCGGCAAGGGCACTTGAGGTCTCCCTGCCTTCCTACATGCCGAAAGAGGAGCATTCAACTATCCTGCCTGATATCCCCAGGGTTCGAACTGAGCAAACATAAAGAAGGAAAAATAATAAACTAAGGGGGAAAGATCTCTACCTACAACTTCTTTGTTTTCTCTCACTCAGGCTTCTCCTCGCTGAAGCTTTGAAGAGCTAAACTCTCAAATACCCCACTTGAACTCTGACCACTCCAACAATGGCCACCCTGCTTGCCCACGCCTTACTTGTCAATCAATCCGGAATGCTGATTGGTGCTGCTCGAAGCATGAAACTGATGTGAGTCACTGTCTTTTCTACTCAATCAGTGAACCCGAGTGAACTACATCCTCTCAGGCTTCCAATCTCCGATTTGCTGCTGTTCAAAGCACCAACTAACGTGACTCACTGCCTTTTAGACCTTAAGATATAAGAGCATAATTAGGCCATTTGGCCCATTTCATCATGGCTGATCCATTTTCCCTCTCAGCCCCAATCTCCTGCCTTCTCCCCGTATCACTTCATGCCCTGACCAATCAAGAATCTATCAACCTCTGCCTTAAATATACATAAAGACCTGGCCTCTACAGATTCCTGTGGCAATGAATTCCATAGATTTGCCACTCTCTGACTAAAGAAGTTCCTCCTCATCTCCTTTGTAAAAGGACACCCTTCTATTCCGAGGCTGTGACCTCTGATTTTCGACTCCTCCACCATAAAAAAACATCCTCTCCACATCCACTATATTGAGACCATTCAACATTCAATCTGTTTCAATGAGGTCAACCCTCATTCTTCTGAATTCCAGCGAGTACAGGCCCAGAGCCATCAAATGTTTCTCATATGACAAGCCTTTCAATCCAAGAATCATTTTTGTGAACCTCTTTTGAACCCTCTCCAATGTCAGCACATCCTTTTTTTTAGATAAGGGGCCCAAAACTGGTCACAGTACTCCAAGTGGGGCCTCTCTAGTACTCTATGAAGCCTCAACGTTACATCCTTCCTATTACATTCCAGTCCTCTCGAAATGAATGCTAACATTTCATTTGATTTCCTCATCACCAGCTCAACCTGCAGATTAACCTCTATGAAATCCTATACAAGCAATCCCAAGTCCCTTTGCAGATAGATTTTTAAAAATTTTCTCTCCATTTAGAAAATAGTCTATGCTTTTATTTCTTCTACCAAAGTCCATGACCATACACTTCCCAACATGATATTCCATCTGTCACTTCTTTGCCCATTCTCCTAATAGTCCTTCTGTAGCTTCTCTATTTTCTCAAAATGACCTATCTTCACCAATCTTCATATCATATCATATCATCCACAAACTTATCCACAAAGCCCTCAATTCCATCAACCAGGTCATTGCAATATAATGTAAAAAGCAGTGGTCCCAACACAGATCCCTGTGGAACACCATTAGTCACTGGCAGTCAACCAGTAAAGGCTCCCTTTATTTCCACTCTTTGCCTCCTGCCAATCAGCCAATGCGTTATCCATGCTAGTATCTTTCCTGTAATACGATGGGCTCTTAACTTTTTAAGCAGTAATTTTACTCAGTTTTTGTACTCAGTTGGTGAACTTGAGTGAGCTACAGTATGTCTTCTCAGGCTGCAGAGAAGTCCAGGCAGATTATCCCCATTCCCACCCTGATCATTCCCAGAGACAGTGGGATGGACCCAAATGGAGATTCCCCGCACTGACACTTTCCCAATGAAAATGGAACACTCAGGCAGGTGTTCTATACCTCCACCCTCACTATTCCCCAGTGGGAGTGGGATAGACCCAGGCAGACATTCCCCACCTTGACCCATCTCCAGTGAGAATGGGAGAGTCCCATGTAGACATTCCCCACCCTGACGATTCCCCAGTGAGAGTGGGAGAGTCCGAAGATGACAACCCCCACCACCATTCTGCCTGTCTCCAGAGAGAGTGTGACAGACCCACGCAGCCATTCCCGACCCTGACCATTCTCCAGTGAGCATGGGACAGACTCAGGCAGACATTCCCAGTGAGTTTGGGACAGACCCAGATGGACATTCCCCACCTTGACCTATCCCCAGTGAGAACAGGACAGACCCAGATGGACATTCCAAACCCTGACCCATCTCCAGTGAGCATGGGACAGACTCAGGCAAACATTCCCAAATTTGACCTATCCCCAGTGAGAACGGGACAGACCCAGACGGAGATTCCCCACCTTGACCCATCTCCAGTGAGAATAGGAGAGTCCCAGGCAGACATTCCCCACCCTCACATTGGTGTTTCCCCAGTGAGATTACAACAGACCCAGTCAGATATTACCCACCCCCAATGGCCATTCCCCAGCGAGAGTGGGATAGACTCAGGAGGATATTCCCCACTTCCACCCTGACCCATCCCCAGTGAGACTCAGACAAACGGAGTAAGACATTTCCCACCCTGTCCATCCCCAGTGAGAGTGGGACAGACCGAGTACGACATTTCCCACCCTGACCATCTCCAGTGAGAGGACAGACCCAGACAGGCATTCCTGTCTGCAGTAAGAGTGTGAGAGACACAGGCAAACACTCCCAGGCTGACCATTCTAATGTGACATTGAGACCAACCCAGGGAGACATTCCTCACTTGACCCTTCCCCGTGAGAGTGGGACAAACCCTGGCAGATATTCCCCACCCCCAGTGAGAATGAGACAAACTCAAGCAGATATTCCCCACCCTGACCATCCCCAGTGAGAGTGGGAATGTCCCAAGCAGACATTCCCAATGAGAAAGGGACAGACCCAAGTAGATATTCCTCACCTGATATCCCCAGTGAGAGTGAGACAGAACCAAGCACACTTGATAGATGATTTTGTTACTGAGGTGGTCAGGGGAGTGCAGCAGAGGTCAGGGGAGTAAACAGCCAGTGCCAGTTACCCCTCAGCTGGGGATGCTGCTGAGGTATGACCTATCAGGGAACAGCAACAGCCATGGTAGTGGCCCTGTGGCCAGCTCTAAGGCTCAGCAGGGAAAGGTACAGTCAGGCAGAATGATAGTGATAGGAGACTCAATAGTTAGGGTGACAGACATCAGATTCTGTGGCAGCAAAGGAGAAGCCAGGGTGGGGTGTGCCTCCCGGGTGCCAGGTTCAGAGCGGCTGAAAAAGATTCTTGTGAGGGAGGGCGAGCAGCCAGCGGTCGTGGTGCTCATTGGCACCAATAACGTGGGTAGAAAGGGGGAAGAGGTCCTGCGCAGTGAGTACAGGGAGTTAGGGAAGAGGCTGAAGATCAGGACCTCTGAGGTAGTCGTCTCCGGATTACTCCCAGCAACATGTGCTGGTCAGGGTGGGAAGGGCTGATGGTACAGGTGAATGAGTGACTGAGGAAGTGGTGCAGAGTGCAGGGTTTCAGATTTCTGCATCACTGGGATCTCTTCTCGGGAAGGTATGACCTGCACAAAAAGGATAATTTACACCTGAACATGGTGGGGGGGGGGCCAATATCGTTGCTACAGCTGTTGGAGAGTGTTTGAACAAAGTTGGCATGGAGGATGGGAATGAGTGATAGGGCTGAGGACGGGGCAGTTGGTGTACAAGTCAATGCAGAGTGTACTGAGACTGTGAGGATGGACAGACAGATGACAGGACAAAATTGCACTCAGTGGGATGAGGTGAACATGGGGCAAAAATCAAAAAGGGTGATGCATACAGGACTGAAGCTGTACACAACAAGGTAGATGATCTTGTGGTGCAGTTGGAGATTGGCAGGTATGATGTTGTGGGCATCACTGAGGCTTGGCTAAAAAAGGATCTGAATTGGGAGCTTAACTTCTAAGGATATACCATGTATTGAAATGACAGGCAGGTATGCAGAGGGGATGGGATAGCTCTCTGGGTAAAAAAGTGAAATTAAATTCTTAGAAAGAGGAGACATAGGATCAAAAGATGTAGAACCTTGTGGGTAGAGTTAAGAAACTGCAAAGATAAAAAGACCCAGATGGGAGTTATATCCAAGCTCCTGAACCAGTAGCCAGGATGTGGGATATAAATTACAACGGGAGATGTAAAATGCATGCCAATGGGACAACGTTAGAACGGTCATGGGGGGATTTCAATATGCAGGTAGACTGGGAAAATCAGGTTGGTGCTGGTTCCCAAGAGAGGGAATTTGTAGAATGCCTACAAGATGGCTTTCTAGAGCAGTTTGTGGTTAAGCCCACTAAGGGGAAGTCTATTCTTGATTGGGTGCTGTCCAATGAATCAGATTTAATTAGGGAGCTAAAGCTAAAGGAACCCTGAGGAGGCAGTGATCATAATATGATAGATTGCTCCCTGTATTTCCAGAGAAAGAAGATAAAGTCAGGTGTATCAGGATTATAGCCGAGTAAAGGGAATTACAAAAGCATGAAAGAGGAGCTTGCCAAAGTTGACTGAAATAACATCAGCAGGGACAATGGCAAAACAGCAATGGCTCTGGTTTCTGGAGCCAATTTGGAAGGCACTGGATAGGTACATACCAAAGATGAAGTATTCTAAAGAGGATGAGATAACCATGCATAAAAACAGAAATCAAAGCTAGCATAAAAGCATAAGAGGGCATCTAATATAGCAAATATTAGAGGATTGGGAAGTTTTTAAAAACTAACAGCAGGTAATAGAAAAACCATAAGGAGAGAAGAGATGAAACATGAACAAGCCAAAAAATGTCAGAGGATACCTAAAGTTTTTTTTCAGATACATAAAGAGTAAAAGATTGGCGAGACTGGATATTGTACCACTAGAAAATCACACCAGAGAAGTAGTATTGGGGGGACAATGAAATGGTGGATGAACTTGGTAAGTGTTTTGCATCAGTCTTCACAGTGCAGGACACTAGCAGTATGCCAGAAATTCGAGTGTATCAGGAGGCAGAAGTGAGTGTACTTGCTATTACTAAGGAGAAGATGTTAGGGAATCTGAAAGGTCTGAAGGTAGATAAATCATTCGGACCAGATGAACCACACCCCAGGGTTCTGAAAAAGGTAGCTGAAGAGATTCTGTATGCATTAATAATGATCTTTCAAGGATCATTATATCTGGAATGGTTCGTGAGGACCGGAAAATTGCGAATATCACTCCACTCTTTAAGAAGGAAAGAAGGCAGAAGAAAGGAAATTATAGGCCAGTTAGGCTAACTTCAGTGCTTCGGAAGATGTTGAGACCATTATTAAGGATGGGGTTTCGGGTACTTGTAGGCTCATGATAAAGTAGGTCAAAGTCAGATAAATCTGTTGGAATTCTTTGAGAAAATAATAGACAGGATGAACAAAGGAGCATCAGTGGAAGGTATTTATTTGGATTTTTCAGAAGGCCTTTGACAAGGTTCTGCACATGAGGCTGCTTAACAAGGTAATAGCCCATGGTATGACAGGAAAGATACTGGCATGAATAGAACATTGGCTGATTGGCAGGAGGGAAAGAGTCAGAATAAAGTGGGCCTATTCTAGTTGGCTGTCGGTGACAAGTTGCATTCCTCAGGAGTCAGTACTGGGATTGCTTCTTTTCACGTTATATGTTAACAATTTGGATGATAAAAATGATGATACAAAGGTGGGTGGAGGGGCAGGTAGAGTTGAGTGAGCAAGGAGTCTGCAGAAGGACTTGGACATGTTGAGAGAATGGGCAAAGAAGAGGCAAATGGAATACAGTGTAGAGTCATGCACTCTGGTGGAAGTAACAAAGCATAGACTGTTTTCTAAATGGGGAGAAAATTCAAAACTCAGAGTTGTAAAGGGTCTTGGGAGTGTTTGTGCAGGATTCCCTAAAGATTAAATTGTACATTGAGCAAGTGATGAGGAAGGCAAATGCCATGTTGCATTCATTTTGAGAGGTATGTATAAGGCATTGGTGATGGAATGTTATGATGAGATTGTATAAGGCATTGGTGAGGCCGAATCTGGAGTATTGTGTTCAGTTTTGGTCACCAAATTACAGGAAGGATATAAATAAGGTTGAAATAGTGCAGAGAAGGTTTACAAGGATGTTGCCGGGACTTGAGAAACTCAGTTACAGAGAAAGGTTGAATAGGTTAGGACTTTATTCCCTGGAGTGTAGAAGAATGAGGGGAGATTTGATAGAGGTATATAAAATTATGATGGGTATTGATAGAGTGAATGCAAGCAGGCTTTTTCCACTGAGGCAAGGGGAGAAAAAAACCAGAGGACATGGGTTAAGGGTGAGGGGGGAAAAGTTTAAAGGGAACATTAGGGGGGGCTTCTTCACACAGAGAGTGGTGGGAGTATGGAATGAGCTGCCAGATGAGGTGGTGAATGCGGGTTCTTTTTTAACATTTAAGAATAAATTGGACAGATACATGGATGGGAGGTGTATGGAGGGATATGGTCCGTGTGCAGGTCAGTGGGACTAGGCAGAAAATGGTTCGGCACAGCCAAGAAGGGCCAAAAGGCCTGTTTCTGTGCTGTAGTTTCTATGGTTCTATGGTTCTATGGTATAGAATATAAGAGCAAGGATGTGATGCTGAGGCTTTATAAGGCATTGGTTAGTCCATACTTGAAGTATTGTGAGCAGTTTTAAGAAAAGATGTACTAGCATTGGAGAGGGTCCAAATGATTTTAGGAATGAAAGGGCTAACATATAGTATGAGATGCAGTTGATGGCTCTGGGCTTGTGTTCAATTTAGTTTAGAAGAATCAGGGGGGATCTCATTGAAACATATCGAATATTGAATTACCTAGACAGAGATGTAGAGAGGGTGTTTACTATTCTGGGTAAGTCTTGGACCAGAGATCCCAGCCTCAGAATAGAGGGATATCCAGCTGTAACAGAGATGAGAAGGAATTTCTTGAGCCAGCGGGTGATGAATTTGTGGAATTTATTGCCACAGGATGGCTGTGGAGGCCAAGTCATCAAATATATTTAAAGCAGAGGTTGACAGGTTCCTGGTTAGTTAGGACATCAAAGGTTACAGGGAGAAGGCAGGAGAATGAGGCTGAGAGGGATAATAAATCAGCCATGATGGAATGGCAGAGCAAACTCACTAGGATGAGTGGCCTAATTCTGCTCTTAAGTCTCATGATCTATTGGTCTAATGCATTGTACACTCAGTGGTCATTTTATTAGGTACAGGAGGTAGCTAATAAAATGGCCACAAAGTGTATGTTTGTGGCCTTCTGCTGCTGAAAACCACCCACGTAAGATTCCATGTGTTGTGCATTCAGAGATGCTCTTCTGCACACCACTGTTTTAATGTGTGGTTATTTGAGTTACTGTCGTCTTCCTATCAGTTTCATCCAATTGGGCTATTCTCCTCTGACCTCTCCCATCAATAAGGCATTTTTGCACACAGAAATGTCACTCACGGGTATTTCTTTTTTTGTTTTTCTCACATTCATTGCAAACCTTAGAAACTGCTGTGTGTAAAAATCCCAGGAGACCAGCAGTTTCTGAGATACTCAAGCTACCCCACCTGGCATTAACAATCATTCCACAGCCAATGTCACTTAGATCACATTTCCACCCCATTCTGATATTTGGTCTGAACAACAACTAAACCTCTTGATCATGTCTGCTTGCTTTTCTGCATTGAATCACTGCCACATGATTGGCTAATTAGATATTTGTATTAACAAGAATGTGTACAGGTGTACCTAATAAACTGGCTACTGAGTATATTCTTCAGTGTTTCTAGCATGTTAGATGACTTCAGAGGGTAGCTAAGGTTCAACAACATTGGTTTGGGTCTGGAGTTACTTACAGATCAGACATCCTTCAGAATCAGAATTAGAATCAGGTTCAAAGGTCAAAAGTTCAAAGTAAATTTATTATCGAAGTACATATATGTCACAATATACATAATGTAGAAATTTTTTTAATCAGGCATTCTCAGTAAGTTTAAGAACCATAATAGAATCAATGAAAGACTGCATCCTACAGGACGGACAAACAATCGATGTGCAACACGAAACAAACTGTGCAAATATAAAAGTTCAAAGTTCAAGATAAAAAATTATTATCAGAGTATATAATTGTTACCACATACAACCCTGAAATTCTTTTTTCTGTGGGCGTACTCAGCAACCTGTAGAATAGTGACTGTAAACAGGATCAATGCAATACGAAAGAAGACAACAAACTGTTGAAATACAACCACTGTATAAATAACAAGAGCATGAAATAACAATGAGTCCTTAAAGTAAGCTCATTGGTTGTGGTAATATTTTAATAGATGAGTTCAGTTATATTTTTGTCGAAGAGCCTGATGCTTGAGAGCTAGTAACTGTTTTTGAACCTGGTCGTACAAGTCCTGAGGTACCTGTCCCTTCTACTTGATGGCAGCCGCCAGGAAAGAGCATGGCCTGGGTGGTGAAGATTTTTGATGATGGATGCTGCTTTTCTATAGCAATGTTTCATGTAGATGTGCTCAATGGTTGGGAGGGCTCACTGATGTACTGGGCTGAATCCACTACCATTTGATGGATTTTTCATTCAAAGGCATTGGTGTTCCCATACGAAGCCATAATACAGCCAGTCAATGCACTCTCCACTACACATCTATAGAAGTTTGTCAAGGTTTTTGACGTCATGCTGAATCTCCACAGACTTCTGAGGAAGTAGAGGTGCTTTCTCTGCGATTACATTTATATGATGAGTCCAGTACAAGTCCTCTGAGATACAGACACCCGGGAATTTAAAGTTTCTGGCCCTCTCCACCTCTGATCCTCCAGTGAGGACTGGCTCGTGGACCTCTAAATTCCCTCTCCTGAAGTCTACAATCAGTTCCTTGGTCTTACTGACATTGAGTGAGAGGTTGTTGTTGTTACATCACTCATCCAAATCTTCAGTCTCCCTCCCTATGCTGATACAGCCCAGTGGTGTCATCAGCAAACTTGCATATGGCATTGGAGCTGTACTTAGCCACACAGTCATAGGTGTAAAGCGAGTAGAGCAGGAGACTAAGTTCACAGCCCTGTCGTACACCCGTGCTAATGGAGATCATGGAGATGTTTTTGCCAATCCAAACCGACTGAGGTCTGCAAGTGAGGAAATTCAGGATCTAATTTTGTACAAAGGGGCACTGAGGCCCAGGTTTACTGATTAGTTTGGAGGGTATAGTGGTATTAAATGCAGAGCTGTAATTGATAAAGAGCATCCTGATGTATGCATTTTTCCTGTCCAGATGTTCTGCGGTTGTGTGAAGAGCCAATAAGATGGCATCTGCTGTGGACCTGTTGTTCCGGAAGGCAAACTGAAGCGGATCCAAGCTACCACTCAGACAGGAGCTGGTATGTTTCAACACCAGCCTTTCAAAACACTTCATCACTGTGGATGTCAGTGCCATTGGGCGACCGTCCATATACTGAGATGCATCCTAGGATGTGCAGGGGCACATCATCAGTGATGTAACCTTGGGTCACGTCAATGTCAGACACTCTTGCTCAGGCGACCCAGCCAGGGTTGATCAGGCCCCAGCTTGTATCCCAGTAGCGTTGCTCCATGGGTCACACCTCTTGATCCATGGTGATCTAGAGGTTCCTTCAGCAGTCTCTGTAATGGGCTGATGGCTCTTTTCTTTGCATCCTCCATAATGCCAAGGGGAAAGCAGGTTTTGCAGAGCGAGCAGCCAGAAAAACCTTTACACCCAACCTTTATAGGCTTGCTTTGTGGCCCCCATCCCTGTCTTTGACACTGCTCTACCAGATCCTGGTATTTGGCTTTCCTACATTCAAACACCTCCTCAATCCAGTCTTCCCAAGGAATTGTCATTTTCACCATGACAGACTACTTCAAAGTTTCTGACAGAATGACCATGTCAGACCTCAGTGATGAATTCAGGGAACTTTAATTGCTTGCCAAAATCGACTTTCAGTTGCCAGTCAGACTCTGTGGCAAGCAAGTCTGCTGGTGATCTGGGCTCAGGCTGGGATGGTCTCCAGCTTTGACAAAGGCTATGGGCTTTCTGGCTTGATGGGGGTGTCCACTGTTGCTACTGGCTGAGGAGATACTTTCTGCAATCTTCTCCCAGATGTCCTGCCTGCCAGATGTTGGACCAGAAGATCTTCCTCTTCGGTACAACCCTCCCACCCTGTCCAAGGTCCCTACTGTACCATTCGTATTATCCTGGTGGAATGCACTTCTTCGATAGCTAATAAACAAATAAGCAATAAATATCGAGAGCATGAGATGAGGAGTCCTTGGCAGTGAGTCCATAGGTTTTGGAAATAATTCAATGATGGGACGTGGAGTGAATTTTACTATCACTGTCTTAAGTAGCATGAAATTCATTGTGTAGCTGCAGCAGCACAGTGCAAAGGCATAAAGTCACAATAGATTATGTAGCAAGATTACAATAAATTATACATTTATGAAGCAAAGCAGCCACTGAGTGTATCTCGGTGCATGTGATAATTATAAACCAATACAAATTGAGTCACAATGGTTCACACACTTATTTATCAGGGAACTCAGTAATGAAATTTGTAACCCTCACACTGCAGCCCCATTCTTGTGGCATCTTTCAGCAGCAATCTCCCCTCCACACCTTGTTAGTGAAAAGAATTCCAATGTAAAGGTTACATGATTTTTATTTTATTTATTGAGATACAGTGTGGGATAGGCCCTTCTGGCCCTTTGAGCTGCACTGCCCAGTAATCCCCTAATTTATTCCTAGCCTAATCGCAGGAAAATTTACAATGACCAATTGGTACAACTTTGGACTGTGGGAGGAAATTGGAGCACCCAGAGGAAACCCACACAGTCAAAGGGAGAATGTACCAGGCAAACAGGAATTGAACCTGGATCACAGGTACTTTAAAGCATTGTGCTAGCTACTAGGCTATCGTACTGCCCCTCATATAGGAATTAATCTTAACATAGTTCTGAACAACTGTTTGTGCTTGTGCCCTTTCGTTCCTTTATTATCGCATCAGGGAAAAGATTTCGGCCCTCTCTTCTATGTGAATCATTAATCAACACATAAGCCCACTACAGATCACCTTTGAAGCCCAATAGACACAAATTACATGCCGACTTTTTTGTCGGAACAGCAGGGCTCTCACAGCTAACGGTTTAAAAAGTTTGTCTGTTTGGCGAGGTAAGTGGGTGAGTAGACACATTTTTCCTGTTTCATTCGTGTAGAATTAGATAGCATGCCTGCAGGGTTAGTGCTTTGTTCAGGGTGTCAGATGTGGGAATCCTGGGAGACCTCCAGCCTCCCTGATGGCCACATCTGCGCCAAGTGCACCGAGATGCAGCTCCTCAGAGACCGTGTTAGAGATCTGGAGCTGCAGCTTGATGACCTACTGCTTATCAGGGAAAGTGAAGAGGTGATAGACAGGAGCTACAGGGAGGTAGTCATCCCTAGGCTACAGGAGTCAGAACACTGGGTCACTGTCAAGAGAGGGAAGGGAAATGCCCGGATAGTGGAGAGCACACCTGTGGCTGTCCCCCTCAGCAACAAATATCTTGTTCTGGATGCTGTTGAGGGGGATTACCTGACGGGGGACACCCACGGTGACCCGGTCTCTGGCACTGAGCCTGGCGCTGTTGTGCAGGAGAGAAGGAGGGTGAAGAGAAATGCGGTAGTCGTGGGGGATTCCATAGTCAGGGGAACGGACAGGAGATTCTGTGAGCCTGACAGAGATACCCGCATGGTGTGTTGCCTCCCAGGTGCCAGGGTACGGGATGTCTCGGATTGGGTCCTGAATATTCTAAAGGGGGAGGGTGAGCAGCCAGTTGTCTTGGTACATGTTGGTACCAATGACATAGATAGGACAAAGGAGGAGGTCCTGAAGAGAGATTTCCAGGAGTTAAGAAGGAAGCTGAGAAGCAGGACCTCCAGGGTAGTAATCTTGGGATTGCTACCTGTGCCACGTGCTAGCGAGGGCAAGAGTAGTCGGATCAGGCAGATGAATGCGTGGCTGAGAGACTGGTGTAGGGAGCAGGGCTTCAGATTCGTGGATAATTGGGATCTCTTCTGGGGGAAGTATGACCTGTTCAAAAAGGACAGGTTACACCTGAACCCCAAGGGGACCAATATCCTGGCGGGAAAGTTTAATAGAGCTGTTAGGGAGGGTTTAAACTAATTTGGCAGGGGGATGGGAACCGGAATGATAGAGCGGAGGAAGGGGAAAACAGAAATAATTCTAAGATAGTGAGCAGTAAAGATGTCAGGAAAGACAGGCAGGTGATGGGGCAAATGTGTAGCCATTGGGATGAGTTGCAGTGCAATAAAGTTGCAGTGAAATCAAAGCAAAAAGTATCAAATACTGGTCTTAAGGTGTTGTACTTAAATACACGCAGCATAAGAAATAAGGTGGATGATCTTGTTGTACAGCTACAGATTGGCAGGTATGATATTGTGGCCATCACTGAGACCTGGCTAAAGGATGCATGTCTCTGGGAGCTGAACGTCCAAGGATACACGGTGTATCGGAAGGATAGGAAGGTAGGCAGAGGGGGAGGCGTGGCTTTATTGGTAAGAAATGATATTAAATCATTAGAAAGAGGTGATATAGGATCGGAAGGTGCAGAATCTTTAGAGCTAAGGAATAGCAGGGGTAAAAGGACCCTGATGGCAGTTATTTATAGGCCTCCAAACAGCTGCAGGGATGTGGACTACAAATTACAACTGGAAATAGAAAAGGCTTGTCAGAAGGGCAGTGTTATGATAATTGTGGGGGATTTTAACATGCGAGTAGATTGGAAAAATCAGGTCGGCACTGGATCTCAAGAGAGAGAATTTGTAGAATGTCTGTGAGATGGCTTTTTAGAACAGCTTGTTGTTGAGCCCACTAGGGGATCGGCTGTACTGGATTGGGTATTGTGTAATGAACCGGAGGTGATTGGAGAGATTGAGGTGAAGGAACCCTTAGGAGGCAGTGATCATAACATGATTGAGTTCACTGTGAAATTAGAAAAAGAGAAGCCGAAATCTTATGTGTCGGTGTTTCAGTGGAGTAAAGGAAACTACAGTGGCATGAGAGAGGAACTGGCCAAAGTTGACTGGAAAGAGACACTGGCGGGAAAGATGGCAGAGCAGCAGTGGCTGGAGTTTATGCGAGAAATGAGGAATGTGCAAGACAGGTATATTGCAAAAAAGAAGAAATTTTCGAGTGGAAAAAGGATGCAACCGTGGTTGACAAGAGAAGTCAAAGCCAAAGTTAAAGCTAAGGAGAGGGCATACAAGGAAGCAAAAATTAGTGGGAAGACAGAGGATTGGGAAGTCCTTAAAACCTTACAAAAGGAAACCAAGAAGGTCATTAAGAGAGAAAAGATTAACTATGAAAGGAAACTAGCAAATAATATCGAAGAGGATACTAAAAGCTTTTTCAAGTATATAAAGAGTAAAAGACAGGTGAGAATAGATATAGGACCGATAGAAAATGATACTGGAGAAATTGTAATGGGAGATGAGGAGATGGCAGAGGAACTGAACAAGTATTTTGCATCAGTCTTCACTGAGGAAGACATCAGCAATATAGCGGACACTCAAGGGTGGCAGGAAAGAGAAGTGTGCGCACTCACAATTACGACAGAGAAAGTACTCAGGAAGCTGAATAGGCTAAAGGTCGATAAATCTCCTGGACCAGATGGAATGCACCCTCGTGTTCTGAAGGAAGTAGCTGTGGAGATTGTGGAGGCATTAGCGATGATCTTTCAAAAGTCGATAGATTCTGGCATGGTTCCGGAGGACTGGAAGATTGCAAATGTCACTCTGCTATTTAAGAAGGGGGCAAGGAAGCAAAAAGGAAATTATAGACCTGTTAGCTTGACGTCGGTGGTTGGGAAGTTGTTGGAGTCGATTGTCAAGGATGAGGTTACAGAGTACCTGGAGGCATATGACAAGATAGGCAGAACTCAGCATGGATTCCTTAAAGGAAAATCCTGCCTGACAAACCTATTACAATTTTTTGAGGAAATTACCAGTAGGCTAGACAAGGGAGATGCAGTGGATGTTGTATATTTGGATTTTCGGAAGGCCTTTGACAAGGTGCCACACATGAGGCTGCTTAACAAGATAAGAGCCCATGGAATTACAGGAAAGTTACATATGTGGATAGAGCGTTGGCTGATTGGCAGGAAACAGAGAGTGGGAATAAAGGGATCCTATTCTGGTTGGCTGCTGGTTACCAGTGGTGTTCCACCGGGATCAGTGTTGGGGCAGCTTCTTTTTACATTATACATCAATGATTTGAATTATGGAATAGAGGGCTTTGTGGCTAAGTTCGCTGACGATATGAAGATAGGTGGAGGGGCCGGTAGTGCTGAGGAAACGAAGAGTCTGCAGAGAGACTTGGATAGATTGGAAGAATGGGCAGAGAAGTGGCAAATGAAGTACAATGTTGGAAAGTGTATGGTTATGCACTTTAGCAGAAAAAATAAACGGGAAGACTATTATTTAAATGGGGAAAGAATTCAAAGTTCTGAGATGCAACGGGACTTGGGAGTCCTCGTACAGGATTCCCTTAAAGTTAACCTCCAGGTTGAGTCGGTAGTGAAGAAGGTGAATGCAATGTTGGCATTCATTTCTAGAGGAATAGAGTATAGGAGCAGGGATGTTATGTTGAGGCTCTATAAGGCGCTGGTGAGACCTCACTTGGAGTACTGTGGGCAGTTTTGGTCTCCTTATTTAAGAAAGGATGTGCTGACGTTGGGGAGGGTACAGAGAAGATTCACTAGAATGATTCCGGGAATGAGAGGGTTAACATATGAGGAACGTTTGTCCGCTCTTGGACTGTATTCCTTAGAGTTTAGAAGAATGAGGGGAGACCTCATAGAAACATTTTGAATGTTAAAAGGCATGGACAGAGTGGATGTGGCAAAGTTGTTTCCCATGATGGGGGAGTCTAGTACGAGAGGGCATGACTTCAGGATTGAAGGGCGCCCATTCAGAACAGAGATGCGAAAACATTTTTTTAGTCAGAGGGTGGTGAATCTATGGAACTTGTTGCCACGGGCAGCAGTGGAGGCCAAGTCATTGGGTGTATATAAGGCAGAGATTGATAGGTATCTGAGTAGCCAGGGCATCAAAGGTTATGGTGAGAAGGCGGGGCAGTGGGACTAAATAGGATAAAATGGATCAGCTCATGATAAAATGGCGGAGCAGACTCGATGGGCCGAATGGCCTACTTCTGCTCCTTTGTCTTATGGTCTTATGGTCTTATGAAATCTGTCTTGAGGTTTAAGCCAGGCTACTTCCAAATAGCCATATAGATTTTGTGACGTGTCTCTAGGTTTTAGTAACCCTCAAAAGATTCCTCTTTCTTTGTATTTAGAAATTTTTGGAATGATCCTTGTGATTCCAAGCATGGTGACATGAAATCTGCTGCTCCCTGAAATCCATCCTGGAAGAAAGATGGCCACTCACTTCATCTTTAATATGTTGACTAACCTCCAGCGATTTGTTTCAGTCACCTCCACAGAAAAAAATCGAAGTACGTGCTTGATTCAGAAGGCCAATAATTTATGAATATATTTTTTAATTTAGCGATATAGCACGGAACAGACTCCTCCGGCCTGACGAGCCACACTGTCCAGCAACCCACCCATTTAACCCTGGCCTAATCACAGGACAGTTTATAATGGCCAATTAACTTACTAACCAGTACGTTTTTGGACTGTGGGAAGAAACTGAAGCAGTTGAAGGAAACCGACATGGTCACGGGGAGAACGTACAAACTCTTAAGATGGCACTGGAATTAAACTCCGAACGCTGGACTGCCCCATGCTGTAACAGTGTCACGCTAACTGCTATGCTACCATAGAACCCCACTGTTTTCATTTACAAGGAAGAATTATTTAGGCCCCGCTGTACCATATCTTCATAAAGCTGAAGAATTCTAACAGTCCATGCATGTCACGAGGGCATGATAGGTGTCCAGTTCACAGTGGTGTGTGATCAGATGTAAAGATGATCTGGTTGACCTCGATTTTAAGTCAGGTGATCCAAATTTGCTTGGAATGCTCTACCAGAGGTTTGGTAAAGGCAGATACATGAGTGGCATTTGAGAACCTCCTCAATGGGCACATGGATGTTGAAAAATATGGAGAGCTATGTCGAAAGGAAGGGTTAGATTGATCTTGGAGTCGGTTGAATGGTTGGCAGAATATAGTGGGCCAAAGAGCTTGTATTGTGCTGTACTGTTCAACTTTATATTCTGTGTTCAGCATCAGGTTTAATATCACCGGCATACTGTATGTCATGAAATTTGTTACCTTTGCAGCAGCAATAGATGATAATAAAAATCTATAAATTACAATAGGAAGTATAGATAACAAATAAATTAAATCAGGAAGGCGTAAAGAGAAAGAGAAGAAGTAGTGAGGTGGTGTTCATGGGTTGACTGTTCATTCAACAATCTGATGGCGGTGGGGAAGAAGCTGTTTCTGAAGTGTCGAGTGTATGTCTTTCATTAAAATGGGCCCTTTTCTTTTTTTTTTGTTCTTTTCTTTACTCACCCTCTGGTCAAATTAAGTTTCCTAAATATAATCTTTTAATCGTATGCAGTGTACTGTCTGTTATTCCGTGGCACCAATTTGTAACAGGGTAGCAAATTACACAGCACCCACACAAACTGGGTTTGAGGTGGGAGAGCACCTCAATCTCACGGGTTTGGCAGGACCAGAGGTTGTCTTCCCTAGACTTATGTAACCAAGGAAACCAGGGGGTTGCACAGGCATTCACAGTAAGTATAAGAAACACAATGGAAGAATTAATGGAAGATTATGTTTATTAAGATCAGTGGCATGTACAGTGAAATAGACAGTGAAATGAGTCATTTTGTGCCAATGACCAATACAGTCGGAGGATTGTGCTGGGGACAGCCTACAAGCATCGCTATGCTTCCAACAGCAACTCACTAACCCTAAGCCGTACACCTTTGGAATGTGGAGGAACTGGAGCACCTGCTCCATCACGAGGAGGACACACTTACTTCTTACAGATAATGGTGGGAATTGAATTCCGATCTGTGATCACTGACACTATAAAGTGTTGTACTAACTAATTGTGGCTCTCCATTGTGAGGTGTGACTAATAGGGAACAAGCAGTTTCATAGATTCTCAAAACCAGAATTAAAATAAATCATTGGAATTTGTGTGGTCTTTCTGCACTCTCTGCACAGTGCAGGAGAATGAGCTAAGATTTGACAGAGATATACCAAATTATGAGGGCTATAGGCAGGGTAAGTGCTAACAGGCATTTTCCACTGAGCTTGGATGAGACTGGAACTAGAGGTTATTAGTTAAGGGTGAAAGGTGAAATACTTAAGGGGAACCTATGGTGGAACTTCTTCAATCAGAGGGTGGGGAGAGTGTGGAATGAAATGCCTGTGGAAGTGGAGGATAAAATTAGGATATATAATGGATGGGAGGGATATAAAGGTCAATGGTCCAGGTGAAGATTGAAGGGACTAGGCAGAATAACAGCTCAGACTAGATGGGCGAAAGGGCTTGTTTCTAGGCTGTAGTGCTCTATGACTCTATGACTTAATAAGATACAATTCAAATAAATTTCTACTGCTGTTTCAAAGAGTTGGAAAATTGTCAGAACTAGTTTCACTAAATACTAGCTCCCTCATAGCAGGTGCTATTCTCACTCTCCCACGTCGATACCAAGGCATTTAACGTTTATTCTGTTTAACGCAGAAGCGAGAGTGAGCTGAGCTTGAGTCCAGCAGACAGCTCTGATCCAGGCTCAGCTTCTGCCACTTCATCAGGGCTCAGCTCTCAACAGAACGTCAGAGCCTCCGCTTCCATGACAAATTGGTCTCACCAAAGTGCCTTCCTCAGTCCGTTCAAAGCACTTCTACCCTGCAGCTTCTTTATAAGAGGTGAGAAAAGAACACTCTTCGATTTCCCCAGTGTGGCATCAGACAGATTAATTGGGGCTCGGATATTGAACAGAATTAGTCTTGCAGCTTAGGCAAGCAATCAGTCTGTGAGTGCTTTATCACCATATGAACGATCAACTCTATTTGCCATTTACATTGACATGTATTGGGAACTTGTTGCGGCGTGTTGGCTTGGCATGCAACAAAAACTTTCAACAGTTATAAGAATAAAGAATTATATCAAAAAACATAAAGGTTAGGGTACAGATATGAAACAAAATATGTATAAATGCATAAAACATCATGTATTTACAAAGTAAATCCTGGTATAAAGTATGAGGAGTGTTTGTTGGCTCTGGGCCTCTACTCGCTGGAACTTAGAAGAACGAAGGGGGATTTTATTGAAACGTATCGAATATTGAATGGCTTAGATAGAGTGGAAGTGGAGATGATGTTACCCTTAGTGAGGGAGTCTAGGGCCAAAGGTCACCACCTCAGAGTAGAAGGTCATCCCTTTAGAACAAAGATGAGGAGGAATTCCCATACCCAAAGGATGGTGAATTAGTGGAATTCATTGCTGCAGACAGCTGTGGAAGCCAAGAAATTTCACGTATTTAAAGCAGAGGTTGATAGGTTCTTGATTAGAAAGGGTGGTAAAGGTTATGGGGATGGGAAATGAAGTGATATGGTAGAGGTAAAACCTAAAAGGATGATGAATTCAGGACTGAAGGTGTTATATTTGAAAGCATGCAGTATACTGAATAAGGTAGGTGATCTTGTAGCACAGTTAGAAATTGGCAAGTATGATGTTGTGGGATCACTGGTGCTGGATCCCAGGAGAGGGAATCTGAAAAATGTCTAAAATAGCTTTATAGAGCAGGTTGTGGTTTTCTACACTTGGGGAACTCTATTCTGGATTGCATGGTATGTAATGAATTAGATTTGATTAGGGAGCTTGAGGTAAAGGAATCCTTGAGAGGCAGTGATCGTAATATGGTTGAGTTCACCCTGTAATTTGAAAAGGAGAAGCTAAAGTCACATGTATGTGTTATAGTGGAGTAAAGGGGAGTACAGAGGCATGAGAAAGGATTTGGACAAAATTGCAAGGATGATGGCAAAACAACAGTGGCTGGATATCTGGTGGCAATTCAAAGGCTCAGGATAGATATGTCCCGAAGAAGAAGTATTCTAAAGGGAAGATGACACAACCATGGCTGACAAGGGAAGTCAAAGACAGCATAAGAGGAAAAGAGAGGGTCTATAGTATGGAAAAATTAGTGGGAAGTTAAATTTGGAAGCTCTTAAAAACAACAGAAGGCAACTAAAAAGCCATAAGAAGATAAATGATGAAAGGCAGATAAGTCACCTGCACCAGATGGGCTACACACCAGGGTTCCGAAATAGCTGAAGAGATTCGTAAAGAGGCATTTATAATTATTTTTCAAGAATCACTAGATTCTGGAAGGGTTCCGGAGGACCGGAAAATTACAAATGTTGCTCCGCTCTTCAAGAAGGGAGGGAGGCAGAAGAAAGCAAATTATGGGATAGTGGTTTTGAAGATGTTGGAGTACATTATTGAGGATGAGGTCTTGAAGTACTTATGATAAAATAGGCCAAAGTCAGCATGGTTTTCTTAAGGGGAAATCTTGTCTGACAAATCAGTTGGAATTCTTTGAGAAAATAATGAACAGGATAGACAAAGAAGAGTCAGTGGATGTTATTTACTTGGATTTTCACAAGGCCTTTTACAAGGTGCCACACATGAGGCTGCTTAACAAAATAAGATCCCAAAGTGTTACAAGAAAGATAGCATCATGGATAAAAGATTGGTGGATAGGCAGGAGGGGAATAGTGGGAATAAAAGGAGCCTTTTCTGGTTGGCTGCCAGTGTGTACAGCGGTCAGTGTTGGGATCGGTTCTTTTCATGTTATATGTCAATGATTTGGATGACAGAATTGATGGCCAAGTCTGCGGACAATTCAAAGATAGGTGTTGAGGAGGTGGGGTTCTGCAGAAGGACTTAGATTGGGAGAATGGCTAAAGAAGTGGTAGATTGACTACAGTGTAGGGAAGTGACTGATCATTCACTTTGGCACTTTGGTAGAAGTAATAAAGTCATAGACTATTTTCTAAACAGGGAATAAATTCAAAAATCAGAGTTGCAAGGGGACTTGGGATTCTTCATAAGCACTGCCGTCCTGGTCCCCTTCATGACAGCTTATGAAGAAGCATGTGACTTCCCTCCCAGAGGTGATAGGTGTTTGTGCACTCGACTCTTGAAGGCTTGGACCCCATCGTTGCAGACGTTTCCAACCACAATAATAAGTACATACTTAACCTCAATAATAAGTATATAAGTTTAGATACTATTGAGGGGGATGACCTACCATGTGGGGTGGGGGGGGGGAGTCACAGTGACCGGGTCTCTGGCACTGTCTGGTGCTGTGGCTCAGAAGAGCAGAGAGGTAAAGAGGACTGCGGTGCTGACAGGAGATTCTCCTTAGTCAGAGGTTCTGTGGGCGTGATCGAGACATCTAATGATATGTTGCCTCCCTGGTGACAGCATCAGGGATGCCTCGGATTGTGTCCATGGCTTTCTCAAGGGTGAGGGTGGGAAGCCAGAAGTCTTGGTACATATTGGCACCAATGACATAGGTAGACAAGGTGAGGAAGTCCAGAAGAGAGATTTTAGGGAACTAGGTAGAAAGTTGAGAAATGGAACTGCACGGGTATTAATCTCTGGATTACTGCTTATGCCACATGCTAAGAATAGAATGATTTGGCAGGTGCAACACTCACAACACGCTGGAGGAACTCAGCAGGTCGGACAGCATCCGTGGAAACGATGTGTCGACGTTTCAGGCCGGAACCCTTCATCAGGACTGATGAGGGAAGGGGCAGAGGCCCTATAAAGAAGGTGGGGGAGGGTGGGAAGGAGAAGGCTGGTAGGTTCCAGGTGAAAAACCAGTAAGGGGAAAGACAAAGGGGTGGGGGAGTGGGCGCAGGGAGGCTTATTAAAAAAGGGAGAGGTCCATGGCAGACAGTGGAGAGTGTGGCCCGGAGTGGTGGCAGAGAGAGGGACAGGGCCTGTAGGTATTGCCGCATGGCAGCGAGCGAGAATCCGCCGGATTCTCCGCGCGTGGATCCCAGGTACCTCCGTTTCATTGACCGCTGCTCCCTCCGCTGCTCCCGCCGGATTCTCCACGTTTCCAGCTCTGATTTGGCAGGTGAATGTGTGGCTGAGGAACTGGTGCAGGGGCTGGGATTCAGATTTATGGATCATTGGGATCTCTTCTGGGGGAGGTATGCCCTGTACAAAAGGGATGGGTTATACCTGAGCCTGAAGGGATCCAGTATCTTTGCGGGCAAGTTGACTAGCGTTGTTCAGATGGGTTTCAACTAATTTGGCAGGGGAATGGGAACCGAAGTGGTAGTGCTGAAGATGAGCTAGTTGGTTTACAAACAGAGACAATGTGTAATGAAACTCCAAGGAAGGAGAGGCTGATGATAGGGTAAGATTGCAATCTACAGGATAAGTTACAGTGTAAAAGGCAGACAAAATCAAAAAGGGTGAATACAGGGCTAAAGGTGTTATATTTGAATGTACACAGTGCACATAATAAGGTCAACAAATTTGTAGCACAGTTACAGATTGGCAAGTATGATGTTATAGGCATCACTGAATCATGGCTGAAAGAAGATTATAGCTGGGAGCTTAACGACCAGGGATACACATTGTGTTGAAAGAATAGGCAGGAAGGCAGAGAGCGTGGCTCTGTTGGTAAAAAAATAATATTAAATCAATAGAAAGAGGCGACATAGGGTAGGAAGGCGTTGAATCATTGTGGATGGAGCTAAGGAATTGCAAAGGTACAAAGACCCTAAATGGAGTTATATATAAACCCCCAAACAGTGGTCTACAAATTACAATGGGAGCCAGAAAATGCATGTCAAAAGGGCAATGTTACAATAGTTATGGGGGACTTCAATATCCAGGTAGATTGTGAAAATCAGGTAGGTGCAGTATGCCAACAAGGGGATTTCCTAGTATGCCTACAAGATGGTTTTTTAGAGCAGCTTGTAGTTGAGCACACTAGGGGATCAGTTATTCTGGATTGGGTGTTGTGCAATGAACTGTAATTTATTGGAAAATAACACTGGCAGGGATGACAACAGAGCTGCAATCGCTGGAATTTCTAGAAGAAACTCGGGGGCACAGACTATATACAACCCAAAGAGGAAGAAGTATTCTAAAGGGAAGATGACACAACCATGGCTAATAAGGGGAGTTAAAGCCAATATGAAAGCCAAAGAAAGGGATTATAATAGAGCAAAAAATAGTGGGAAGTTGGAAGTTTTTAAATACCAATGGAAGGAAACTAAAAAAGTTATTAAGAAGGTAAAGATGGAATATGAAAGTAAGTTGGCCAATAATATTAAAGAGGATACCAAAAGTTTCTTCAGACACATAATGTGTAAAAGAGGGGTGAGAGTGGATATCAGACCACGGGAAATTGATGCTGGAGAGGTAGTAATGAGGGACAAGGAATGGCGGACAAACTCTATCAGTATTTTGCATCAGTCTTCACCATGGAATACACTAGCAGTATGGTGGAAGTTCCAGGTGTCAGAGGTCATGAAGTGTGTGAAGTTACAATTCCCAGAGAGAAGGTTTTTGGGAAACAGAAAGGTCTGAAGGTAGATATGTCACCTGGACCACATGGAGTATACCCCAGGGTTCTGAAAGAGGTGGCTGAGGAGATTGAGGAAGCGTTAGTAATGATCTTTCAAGAGTCACTAAATTCTGGAATGATTCCGGAAGACTGGAATATTGCAAATGTCACTCCACTCTTCAAGAAGGGAGAGAAGCAGAAGAAAAGAAATGATATGCCATTTAGTCTGACCTCAGTGTTTGGGTAGATGTGGGAGTCGATCGTTAAGGATGTGGTTTTGGGGCAGCTGGATAAAATATGATAAAATAGGCCATAGTCAGCATATTTTCCTCAAGGGAAAATCTTGCTGACAAACCTGTTGGAATTGTTTGAAATAATAAGCAGGATAGACCAAGGAGATTCAGTTGATGTTGTGTACTCGGATTTTCAAAAGGTCTTTGACAAGGTGCCACACATGAGGCTTCTTAACAAGCTAAGTTCCATGGTATTACAGGAAAGATTCTTGCATGAATATAGCAGTGGCTGATTAGCAGGATGCAAACAGTGGGAATAAACTGAGCCTTTTCAGGTTGGTTGCCAATGACTAGTGGTGTTCCACAAGGATCTCAGTTGCGATCGATTCTTTTTACCTTATATGGATATGGATGATGGAATTGATGGCTTTGTTGCAAAGTTTGCAGATGATATGAAGATAGGTGGAGGGACAGGTAGTTTTAAGGAAATAGAGAGGCTACATTAGGACTTAGACAGATTCGGAAAATTGGCAGATGGAATGCAGTGTTGGGAAGTGTATGGTCATGCACTTTGGTAGAAGAAATGAAAGGGTTAACTATTTTCTAAGTGGAGAGAAAATACGAAAAATTTGAGGTGCAGGATTCCCTAAAGGTTAATTTGCAGGTTGAGACTGTGGTGAGGAAGGCAGATGCGATGTTAGCATTCATTTCAAGAGGACTAGAATATAGAAGCAAGGATGTAATGTTGAGAATTTATAAAGCACTGGTGAGGCTTCACAGAGTATTGTGAGCACTTTTGGGCCCCTTATTCTGGAAAGGATGTGCTCAATCTGGAGAGGGTTCAAAGGAAGTACACGAAAATTATTCCAAGATTGAACAGCTTGTCATATGAAGAGCATTTGATGGCTCTGGGCCTGGATTCACTGGAACTAAGGGGTGACCTCAGAGAAACTTATCGAATGGTGAAAGGTCTTGATTGAGTAGATGTGGAGAGGATGTTTCCCTTGGTGGGGCAGCCTCAGAATAGAGGGGCAACCATTTAGAACAGAGATGAGGAGAATTTTTTTCTTTAGCCAGAGGGAAGTGAATCTGTGGAATTCATTGCCACAGGCAGCTGTGGAGGCCAAGTCTCTATGTATATTTAAGACAGTAGTTGATAGATTCTTGATTGATTGGAGCAGTATTGGGATACAGGGGGATAGCAGGAGATTGGGGCGGAGAGCAAAAAATGGATCAGCCATGATCAAATGGTGGAGCAGACTCGACGGGCCAAATGGCCTAATTCTGCTCCTGTATCTTATGGTCTTACTGTCTTATGGAATGATTCTAGGAATGAAAGAGTTAATGTATGAGAAGTGCTTGATGGCTCTGGGCCTGTACTTGCTGGAGTTTACAAGACTGAGGGTGGATTTCACCGAAACCTATTGAATATTAAAAGCGAAGACAGTGTAGACGTGCAGAGGATGTTTCCAATAGTGGGTGAGTCTAGGACCAGAGGGCACAGCCTGAGCATAGAACAGAGATGAGGGGGAATTTTTGAGCCATAGGGTAGTAAATCTGTGGAATTCATTATCACAGATGGTTGTGGAGGTCAAGTCATTGGGTATATTTAAAGTGGAGGTTGATAGGTTCTTGATCAGTGAGGGCATCAAAGGTTACAAGGAGAGAGCAAGAGGATGGGCTTGAGAGGGATAATAAATCAGCCATGATGGAATGGCGGAGCAGACTCAGTGGGCCGAATGGCCTAATTCTGCTCCTAAGTCTTATAGTCCCGTGTAAACAGCATGTAAACAGCATTATAAGAAAAGGTTTAAGGTGATAAAGTAGTTTATAGGGAGCATCTTACACCTGAATTAACAACAGCCATAAGCAACACTTCTGCATTTCTCTATTCTGTTATAACCAGACGGCTGCCGTGACATTTGACTGCTCTGTACACAGATTGATGTTATTTTCTTTGAACGTTATCACAGCTCCTGCAAAGACACACCACTTGGGCAAGCACAGCTTGAATTAACTTGTGAAAGTTGGCAGAAATCTGCTTTACTTTCGATAGTGCTGTTAAATATATTTATCTCACAAAGGTTTATTGGATGAAAATTAAAATTGACACAACCTTTTTTGCTTTCTGATTATTCACCGTAAATGAATTCAATGTTTGCAGATCTCTGGGACCTGAGCAGATTTCATTTCACTCAAAGGTTGGGTGAGAAGGTGACACAACGTAGAATGCAGAATGGAGAACACAAGAAAATCTGCAGATGCTGGAAAATTCAAAGCAACACATACAAAGCGCTGGAGGAACTCAGCAGGTCAGGTAACATGTATGGAAATGAACAAAATAGTCAGCATTTCAGGCTGAGACTCTGTTCAGGACTGAGAAGAAGCCGGAATAAAAAGGTGGGCAGAGGGAGAGGAGGATAGTTCAAAGGTGATAGGTGAAGACAGGTGGGTGGGAAAGGTAAAAGACTGGTGGGAAAAGATAAAGGACTGGAAGAGAGTGGACGATAGGAGAAAGAAAAGAAGGAGGGGACCTGGGAAGGGAGGTGATAGGCAGGTGAGGAGAGGTAAGAGGCCAGGGTGGAAAATAGAAGAACAGGGGAGGGGTAGGGAAAAAAAATTACCAGAAGGAAAAATCGATATTTATGCCATCAGGTTGGAGCTACCTGGACAGAATATAAGGTGTTGCTCCTCTTCCCATTGGGTAGCCTTATTTTGGCACAAGAGGAGACCTGTTGGAATGAGAATGGGAATGCAGAATGTGGAATGTAGAACATAAATCAAGCACCACAGGAACAGGCCCATTGGTCTGTGGCATCTGTGCTGAACATATCGCCAAATTAAACTAAATCTCTTGCTCGCACATAATCCACATTCCTCCGTTCTCTGCATATCCAGGTGAATATCCAGAAGCCTCTTAAATGATACTATCATGTTTGCTTCCACTACCCACCTGGGCAACCCTGTCCAGACACCTATGTCGCCGACAGTAACTCACCAGGATTCTCTGTCCCGGACCAGTCTTTCAAGTTGTCCTCAGGTGCAGCCCATAGTCCTTGTGTATCCTCCCTCTTCCGTTACTGTAGCTCTGGGTTTTAACAGGATGGTGTTGCTAGCCCCATGCACATCCCTCCTCCACTCACTGTGGGGCTTGGGATTGTACATGACAGAGTTATACAACATAATACAAGCACATGCAGAGTCACCATCAAATTCAACAGCTGGAAGGTTTTTTGGAAACCGGATATTGTCCCTGGTATGAAAGTAGAATCATGCGAGGGGGTTCAGGTTTTAGGAGAGGGAGTTAAAGAAATGTGGTGAAAACTAAGAAGATTGTGTTAACGCAGGATTATTGTAAATGAGTGGCTGGCATGCAGTAGTTCTGCATACTCTGACCCATGTTGTTCATTCGCTTTCCCCAGCTTCTTTCTGTGGACACTGCCACCGTTTACCTCACTCAGTCTCTCCTGCTCTCCACTCAGTTACACCGTCTTCAGTTTCCTCCACCTCTTTCTCTACAGCATAAACTTTCATCTCTAACTTCTTCCAGTTCTGATGCTGCCAGTACTCAGCAGGTCAGGCAGAATCGATGGAGATGATGTTTCCCCTCCTGGATGGAAGTTGAAGAGGGTTTGCCACTACTACAGAGATCAGTGAGTTTCATCCCACTGGGTGCTGCTTGAAGCAAACTATCAGACCATTATTAGGTTGCCATTTGTGGGAGGATGACACACAAGAAACGGGCTTCTTAATGCTACCTGTCACAAACGCAAGCCTCTCCACCACTGAGGACATCTTCAAAAGATGGTACCTCAAGATGGTAGGATCCATTATTGAGGACCCTCGCCATCCAGGACATGCCCTTTACTCATTATGGATCAGTACACACGATGTTTCAGGAATAGCTTCTTCCCCTTATCTATTGCAGTGGTCCCCAACCACCAGCCGTGGACTGGTACCGAGCCGCAAAGCATGTGCTACCGGGGCATGAAGAAACGATATGATTTGGCGATACGAAACGATATGAGTCAGCTGCACCTTTCCTCGTTCCCTGTCACGCGCTGTTGAACTTGAACATAGCGTTGCCAACTGTCCCGTATTAGCCGGGACATCCCATATATTGGGCTAAATTGGTTTGTCCCGTATTTCCCCCGTTAAGGTAGAGCGTTCCCATCAAACCATTCGTAAGCCAAAATGGTGTAAAGTGCAGAAGAAATTACCATTAATTTATATTTGAAAAATTTTTGAGCGTTCCCAGACCCAAAAAATAACTTACCAAATCATACCAATAACACATAAAACCTAAAATAACACTAACATATGGTAAAAGCAGGAATGATACGATAAATACACAGCCTATATAAAGTAGAAATAATGTATGTACAGTGTAGTTTCACTTAACAGAATCGGGAAGATTAAACCAAAACCGATTTGTAGAAAAAAATAGGCACGTCACGCATGTGCACGTAGGTGCCCGCGCAAGGCTTCATGGTCATGGTAGTCTTTCTTGGGGTAAACACAAGTGTCCTGTATTTGACTGCTACTTTTGTACCTTATTTGGGAGTGAGAAAGTTGACAAGCCTACTTGAACATCCCTCCCACCCCCCATCGGCCAGTCTGCAAGAATATTGTCAATATTAAACTGGTCTGCGGTGCAAAGAAGGTTGGGGACCCCTGATCTATTGGATTTCTGAACAGTCCATGAACCCAGTTCCTCTTTTTTCACTATCTATTCAGTTATCTATTAATTTATCTATCTACTTATTTAATATTTAGTAACCTACAGTATTTCTTTTTGTCTTGCACTGTACTGCTGCCGCTTAACAACAGATTTCACAACGCATGTCAGTGAAATGGCTTAATTCTGCTCCTTTGTCCAACGTCCACACTCAGTGACCACTTTATTAGGTACACCTGTACACCTGCTTGTAATGTCACAAAAAAAACTAATTTCATGACATATGTGAGTGATGATAAACCTAATTCTAATATGGGTTCCTATTGTGGACTGAGAGTGGGAAGGGGGCAAGGAGGGGGCATTCATGGTTGGGAAAAAGAAAAGGGAGAGGGGCTATGTGCCTAAGGCTTTTGCACAGTACCGTACTCAACATGTACATTTCTCAGGACATTAAAAACAATGTTCTACTCAAAATCGTTGCAACATTTTAAATTGAGATTTAGAGATTTAGGGATACATCACCATAACTGGCCCTTACGGCCCAACAATCCCATGCCACCCAATTACACCCATCTGACCAATTAACGAAGGAACCCATAGGTTTTTGGAATATGGGAGGAAACATGAGCACTTGGAGGAAATCCACATGGTTGTGGGGACAACGTACACACTCCTTACAGACAGTGGCGGGAATTGAACCCAGGTTACAGTCACTGTAATAGTGTTATCCAAACTGCTACGCTCCCGTGCTGCCCCACTTGTTCAGGATTTGATTCAGATTCAGGTTGACTTTCTTCATCACGTGCACCAAAGCATACAGTGAAACACATTGTGCTAACAACCAGGCCATCTAAGGATGTGCTGGGGACAGCCTGCTCCTGGGATTTTTCTGCTACCCGCCCGTGCAATGTTGCAACATGTTTCCCTAAAACCGTTATGTCCCTTGTGGTTTCTGCCCAATAACTTGTTCACGAGTGCTCACCCACCCCATGTTCCTGAAGCCTCGGGGTAAAGCAGTTCACAATGTCAATTCATTTAGCTGGGTCCCACTTTAAAGTAAACACATATTCTCAGGCAAAATTGTCAGATTCACAAAGTGTGATAACAACAAGCTTGGCAAACTTTGAGAGAAGTATAAATGCCTTCTGTAGAAAGTATCATTACTTTATTGGCGTACACACAGAATGCTGGAGGAACTCAGCAAGTCAGGAGCATCAATGGCGGGGAATAAACAGCCGATATTTCAGATTAGATTATGAGAACACTCAGTCCACTTTCTATTGTCATTTAGAAATGCATACATGCATTAAGAAATGATACAATGTTCCTCCAGAGTGATATCACAGAAAACAGGACAAACCAAAGCCTAACACTGACAGAACCACATAATTATAACATATAGTTACAGCAGTGCAAAGCAATACCATAATTTGATGAAGAACAAACCATGGGCACGATAAATAAAATCACAAAAGTCCCCGAGTCGATCGACTCCTGAGTTCCCGATAGCAGGCGGCAAACGGGAGAAACTCCCTGCCATAAACCCCCAGGCACCATCAACTTGCCAATGCCTTGGAAGCAGCCGACCACAGCCGACACTGAGTCCATCCATCCGAAAACTTCGAGTCTCTGACCAGCCTCTCCAATACAGCCTCCCAAGCGCCATCATCTACCGAGTGCCTTCGACCTCTCCCCGGCCGCTGAAACATGCAAAGCCGAGGATTTCGGGGCCTTCTGCTCCGGAGATTCCGGTTACCACACAGTAGCAGCGGCAGTGAAGCGGGCATTTCAGAAGTTTTCCAGATGTTCCTCCGTGCTCTGACGTCCGTCTCCATCAAATCAGAATTGTGCACGGTCTCCTACTTGACAGATAACAGACACCACCACCGAAGTGGCCGCGAACGCTGCCGTCGTGCCGCCATCTTCTCCTCCCTTCATCAGGAGAGGCCTAGTCTCATCCCTGTACCTATCCAAACTTCTCTTAACTTTTACAATCAAAATCGCCTCTACCAATTCAATCTATAAATTTGCCAATGATGCTTCCATTGTTGGCAAAACTTCAGATGGTGACGAGGAGGCATACAAGAGCGAGATAGATCAGCTAGTTGAGTGCTGTCACAACAGCGAGTTTGCACTCCACGTCAGTAAGACGAAGGAACTGATCGTGGACTTCAGGAACTGGAATTCGAGGGAACACACACCAGTCCTCGTCAAGGGATCAGCAGTGGAAAATTAACAAATTTCGACAGATCTACCATGAAGAGCATTCGTAACTGGTTGCATTATCATCTTGTATGGAGGGGTGACTGCACAGCATTAGAAAAAGCTGGAGAAAGTTGGCTTATAATATCAAACATCAACCCATTCTCAGATCCTCACTCCTGATTCCATATCTGAACAACATAGAGTGCAAAGGTCATGAAGTTATGGTACGGATTTATAAAAACTCTGGTTGGGCCGCATATGGAGTATTGCAAACCATTCTGGTCACCCCATTATAGGAAGGATGATTAGATTAGATTATGAGGACACGCAGTTCTCTTTGATTGTCATTTAGTAATGCATGCATTAAGAAATGATACAATGTTGTCCCACCATCTCATGCAGACAGTGAACCTCCAGCGCCGCAAACTTGCCGATGCAGCATCCCGGAAGCATCCGAGAGCAGTCCGACTCCGAGTCTGTCCGAAAACTCCGAGCTTCTAACCAGCCCTCCGACACCGATGCACCGAGCACCATCTCTGCCCAAGCGTTTTGACCCCGGCCCCGGCAACAGGCAATACGCAAAGCCGAGGATTTGGGGCCTTCCCTCCGAAGATTCTCGATCACACAGTAGCAGCGGCAGAGAAGCGGGCATTTCAGAAGTTTCTCCAGATGCTCCTCCGGGTTTCTTCACGTCTGTCTCTATCAAATCAGGATTGTGCACGGCATCCTACTTCACAGATACGATATCAATTCGGAACGGCTGCATGCTGCATCACGCCGTCATCTTCTCCTCCCTCCTTATCCACCCTCCAGGATGATGCCTGTATAAGAGGGCATGTGCTACAACAAGAGGCCGGACAAGCTCTGGAGCGACTGAGGCTGACGGGAGATCCGATTGAGGTTTGTGGGATCATGAAAGGCATAGATAAAGTAGACAGACAGATCTTTTTCCTAAAGGTTGGAATGTCTAAAACCAGAGGGCATGTATTTAAGGCAAGAGGGTGTAATTTCAAAGGAGATGTGAGGGACAAGTTTTTTTTAAACACACAGAGAGTGTTGAGTGTCCAGAATGCACTGCCTGGGGTGGTGGTAGTGGGAAATGCATTAGAGACTTTTAAGTGATACTTAGATTGAATGAATATGATGAAAATGGAAGCACATGGACATTGTGTAGGTGGAAGAGATTAGTTACCCATTTGATTACTAATTGAATTGATTTGGCACAACATTGTGAGCCAAAAGACCTGTTTGTGTGCTGTACTGTTCTATTTACGTAGGTATCAGCTGATAAGTGATAAGTAATATCCACACCACACAAGTAAAGAAGGTAACACATCCAGACAGCATAGTTCATAGAGTAATTGAGTCATAGAAAAGTACAGCACAGAAATAGGTCCATTGGCCTATCTACTCCTTCCTGAGCCATTTAAACTACCTACTCCCGGAGACCTGCACCTGGACCATCGTCCTCCATACTCCTCCCATCCATGTACCTATCCAAACTTCTCTTAAGTGGCGAAATCAAGCTGGCGTGCACCACTTGCACTGGAAGCTCGGTCCACACTCTGACTGAAGAAGTTTCCCCTCATGTTCCCCTTAAACATTTCACCTTTCACCCTTAACTCACAACCTCTAGTTGCAGTCCCACCCAACCTCAGTGGGAAAAAACCTGCTTACATTTACCCTATCTATACCCTTCAGAATTTTGGATACCTCTTTCAAATCTCCTCTCAATCTTCTACGTTCCAAGGAATACAGTCCTAACCTATTCAATCTTTCCGTATACCTCATGTCCTCCAGTCCAGGCAAAGTCTTTGTAACATTAGTAACTTTAGCAAGATGCTTTCCCAGAAAACCACAGCCATGCAGCTGGAAGAGCTGCTGCCTCTGAGCTCTGAGAACTGGAACCAACTCTGACCACTGGTGCTGTCTACGTGGAGTCTGCAAGGTATCCTTGTGACTGTATAGGTTTCCTCCAGCCGAAGCAGTTTCTTCCCACATCCCAAAGGCAAGTGGCTTGTTAAATTGACCCTCATATGCAGACGCGGTAAAATTTAGGGAGTTAGGGAGAAAAAATAGGACGAGTGTATGATTAATAAAAATAGGTGTTGATGATTGGCACTCTCTGGTGAGCTGAAAGGCCTGGTTCCATGTTATTAGTTTCTATTGGTGTCTCACATTACACTTCTCATTTTTCCATCTTCAAGTTCCCAGGCATCAACATCCCAGAGGATTTATCCTTGGCCCAACACAGTGATGCAATTATGAAGAACACGTGTCAGCAGCTCTACTTTGTTCGGAGTTTGAAGAGACTGTACCGATTCTGTTAAACAACACATTCTGCGTCACTGTCTGGTCCAACCGGTCTACTGCACAGGATCGAAGCAGGTTGAAAAGAATTGTAAATTCAGCCAGCTCCATCATAGACACTAGCCTCCATAATATCCAGGACATCTTTAAGGAGCGATGCCTCAAAAACTGGTGTCCATTAAGGACCTCCATCACCCAGGACCTATCAGCTTCTGATTGCTATCATCAGAGTGGAGGTACAGAAGCCTGAAAGCACTCAGTCAGTGATTCAGGAACAGCTTCTTCCCCTCTGTCATTTAATTTCTGAATATACATTTACAGGTCATTCACAGGTTTTTTTCTATTAATATGCATTTTATTGTACTGCTGCTGCAAAGTTAACAAACTTCATGCCATGTAAGCCAGTGATAATAAATCCGATTCTGATATCAACATAAATTGGAGCTTTTGGTTACTTCACAGAAGTCACAAAATAAAATAGACAGTAGTTAAGGGGTCTGCACTGCGATGCCAGTCATGGGTTTGATGTCTGCCAGCTTTGACTTTAGTACTCAGGATAACAAAAGCATTACTCAAGTTCAAGTTCATTGTCATCTGGCTGTACATACTGTATATACAACCAAATGAAACAACATATCTCACAGGGCACTGGCAAAACTGCACATAAAACAAAATACTACCATAGATAATTTAACAAAATATAATTCAAAAATGCATGCAGTGAGTAGCACAAGTAAACAAGAAACAGTAAACAGTTGACGTTTCACGCCGAGACACTTCCTTTCCAGTACTGAAGTAGAGTCTCAGCCTGAAATATTAATAGTTTATTTATTTCCATAGATGCTGCCTGACCTGCTGAGTTCCTCCAGCATTGTGTGTGTTTTGCCTTGTTGACTGTGTATTGTAGGAGGCATGGAAGTGTAGCTGGTAGTGTAACTAGCAGATCGCAATTGGTGTTCAATCCTCACTGCTCTCTGTGAAGAGTCTGTAAATTCAATCCGTGACTGCATGAGTTTCTTCCTGGTGTTCTCGTTTTCTCTCACGTTCAAAAGATGTAGAGGTGAAGGTTAGCAGGATGAAGGGCGTGCAATGTTGGTGCAGGAGGCATGGTGATACTTGCAGGCTGCACCCAGCACATCCTCTGACTGTGTTGATCATTGATGCAAAACACATTAAATTAGATTATGAGGACACTCAGTCCTCGTTTATTGTCATTTAGAAATGCATGCATTAAGAAATGATACAATGTTCCTCCAGAATGATATCACAAAAAAACACAAGACACACCAAGACTAAAACTGACAAAACCACATAATTATAACATATAGTTACAACAGTGCAAAGCAATACCGTAATTTGGTAAAGAGCAGACTATGGGCACGGTAAAAAAAAAGTCTCAAAGCTCCGATAGCCTCATCATCTCACGTAGACGGTAGAAGGGAGAAACTCTCCCTGCCATGAACCTCCAAGCGCCGCCAACTTGCTGATACAGCAGCATTGGAAGCGCCCGACCGCAGCGGACTCTGAGTCTGTCCGAAAACTTCGAGCCTCCGACCAGCCCCTCCGACACAAAGCACTGAGCACCATCCTCTGCCAAGCGCTTCGAGCCCACCCCGGCCGCCGAGCAACAAGCAAAGCCGAGGACTCGGGGCCTTCCCCTCCGGAAATTCTGGAACACACAGTAGCAGCGGCAGCAAAGCAGACATTTCAGAAGCTTCACCAGATGTTCCTCCGTGCTCTCACATCTGTCTCCATCAACTCAGAATTGTGCACGGCACCTACTTGACAGATAACAGACATCACCACCGGAGTGGCCGCTGTGAGCTGCATCACATAGAAACATAGAAACATAGAAAATAGGTGCAGGAGTAGGCCATTCGGCCCTTCGAGCCTGCACCGCCATTTATTACCACATCCACTGGTTCTCCCCTATCCACTCTACTAGTTACATCCTCAAAAAATTCTATGAGATTCGTCAGACATGATTTTCCTTTCACAAATCCATGCTGACTTTGTCCGATCATTTCACCGCTTTCCAAATGTGCTGTTATCACATCCTTGATAACTGACTCCAGCAGTTTCTCCACCACCGTCACGCCGCCATCTTCTCCTCCCGCCTTTTTCCGATGTTTCAATGTACATGTGACAGATAATACTAATCATTAATCTTTGTATCGTGTTTCATTCTCTGATGCTTCCTTCTGGTCGCAGTCCCACCTCTTGTTAATTCAGTCACTTATAATTACATGGAGAATAGTACAAAGCCTGATGACATTACTTCAGACTTTATTAGGTACCTCCTGTATCTAATGAAGTGGCCACTGACTGCATGTTCATGGTCTTCTGCTGCTGTAGCCCATCCACTTCAAAGTTTGACGTGCTGTATTTTCAGGGATGCACTTCTACACACCACTGTTGAAACGTGTGGTTATTTGAATCACTGTCACCTTCTTGTCAGCTTGAACCAGCCTGGCCATTCTCCTCTGACTTCTTTCATTAACAAGGTGTTTTCACCCACAGAACTGTCGCTAAGTAGATTTTTTTTAAAAATTGCACCTTTCTCTGTAAACTCTAGATACTGTTGTACATGAAAATCCCAAGAGATCAGCAGTTTCTGAGATACTCAAACCACCCTGTCTGGCACCAATATTCATTCCACAGTCAAAGTCACTTAGATCATCTTTCTACCCTATTCTGATGTTTGGTCTGAACAACAACTGAACCTCTTGACATTGTCTGCATGCTTTTATGCACTGAGTTGCGGCCACATGATTGGCTGATTAGATATTTGAATTAATGAGCAGGTATAGAGGAGTAGCTAATAAAGTGGCCACTGAGTGTATGTCCACAACTGGAGGGCTAATTACCACAAAACAAGATGAAATTTCCAGTACAGTAGGGTTAATTAGTTCAACATGCAAGTACATTTCCCATAGTTTCTTATGTCATGGAAGGAGAACATTCTGCAGATTGAGCTATGCCAGCTCATGGACAAATAGCATTTCCCACCCATTTTCCTGGTAATCTGCTGTATTCTTTCCACATTCACATCCACTGCCCCACAATTTCTGACCTTCACCTACAAATTAGGGGTAGTTTACTGAAGAGTATCAACCAACCAACCTGCATGGAACAGAGATGAGGAGGAATTTCTTTATCCAGAGAGTGGGGAATCTGTGGAATTCATTGCCACAGAGAGCTGAGGAGGCCATGCCATTGGGCATATATAGCAGAGGTTGATAGGTTCTTGATTAGAAAAGATGTCAAAGGTTACGGGGAATTGAATTTAGGAGCCGAGAGGCAATGTTGCAGCTATATATGACCCTGGTCAGACCCCACTTGGCGTACTGTACTCAGTTCTGGTCACCTCACTACAGGAAGAATGTGGAAGCCATAGAAAGGGTGCAGAGGAGATTTACAAGGATGTTGCCTGGAATGGGGAGCATGCCTTATGAGAATAGGTTGAGTGAACTCAGCCTTTTCTCCTTGGAGCAACGAAGGATGACAGGTGACTTGATAGAGGTGTTTAAGATGATGAGAGGCATTGATCATGTAGATAGTCAGAGGCTTTTTCCCAGGGCTGAAATGGTTGCCACAAGAGGGCACAGGTTTAAGGTGCTGGGGAGTAGGTACAGAAGAGATGTCAGGGGTAAGTTTTTTACTCAGAGAGAGTGGTGAGTGTGTGGAATGGGCTGCCAGCGACGGTGGTGGAGGTGGATATGATAGGGTCTTTTAAGAGACTTTTGGATAGGTACATGGAGCTTAGAACAATAGAGGGGTATGGGTAAGCCTAGTAATTCCTAAGGTAGGGACATGTTTGGCACAACTCTGTGGGCCGAAGGGCCTGTATTGTGCTGTAGGTTTTCTATGTTTATATATGTCTCTACCAAAGGAGGTGTAAGGCTCTCCTTCCTTCCACTAGCCTGCAGGTCACCCTTGGGCAAGATGTATCACCTGCTTAGCCCCCCAATCTGGGTCATGTGAAGCCATGGGAACAGGTGGTGGATGGTCGTATGAGCAGATGCCGCATATCACAAGTCCTGGTTATGTGACCACTCACACCAGGGAGACAATCTCTGAAGAGTATTGATAATGGCTGGGATCACCCAGCTTGTAAAGACACTGCCCAGAAGAAGGCAATGACAAACTACTTCTGCAAAAAAATTTGCCAAGAACAATCATGGTCATGCAAAGACCATGACTGCCCACATCATACGACAAGACACATAACGAATGTACAGTACATATCAGCCATTTATACCACACCTGGAGTATTGTGTACAGTTTTGGTCTCTAAATTTGAGGAAGGACATTCTAGCTATCGAGGGAGTGCAGCATAGGTTCACGAGGTTAATTCCCGGATGGCAGGACAGTCATATGTTGAAAGACTGGAGTGACTGGGCTTGTATACACTGGAACTTAGAAGGATGAGAGGGCATCTGATTGAAACATATAAGATTATTAAAGGATTGGACATGTTAGAGGTAGGAAACATGTTCCCGTTGATGGGTGAGTCCAGAACCAGAGGCCACAGTTTAAGAATAAGGGGTAGACCATTTAGAACGGAGCTGAGGAAAAACTTTTTCACACAGAAGGTTGTGGTTCTGTGGAATACTCTGCCTCAGAAGGCAGTGGAGGCCAATTCTCAGGATTCTTTCAAGAAAGAGTTAGATAGAGCTCTTAAAGATAGCGGAGTCAAGGGATATGGGGAGAAGGCAGGAAAAGGGTACTGATGATCAGCCATGATCACAGTGAATGGCGGTGCTGGCTCAAAGAGCTGAATGGCCTACTCCTCCACCTATTGTCTATTGTCTATTGTCTATTTCCACCCTGGGAAAAAGTCTCTGGCTGTCCATTCTATCTATGCCTCTTATCATCTTGTACACCTCTTTCGAGTCATCTCTCATCTACCTTCATTCCAAAAGAGAAAAGCTGTAGCTCCCTCAATTTATCTTTATAAGATATGCCCTCTAGTCCTGATAAATCTCTTCTGCATCCTTTTGAAAGCTTCCATATCCTTCTTATAATGAGGTGTCCAGAACTGAACACAATACTCCAGATTTGGTCTAACCAGAGTCTTCTGGAGCTGCAACACTATTTTGAGGCTCTTGAGTTCTATCCCCACAACTAATGAAAGCCAACATGCCATATACCCTCTTAACAAGCCTTTCCATTTGTGTGGCAATGGACATGGACACCGAGCTCCCTCTGTTTCTCCACATGAGCAGAAGTACATTCAAGAAGACTCTCTTGTACAGGGACCCTTCTATTTGCAAATATGTTTTATAATTACAGTAATATCGGTCAGAGAAAACTGCACAAGATTGCTTTTTTTTGCTGGTCACGTATTAATAGATTCATTTGCTGTGGTTGTAGTCATTGATCCTGCAGGATATGGGAAGGAGCTCATTAAAATAGTAATTTTAATTGCCAAGAACAGGCCAAATGCATTAATTAGCTTGAGATCTCCGAATCCCCTTTTAACCTCCAGGGTTTCAAGGTTTCTGTACTGATTGATTGTGAATGAATAAACCTAAAAATGAGTTGTCAATTAGCAGGACCAGTTGCTTTAAAAAACCCACAGAAGTCAGTATGGTAGCGTAATGGATAAGTTACTGGACTTGCAGCAAAAGTAGTTGATACAGAGCCGTGAGCTCAAATTCTAATTTAGTAGTGTAATTGGTAAATTTAAATTCTCTAATTAAATACAAATGGAATTATGGAAAACAATAGTCTCAGTGATAATGACATTGAAAGCACCGAATTGCAGTTAAAACAACATGTGATGAAAGCTCAGATTTCTTTATATTCCAACCCAAAGGGTTTGGTATGATGAAGATATTGTTTGGGGAGTTTATGTCATGCTCCAGGCGAGCTGTCCCCTGCTATTCTACCAGATGTAGATATGAGGTCATCATGATTGATATTTGATTATTAGTTTAGTAAGGCGTTTGAACAAATCCCTCATGGGAGGCTAATCCAGATGATTAAGAGGCATGGGATCTGCAATAAATCTACTGTCTGGATTCAGAACTGGTTTGCACATAGAAGGCAGAGGATAGTGAGAAAGGACTTTTTTGAGCTGGAGGTCTGTAATTAGTGGAATTCCCCAGAAATCTGTGCTGGGACCTCTGCTGTTTGTAAATGACCTGGACGTAAATGTAGATGGGTGGGTTTGTGGATGATACCAAGACTGGTGGAGTTGTGGATGGTGTAGAAGATTAGCAAAGAATACATCACAATGTAGATCAGTTGCAGATATGGGCTGAGAGTTTCACCCAGATAAATATGAGGTGTTGCACTTCCATAGGGCAAATGCAAAGAAATACTACACTATTAAAGACAAGGTCCTTAACAATGTTGCTGAGCAGAAAGATCTTGGGATCCAAGGTCATACGTCCTTGAAAATGGTTACACAGGTTGATAAGGTGGTTAAGAAGGTTTATTGAATACTTGCTTTTCTTAATTGATGTATTGAGTTCAAAATTCAAGAGGTAATGTTGAAACTTTATAAAACTCCGATCAGGCCACATCTGGAGTATTGTGTACAGTTCTGGTCACTTCACTGTAGGAAGGATGTTGAGGCGTTGGAGAGGGTGTAGAAGAGGTTAACCAGGATGCTGTCTGGTTTAGTTGGCAGGTGCTATCACAAGAGGATGGATAAACTTGGGTTGTTTTCTCTGTTCCTGAATCGCTGAACGTGTACCTTCAGGCTTCTGTACTTCCTTCCTGATGGCAGCAATGAGAACAAGGCATGACCTGGGTGATGGGAGTTCTTAATGATGGATGCTGCCTTTTTGAGGCATCACTCCTTGAAGATGTCCTGGATACTACGGAGGCTACTGCCCATGATGAAGCTGGTCAAGTTTACAACTCTCTGCAGCTTATTTCGATCCTGTGTAGTGCCAACTTCCCTATACCAGACATTGACATAGCCAATTAGAGTGCTCTCCCACTGTACATCTGTAGAAATCTGCGAGTGTTTTTGGTGACATACCAAATAGTACATAGAACATAGAATAGTACAGCACAGTACAGGCCCTTCGGCCCACAATATTCTCAAACTCCTAATGAAATCTAGCTGCTGCCATACCTTCTTTGTAGCTGCAACGATATGTTGGGCCCAGAATAGATTCTCAGAGGTGTTGACACCAAGAAACTTGAAATTGCTCACTCTTTTCACTTCTGATCTATGAGGACTGGTGCGTGTTCCCTCATCTTACCCTTTGGATAGGTACATGGATAGGGGGGATGCGTGCTAAACTTGTGCAGATGTGACTAACAGAGGTGGACAGCTTGGTTGGCATGGGTGAGTTAGGCCAAAAGGCCTATTTCTCTTTTGTACAGTAAATCACTCACCCTAATCTGTCTCTGTAAGAATGCAAGAAGCAGGAATAAGCAAATCAACTCCACAATACCATAAGACCATAAGACAAAGGAGCAGAAGCCAGCCATTTGGCCCATCAAGTCTGCTCTGCCATTTTATCATGAGCTGATCCATTCTCCCATTTAGTCCCACTCCCCTGCCTTCTCACCATAACCTTTGATGCCCTGGCTACTCAGATGCCTATCAATCTCTGCCATAAATACACCCAATGGCTTGGCCTCCACTGCCGCCCGCGGCAACAAATTCCATAGATTCACCACCCTCTGACGAAAAAAATTTCTTCGCATTTCTGTTCTGAAAGGGCGCCCTTCAATCTTTAAGTCATGCCCTCTCGTACTAGACTCCCCCATCATGGGAAACAACTTTGCCACATCCACTCTGTCCATGCCTTTCAACATTCGAAATGTTTCTATGAGGTCTCCCCTCACTCTTCTAAACTCCAAGGAATACAGTCCAAGAGCGGACAAACGTTCCTCATATGTTAACCCTCTCATTCCCGGAATCATTCTAGTGAATCTTCTCTGTACCTTCTCCAACGTCAGCACATCCTTTCTTAAATAAGGAGACCAAAACTGCCCACGGTACTCCAAGTGAGGTCTCACCAGCACCTTATACAGCCTTAACATCACATCTCTGCTCCTATACTCTATTCCTCTAGAAATGAATGTCAACATTGCATTCACCTTCTGCACTACTGACTCAACCTGGAGGTTAACTTTAAGGGTATCCTGCACGAGGACTCCCAAGTCCCGTTGCATCTCAGAACTTTGAATTCTTTCCCCATTTAAATAATAGTCTGCCCATTTATTACTTCTGCCAAAGTGCATAACCATACACTTTCCAACAATGTACTTCATTTCCCACTTCTTTGCCCATTCTTCCAATCTATCCAAGTCTCTCTGCAGACTCTATTTCCTCAGCACTACTGGCCCCTCCACCTATCTTCGTATCAACAGCAAACTTAGCCACAAAGCCATCTATTCCATAATCCAAATCGTTGATGTACAATGTAAAAAGAAGCGGCCCCAACACTGATCCCTGTGGAACACCACTGGTAACCGGCAGCCAACCAGAATAGCATCCCTTTATTCCCACTCTCTGTTTCCTGCCAATCAGCCAATGCTCTATCCACGTATGTAACTTTCCCATAATTCCATGGGCTCTTATCTTGTTAAGTAGCCTCATGTGTGGCACCTTGTCAAAGTCCTTCAGAAAATCCAAATATACAACATCCACTGGATCTCCCTTGTCTAGCCTACTTGTAATTTCCTCAAAAAATTGTAATAGGTTTGTCAGGCAGGATTTTCCTTTAAGGAATCCATGCTGAGTTCTGCCTATCTTGTCATATGCCTCCAGGTACTCTGTAACCTCATCCTTGACAATCGACTCCAACAACTTCCCAACCACCGATGTCAAGCTAACAGGTCTATAATTTCCTTTTTGCTTCCTTGCCCCCTTCTTAACTAGCGGAGTGACATTTGCAATCTTCCAGTCCTCCGGAATCATGCCAGAATCTATCGACTTTTGAAAGATCATTGCTAATGCCTCCGCAATCTCCACAGCTACTTCCTTCAGAACACGCGGGTGCATTCCATCTGGTCCTAATACTGTGCTGCTATTTAATATGTGTTTCTTAAATACCCTTAATGTCTTTGACATTTAAGATATTCTTGGATGGGCAAATAGGGTTAGGAGGCTATTGGTCATATGGGTGTAATTGAGAAAGTATTAACTATTTCTGTCTTATATCTCTAAATAAAATTATTTTATTTTCCTTTCTATTTGAGAACTGTGACTTGAAAATTCTACATAAATCATCATAATTATTAGGAGCCAATGTTTACAATGTTGGCATCTATATCATTAATCTGCTTTCTCTCCTCACCCCCCACATATCTCCCACAACCTAACCCCTCCCCCATGAATCTCTCACGGTTCAAAGGCCATGAATGTATCCAATGACTGCCTTCTTTCATGAGAGCCATTACAGTACAATTTGGTTCAGTGTGTCTTTTAAGGTTCCCATTGAAGACTAGAATAACTAAAGGACTCCCCGACCGGGAATTTAGATGAATGATGAGATTTTCTGAGGGCCTAGCATCAGTAGCCATGGAGCTCTGAGGAGAAGCTTCACCCATCTCCAGAGGTGAGAGGGTTCAGAGGAGGTTCATGAGCATGACCCAGGGCTGAAAGGATTAACATTACGACGAGTGTTTCATGCTCTGGTGTTGTACTTGCTTGATTTTAGAAGAATGAGGGGGGAATCTAATTGAAACCTATGGAATATTGAAAAGCCTAGATAGAATGGACATGGAGAGGATGCTTCCTATAGTCATAGTCATAGTCATACTTTATTGATCCCGGGGGAAATTGGTTTTCGTTACAGTTGCACCATAAATAATTAAATAGTAATAAAACCATAAATAGTTAAATAGTAATATGTAAATTATGCCAGGAAATAAGTCCAGGACCAGCCTATTGGCTCAGGGTGTCTGACCCTCCAAGGGAGGAGTTGTAAAGTTTGATGGTCACAGGCAGGAATGACTTCCTATGACGCTCTGTGCTGCATCTCGGTGGAATGAGTCTCTGGCTGAATGTACTCCTGTGTCCACCCAGTACATTATGTAGTGGATGGGAGACATTGACCAAGATGGCATGCAACTTGGACAGCATCCTCTTTTCAGACACCAGGTGCGCGCCTTCATTTCTCTGGGATTTCGTGGCTCTGGGGACATGCTGATTCCAGGCCAGTGCGCCGACTGAAGCATCACAGGAGAACGTGGAACATCAGGAGCAGTGGGTTGGCTGCCGGGGGTTGTGGGTCGAGAGAGCTGTGCCCTTTTGGTGCCAACTCTCTGGGCTCAGAGCTCGGAAAAAGCAACACAACAGACTTTTAACATCGTAAATCAGTGAGTTGTTTGTTATGCCTCCCCTCTCGCTGTGAAACAGGGACACCTCTTTTTCCCTTATTAGGGCAAGAGAGAGCCTGTGGTATGTCGAATTACCAGGTGAAGGAGTAGTTTTGGGGGAATGCAAGTCTCAGTCTTTATTGATACTTTGCTGAACATGAGGGCTCAGTGGAGAGTGCTGATGGCTTTTTGATGGTGAGGGTGAGGGGTGTCATTCCCTTGCTGCTGCTTGTGCATGGGAGGGGGGAGCTGGGGGGGGGCTTTGGGGTTCTAGCGTTTTAGCTGTCATTCATTCTTTGGAGCACTCCTCTGTCTTCATGGGTATCTCTGAAGAAAAAGAAATTCAGGATGTATATTGTATACATTTCTCTGACATTAAATATAGCTGTTGAAACTTATTAACTATCATTGGCATATGTTGTGAAATCTGTTGTTTTCATTGGCAGCAGTACAATGCAATACATAATAATGAAAACTGAATTACAATAAATTTGTGTGTGTATATATATATATATATATATATATATATATATACACACACACACATATATATACAAAAAATAGTTAAATTAAATAAGTAATGCAAAATTAAGAAATGAGGTAGTGTTCATAGGTTCAATGCCCATTCAGAAATCTGATGGCAGTGGGAAGAAGTTGTTCCTGAATCACTGACTGCATGCCTCATGATTAGATTATAAGAACACTCAGTCCTCTTTTATTGTCATTTAGAAATGTATACATGCATTAAGAAATGATACAATGTTTCTCCGGAGTGATATCACAGAAAACAGGACAAACCAAAGACTAACACTGACAGAAGCACATAATTATAACACATAATTACAACAATGCAAAGCAATACCATAATTTGATGAAGAACAAACCATGGACACAGTAAAAAAATAGACTCAAGGTCTCCGAGTCGATCGACTCCCGAGTCCAGGATAGCAGGCGGCAAAAGGGAGAAACTCCCTGCCATAAACCTCCAGGCACCGTCAACTTGCTGATGCCTTGGAAGCAGCCGACCACAGCCAACACTGAGTCCGTCCATCCGAAAACTTTGAGCCTCCGACCAGCCCCTCCGATATAGCCTCCCGAGTGGCATTGACTTAGCCCCGGCCGCTGAAACAAGCAAAGCCGAGGATTCGGGGCCTTCAGCTCCGGAGATTCCGGTTACCACACAGTAGCAGCGGCAGCGAAGCGGGCATTTCAGAAGTTTCTCCAGATGTTCCTCCGCACTCTCACGTCTGTCTCCATCAAAACAGAACTGTGCACGGTCCCCTGCTTGACAGATTACAGATATCATTCACCGGAAAGGCCGCGCGTGCTGCTGTCGCGCCACCATCTTCTCCTCCTCCCTTTCTGACGAAGGGCCTCGGCCCGAAACGTCGACTGTACCTCTTCCTAGAGATGCTGCCTGGCCTGCTGCGTTCACCAGCAACTTTGATGTGTGTTGCTTGAAATTCCAGCATCTGCAGATTTCCTCGTGTTTGCGAAATAAAAACATCGAGTGTGCGGCGGTTCTGTAGGCAAAAATGCCTTGTTAATGAGGAAGGTCAGAGGAGAATGGCCAGACTGGTTCAAGATGACAGGAAGGCAACAGTAACTCAAATAACCACACATTACAAAGGTGGCTGGCAGAGGAGCATATTCAAATGCACAATACATCAAACTTTGAAGTGGATGGGCTGCAGCAGCAGACGACCACGAATATGCACACAGTGACCACTTTATGAGATACCACTTTATTCGGGATGTATGTCATGAATGCATGTCACGAAATTTGTTGGTTTTGCGGCAGCAGTACTATCCAAGGCATAAAACAAAATATGTTACAATAAGAGGTTGAGTGAACTCGGCCTTTTCTCCTTGGAGCAACGGAGGATGAGAGGTAACTGGATAGAGGTGTATAAGATGATGAGAGGCATTGATCGTGTGAATAGTCAGACGCTTTTTCCCAGGGCTGAACTGGCTTGCACAAGAGGGCATAGTTTTAGATACAGAGGAGATAAGGGGTAAGCTTTTTTACGCAGAGAGTGGTGAGTGCGTGGAATGGGCTGCCGGCGGTGGTGGTGGAGGCGGATACGATAAGGTCTCTTAAGAGACTCCTGGATAGTTACATGGAGCATGGAAAAATAGAGGGCTATGGGTAAGCCTAGGTAGTTCTAAGGTAGGGACATGTTCGGCACGGCTTTGTGGGCTGAAGGGCCTGTATTGAGCTGTCGGTTTTCTCTGTTTCTAAGAAATTTACAAAATTAAATAAATAAGTGCAAAAAGAGAGCATAATTGTGAGGTAGAGTTCATTGTCCATTCAGAAATCTGATGGTGGAGGGAAATAAAGCTGTTTCTAACATGTTGAGTGTGCATCATCAGGCTCATGTGTGGCATCTTGTCAAAGGCTTTCCGAAAATCCTAATAAACAACATCCACTGACTCCTACAACACACATCAGAGTTGCTGGTGAACGCAGCTGGCCAGGCAGCATCTCTAGGAAGAGGTACAGTCGACGTTTCGGGCCAAGACCCTTCGTCGGGACTAACTGAAAGAAGAGCTAGTAAGAGATTCAAAAGTGGGAGGGGAACGGGAGATCCAAAATGATAGGAGAAGACAGGAGGGGGAGGGATGGAGCCAAGAGCTGGACAAGTGATTGGCAAAGGGGATATGAGAGGATCATGGGACAGGAGGCCCAGGGAGAAGGAAAAGGCGGGGGAGGGAACCCAGTGGATGGGCAAGGGGTATAGTGAGAGGGACAGAGGGAAAAAAAGGAGAGAGAGAAAGATACAGTTAGATAGGTTTTTACATAGTAAGGGAATTAAGGGTTTTGGGGAAAAGGCAGGTAGAAGGATCTGAGTTTACGGACAGATCAGCCATGATCTTATTGAATGGCGGGGCAGGCTCGATAGGCCGGATGGCCTACTCTTGCTCCTATTTCTTATGTTCTTATGACTTTCCTCTGCTAGGTCATCTCTCCAAAAGTTGTTGAGGGGTTTGGCCACAGGGGTACTCTGCACTGGCTCCCTAACGCCTTGCCCCTTCCCGTCTGTCTCAGTTTTCTGTGCTCTGCACCTTGGGTGAAACTACCTCTCTATGTCCTATTTACCACCTCCTCAGCCTCCCAAAAGATCCAGAGTTCATCCACTTCCAGCTCCAAATCATTAATGCAGTTTGTTGGAAGCTGCAGCTGGATGCACTTCTTCTTTGTCCAGTCTCTTCCACTGACTCTTCTTTGTCCAGCCTGCCTGTTATTTGCTCAAAGAATTCCAACAGATTTGTCAGGCAAGATTTTCCCTTTAGAAAAACTATGTTAACTATGGCCTATTTTATCATATGCTTCCAAGTACCCCAACACCCCATCCTTAATAATAGACTTGCACATCTTACCAACTACTGAGGTCAAGCTAACTGGCTTTTCCTTTCTTCTGCCTACCTCCTTTCTTAAAGAGTGGAGTACCATTTGCAATTTTCCAATCCTCAGGAACCATTCCAGAATCTAGTGATCCTTGAAAGATCATTACTAATAACTTCACAATCTCTTCAGTTACCTCTTTCAGAGCACTGGGGTGCAGTCCATGTGGTCCAAATGTTTACCTACCTTCAGACTTTTCAGCTTCTCAAACACCTTATCCTTCGAATAGCAATGACACTCACTTCTGCCTCCTGACACTTGCACTTCTGACATTCTTCTTTGTCTTCCACAGTGAAGACTGATGTAAAATACTTATTCAGTCCATTTCTTTGCCCCCATTACCACCTTTTCAGTGAACCAATATCCACTCTCATCTCTCTTTTACTGCTTGTATATCGGAAAGATTTTTTGTATCCTCTTTTATGTTCATTTGGTTACTTTCATATTTCATCTTTTCTCTCTCTATAGCTTTTTAGTTGCCTCCTGATGGCTTTAAAAAAGCTTTTCAATCCTCTACCTTTCCGTTAATTTTTGCTTTACTATATACTTTCACTTTTTTGGTCTTGGTCATGCTGTCTTGGTCTTGCCTTAACAGCCAAGGTTGCCTCATCCTCCCTTTAGAATACTTCTTCATCTTTAGGATGTATTTTTCCTGCACATTCCAAATTTCCCCCCGAAACTCCAGCCATCGTTGTTCTGCTGTCATCCTTGATAGTGTCCCCTTCCAATCAACTTTGGCCAGCTCCTCACTTATGCCTCTGAAATTCTCTTTACAAAAAAGTTTGCAGATGATACGAAGATAGGTGGAGGGGTAGATAGTGCCGAGGAAGCAAAATGGTTGCAGTAGGACTTAGACAAATTGGAAGAATGGGCAAAAAAGTGGCAGATGGAATACAGTGTTGGGAAACGTATGATAATGCACTTTGGTAAAAAGAAAAATTGTGCAGACTATTATCTAAACAGGGAGAAGGTTCAAATTTCAGAGGTTTAGAGGGACTTAGGAGTCCGTATGCAAGATTCTCAGAAGGTTAATTTACAGGTTGAGTCTGTGGTAAAGAAGTTAAATGCAATGTTGGCATTTATTTCAAGGGGAATAGAATATAAAAGCAAGAAGATAATACTGAGCTTTTATAAGACGCTAGCAGGCCACGTTTGGAATATTGTCCATAGTCTTGGGCCCCATATCTCAGAAACGATGTGTTGTCATTGGAGAGCATCCAGAGGCGGTTCATGAGGATGATTCTGGGAATGAAGGGGTTAATATATGAGGAGTGTTTGGCAGATTTGGGCCTGTACTCACTGGAATCTAGAAGAATGCGGAGGAATCTCATTCAAATCTACTGAAAGTTGAAAGGATGTTTCCTACGGTGGGGGTATCCAGAAATAGAGGGCGCAGCCTTAAATTTGAGGGGTGACCTTTTAGAACAGAGTTAAGGAGGAATTTTTTAGCTACAGAGTAATAAATCTGTGGAATACTCTACCACTGACTGCGGTGGAGACTAAGTCTATGAGTATATTTAAGGCAGAAGTTGATTGTTTTCTGATCGGTCAGGGCATCGAAGGATATGGCGAGAAGGCCGGTGTATGGGGTTGAGTGGGATTCAGGATCAACCAGGATGGAACGATGGGCTGAATGGTCTAAATCTGCTCCTATGCTTATGGTCCAGGTCTTTGCATGCATCTCCGATCAATACCTCAATACCTCCTTGTGCAACTAGATCCTCGATTTCCTAACTTGCAGAGCCCAGATAGTTCTGATTGGCAACAACATCTCCTCCACAATCTCCATCAGTACAAGTGCACCAGAACACTGTGTGCTTAGTCCCCTGCTCTACTCATTTTACTCTTATGACTGTGGGGCTAAGCACAGCTCCAATGCCATATTCATGTTTGCTGAAGACACCACTGTCGTAGGCCGAATCAAAGGTGGTGACGAATCAGCATATAGGATGGAGATTGAAAATCTGGCTGAATGGTGCCAAAGCAACAATCTCTTGCTGAATGTCAGCAAGACCAAGGATCTAATTATTTGCTTGCAGAAGGAAACTAAAGGTCCATGAGCCTGTCCACGTCGGAGGATCAGAGATAGAGAGGGTCAGCAACTCTAAATTCCTTGGCGTTAGCATTTCAGAGTACATGTCCCGGGCCCAGCACGTAAGTGTAATTATGAAGAAAGCATGGCAGGCCTCTTCTTCCTTAGGAGTTTGTGGACGTTCGGCATAACATCTAAAGTTCTGACAAATTTCTATAGATGTGTGGTGGAGAGTTTATTGACCAGCTGCATTACAGACTGGTCTGGAAATACCAACGTCCTAACTGGAAAGTTCTTCAAAAGGTAGTGGATATGGCCCAGTGCATCACAGCCAATGCCCTCCCCACCATTGAGCATACCTACATAAAATGCTGTCGTAAGAAATCAGCATCCATCATCAGGGACCCCCAACACCCATCGTTGCTGCTATCAGGAAGATGATATAGGAGCCACAGGACTCACACCACCAGGTTCAGCAACAGTTACTACGCCTCAATTATCAGGCTCCTGAACCAGTGGGGATAACTTCACTCAGCTACACTTTCCCCATAACTCAACTCTTCCCACAACCCATGGACTCACTGTCAAAGACTCCTTATCTCATCTTCTTGATTTATTTATTATTATTATTATTTCATTCTTTTTGTATTTGCACAGTTTGTTGTCTTCTGCATTATGGTTGAACTCCCAAGTTGGGCAGTCTTTCATTGTTTCTGTTATGGTTGTTATTTTACTGATTTATTGAGCATACCCTCAGATATGAATCTCAGGGATGCATATGGTGACAAATATGTACGTTGATAATAAATTTACTTTAAACTTTGAAACATTCCCATTTAGAACTGTTACAGCTACAATTCAGTCACAGCCGTGGGTACTTCAATAAGCAGAATTTATACGTATATATTGTTTTGCTGCTGCAAAACAATAAATCTCACAACAATTTCCAGTGATATTAAACCTGATTCTGATTATTGTATGCTTTTCAGTGCTAACATTGTGCTGGATTTCCTTTCAAAGAATTCCAGATACATTAGGTTTCTGAGCTCCTTGCAGACTGTCCATGCATTGCCAGCTAACGCAGGGCTTGAGAAACACTGAACTCATTAAAAAACCACGAAAGCATAGATTTCTGCATTGCCAGTGTTGAATGCTCTTGTGTACAAATGCACTCCTGTTTCCAATGACAGCACTTTAATCACACTCAGCAAGAGCCCCGCTCTACAATTCAACAGTAACTATTCCTACATTGCAGGTTGGAAATCCACAGTAGGTGATGTGTCATCTCAAAAGTGACGTGTTAGATGATGCACTTAAGGATATGACACCTATTGACCATTTACTGCGGTTTCTGTCCATCTGATGGACATATTAAACATAGAAAACATAGAAAATAGGTGCAGGAGTAGGCCATTCAGCCCTTCGAGCCTGCACCGCCATTCAGAATGATCATGGCTGATCATCCAACTCAGAACCTTGTACCTGCCTTCCCTCCATACCCCCGATCCCTTTAGCCACAAGGGCCATATCTAACTCCCTCTTAAATATAGCCAATGAACTGGCCTCAACTGTTTCCTGTGGCAGAGAATTCCACAGATTCACCATTCTCTGCGTGAAGAAGTTTTTCCTCATCTCAGTCCTAAAAGGCTTCTCCTTTATCCTCAAACTGTGATCCCTCGTTCTGGACTTCCCCAACATCGGGAACAACCTTCCTGCATCTAGCCTGTCCAATCCCTTTAGGATTTTATACGCTTCAATAAGATCCCCTCTCAATCTTCTAAATTCCAACGAATACAAGCCTAGTGTCCTGCCATCCCAGGAATCAATCTGGTGAACCTTCTTTGTACTCCCTCTATGGCAAGGATGTCTTTCCTCAGATTAGGGGACCAAAACTGCACACAATACTCCAGGTCTGGTTTCACCAAGGCCTTGTACAACTGCAGTAGTATCTCCCTGCTCCTGTACTCGAATCCTCTTGCTATTGCCAGACTTAATAATCTGAGGAGGCAGTAAAAACTAACCAGCATTATTTGTCACTTAGGAACGCTGATATTTCTAATTTTGCCTGTGTTGCTAACCTGTCCGCCCATTCCAATGCACAACCCGCTCTCAGTTTGTTGCTGGATAATCGTCCCCTTGGGCGAGCTGTTGTGCCTGCTGGACAAAGCCAGGTGGAAGCTGTAGCTGGAAGACATGAAAGTCTTCATTCCACATCACAGACCTTCTGACTAGAAGCTATTTCTCCTCTCTGCACACAATGTTTTATACTTTTCAAACAAGGAAGATAACAATGTATTTTTAATAGCTATAATTGCTTAATTTAACATGATCGTTAGAATTCATATCATTGCATTACAGAAGGTATTCTGTCCGAATGCATAACAGACTGGTATGGTAACTGCTCTGCCCATAAGACATAGGAGCAAAATTAGGCCATTTAGCCCATCGAGTCTGCTCTATGTCTGATTTATTGTCCCACTCACCATATTCTCCTGCCTTCTCCCAGTAACTTTTGATGAACTATTAATCAAGAACCTCTTAACCTCCCCTCTGAATACACCTAATGAATTAGCCTCCACAGCTGTTTGTTACAATGAATTTCACTGATTCACCACCCTCTGGCTAAAGAAGTTCCTCTTCATCTCTGTTCTAAAGGGACATCCTTCTACTCTGAGGCTATGCCTTCTGGTCCTAGACTCTTGCCAGTGACAGAGTTGTGGGCTGTCAGTACATCACATGACCCAGACTTCACTCCATGGACTCTGTCTATATTTTCACTGCCTCAGTGAAGCAGCTAGCATAATCAAAGACTTCACACACCTAGGATATTCTCCCTTCTCTTCTCACCCATTGGGCAGAAGAAGTATGTATCAGCAGGCTGCAGTACAACTTCTATCCCACTATTATCAGACCCTTTAATGGACCTCTTGTATGATAAGATGGACTCGTGACAGCACAATCAATCTCTATGATCTTGCACTTGCCTGAAGATTGATGGTGTATAGGATGTTGTCCTGGAGCTACTTTTCTGCAAGAACAAACACAAAAACAGTTCTTCATCTCACACCAGGTAAGCCGCAGATGAAAGCAATCCAGGTCGTCTTTCATGGAGCGAACACTGGAGAGCAGCTTCAATGGAAGAGCTGGCCTGTAGATACCAGCCTTCAATTGAGCTCAGATTCCAGTGCACCCACTGCCCCTTTGTTCTCTCCCACACTGTCTACGCCATGGCACAAGGGTCTGGTAGCACAGAAAAAGTTTTTCTCCTACAGAGTGGAAATGTCAGCAATGAGAGGGTATAGGTTAAAGGTGAGTGGAGTTAAAGTGTAAATGAGATTAATAAAACAGGTTTTATTTATACAGTGTGGCAGCTGCCTGGAATGTCCTGTCAGGGAAAGCAGTGATGATCACTTAGGAAATATTTAGATAGATCACCCCAGTGGGTCACATAAGTGACTACAGTCAGAATCAGGTTTAATATCACCAGCATATGTCATCAACTTTTTTGTTATGCAGCAGCAGTACAATGCAATTACATAATAATAAAAACATTAATTGTATAAAAATAATGTATATGCATGTGTATGTGTGTGTATATATATATATATATATATATATATATATACACACACACACACGCACGCACACATGTATACACACTACATAAAGTTAAATTAAATAAGTAGTGCAAAAAAAGAAAAAAAGTAGAGAGAAGGATTTGGTATGTCAACAAAAACTTCTACAGATGTACTGTGGAGAGCAATCTGACAGGTTGTATCACTGTCTGGTATGGGGAGTGGAGGGCTACTGCACAGGAACAAAAAAGGCTGCAGAGGGTCGTAAATTTAGTCAGCTCCATCTTGGGTACTAGCCTACAAAGCACCCAGGACATCTTCAAGGAGCGGTGTCTCAGAAAGGCAGTGTCCATTATTAAGGACCCCCAGCACCCAGGGCATGCCCTTTTCTCACTGTTACCATCGGGTAGGAGGTACAGTAGCCTGAAGGCACACACTCAGTGATTCAGGAACAGGGGCTTCTTCCCCTCTGCCATCTGACTCTTAATTGGCAATTGAACCCGTGAACACTACCTCACTTTTTCAATGTATTGTTTTTAATCATTATATATACACACACACGCTACTAAAATTCTCATGCTCTGTCTGTCTGTTTGTGACCTCCAATTAGCGCAAACGGTGCATTACAGCGGCACTTATTTTGGCTAAATTGAATTAAAATGCGCTAACTTACAGAATGCAGAGAAAGTTCAGGGTTATATATTCGTATAAAATTGCTCATTCGCCAGAAATCAACAGGCTGGTTTTCACCCGAGACCCGATCAGCCATCATGGAAACCGGGACGCGACAGCCTGACACATGCACACGGGCAGCCTCAGCAGCGACACCTACTGGAGCAAAAGGGCAGGGCAGCTATATTTCGAGGGGTTACATTCTGCTAATCACCATCAACATATGCAGGATTGGGACAGGTCTAACTGCCACCCATCAATAAAAGATAATTAAATCTTATTGTAATGACGCACTTCGAGACCCACAAAACCCTTTGCTGCAGTCAAAGGACAGCGGTGACTATATCAAGTCCACTTAGGAGAGCGCCAACCACATCATCAAGAATAATCAGCATCCTTTGGTGTTAGTGCTTCGTATCTTCTATCCAGCATTAGGGTAAATAAAATGGTCAGCCTAATTATGCCGTGTGGAAAGGGAAGGAGGACATTATGGTCAAAAGATGACGCCAAGCGTCGTCGGGAAGCAGCAAGGAGAGGGAGAGAACAAGAATTGGATGAGGCCAGAGCCGCATGACTCCAGGATCAAAGAGGCAGGACAGAAAAAGATGAGAGAAGAAGAGACAGAGGAGGAGAGGCATGAACTTCTCCAGGATCAGAGACAAACAACAAACAGCAGAAGAGCTCAAGAGACAGGAGATGAAAGGGCTGCACGTCTCCAGAATGACAAAAACAGGGACAGAAGGAGGAGAGAAGAAGAGACAAAGGAGCAGAGAAATGCACGTCTTCAGGATCAGAGACAAAGAACGAACAGCAGAAGAGATGAAGAGATGAGAGACGAAAGGGCTGCACGTCTCCAGAATGACAACGAGAGGCACAAGGGTGGCAGACAAACCAGAAATGATGCCATCAAAAGTGTCCTTTGTTAAATGAGGAGCAGCTATATTTGCTTTGCTATGCGTCGTTCTTCAATAAACTGAGGTTTTCTACTTCAATTTCCAAAGCAAAGCGATACCAATAGCATTCAGGAAAATTTAATGTTCATTCTGGTCACATCAGACTGCACTACCCTTCTCTCAAAGGGTGCTCCAACGGATCACCCTGTTGTCTAATATATGTATAGATAGATAGATACACTATAATTTATTTATTTTTTTTTCTATATTATGTATTGCATTTATTGCATTTAACAGCTGCTCCTAAGTTAACAAATTTCACGACTCATGCCGGTGATAGTAAACCTGATTCTGATTCTGAGTTAGTGTTCATTGCTTCAACGTCCATTCAGAAATCTGATGGCAGAGGGGCAGAAGCTGTTCCTGAATCACTGAGTGTGTGCCTTCAGGCCCCTGTACCTCCTTCCCCATGGCAGCAATGAGAAGAGGGCATGTCCTGGGTGATAAGGGTCCTAAACGATGTATGCCATATTTGTGAGGCATTACTGCTTGAAGATATCCTGGATGCTGGGAAGGTTAGTGCCCATGATAGAGCTGAGTTCACAACTTTCCTATTGTTTTCAAGGAATGTAACAGAACACTACTTAAAGCAGTGATTACGAATGTAAGAATGAAAAGTCATTGCAGTTTATTCTTGTAAATAATTTATCAAGTTTATTTTGATATAACATTTAAAAAAAAGATAGTTTGAAAGTCAGACAAAGTAAGGAATGAGGGATATCGACATGTACAGGAGGATGGGCTTAATTTAATTTGACATCATGGTCAGCACGGAGATTATGGGCTGAAGGGCCCACACCTGTGCTGTACTGTTCTATCTTCTACGTTCACAGCCCACTGAGTTGGTAGGTTCCATGAACTTACCCCAGCAGCAAGTGAAGTGTGGCAGTTTAGTTGTGTGATGTGAATTCCAGAATGGAAACTGGCGATACAGGCTGGCTGAGGCGTTCCACTTGGTGGAAAGTGAAAGTGTGTAACCTGAGCAGTTTTTGGATTGCTGCCGCACAGCCGTCGAATGCTGACATTAGAAGCTGACGACAAAACCCATTTTTTGAGTACCATTTGCCACAAGTGGGTCTTCCCGGTGGCCAAACATTTTAATTTGCATTCCCATTCTTGATCCGATGTGCCGATCCGTGACCTCCTCTGGTGCCAGGATGAGGCCACCCTCAGGAGCAGCACCTTATATTCTGTCTGGGTAGCCTCCAACCTGATGGTATAAGTATCGATTTCTCCTTCCAGTTGTAGGGTTCTCAGTAATACTCATCGTAATGTTAATTATTAAGGCCGACAAAATGGCTTCTCTGTACTGTTAACTGCTCAGTAAGAGGTTCTCTATAGCAGCATGTTTGGGTTATAATTAGTGATAACGGGACTTGTATTCATTTGCCAGCCAATGGAAGTCATGTTATTCTATCTGTGTGTGTGGGAACCGGAGGAGAAGCGCAGGCTTTTGGTCGAGGAGAAGAGAAGAGGTCGGACGTGGGTCAGCGCTCTGGTAGATCACCGGGAGTGATCCCAGCCGAGGATTGAGGGGAGGAACGGATACTGAATTTCGTGAGCTCCAACAAATTATTGTGCACAGAACTGATAAAATTTATTGATTTGGTGCCTTTATTTCATTTGTTTCTACTAACCAATCACCGAGAAATAATTATAAAGTGTAATCATTTACTTGCCTATTGTGTACCGTCTGATATTTTATGTCGTGGGCTTGTACCTGGGTGCAAGCACACACTATCCACACCAACGCGATTACAGAGTTGGCGGGGTCAACGCCAGTTTACCCTAGACGAACAGGAGTCAAGTGGGGCAGAGTCGATACACAATGAACAAATATCTCCCCCCCCTCCATTTTCTCTATCTCTCACTGACCTTCCACTTCTTCTCATTTGCCTATTACTTCCTCCAGGTCCTCTTCTTCCCTTTTTCCTATTGTCCACTCGCCTCTCCTATCAGATTCTTCCTTCTCCAGCCCTTGACCTTTCCCACCCACCTGACTTCACCTATCACCTTCCAGCTAGCCCCTTTCTCCCCCTCCACCATTTTCTTCTGGCACCTTATCCCTTCCTCCTCAGTCCTAAAGAAGATTCTCACAATGAAACGCCGACTTTTTACTCTTTTCCATAGATGTTGCCTGATCTGCTGAGTTCCTCCAGCATTCTGTGTGTGTGTCCCTGTGATACTGCACAGTGACTGCAGCCAGTATTAGAGACACAGTATTGTAGCATAGCAGTTAGTGTCAAACGCTTTATGGTGGCAGCAATCTCTGACTGGGGTTCGATTCGCGCCACCGTCTGTAAGGAATTTGTACGTTTTCTCCATGGCCATCCCCCACATTCCAAAGACATAAAGGTTAGGTTTGTAAGTTGTGGGAAAAGCTATGTTGTTTCTGGCAGCATGGCAGACACTTGTCTGCCTCAGTACAATCCTCGATGCAAACAATGCACTTCACTGTATGGTTTGATGTTTCAGAATACGTGTGTCAAATAAAGCAGATCTTCAGATCTTTATCTTCAGAATCTTATATTTAGACGTCTGCGCATACCTGACATCCAGTACAGCCTTATTGTGACAAGGGGTGTATGGGGTGTCAGGGAGGGGTAGCACCTCTGGTGGGGGAACATGTCGCGTCCTTTTCAAAGTGGTTAGTCCACCTGGCACTCAGCTCTCACCTGTGGCTCCCCGTAGCTGTTTGCATGCAACAGTGGCCACACTCCGAGCAATGGCTTTGACAAGCCGGCTAAACCCGGTAAGGGTAGCTGACGGGTCTCAAACCCTCGGTGTGATAGGGAGTTGTCTATCCCAGCATGTGAAGACAGACTCCGGCGGATTGAGCGGACGAGACCAATGGAAGGTCCAACGGTCAAGAAGGCGGTCTCTGCAAGCGTCGTGGAACGTGTAGAGCAGGACAAGACACAGAGGACATCCTGGTCATCCACTGCACCTAGTCCCACCTCCAGCCGTCTCGACTCTGTCTTGCCACTGGATCCAGATGGGAATTGGGAAGAGAGAGTGAGGCTGATGTTGCACAGCTCCCCCTCACTTAAATCCAAATCACGCGCTAGTCTCAACACCATCATAATGGTGTTGAGGTCCTTATCGACATTGACGATGGACGAACACTATTGTGACAATGGAGACAGAAGAGACTGCGGATGCTGGAGCCTACAATAACAATCAATCTGTTGGAAGAACTCAGTGAGTCAAGCAGCACCTGTGGGAGGAGAGGAATTCCTTTTACGTTGTGCTCTACTAGCACCCATCGCTCGTTGACACTTGTGGGCTGCCCCCAACACAATCCTCGCTGGTTTGATTTGACACAACCAACACATTTCACTCTATATTCCGATGTACATGTGACAAATAAAGCTAATCTTTATCTCTCTGATGGATTTCTAATGAATACCTCGGTTAAATCCAATGACTGCTCTGTGATTCAGCCCTCTTCTCTTTATTATTTTTGAAGAAGCAGTGAATTGTTAAAGATATGTGAATCATTCCCTGACATTTCCTCAAAAGCCGTAAGAAAGCATTTACAGAAGTGACATTTTCATTAAAATTAAAGAACACTGAAGATTTGCTTTTTTTTTAGCCTCTTTCCACAAGCACAATAGGGACATCGACTCTAAGTGCAATTAGGTTTTATACCAAAGGCAATTAGCTCAGCTCCATTATGTCTTCACAGAGCTTTCAGATTTGAAAGGTGGCTGGCATTTTTTCTCATCACCTCTTCGTCAGGCTGAACTTGTACGCAGTTAACTTGACACTTTTTCTCATGGGTAGGCCATCCAACCTGCCAGCGAATGGAAAGGGCTGACCTTAAGATCAAACCTTTCAAGTCTAATTTTGTAATAATCTTTCTCATGAATATTTTGAAATTGGGCATCGGCAGTGATATCCTACCTGTACGGTTTATCTGGACATTGAACCCAGTAACACGACCTCAATACTTGTTTTATTTCGTTTTTTTGCATTTGGTCTACCTGCACTGCACTTCGTCCATCTACCTACATTGCACTTACGCTTTTTACCTGTGCCCCACTTTGTCAGTTTACCTGCACTGCACTTGCTCTACATCTGTCAGGCTCTATTCTATTGTTTTCATTGAACTAGCTTGATCTGCAGACTTTTGGAATGCAAACAAAGGCTTTTCCTGATATCTCATTACCTGTGACAATACTAACCCGATGACCTATACCGGCAGTTTTTCACAAACCTTATTATAGTTATTAGTGTGGCACAGTAGTGAGGAGTTAGTGCAATTGCTTTACAACACCTGTGATCATTGATCATGGTTCAATTCCCACAGCTGCCTGTAAGGAGTTTGTCTGTTCTCTCTGTGACCAGGTGGGTTTCCTCCAGGTGCTCCTGTTTCCTCCCACATTCCCGGGAGGAACAGTTAGCATGCCGGGCTGTCCCCAGAACAATCCTCAGACTGTGTTGGTCGTTGATGCAAAGCGATGCACTTTACTGTATGTTTTGATGTTGTAAAGTGACAATTAAAGGTCATCTTTCTAAACTTCCACTTCAGAAGGCGATGGTGAGCCACCTTTATGAGCCACTACAGTGAAGGTATTCCCACTGTGCTGTTGGGTAGGGTTGTTGCAGGGTCTTGACCCAATGCTAGTAAAGGAACGGCAATATATTTCCAAATCAGCATTTTGTACCTGGTGGTGCTCCCGTGCATCTGCTGCCCTGGTCCAATTGGTAGCAAAGCTTGCTGCTTTGGGAGGTGCCCTGAGGAGCCTGGTTGGTATTTACATTTTCAGTAAGGCCGTTTACTGGTCACCCCAAATGCACTTGAGATGGTGGTCGGGAGATTTTGATACTGATATTGGTTTTTGTACCAATATACAATGAAAAGCTTGTTTTGCATACTGTTCATATAAAGTTCAAAGTAAATTCATTACCAAAGTAGGAGGGACAGAAGATGGCGGTGCGACGCAGCGTGCATGCGGCCTCTTCGGTGATGATGTCTATAATCTGTCAAGTAGGGTGCCGTGCACAATTCTGATTTGATGGAGACAGACATGAGAGTATGGAGGAACATCTGGAGAAACTTCTGAAATGCCCGCTTCGCTGCCGCTGCTACTGTGTGGTCCGGAATCTCCGGAGGAGAAGACCCCGAATCCTCGGCTTTGTTTGTTTTGGTGGCCGGGGCTCGGGAGGCTGTATCGGAGGGGCTGGTCGGAGGCTCGAAGTTTTCGGATGGACGGACTCAGTGTCGGCTGTGGTCGGCTGCTTCCATTGCATCGGCAAGTTGTCGGTGCTGGAGGTTTACGGCAGAGAGTTTCTTCCTTTTGCCGCCTGCTATCGGGGACTCGGGAGTCGATCGGGACTTTGAGACTTTTTTTTACGGTGCCCATGGTCTGCTCTTCATCAAATTATGGTACAGGTATAGCTTTGCACTGCTGTAACTATATGTTTCAATTATATGGTTCTGTCAGTGTTAGTCTTTGGTTTGTCCTGTTTTTCTGTGATAGCACTCTGGAGGAACATTGTATCATTTATTAGTGCATGCATGCATTTCTAAATGACAATAAACGAGGACTTCAGACATTCACAGTAGAGCAGAGTAATATAATAGAATCAATGATAAACTACACACAAACCAAAACTGACAAACAACCAATGTGGAAAAGAAAACAAACTGTACAAATATAAAAAAACAAGTAATAAAAAATATATTATAACCAATACTGAGAACTTGAGATGTAGAGATCTTGAAAGTGAGTCCACAGGTTGTGAAATCAGTTCAGGGATCAGGTGAGTGAAATTATTCACACTGGTTCCGAAGCCTGATGGTTGAAAGGTAATAAATGTTCCTGTTCCAGGTCAGATCATGACTCAATGCATTGAGGTAGAACAAGGTAAAACAGAAACAATACAGAATAAAGTGTCATACATCAAAGTTGCTGGTGAACGCAGCAGGCCAAGCAGCATCTATAGGAAGAGGCGCAGTCGACGTTTCAGGCCAAGACTGAAACGTCGACTGTGCCTCTTCCTATAGATGCTGCTTGGCCTGCTGCGTTCACCAGCAACTTTGATGTATGTTGCTTGAATTTCCAGCATCTGCAGAATTCCTGTTGTTTCAGAATAAAGTGTAACAGCTACAGAGAAAGTGCAACGCAAGTAGATAATAAAGTGCAAGATTGGAATGACAGATCAATAGACTGTATGAATATTAAGGGTTAGTGAGGGAAAGTGAAGCTGAGTTGTATATCGTATGATATACAAACTGGTCTCTTGGTCCTGTTGGATCCTCATGATTCTGTGATCCAAAGGCTTTTCAGAAGTTAAGATGGGGAATACATCTTCAAAGTTCAACAGAAAATTTGAAATTTGTTGCTTTGTTTTGTGATTGCCTGTAAGGAGTCAAATCTCAGTATTGTGTAATGTATTCATACTTTGGTAATAAATGTCCTTTGAACTTTGAAAAATTTACTATCGAAGTATGGATGATGTATTTTGACCATCATATAATGATGATTATATAATGATAATATAATCATATAATTTAATTCTTCAGTTGCCACTTACATGTTATTTCAAAGTTCAAAGTAAATTTATTATCAAAGTACATACAGTATATGTATCCACGTACAATCCTGAAATTCATTTTCTTGTGGGAATACTAAATAAATCCAAAATAGAATAATAACCATAATAGAATCATTGAAAGACTACACCAATGTGGGCATTCAACCAGTGTGCAAAGGACAACAATCTGTACAAATACATAAAAAAGAAATAATAATAAACAAATAAACAATAAATATTGAGAATATGAGATGAACAGTCCTCGAAAGTGAGTCCATAGGTTATGGGAATATTACAGTGATGGGGCAAGTATCTGATGGGTGAGGGATAATAACTGTTCCTGAACCTGGTGGTGTGGGTCCTGAGGCTCCTGCACCTTCTTCCTGACGGTAGCAGCAGGAACAGAGCATGACCTCGGTGGTGGGCATTCCTTGATGATAGATGCTGCTTTCCTGCCAGGGCACTCCGTGTAGACATGCTCAATGGTGGGGAGGGCTTTATCCATTATGGACTGGGCCGTATCCACTACTTTTTGTAGGCTCTTCCGTTTAAGGGCATTGGTGTTTCCTTATCAGGCTGTGACACAGTCAGTCAGTATACTCTTTATACATCTACAGAAGTTTGTTCAACTTTTTCAATGCCATGCTGAATCTTTGCAAGTTATTGCGTGTGACCATTTTATTATGTGTTACAAGAATAAAGAACAAAGAAAGCCAACCCAAGACAGCAAAGAAAAGACAAAGGAAAAGGTTGTTGTGGTCATCTCATACTCAACTAGAGATAACAAAATTCCAGTGATAACAATTAACCAAATTCAAGTGGAATGAAACTTGCTATAGAAAACTAAGAAGCTTCTTGAAAAATACAGAAGTAAATGTATTGTAATTGCTGGGAAATTCACTGGACAATTACACGTATATAGGTGATTATCAGAGGGAGGAGAAGATGGTGGCGCGACGCAGCGCGCGCGGCCGTTCCGAATGATATTGTAGGTGTTAACTAGGGGGCCGTCCACAATCCTGATTTGATGGAGACAGCCGTGAGAGCACGGAGGAACACCTGGAGAAACTTCTGAAATGCCCGCTTTGCTGCCGCTGCTACTGTGCGATTGAGAATCTCCAGGGGGGAAGGCCCCGAGTCCTCGGCTTTGCCTGTTGCCTGTTGCCAGGGCTGGGGTCGAAACGCTCGGCAGAGATGGTGCTTGGTGCTCGGTGTTGGAGAGCTGGTCGGAGGCTCGAAGTTTTTGGACAGACTCGGAGTCGGACTGTGGTCGGATGCTTCCAGGATGCTGCATTGGCAAGTTTGCGGTGCTGGAAGTTCACCGTCTGCATGAGATGATGGGACTTTTGAGAGACTTTTTACCGTGCCCATGGTCTGTTCTTCTATCAAATTAAGGTATTGCTTGCACTGTTGTAACTATATGTTATAATGATGTGGTTTTTGTCAGTTTTTCAGTCGGCTTGTCATGTGTTTCTGTGATATCATTCTGGAGAAGCATTGTATCATTTCTTAATGCATGCATTATTAAATGACAATAAAAGAGGACTGCGTGTCCTCATAATCTAATCTAATATAAAAATACAAGCTAGTGCAGAAAAGTTAAACTACAAAAAAAATAACAATCTCACACCCTAATCCAACAGTCCATTTAGCCCGGACTGACCATCAGACTTCGGGTTTACCCGAATCACATCATATTCTCTTCACAGTGCTACGATCTCCTGCAGGACTCCATCACTCACCTACATACCAGGGACAATTTACAGTGGTTTATAGATGTACCATGTCAACATGACTTGGGGTTGTGGGATGAAAGCAAAACTAATTGATTTTTTTTATTTTTATGTTTTTTATTTAGAGAATCATTCACTTGTTATGTGTCCTGTCCTATGACTTTGGTGATCATGGTCTTTCCATGACTGTTCTTGGCAATTTTTTCTACAGAAGTGGTAGCTATTGCTTTCTTCTGGGCAGTGTCTTCACAAGACAGGTGACCCCAGACATTATCAACACTCTTCAGAGATTGTCTGCCGTCAGTGGTCGCATAACCAGGACTTGTGATATGCACCACCTGCTCCCATGGCTCCACACGACCCTGATCGAGGGCTAAGCAGGTGCTACACCTTGCCCAAGGGTGACCTGCAGGCTAGCGGAGGGAAGGAGCGCCTTACATCTCCTTTGGAGAAAGTATAGACATTTTCGATGAGCCCACGCCACCCCAATTACACACGTGTCCAAATATCCTACTAACCTTGTACTTCTTTGGAATATGGGAGGAAACTGGAGCACCCAGAGGAAACCACATTGTCATGGGAGAAGTTATGCTATGCTAACATGCAAACTCTACACAGAGCGCCTTAGGTCAGCGTTAAAATTGGGTCATTAGATCCGTGACTCCACCAGCTAATCCACTGTACTTTCCAATTCTGCTATCTCTCATGTCCTTACGTTATAAACACAAGAGAGCAAGAGGATAATTCAGGAAAAAGTGGGGGTATATTAGCAGGGAACTTTTAAAGCTGTACTGATTTAATATCTGCAGCTGAAATGTTGAACTAAACAGGTAAATATATATATCCCAAAGGCACAAGCAGAAGAGATTCTGCAGATGCTGGAAATCCCGAATAACTAACACACACACACACACACACACACACACACCTGGAGGAACTCAGCAGGTCAGGTCAGGCAGCATCTATGGAAAGGAAAAATAAGTCAATGTTGTGGGCCAAGACCCTACTTCAGGACTTCTCATGAAAGGTCCTGATGGAGATCCTCATCAGAAAATATCAAATGTTTATTCCTTTCAATAGATGCTGCCTGACCTGCTGAGTTCCTCCAGCATTGTGTGTGTGTTACTGCCAAAGAGACAGTTATTTTAAGAAAGGAGGAATTCCTCCCAAGCCTGGATAATATTCCCAATCCACACCACTAAAACAATCGCCAGGTTATTACTAATTTGCTATTTGCCAGACTTCATTTGACTAATGAGGTTAAATACATTGTAGCAACATAGTGGAGGCACATTCATATTAAAGTCCAAGAAAATGGCAATAAAGCTATTATAGTGGCATGCAAAAGTTTGGGCACCCTGGTCAAAAGTTCTGTTACAGTGAATAGCTAAGCGAGTAAAAGTTGAACTGATTTCCAAAAGGCATAAAGTTGAAGATGATACATTTCTTTAATATTTTAAGCAAGATCACTTTTTTATTTCCATCTTTTACAGTTTCAAAATAACAAAAAAGGAAAAGGGCCCCAAGCAAAAGTTTGGGCACCCAGCATGGCAGTACTTAGTAACACCCCCTTTGGCAAGTATCACAGCTTCTAAATGCTTTCTGTAGCCAGCTAAGAGTCTTTCAATTCTTGTTTGGGGGATTTTTGCCCATTCTTCCTTGCAAAAGGCTTCTAGTTCTGTGAGATTCTTGGGCCATCTTGCATGTACTGTTCTTTCGAGGTCGATCCACAGATTTTCGATGATGTTTAGGTCAGGGGACTGTGAAGGCCATGACAAAACCTTCAGCTTGCACCTCTTGAGGTAGTCCATTGTGGAATTTGAGGTGTGTTTAGGTTCATTATCCTGTTGTAAAAGCCATCCTCTTTTCAACTTCTGCTTTTTTACAGACTGTGTGATGTTTGCTTCCAGAATCTGCTGGTATTTAATTGAATTCATTCTTCCCTCTACCAGTGAAATGTTCCCCGTGACACTGGCTGCAACACAAGCCCAATGCATGATCGATCCACCCCAGTGCTTAACAGTTGGAGAGGTGTTCTTTTCATGAAATTCTGCACCCTTTTTTCTCCAAACATACCTTTGCTCATTGCAGCCAAAAAGTTCTATTTTAACTTCATCAGTCCACAGGACTTGTTTCCAAAATGCATCAGGCTTGTTTAAATGTTCCTTTGCAAACTTCTGATGCTGAATTTTGTGGTGAGGACACAGGAAAGGTTTTCTTCTGATGACTCTTCCATGAAGGTCATATTTGTGCAAGTGTCACTGCACAGTAGAACAGTGCACCACCACTCCAGAGTCTGCTAAATCCTCCTGAAGGTCTTTTACAGTCAAATGGTGGTTTTGATTTGCCTTTCTAGCAATCCTACGAGCAGTTCTCTTGGAAAGTTTTCTTGGTCTTCCAGACCTCAACTTGACCTCCACCGTTCCTGTTAACTGCCATTTCCTAATTACATTACAAACTGAGGAAACAGCTACCTGAAAATGCTTTGCTATCTTCTTATAGTCTTCTCCTGCTTTGGGGGCATCATTTATTTTAATTTTCAGAGTGCTAGGCAGCTGCTTAGAGGAGCCCATGGCTGTTGATTGTTGGGACAAGGGACTTTATAAAGCTTTGAAATTTGCATCACCTGCCCTTTCCTAATGATGACTGAACAAGCCATAGCCCTAACAAGCTAATTAAGGCCTTGGTAAAAGTTATCTGAGAGCTCGAATCTCTTGGGGTGCCCAAACTTTTGCATGGTGCTCCTTTCCCTTTTTTCACTCTAAAATTGTACAAAACAAAAATAATACACTAATCTTGCTTAAAATGTTGAAAAGAATGTTTCATCTTTAAGCAAACTTAAAGCACATGGTATTGGGGGTAAGGTATTGGTGTGGGTGGAGAATTGGTTAGCAGACAGGAAGCAAAGAGTGGGAATAAACGGGACCTTTTCAGAATGGCAGGCGGTGACTAGTGGGGTACCGCAAGGCTCAGTGCTGGGACCCCAGTTGTTTACAATATATATTAATGACTTGGATGAGGGAATTAAATGCAGCATCTCCAAGTTTGCGGATGACACGAAGCTGGGTGGCAGTGTTAGCAGTGAGGAGGATGCTAAGAGGATGCAGGGTGACTTGGATAGGTTGGGTGAGTGGGCAAACTCATGGCAGATGCAATTTAATGTGGATAAATGTGAAGTTATCCACTTTGGTGGCAAAAATAGGAAAACAGATTATTATCTGAATGGTGGCCGATTAGGAAAAGGGGAGGTGCAACGAGACCTGGGTGTCATTATACACCAGTCATTGAAAGTGGGCATGCAGGTACAGCAGGCGGTGAAAAAGGCGAACGGTATGCTGGCATTTATAGCGAGAGGATTCGAGTACAGGAGCAGGGAGGTACTACTGCAGTTGTACAAGGCCTTGGTGAGACCACACCTGGAGTATTGTGTGCAGTTTTGGTCCCCTAATCTGAGGAAAGACATCCTTGCCATATAGGGAGTACAAAGAAGGTTCACCAGATTGATTACTGGGATGGCAGGTCTTTCATATGAAGAAAGACTGGATGAACTGGGCTTGTACTCGTTGGAATTTAGAAGATTGAGGGGGGATCTGATTGAAACGTATAAGATCCTAAAGGGATTGGACAGGCTAGATGCGGGAAGATTGTTCCCGATGTTGGGGAGGTCTAGAACGAGGGGTCACAGTTTGAGGATAGAGGGGAAGCCTTTTAGGACCGAGGTTAGGAAAAACTTCTTCACACAGAGAGTGGTGAATCTGTGGAATTCTCTGCCACAGCAAACTGTTGAGGCCAGTTCATTAGCTATGTTTAAAAGGAAGTTAGATATGGCCCTTGTGGCTACAGGGGTCACGGGGTATGGAGGGAAGGCTGGGTTCTGAGTTGGATGATCAGCCATGATCATAATAAATGGCGGTGCAGGCTCGAAGGGCCGAATGGCCTACTCCTGCACCTATTTTCTATGTTTCTATGTTTCTATCTTTAACTTTATGACCTTTGGAGATCAGTTCATCTTCTACTCACTTAACTATTCAGAGTAACAGAAATTTTGTATGCCACTGTACATTAACATCAGCAAAAATAAATTACTTGGTGATTATAAATTTGTTGTTTCCAACACTTGCTCATTAATTACAGAAAACATTCTGCAGTAAAGATAGTGCAAGCACACACCTCTTGTAAAGATGAGAAAGTCTGCAGATGCTGGAAATCCAAAGCAAAACACACACAAAATGCTGGGGGAGATCAGCAAGTCAGGCAGCGTCTATGGAGATGAGTAAACAGTCGATATTTTGGGCCCAGACCTTCGATTTAAGCTGAGTGGGGCAAGTTCACAGGAGAGGTGTGGAGCAAGTTTCCCACACATAGAACAGTGGGGGCCTGGAATGTACTGCCAAGTTGGCGGGGGGTGGAGGTTGATATGATAGAGGTGGTTAAGAAAACTCTTCGATAGGCATGTAAACGTGCAGAGAATGGAGGGATATGGGCACTCTGTATGTAAAAGGGATTAGTTCAGTTAGGCATTTAAATTAGTTTGGTACATCATTCTGTGCTGAAGGACATGCTCCTGTTCAATGTCCCCCAAAGAGACACTTGAATTGAATTATCCAAAGTTTCAACACACACTCTGAGACAGGAAATTCTGCCCCACCCTCAGACAATTGGTGGGCTGTAACTGAGTAAAACCAGATCAACATACATAAAATGCAGGAGGAACTCAGCAGGTCAGGCGACATCCATGGGAGTCAATAAACAGTCAACATTTTGGACTGAGACCCTTCTTCAGGATTGGAAAAGAAGGGGAAGGTGCCAGAATAAGAAGGTGGGGGGAAGGGAATGACAATAGCTAGTTGGTGATAGGTGAAGCCAGGTGGGTGGGAAAGATAAAGGGCTGGAGAGGAAGGAATCTGACAGGAGAGGGGAGTGGACAGTAGGAGAAAGGGAAGGAGGAGGACACCGAGGGGGAGGTGATAGGCAGGTGAGAGGAGGTAAGAGGGCAGAGTGGGGAATAGAGCAAGAGAGATGGGGTGGGGATTCTTTTTATCTGAAGAAGAAATTGATATTCATGTCATCAGATTGGTGCTCTTAGGTGGAATATGAGGCGTTGCTCCTTCACCCTGAGGGGGCCTCATCTTGGCATGAGAGGCGGCCATGAACCGACATGCCAGAATGGGAATGGGAATCACAATTAAAATGTTTAGCCATTTATATTCAGAGAATCTGAAATGAGAACTATCATATCACTGCACTAATAAATGTTAATCATACCTCCCCATAAATGTCAGGAAAATAAGAACTGGGATCCTATACGAGTGTAATTTCAGCTAACTCATGATATTTTTTATTTTCTCATTTTATTTAGAGATACAGAATGATAATAAGCCCTTTCGGCCCATCAAGTCTGTGCCGTCCAATTACACTCACGTGACCAATTAACCTACCAACCAGTATGCCTGTGGAATGTGGGAGGAAACCAGAGCACCCTGAGGAAATCCATGTGGTCACTGGGAGAACATACAAACCCTTCAAAGACAGCAGCATGAACTGAACCCAGGTCACTTGTGCTGTAATAGCATTACACTACCGTGCTGCCCGAAAGGGTCACGTAGGGAATTTTACATTAAACATTTTGTTTTATTTTAAAATGCCAACATACTTTGGAATACTGTATTGAGAAATGACCTGGACCCAGAAATAGTGACAAAGTATTTTTTTGTTGAGCAAGTGGCTGAGAGGGGTGTGAAGGACTATTTTACTGGAGGCGGTTGATGGGACTAGGCAGATTAATGGTTAAACTAGATGGGGCAAAGGGTCTGTTTGTGTTCTCTAGCGTTCTGTGACTCTATTCTATGACTTAAATGTTTGAAAATATGAAATGAGAAACACATATTGAAAACATTTCACCACAATGCATTAATAGTTTATATTTGGGAGGGGCAAATACTACATATGTATGAGAATTGACATACCTACAGTGCCTTTATAAAGTATTCACCCCCCCAGGAAGTTTTCATGTTTATTATTTTACAACATTGCATCACAGTGGATTTTATTCATCTTTTTTAACACTGATCAGCAGAAAGACTCTCTCATGTCAAAGTGAAAACAAATCTCTACAAAGTGATCTAAATTAATTACAAATGTGAAACAAAATAATTGATTGCTTAAGTATTCACCCCCCCCTTAATATGACACACCAAATCATCAACGGTGCAGCCGATTGATTTTAGAAGTCACATAATTAGTAAATGGAGATCACCTGTGTACAGTCAAGGTGATTCAATTAATTGCAGTAAAAATTTGTAGTAAAAACTGTATCCAGAAAGTTCAACTGCATGTGAGTCAGTATCCTGGCAAAAACTACACCATGAAGACAAAATAACACTCCAAGCAACTCTGCAAAAAGGTTATTGAAAAGCACAAGTCAGGAGATGGATACAAGAAAATTTCTAAGTTCCTTGGAGTATGGTTAAGTCAATCATCAAGAAATTGAAAAAAAAAGCACAGCTGTAAATCTGCCTGATGCAGGCCATCCTCAAAAATTGTGAGTTACAAACTCTGGATGAGTTACAAGCTTCAGCAGCTGATTTTGGAGAGACAGTGCATACAACAACTGTTGCCCAGTTGCTTCACTGGTTTTTGCTTTATGGGACAGTGGCAAAGAGAAAGCCACTGTTGAAAAAAAAAACACAAATGAAATCTTGGCTGGAGTTTGCCAGAAGGCATGTGGAGTCAGCTGGAAGAAGGTTCTATGGTCTGATGAAACCAACATTGAGCTTTTTGGCCATCAGACAAAACACTATGTTTGGTGCAAGCAAAACACTGCACATCATCAAAAGCACATCATCCCTACCGTGAAGCATGGTGGAGGCTGCATCATGAGGTGGGGATGCTTCACTGTAGCTGATTTATAAAGATAGAGGGTAAAATGAACACAGCAAAATACAGGAAATCCTGGGGGAAAACTTTATGCAGTCCACAAGAAAACTGAGACTCGGAAGAAGATTTGTTTTCCAGCAAGACAATGGCCCCAAGCATAAAGCCAAAGCTACACAGGAATGACTTAAAAACAACAAAGTTAATCTCCTGGAGCGGCCAAATTGGAGTTGGGAACTTGCAGCTGGACTTGAAAAGGGCTGTTCATCCATAATCCCCATGCAATCTGGCAGAGCTTGAGCAGTTTTGTAAAGAAGAATGGGGGGAAAATTGCAGTGTCCAGATGTGCAAAGCTGATAGAGACCTATCCACACAGATTCAAGGCTGTATTTGCTGCCAAAGATGCATCTACTAAATACTGACTTGAAGGGGGTGAGTAATTATGCACATTTATTTTGTTTAATAATTGTAATAAATTTAGACCAACTTGTAGAAATTTGTTTTCACTTTGACGCAAAAGAGTCTCTTTCTGTTGATCAGCATCAAAAAAGCCAAATTAATTCCATTGTGATTCAATGTTGTAAAACAATAAAATATTAAAATTTCTAAGGGGGGGTGAATACTTTTTATAGGCACTGTACATGCTCACTGACAAATTGATCACTCAAGTGCTGTATGGATGGAGTGGAAAGAGGACTTCACATAAAAACAAACAAACCGAATGTGGGTATTTATAAGGGAAATTTTAGCAGTTCCTGTTAAATGAACCATTTGTTATGCCCAACAAAAGTATAAAATTGGAAACAGATGCAGTGGCTTGTGTTCATTCAAATGAAGGAAAACTCCTACAGAATTCATTACTGAGGCTTGTTGTGCTTTGCAGTTAGAGTAGTTCTACTATTACGGTGGGATTGTGTATGCCACCACAATATTCCAGTATGACATTTGGTGGCCACTTTGTTAGGTACCTCCTATAACTAATCAAGTGGCTACTGAGTGTATGTTCATGATCCGCTGCTGTACCCCATCCACTTCGAGGTTCAATGTGTTGTGCATTCAGAGATACTCCTTTACACATCACTGTTGTAACACATGGTTACTTGACTTACTTTCACCTGCCAGTTAGCTTGACTTTACTCTGACCTCTGGCTTTAACAAGATTTTTTTGCCCACAGAACTGCCACTCACTAGATGCTTTTTTTTTGTTTGTTGTACCATACTCAGTAAAGTCAAAAAGACTCGTGTTTGAAAATCCCAGGATATCGGCAGTTTGAGATACTCAAACCACCCGATCTGGCACCAACAATCATTCCGTGGTCAGAGTCACTTAACTCACATTTCTTCCCTATTTTGGTGTTTGGTCTGAACAACAGAACCTATTGACCATGCTTTTATGCATTGAGTTGCTGCCAAGCGATTGGATGATTAGTTATTTATGTTAATATGCAGCTGTATAGGTGTACCAAATAAGGTGGCCACTGAGAGTACAAGATGGTAAGAACAAATGATGTATGAGCAGAATTAGGCCAATTGGCCAGTGAGTCTGCTCTAGCATTCAGTCGTGACTGATCTTCATTCTACTCCACACTCTGCCTCTTCATGTAAACCTAAATCCCCACCCCTCCTCCCATCAATCAAGAAACAATCAATCTCTGCCTCTAATGCACCCAATGACTTGACCTCCACGGCCCTCTGTGGCCATGGATGTCACAGATTCTGACCGAAGGAATTCCTCATCATTTCTCGTCCCTTTATTCTGAGGCGGTGCCCTTGGACCCTAGATTCTTCTACTAATGGAAACATCCTCTCCACGTCCACAGCTTTCATTATTCAGTAGGTTTAATTGAGATCCCCTCCTCATTCTTCTAAACTTCACTGCATACAAGCCCAGGACATAAAGTCTTTCATTTCCAGGATCAAGCTTGTGAAGATCCAGATACTGATGCAAGCTAAATAACCATGTAGAATGGATCAGCCTTAAATTTATGTGGGGCATGGTTGTATAGATTATTGCAATGCTTTACAGCGCTAGCCGTAAAATGAGAGCTGCCACTGTCTGCGAGGAATTTATACATCCTCTCTGTGAATATGTGGGTTCATCTCTGTGTTCTGTCAGGTTCCAAAGACGTATAGGTTAGTGAGCTGTGACATACTATGTTGTCTCAAGACCCTTTCCCAGCACAATCCTCTCATTTTGATTTGATGCAAACGACGTATTTCACTGTATGTTTCAATGTACATGTGATAGATAAAGCTAATCTTTATTAATTACCTTTAGTGCATGGCTTGATCACAAGAACTGCCTTTCAACCACTCAAGGCTCCATAGGTAAGACAGAACAGTCCTATCTAATGCTCTGAATGGGGCAGCTTAAAGCATCTTCAGAACAATTTATTTTGCAGCATTTTTCTTATTTACAAGAATGCTACGGTGGTGTAACCCTTTTCCAGAGAAAAACTATTTTTCCTTAAGTTTTAAAGTGAAAGGAGGAAAGATTTGGGGCAATTTGAGGCAATATAGTGGGGGAAGGGCTTTGAGTAGATACAATAGCTATATTTAAGGGGTACTTAGACAGACATATGAACAGGCAGGGAATGAAATGATTTAGACCATGTGCAGACAGATGGGATGAATTTTGAATTGAATTGGTTGGCACAGACATTGTTGGTGCAAGGGCACTGTCCTATGTACTATGTTGTCTGTGATTCATGACAAATAAGAGTCACCTATGGCTTGGCAACTTCTGAGGATCAAAGACAGATGTTTGAACTAGAAGTGCCAAAGTCAGAGTCCCAAGTCTGTGAAGCTCTTCTACTCTACTGTGGAAGCCCAGTGTCTGAGTTCACGTCCGCTGGAGGTCCGAGATGGTCTGTCCTGGAGTTAGAGGACTGTCTATGTGTGTGGGTGGGAGAGAGGAATCGGGCTTGTTTTGCTGTTGTTGTTTTGCTGTTGTTGTTTTGCTGTGTTCTTTGTTGTTTTTCCAAACATGGTGGGATTCCTACTTGAGTGCCTAAGTATGTGACTGCATTTGTGGGCTGCTCCCAGCATACACCTGGATGTGTTGATCTTTCATGCAAATGACATACAGTATTTCACTGTTTTGATATACTGTACATGATGATTAAGAAAAACTCATCTTCTTCGCTACCTAATCTAAGGTTTAGATAGTGGAGAAGATTGAAGATTCAAGAATCTCAGTTGCTGTTTCACTCTTATTTCCCAGTTTTTGACTCTTTCCCAGCTCTGAAAGATGCTGGACCTGCCCTGTTCTATAAAGCCAAAATCCTAAACTCTAGGAATAAAATGGCAGAAAGTGGTGTGATCTGAGAATCTCTTGAGATTAATTGGATTCTGAAGCATTTTGGGTTCTGAAGATAACCATACTTGGAGATGTGTAATTGGCAAAGCTTCATACTACAGTATGAGGACCTTCACTGTTCAGGGTCAACCATGGACATTACAGCCTACCTGAATACTTAATATGCAAACCAGTACGTAGCCAAATATACTCTCAGAAGATTTAAAAGCATGAGACTATAAATGTTCATAGCATAAAGCACATCAATTATAATTTTTTTTTGCTTTTTGCAATGTAAACTAACTACTCTGTTCTGGTTGTTAGCTTGTGATAAGTGAGACTGGTTGCCAGTGCAAGATTTGTTAATAATCATTCTACTTTTTCACACCTGCTTTGCCAGATTAAGTAAGGACAGAATTTCCCCAAAACAACAGAAAGCCAATTAATGAGCCTTCCTGAGCTTGACATACAATGAGGTCAATTTTTTTCACATTTATGATCATAAGACAGAGGAGCAGATTGGAGCATTTGGTCTATCGAGTCTGTACTACCAATTCCATAATTCCTCCCAACCCTATGTTCCAGCCTTCTCCCTGTAACATCTCAAGCTCTGTCTAATCAAGAACCTATCAAACTCTGCTTTAAATGCACCCAATGACTTGGCCTCCACAGTCACCAATGGCAAAGAATTCCACAAATTCACTGCCCTGTAGCTAAAGAAATTCCTCCTCATCTGTTCTAAGTGGACACCCTCTATCCAGGGATTCCCAAATATTTTTTTATGCTACAGAACCTTACAATTAACTGAGGGGTCTGTGGACCACAGGTTGGAAACCCTGCTCTGGTCTGAGACTTCCCCAACTATAGCAAACATCCTCCACAGCTGCTCCTTCTGGGCTTTTCAATATTCAATTGGTTTTAATGAGGTCATCCCCTCATTCTTCTAAACTCTATTGGGTACAGGCTCAGAGACATCAATTGCTCCTCATACTTTAACCCTTTCATTTCCAGGATCATTCTCATGAATCTCCTCTGGACCCTCTCCAATGCCAACATTTAAGGTAGGCTTTTGTTTGCTAGGAGAGCAGCAATTGCAGACTGGGGCAGAAAATCAGCAGTGTTTTGTCTAGACCACAAGAGGAAATCAATCAGGACAGCAAAAGGAACCAAGCAAGACTGATGTAATTTAATCTTATTAAGTGTGAGATGTTAAACACAAGAGGTTCTGCAGATGCTAGAAATCCAGAATAACGCACACACAAAATGCTGGAAGAAGTCAGTATGTCAGGCAGCGTCTATGGAGAGGAATAAAGAGTCAAGATTTCGAGCCAAGGCCCTTCATCGAGACTCCTTTCCATAGAAGCTGCCTGAACTGTTGAGCTCCTCGGCAGTGTGTGTGTGTGTGTGTGTTATTAAGTGTGAGATGATGCAGTTTAAGGGACTGATAGGGATAGGAAACACATGGTGACTGGTTGGACACTAGTGAATATTGAGAAGCAGGGGTACCTTGATGTGAAAGTTCTGGAAGTTATGAAAACCACCTCCCTTGATTGTATCAACACACATCAAAGTTGCTGGTGAACGCAGCAGGCCAGGCAGCATCTCTAGGAGGAGGTCTATCGAGTCCCGAAGAAGGGTCTCGGCCTGAAACATCGACTGTACCTCCTCCTAGAGATGCTGCCTGGCCTGCTGCGTTCACCAGCAACTTTGATGTGTGTCGCTTGAATTTCCAGCATCTGCAGAATTCCTGTTGTTTCCCTTGATTGTATATTCCGATTCTAATTATATCAGATTCCATCCCTTTGGTGCCTCCACCCATCACCTCCCTGCTACTGTTGCTGTTTCCATCTCCCCTTCTCCATCTGCCTATCATCCCTCCTTGTATGGATCCACCTATCATTTACTAGCTCTATTTCCATCCCTATCCTTCACCTTTGTTCACACTGAGTTTTCCCCCTTGTCTTTCAGTCTAGATGACCAGTGTCGAGCCAGAAAGTTGACTGTCCATTTTCCTCCTCAGATGCTGCCTGACCCCTGAGTTTCTCCAGCATCCTGGTTGCAAGCATAAGACTATAAGATATAGAAAAATAATTAGACCATTCGTCCCATCGAGTCTGCTTTGCCATTCCATTGTGGCTGATTTATCACCCCTCTCAACCCCATTCTCCTGCCTTCTCCTTGTGACTTTTGATGCCCATAGTAATCAAGAACCTACCAAACTTTAACGCTTAAATATAACCAACACTATGCCTCCACAGCTGTCTGTGGCAATGAATTCCACCGATTCACCATCCTCTGGTTAAAGAAATTCCTCCTCATCTCTGTTCCCTCGATTCTGAGGCTGTGCTCTCTGGTCCTAGACACCCTCACTATTGGAAACGTCCTCTCTACGTCCACTCCATCTCGGTCTTTTAATATTCAGGGTTTTATTTAGTGAAACCATGAGACTGACATTTTGGTCAATCCTGCTGGCCAATGGTAACATTCACTTCTTGTTTAATACTTTGGCCTTGGTGGCTTTTGAAAAATTTCTTTCTTAGTAACAGACTTGATCACACCAACAGCCACTGTCTGTCTCAGATCACGGACAGCAAAGTGACCAGGTGGTGGATGCTCCAAAAAGCTCCACAAATAAGGGCTTACCTGGCATCCTGCAAACGCTACCTCTCCATGTTGAACTGTGACAGACGAGACACAAATAGACAAGATGGTTCAAAAAGTCATCTGGGATATTTGCTATTGTTTCCCAGGGCACAGAATGCAAGAGTATGAAGGTTATGGTAGAACTTTATAAAATATTAACAACAGGAATTCTGCAGATGCTGGAAATTCAAGCAACACACATCAAAGTTGCTGGTGAACGCAGCAGGCCAGGCAGCATCTGTAGGAAGAGGTACAGTCTACGTTTCAGGCCGAGACCCTTCGTCAGGACTAACTGAAGGAAGAGTTAGTAAGAGATCTCTTAATCTTACTAATCTCTTACTGACTCTTCCTTCAGTTAGTCCTGACGAAGGGTCTCGGCCTGAAACGTAGACAGTACCTCTTCCTAGAGATGCTGCCTGGCCTGCTGCGTTCACCAGCAACTTTGATGTGTGTTGTTTTTATAAAACATTAGTTCAACAGCAGTACCAGTAATTCCAGTCATTACAATGTAGCAGAAACATGTTCACCAAATTACAGGAATGATATCAATAAGATTGAAAAAGTGAGAGAAAATTTACAAGGATGTTGCCAGGAATTGAGTACCCAAGTTAAAGGGAGAGGTCAAATAGGTTAGGAGTTTATTCCCTGGAGCATAGAAAAATCAGGAGAAATTTCAAAGAGGTATATAAAATTATGAGGGGTATAGGTAGGGTAACTGCAAGCAGACTTTTCCCACTAGGATTTGGTGAGACTAGAACTAGAATCATGGGTTAAGGCTGAATGGTGAAATGTTTAAGGGAACTGAAGGGAAACTTTGGAAATAGAATAACATGCTGTACTGTGCAGAAGTTTTGGGCACATATATAACTAGAGCGCCAAAGACTTTTGCACAGTACTATAATAATTTTATGTGTTGCACTGTACTACTGCCACCAAAAAACAACAAATTTCATGACATACGTGAGTGATGATAAACCTAATTCTGATATGGGTCTCTATTGTCGCCTGAGAGTGAGAAGAGGATAGGGAGAAGGGAATCATGGCTGGGAAAAGGGGGAAGGGAGTGGGGAGTACCAGAGAGACTTTCTGTAATGATCAATAAACCAATTGTTTTGAATGAATATGACCTTGCCAGGTGTCTCGGGGCTGGGTGTGTCTGCACTCTCACCCACCCCCTCCTCTGGCACTCCTTCTCTGCCACCTGTCCCACACCCTCCCCTGGCACTCCACCCTCCCCTGGCACTCCACCCTCACCATTCCCAACATCTTTTGCTCCCACCAGATTCACAAACTCGCTCTCTGCTCCATGTTGACAACATACTGTGCAGAAGTCTTAGGCATCCTAGCTAAATGTAAGTGCCTCAGATTTTTGCACAGTGTGGCATACTCTGTGGCCACTTTATTTGGTATACCTGATCATTAACGCAAATATCTAATCAGCCAATCATGTGGCAGCAACTCAATACATAAAAGCATGCAGACATGGTCAGAAGGTTCAGTTTTGTTCAGGTCAAACATCAAAAATGTGATTTAAGTGGCTTTGACCATGGAACGATTTTTGGTGCCAGATGAGCTGATTTCAGTATCTCAGAAACTGCTGATCTCCTGGGATGTTAACGCACAACAGTCTATAGTTTACAGAGAATGCTGCGAAAAACAAAAAAATCCTGTGAGTGGCAATTCTGTGGGTGAGAACACCTAGTTAATGATAGGGGTCAGATGAAAATGGCCAGACTGTTTCAAGCTGAACAGATGGTGCAGCAAACAATGTTACCACAGGGTGACACCTTCCAGACAGTCCAAAAAACTGTTTCTTTCAATTCTTTTTTTCTTTTAAATGTGGTTCTGTACTGTTGGAGCCTTTGATCTACAGTTTGGTGTGTTTTGGGCTGATTGAGTGACCTGGCACTTTGCTGTCTCCAAGAGGGTTCTGGGAGACAAATGGCCTCAGGGCCAGAAAGCTTAGAAATGCAGTGCATGCCCGTGATCGACTCCATTTCTTGGCGATCTTTCCGACTAAAGTGTTGAGGAAGGTCTAGTCATTGTACCGAGTGTTCAGCGCCATCCAACAGCCTCTCACTCGCTGCTGCCGGAAGAAGGTGTCTGTGTGTGATGGTCTCGCTCTCCTTCTGGCTCACTGCTCCTGTGGGAAAGTCCCTGCGTTCAAATGGTTTCTCCCTCCTTCAATACAGTCGGAGGGTGGTGCCTCTGGGTCTGCAGTTTGTGGGTTGGACTATAGTTCCTAGTCACACCTTTCTCTGTTTCTATTCTGGACGACTTTGAATCGGGACAGCCTGCAGACACTGAACACTGAGCTGAACTGAATATAGACTCCTCGATGTTGTGTTTTTGCTCATTCTTTCCTCTTGCTGTTCGCACCATTTTTTTTTTGCATGTTGGGGGGTTTGATGTTCTTGTTGATGTTTATATGCAGTTTGGTTTTGGCCCATGGGAGTGTTGGGGTTTGTGTTGTCGTTTACCCGATTCGTTTTCTGTACACGTGGGGGGATGGATGTTCTTGTTGTCATTTGTGTGATTTGTTTTTTTTTGCGCGTGGAGGGGAGGTTGACGTTCTTGTTGCAATTTATGCAATTTGTTTCCTTTTTGTGCGTGGGGGGGTGAGGTTTGATGTTTTTCTTTGAATGGGTTCCATGGTGTTTCTTTGTTTCATTTCTGTCTGTGTGAAGTCGAATCTCAAGATTGTACACTGCATACATACTTTGATAATAAATGCACTTTGAATCCTTTGAATGTGTACATCAGTGGTGTGGAGGAGAGCATCACTGAATGCCCAACAATTGGGATCTTGAAGTGGATGGGCTACAGCAGAAGATGACCATGAACATACACTCAGTGGCCACTTTATTATGTAGAGGAGGTACCTAATAAAGTGGGCACAGAATGTATATAATTGGTTCCAAATTAAATTGAGGTAACAAAGTTCTTACCACATCTTTTCTTTATTTTCACATCACTGAGCCTTGTCTTTCACATAGACTTGTTTTATTATGCTCGCAAGGGACATGGATAAACTCATCACATCTCACCATCAGCTTTCTGCATAAATGATACATGATTACTTGAACAGATTTCTGCCCTGACTGACAGATGTTGCCAGCTTACTCGAGGATTTTCCATTCCAATGCTTTTTGTTGGTTGTTGGAAATATTACTCCTGGGACCAGAGAGACTCAGAAAATCCCTGCTTTAATTGCTGTCATCATTAATGTCATTCTGAACAATGGGCACTGAACTTGTCAGCAATACTAACATCCCTCGAGGAAAATGAAAGGTTGAGATATATACTCTGTAAATGATACTGAATTAAGTGCTCAATACTTGTTCACGCTGTTCTCCTCCACACAGTGATCCCACAATCATCACCATCTACCCAGTCTGAAGAGTACTGCCACAAGAAAGCAGCGTCCATCATCGAGGATGCTGGCCATCCATGCCATGCTTTCTTCTCGCTGTTGCCAACAGGAAGGCGATACAGAAGCCTTAGGTCCCACACCAGCAGGTTCAGGAACAGATATTACCCTCAACCATCAGGCTCCTAAACCAGCGTGGAGGTAACTTCACACCTCAATTCAGAACTAATCACTGAACATGACCTATGGACTCATTTTCAAGGACTCTAGAACTCCTGTTCTCAGTATTATTTGTTTACTTATATTTATTGTTATTTATTTCTTACCTCAAGTTGGTACAAGCTGAGGTACAGGCATAGCCAAGCACACTCATTTCTCAATTGCTAGGGACTTTCGGACTATTCCAGTGGTGTTTAGTATTGTGGCTTTCTGAAGATTTACATAGATATTACTGTGTAGCCCTAATTGTTTAATGCTATTGTAAAATGCCTTTGAAATGACACCAGTTGTAGATATTACTATTGGGACTATGTATACACTGTTCATGTTCCATAGTCTTTCAATTTCCTCTTTTAATTCAGCATATTTCTGTTGTTTTTCACTTAATTGATTTCTGTGAGTTGTGTGTGTTTGGAATGGCTATATCTATTAAGTAAGTTGTTCTTGCTTGTTTATCCTGTATTATTATATCCAGGTGGTTATTATGGATTGTCCTCTCTATAATAACGGATCGTTCATAATATAACTTTTGGTGTTCTGACTCTAAAACTGGATCAGGTTTGTATTTATAGTAAGGAGTGATTTCATTTGAGAGTTTGTATTTTAAAGCAAGATTTTGATGAATGATGTTTGCCACTTGATAGTGCCTGTGTAAGTAATCAGATTGTGTTAAACTGCTACAGGATGATAATAGTCATTTTGTATTGCACAGTTTGTCTTTTGCACATTGCTTGTTTATCAGTTTTTGTTAGTAGTTTTTCATTGATACCATTACACTTGTTGTTCTACTGTGAATGTCCGTAAGAAAATTAATCTCAGGGTAGTATATGGTGACATATGTGATAATAAATGTACTTTGAACTTCAAGGCTATTGCACTTTAATGTCTACCAGCACTGCACTTTATGAATTGTAACATAACAGTATGTTTTATGTCCTGTTATTGTTTTACTCTTCATGCTATTCTGCGGTACTTATGTTTTGAAATGATTTGCACTGATGTCATGCAAAGCAAAGTATTTCACTGTGTCATGGTACATTGAAATTGGTCTTGGTTAATTACTGTCCTGTGTAGTGAGATACAGGGAACAGCTCATCTTGCAGACTGTTCGTTTGGGTAAAGTCATTACACTGTGCATTGAGTAATCTTATTTATTTAGAGACATAAGCAGAATCGCCCCTTCCAGCCCTTCGAGCTGCAGAGCCCAGCAATCCCTGATCTAACGCTAGACTTGTCACAGGACAACGAGCAATTCTCTTACTAACCAGTACATCTTTGGACTGTAGGAGGGAACTGGGGGACCCAAGGAAACCCCATGAATTCTATGGGGAGGACATGCTGAGGATGCCAGGATTGAACTCTGAACTTTGATGCCCTGAGTTGTAATCTCATTGTGCTAACCACTGCATTACCATGCCGCCCATAGATGGTACAAGATAAAAGCCATAACAATCCAGAATAAAGCTGCAGAAAAAGTGCAGTGCGGGTAAACAATAAAATCACAATAAGGTAGATTGTGAGGTCACGAGTGCCAATAATTAACCAAATACTGACTACCAAAGAAACACACGTTTCTGGACAGGATGTAGCCGAAATACAGTGTATTGCCAGAATTATATCAAATTTTTTTAAAATGCCAGAAGTTTTCAGCAGGTCAGGCAGCATCTGTGAGGTCAGCAGAAGGCAATGTTAGAGCCAAGAACCCTTTTTCAGAAGTGGAAACGTGTGAAGAGATGTGTGTTAAGTAGCAGAGAGGAGGAGAAGTAAAGAGAAAGGGGATGTGTGACAATATGCATTGGCAATATCTGAACCCAAGTATAGAGGAAAGGCACTCCTAATAGAGTGGCAACGGAACTTTATTCATAATTCTGAAAGAGCATCGGTGGCTTGGCCAAGTGACACTGCGAGACGTAACATTCTCAAAACTAGGACCCTGCAATTAGTGCTAATCAGGCATCCGTTTAGATAATACAGGTAACATGGAACCCCTGAACCTATCAAAGTAAACTTAACAAGTTTGAACAGAAGGCACCAGGAGACGGCATTACAAAGAGCAAGTCGCTCGAGAGAAACAAGGCACTCATTGAACAGGACCTCACTAAGGAGCACCAGGCCATTGTCTCCCGCACCATCACCAACCTTATTAACTCTGAGGATCTCCCGTCCACTGCCACCAACCTCAGTTCCCCTCCCTCCTCCTTTTCCCCCAACCCCACCCCCCCCCAATTGACTGAACTCTTTTCTATAGATGCTGCCTGGCCTGTTGAGTTCCTCTAGCATTTTGTGTGTGTTGATAAGAACTCTCAAACAAGCAACTACTGTTGTTAAACAAAAATTAATTTAGTTATGTGCTTTAAAAACCATGGAGCCCACTGCTCTCTGGCACCCCGCGCAGGCCTGGAGAACTCATTACAGGATGTCTGTGAAAGGGAGTACTTTTACTTTACTTTATACTTCATTGTCGTCAAACAATTGATACTAGACCGTACAATCATCACAGCGATATTTGATTCTGCGCTTCACACTCCCTGGATTACAAATATTAAATATTAAAGATACTAAAAATAGTTAAAATTAATAAATATTAAAAATTTAAATTATAAATCATAAATAGAAAAATGGGAAGTAAGGTAGTGCTAAAAAACCGAGAAGCTGGTCCGGATATTTGGAGGGTACGGCCCAGATCCGGATCAGGATCCGTTCAGCAGTCTTATCACAGTTGGAAAGAAGCTGTTCCTAAATCTGGCCGTACGAGTCTTCAAGCTCCTGAACCTTCTCCTGGAGGAAAGAGGGATGAAAAGTCTGTTGGCTGGGTGGGTCGTGTCCTTGATTATCCTGGCAGCACTGCTCCGACAGCGTGCGGTGTATAGTGAGTCCACGGACGGAAGATTGGTTTGTGTGATGTGCTGCGCTGTGTTCACGATCTTCTGCAGCTTCTTTCGGTCTTGGACAGGACAACTTCCATACGAGGTTGTGATGCACCCTGGAAGAATGCTTTCTATAGTGCATCTATAAAAATTAGTGAAAAAGTAGGACAAAGTCCAAATTGGAATCAAGTTTAATATCACCAGCATGCTGTATCTCATGAAATACAGTTAACTTAGTGGCAGCAGTAAAATGTAATACATGATGATACAGAAAAAAATAAATATGTAAATCAATTACAGTAAGTATATATCTATATTAAATAGTTAAATTAAAAATGGTGCAAAAATAGAAATAATTAAAGTGAGGTTGTGTTCATATGTCCATTTAGGAATCGGATGCAGAGGGGAAGAAGCTGTTCCTGAATCACTGAGTGTGTGCCTTCAGGCTTCTGTACCTCCTACCTGAGGATAACAGTGAGAAGAGAGCCTGCCCTGGGTGGTGGGGATCTTTAATGATGGACGCCTCCTTTCTGAGGCACTGCTCCTTGGATATTTATTTATATAAAGCTTATTATTGCTTTCAAAACCAAGCAAATCAAGTTGAAATAGCGGCAAAGAAATTGAAACAAAATTGGGTTCAGATCCATGGAGATGTGAGTGGCTGTCTGAAAGTTTTAAATACAGACAACTGCCACCTCACAGGGACTGCCTGAGAGTACAAAGTTCAATTTATTATTGAAGTACATATTCTGTATGCCACCATATACAACCCTGAGATTTGTTTTCTTGTGGGCATACTCAGTAAATCCAATAACCAGTATAGAATCAGTGAGAGACCACACCAACAGGGTGCAAAAGACAAACTCTGCAAGTACAAAAAGAAAAAAAAAGAAATTATAATAATAAATAAGCAATGAATATAGAGCATTAGCTGAAGAGTGCTTGAAAGTGATAGCATCTACCCTGCTGTTGTAACACTATTTAACGGTCCCCTCGTATTAGGTGTTCACAACTTTTTTTAATGCCATGGAACCCTACCATTAACCTAGGGGTCCATGGACCCTATGTTGGGAACTCCTGCCTAGTATAGATTCAGATCGATTCTCTGCCTCCATCTACCTCATTATGATCTTGCACCTTATAGTCTACCCACTATGCGCTGTCAGTAACCATAACGCCTTATTTGGAATTTGTTGTTTACCTTTTTCTACCTCAATGCACTGTGTAAAGATCTGATCTGTACAAAGAGTATGCAACACAAATTTGTCATTGCATCTATGTCACTAAGGAACCAATTCCACTCCAACAAACCATCCACGTTACAATTTTCCATCATGTGAAACCACATCCATACATCAAACAGAATCAGGTTTAATATCATCGGCATATGTCGTGAAATTTGTTGTCCTTGTGGCAGCAGTACAATGAAATACATAATAATAGAGACACCTTGATGTCTTCCCCATCATTTTGGGGGATGTTAACCAGACCAGCTTGACAAAGTCACAGAATAATTATCATCAACAAATCACTTGTAATACCAAAGGAACCAACACACTGGACCACTGTTACACCACCAAGAGAGCTTACCATGCTATTACACACTCGCACTCGCTCTCGAAAATCTGATCACCTGGCTGTTCTTCTACTACCTGAGTATAGGCAGCACCAGTAGTGAGGAACAGGAAGGTATGAACAAGAGAAGCACAGGAGTACTTACAGGACTGATTTGAATTGGTGGACTAAACTGTATTCGAATCTGGATGAGTCTGCTGCAGTTGTTAACGACTTCATTAAAACCTGTGTGGATGAGTGTGCCTATGAAAACTTTCTGAGCATTTCTAAACCAAAAGCAGTTGGTGAACCAGGAGGTTTGTCATCTGCTGAGGGCCAGATCTGTGACATTAAGTTAGGCAACCCAGGTCTATACAAGAAAACTGGGGTATGACATGCAGAGGGCTATTTCAAGATGAAGATATGATTCCAACTGAGGTTGGAGGCAACATCAAATGCATGTCTGGGTTTGCAGGCCATTACTTCCTACAAAGCAAAACCCAACATCAGATTTAGATGGGGAGAGAATTCAAAATGCAGAGATGCAAAAAGACTTGGGAGTCCTTGTGCAGGATACCCTAAAGGTTAACCTCCAGGTTGAGTCGGTGGTGAAGAAGGCGAATGCAATTTTGGCATTCATTTCTAGAGGTATAGAATATAAGAGCTGGGATGTGATGTTGAGGCTCTATAAGGCACGCATGAGACCATTCTTGGAGTATTGTGTGCAGCTTTGGGCTCCTTATTTTAGAAAGGATATACTGACATTGGAGAGGGTTCAGAGAAGATTCACCAGAGTGAAAGGGTTACCGTATGAGGAACGTCTGGCAGCTCTTGGGCTGTTTTCCCCGGAGTCAGGAGAATGAGGGGAAACATTCCAAATGTTGAAAAGCCTGAACAGACTAGATATGGCAAGGTTATTTCCCATGGTAGGGGAATCCAGGACAAGAGGGCACAACCTCAGGATTGAAGGATGTCTCTTTAGAACTGAGCTGCAGAGAAATTAATTTAGTCAGAGGGTGGTAAATCTGTGGAATTTGTTGCCATGAGCAGTTGTGGAGGCCAAGTCACTGGGTGCTTTTAAGGCAGAGATAGATAGATTCTTGATTAGCCAGGGCATCAAAGGGTATGGGGAGAAGGCAGTGAAGTAGGGATGACTGGAAGAATGGGATCAGCCCATAATTGAATGGTGGAGCAGACTCTGGGCCAAATGGCCTACTTCTGCTTCTATATCTAATGGTCTTATTGTCTTAACATCTTGAATGGCAGCGATGCTTCAGTACCAGCCGAGCTCAATGCCTTTTATGTCCACTTTGAAAGGGCAGATATAACAGCAGCTGTGAGGATTCCTGCTGCACAGTGACCCTGTGATCTCTGTCTCGTTGGCCAACATCAGGCTCTCTTTCAGGAGGGCGAACCCTCGCAGAGCGGCAGACCCTGATGGAGTACCTGGTAAGGCTCTGCAACCTTGCGCCAACAAGTTGGCGGTGGACTAGACTGTATTCTTGTCCACCGATTCAATAGACTTTTTTTCAATCTCTCACTGCTGTAATTGGAAGATCTCACCTTCTTCAAAAGGGCAACAAATATACCAGTGCCCAAGAAGAGCAGCGTGAGCAGCCTTAACGACTATCACCCAGTAGCACTCACACCTACGGAGATGAAACGCTTTGTGAGGTTGGTCATGGCTAAAATGGACTCCTGCCTCAGCAAGGACCCAGACTTACTGCAATTTGCCTATCGCCACAATAGGTCCACTGTAACTCAGCATTTAACACCATCATTCCTATAGTTCTGATCAAAAAGCTGCAGAACCTGGCAGTCTGTAACTTGGATCATCAGTTTCCTAACCGTAAGACCACAATCTGTGCAGATTGGGAACAACATCCCCTCCTCACTGACGTTCAACACTGGTACAACTCAGGGGTGTGCACTTAGCCCACTGCTCTACGCTACACCAATGACTGTGTGGCTAGGTACGTGTAGCTCAAATGCAATCTAGAAGTTTGGTGATGATACAACCACTGTGGTCAGAACCTCAGAAGGAGACGAAAGGGGGCACAGGAGTAAGATGTGCCAGCTGGTTGAGTGGTGTCACAGCAACAATCTGGCACTCAACGTCAGAAAGACCAAAGGGCTGATTGTGGTCTTCAGAAAGAGTACGAAGAGGGAACACAAACCAAACCTCAGAGCGATCAGAAGTGGAAACTGTGAGCAATTTCAAGTTCCCGGGTGTCAATATCTGAGGATATAACCTGGTCCCAAAATATCGATGCAGCTATAGAGAAGGCAAGACAGATGCTATATTTCACTAGGAGATTGAGGAGAATTGGCTTGTCACCTAAAACACTCAAATTTCTACAATGTACCATAGAGAGCATTCTGACAGGGTCCATCACCATCTAATATGGAGGGGCTACTGCACAGGATCAAAAGAAGCTACAGAAAGTTGTAAAATTAGTCAGCTGCATCATAGGTCCTAGCCCCCATTGTTTCCAAGACATTCATGCAGAGGTGCCTTCGAAAGGCGGTGTCCATTATTAAGGACCCCAATCACCCAGGACGTGTCCTCTTCACATTGTTACTGTCAGGAAAGAGGGACAGAAGCCTAAAAGCACACACTCAGTGATTCAGGAACAGCTTCTTTCCATCTACCATCAGATTTCTAAATGGAGATTGAACCCATGAACACTACCTCACTTTTTTATTATTTCTGTTTTTGCACTACTATTTTTAAATTGACTATTTTTAAAAAATCTATATATAAACATATATACTGTGATGTTCTGAGGTAGGGCACGGTTAACAGCCCCACCCCTGCATTTCTAATAACCAGTACTGTTTATTGTTCTTGTGTTAATACGCTTTTGTGGGATTACGGTGGGAAGTTCCAGTTACATTTATTGTTACACGTTAGCTTGGATTATACAGTTATTTGCTTGTGTATTTGTGGGTCACTCTAAGTGTAACCGGGTTGGGTGATGGTCACCTCCCCCGTCGGTGTGAGACTGGTTGGGTTCTCTCTCCGGGTCATGGGGCCTGGTCTGTTCTGTGTTTATCACAAATCACCCGGGCTGTCTTCAGATTCGTCTGGGGATCCAAGATGGAGTGGGTGAGACGGACCGCCATGCACAAGTCCCTGGACAACGGGGGCAAGAACGTCCCCAATGTCGCCCTCACCCTGATGGCCAGCTTCATATGTGGCTGCATCAGGTTGTGTGTAGAGCCCAGGTATGTGGGCACCAAGTACCACTATGTGCCTAGGTTCTACTTGTCGCCCTGGCTACGAAGGATGGGTCTGGCCCCACTCCCGCGCAACGCCCCAGTCAGCTGGTCGTTGCCGGCATACCTGTCCTACGTAGCAAAGTTCTTCCAGGAGAACGCCTTTGACCATAGGGCCATCAGGCAGTGGTCGGCACGTAGTGTCCTGCAGGCACTGCAGGAGAAGGACGTGATGGACACAGTGGGGTGGTTCCCTGAGCAGACTGTCCAGTTCATCTGGCAAAATGCCTCATCGCCAGATCTAACCAACAGGCACCAAGACCTCGCCTGGCTGGCGGTGAGAGGGGCCCTCCCAGTCAGAGCCCTCCTGTACGCCCGGAACGTCGTCTCCGCACCCCACTGCCCACGGGAGGACTGCAGTGAGGAGGAGTCTGTGACCCACCTCTTTGCACACTGCCAGTTCGCAAAGAGGGTGTGGAGGAGGATGGACGGGCTAGTGTCACGTTTTATCCCCAGCAGCTGCGTAACAGAGGACTCTCTGATCTACGGGCTGTTCCCGGGGACGCACACGGAGACCAACATCCGGTGCTGCTGGCAGATCATCAACTCGGTGAAAGACGCTCTTTGGTCGGCCCGAAACTTGATGATCTACCAGCACATGGAGATGTCCGTGGGAGAATGCTGCCGACTGGCACATTCTCGGCTGCAGGAGTACGTGCTGAGGGACGCACTGAAACTTGGTGCAGCCACCGCAAGGGCCCGGTGGGGAAGGACCACAGTATAGGTTTCTCCACCCGTGGGAGTGGGAGGGGTCGGTGAGCGGGGAGTATACCCCTCAACAATGAAATGATATGGTAAGCTGAACTACTGGAGTGCCACGTGGGTGGCTATAAATACGGATATGTACTGTGTATAATGGAAACGTATGTAAAGGATGAAAAGTTATTGAATGGTTTATTGTATATATTTATTTTTGAATAAAGTATATTTTGAAATAAAAAAAAATAAAAACTATTGTTGAGTTAAAGACGTTCCTCGTCTGTCATTATGGACCAAATGCTTGCTACAATACATACACACTAGGTGCACTTCATGTAATTTTTTTTCTATATTACCATGTATTGCATTGTACTGCTGCTGCCAAGTTAACAAATTTCATGACGTATGCTGGTGATATTAAACCTGGTTCTGATACTGCTGATTCTAGAGCCCATGATGGAGTTCACTAAGTTTGCAACTCTCTGCAGCTTGTTTCAATCCTGTGCTGTAGCACCAACCCTCCACACTCCACCCCTTACCAGATGGCAATGGCATTTAATGTCATTAGAAGCATCTTTGGGAGGCCTAATATACCTGTATTATCTGCAGTTTTTATTTGCATATGTTAATTACCAATAATGTAATTCCAATCTCTTTGTACTAGTATTGTTGCTATGTTTATGAATTTGAAAATTAATAAAAAGATTAAAAAAAGAAGCATCCTTGGGAAAGAAATACAGACTCACAGCAGTGATAAATCTTCTTAACAGACTTCTGATAAAGGATTTGAGATTGAATGAGGTGTTTTCCAACTGGAACAATAAACTTCTATTTTGATGGGTGCTGTCCAATCTGTGTAGTTTCTCCAGCACTTTATGTTCCTGTTACTGACTAATGACAATGTTGATCTGTCAAACTCCTTGTACCTGGATAACAATTACTGCTTCAGCGACACTTCTCAATTTACACTAAATAACAGAAATAATGGCCGTGCTATCAACTTTAGTATCTGAGCCAATTTATTTTCCTCATTTGGAAGAATTGATCCCAATCAGACCTTTATTCCTCTGAAAATAATTGCATCATTTTGTCAGTATGGATACTCAGTATAAGCTCATGGCTTGCACAGTTTAAGTGAATGATTCCCCTGACCTTACAGCTAGTGGTGACCCCTGGCAACAGCAAATTCAAGTCGCTGATAGCCTTTGGAATCCCTCATGACCGCACTTCAAAAGGGAAATCCACTCCGTCAATGCATAACACAAACAGTTCTCAAGCAATGGGCACCACGGTAGCATCTCAGTTAGTATAATGCTATTAGAGCTCAGTGTGTCAGAGTTCAGAGTTCAATTCCGACACCGTCCACTTGAAGTTTGTACATCCTTCCCGAATTTGCGTGGACGTCCTCTGCGTGTTCCTGTTTCCTCCCACAGTCCAAAGATGTACAAGTTAGTAGGCTAATTGGTCATTGTAAATTGTTCTGTGATTAGCCTAGGGTTAAATAGCTGGGTTGCTGGTTGGTGCAGCTCATTGGGCTGGAAAGACCTGTTCTGTGCTTATACCTCCAAATAAAAATAAAATAAATAAAACACTGTGTGGTCATTCCTTTCGGTGTTGTGGACACCGAGATATAACAAATAAAAGAGAGTTTTCTCTATTTATGACACCATTCACAATCCAAAGGTGAAGGTCTTCTATCAACAACAAAAAAATGTTTATACACAAGTTCAGAGGTTCTATTCTCAAGTCCTTCCTGAAACATGACAAATCACGAAAGCAAACTACAGTATTTTATTTGGGAGACGAAGGAGACTGCAGATGTTGGAATCCAGAGCAACATAGAACCTGCTTGAGGAATCCAATGGATCGAACAGATTCTGGGGAGTAGGGGGTGGTGGTGGTAGGAGAAGAATTATCGAAATCTTGGTCCTAGATCATGCACAAGGACAACATTTTATTTGAATTTTGTTTTATATAGAGATGCAGCAAAGTAACAGGCCCTTCTGGCTCAACGAGCCCATGTGAGCAATTACACCCATGCTGACCAATTAAACCACTATGTCTTTGGAATGTGGGAGGAAACAGGAGCAGCCGGAGGAAACCCTCATGGTCACAGGGAGAGCGCACGAACTCCTTACAGACAGTGGTGGAATGGAACCTGAGTCATTGACACTGTAATAGTTTTACGCTAAATGCTACGCCACAGTTTCAACCCAAAACGTTGACAATTCATTTCCCCCTGCAGATATTGCTTAACTCACCAAACTCTTCCAGCAGGTTTTTGTTGCTCAAGCTTCAGCTAAACTGTTTAACACATTAACCATTACTGTACCAGTAGTTATTAATAGTTCAGCATGGACTAGTTGGGCCAAAGGGCCTATTTCTGTGCTGTGTTTTTCTAGGACTCTCCGAGTTAGTTGTATTTATCACAATGGTTCAATAAACTAGATATAATATCACCATTCAAAACCACTTAAAGTTATTGCCATCTTTTCCAACACAATACACCCAGTCACTGGGTCACAAACTTGAATTTGCCTTCTTGCCTTTTACATCCCTCCTTTTAGGCTGAAAACTGACCAAGGGTCTTAGCAAGAAACATTGGCTCTTTATTCTTCCCCTCAGATGCTGCCTGACATATAGAGTTCCTTTTGCATTGTGAGTGCTTTACTCTAGATTCCCAGCATCTTCAGAACCTCTTGTGTTTATAATTTGCCGCCTTATGCATTCAGAAGACAGTTTATTAGGTACACCTGTACACCTGCTCATTAATGCAAATATCGAATCTGCCAATCATATGGCAGTAGCTCAATGCCCAGAAGCACGCAGACATGGTTAAGAGGAATTGTTCGGACCAAATATCAGAATGTGTAAGAAATGTGATCTAAGTGACTTTGACTGTGAAATGATTGTTGGTGCCAGATGGGTTGTTTGAGTATCTCAGAAATTGCTGATTTTCACATACATCAGTCTCCAGAGTTTACAGAGGATGGTGCGGAAAAACAAAAAAAAATACATCCATTGAGGGATAGTCCTGTGGGCAAAAACACCTTGTTAACGAGAAAGGTTAGAGGAGAATGGCCTGACTGGTTAAACTGACAGGGAGGTGCTAGTAACTCAGATAGCCACGCATTACAACAGTGGTGTGCAGAAGAGCATCTCAGAATACATAACATGTCAAACCTTGAAGTGGATGGGCTGTAACTACGATGAATATACACTCAGTTGCCACTTTGTTAGGCAGAGGGGGTACCTCTTCACCAACAGCTTATACAATTATAACTTAATGTCCCAACTGCTATATTCAATGCCCTGACTAATGATGATCACTGTGCCAAATGCCTTTTTCACCACACAAAACTTCTGTGTCTCGAGCTTTTCAGATTGCTTTGTTTTTCCTTAATGGATTTGTAGCCTGGAGGGTGAAGATTTGCCATTGAATGTTGTACTCTGTTGTCTTCTCACTTCTTTTCCTGTCCTGAAGAAGGGTCTCGGCCTGAAACGTTGACTGATTATTCATTTCTATAGATACTGCATGACCTGCTAAATTCCTCCAGTAATTTGGTGTGTGTTGCAATGAGTGTCAATGTCTATTTGACACCCTTCCTGGGGTTATTTGCAGGTTTAAATGCTGCTAGTTTAACAACAGTTGCAGGAAAGTTATTACAGTCTATAACCAAGATAAAGAGTGACTGAAAGAGAAATTTGAGCAGAAGAGTAAGAGTGAAAATCAACACTGATTTGTAAAGGTCTGTATAATCTCAGATCCAAATAATCCATCTAAATTTTTTGCAAGTAACTAAAATAATGGTCTAAAGTTCTGTGAGGTAAAACAGAAATGCTAGAAGTATTTTCACAAAAGCATTAAAACATCTCATAAAAATCAAAAGAGAGAGGTTTATTATCTCTCATTCAATTCAAATGAAAACTCTTTATTCTGAGATGTTAATTCTGTTTCTCTTCCCATAGGCACTGGCAGATCTGACAAGTGTTTCCAGCATTCTCTCTTTTTTGTTTCAGCTTTCCAGCATCTGCAAGCAAGTTGATTTTCATTAGGTTGCATTCATGGCTAGTGTTGATGCTCCCTCTGCAGATTGCTCGTTCCTTTTGTGCTATTATTACAAAACAACATGAATTTAAGTCCATTACTTTCCTGTGCAAAAGTCTAGCTAAATAAAGGTGCCTAAGACTTTTGTAGTGTGCTCTGTATTTATTTATTATTTGAAGACACAGCACAGAACACGCCCTTCTGGCTCAATGCGTCCCACGCCCAGCAACCCCCGATTTAACCCCAGCCTAATCATAGGAATATTTACAATGGCCAATTAACCTGCTAACTGGTTGTCTTTAGTCTGTCAAGGGAAATTGGAGCACCCAGAGGAAACCCATGAGCTCACAGTAAGGATATTACAGAAGACGCTGGAATTGAACTCTGAACTCTGACACCCCGAGCTGCAGTAGCGTTGCCCTAACTGCTGTGCTACCATGGTGCTCCAGAAAGTGACGTGAGGGGCAACATTTTCACATGGTGGGTAATGAGCTGCCAAAGGGCGTGGCTGATGCAGGTGCAACAGTGTCATTTAAGAAGCTCTTGGATAGATAGATGGAGTGGAGTTGGAGTGATGTAGGGATCTTGCAGTGATGAGCCGGGTGGGTACCTTGTGTGACAAGTGTCAGTTGGTCTGAAGGGCCTGTATCCGTATGGTATTGCTGTACGACTCTATGACTGCGTATAATAAAAAATCTGGAGAAACGCACAAGCGTTGGTGGAACTCAGCTGGTCGGTCAGCATCTATAGAAAGAGATGACGACAGTTAATATTTCAAGTCAACATCCTTCTTCTGCAAAGAAAGAGCTTAGATACCCTGTAAGAAACGTTAGAGGGGAGGGGTGGAACAGGAACTGGCAAGTGATAGGTGGATCTAGTTGAGAGGTGTGATAACCAAATGAGGGAGGCGGAGATTAGGGATGGAATCAGAAGCTGGGAGGTGATAGGTGGAAGTAAGAAAGAGCTGAAGAAGAAGAAATCTGATAGGAGAGGAGAGTGGAGCATGGAGAATAGGGAAGGGGGCGAGGAAGGAAACCAATGGGAGGAGAGTATGTGGATGGCAACTGGAGAGGTAGAGGGAGAGGGTGGAAGGCATTGGGTGATGGGGCCCAGTCAGATCTGGAAGAGAGGAAAAAAAGTTGGGAAAAGGGACAGAAACCAGAACCTTGAGAATTCAATATTCATACTACAATTTAAAAAGCTGTATTTCGAGGAAGAGGCCAATGCCAAGAGATCCAGATGGAGTTTGATTATCATTTGACTGTACAGCTAGAAGAGAATCTTCCGGCCCTTTGAGCTGCACCACCCAGCAATCCCCTGTTTCGACCCTGGCCTAACCACGGGGCAATTTACAATGGCCAATTAACCTACCATCTGTACACCTTTAGACTGTGGGAGGAAACCGGACCACCCCGAGGAAACCCACGCAGTCACGGGGAGAGTGTGCAAACTCCTGGCAGGCAGTGACGGGAATTGAACCACTACACTACCGTGCCACCCGTAACGCTCCAGATTCCAGCATCAGCCGTCTCTTCTGTCACCAAGAGAGCTGCTCACACCCATCATAAATTAAAGAGCAATTCAGTGAGTGGTTAGATCTGTAGGGCACAAAGTCATATCTGGGAGCTGGAAGGAGACAGACGTAAGGACAGTTGCATGAAAATGTGTGGAAAAAACAAGAGTAATTGATGTTCTCTCTTGAGGTTAGTCCATTCTGTATTCACATTGAGTTCCGCAAATGTAATTTTGAAGTGAATAATGTATTCCAATGCTCTTTGGAATCTGAAGGAACTGGAGCTACTCACAATTCAATCTTTCTTCAGTTCTTTCAAGACTGAGCATTTTTGAGTCCCTGATTTATCCACTTTCACATTCTATTATATTGCACCAGTGTTCTTATGAAGTAAAACTCTGTCAAAATTTGTATGCAATATTCTGAAGTTTAGCTGTGCTGCTGCATTAGAAAGGATTTTAAAAGCCTAGCTGGTAGCAATGGAAATGAAATGCCGATTTGGAAGTGAATGATTAGTTTCATACAGGGACTTGCTTGTACTTGGGCCGTTAGCTCCCATGGGGCATAGGTCATCGATGACCTTTCACCTCTATCGTCCTCTGAAGTCGATGGTATGGTTGGAGCTCATCAATGTTTCTGTAATCCATTGTATCCACTGTACAGGGGATTGGCCTGTACAGCTTCACCTCAGCCCAGTTGGCCGGCCTTACCCGTCTCCACTCCTCACATGGGGATGTAGAGTTGGACTTTGAGAGGCAGGGAAGGTAGAAGAAACCTGAAGCCATGATTTACAAAGATGGCTCTTGACTTCACTGAGGTTAGCCAGTCAATTGACAGACTCCAGAGAAGAGAGCGTTCCAGTCAACAAAATAGCCAACTTGTCCAGAGGTCAGAGGCTCGAAGTCGAGAAGCCTGCACGTCCGGGCCAGGGACTGAAGGCTGGAGGCCCAATGTCTGCAAGTCTGAGAGATTGGGGCCAGTGACTGATGACTTGTCCTGGGGCTGGGAGTATGAGAAAAGGGACTTGCTTTGTTTTGCTGTTGCTGTTACTGATTGTGTTGTTCTGCCGAACGTTTGGGGCACACTACGTTGGTGCCAGAATGTATGGCGACACATCTGGCCTGCCCCTACAGCACATTCTTGGATGTCTTGGCTGTTAATGCAAACGGTGCACCTCAGTGTAGATGTGATAAATAAATCTGAACCTGAAACTGAAGATTTTCAGGCACATGTTAACCAACACACTCAACGTGCTGGAGGAACTCAGCAGATCAGGCAGCATCTGTGGAGGGATGCTGGTGTTTTGAGACAAGATCCTTCATCAGGACATATGTCCTTATTTATTCACTTGTTTGTTTAGAGCACAGTAACAGTCTCTTCTGGCCAAGTGAGGCCATGCCACCAAGTTACACCCAATTAACCTACTAACCCATACGTCTTTGGAATGTGGGAGGAAACTGGAGCTTCCGGAGGAAACACCCACGTTTTCAGCGAGAACGCATAAGCTCCTTCCAGATGCAGGTGGAATTAAACCCAGGTCGCTGGTACTGTACGTGCATTAAGTGTTACCTGGATCGGTATGCTGCCTGACCTGCTGAGTTCCTCAAGCATTTTGCTCAAGGTTTCCACTGGATCTGTCTGTAGTTTACTTAGCTGATTATGGATGGACAATCAGACTGACGCTCCTGAGCAGTAAGGCCGGATATTGAAGTGTGCAGCGGACACACTGAAGTTATGTTCTGCATAAATTCAATACGGTAACGTCTTTGTCGTCGTGGCACTTTCAGTGCAATGGTGCAGTGAAAAGAAACTGCGGTATGACAAATTTTCAGGATGACAATTTTGTGCCACTTGTTAATCAAAGTGTTACTCGCATATTCCTGAAGCAAAGCTATGCCATCCACAAAGGGACCCCACCCCACCGGGAACGGCAAACTTATGGGTGTGTACTGGGCAGCACAGTGACACAGCTGGTGGAGGAACTACCTCACAACTCCAGTAAACGAGGTTCAAACCTGACCTCGGGTACTGCCTGTGTCGAGTTTGCCCATTCTTCCTATGACTGGGCTTTCTCTAGTGTTCCAGTTTTCCCCCACATCTCAAAGAATTACAGTTAGTAGATTAACCATCCATCAATTGGGGACATTTATCAGGAGCATTCCATACGCAGGGTTCTTAGTATTAATAAGGATCCCATCCATCCAACAACCTCTTGAAAAACAAGAGAAAATCTGCAGATACTGGAAATCCAAGCAGCGCACACAAAATCCTGGAGAAACTCAACAGGCCAGGCAGCATCTATGGAAAAAAATTACAGTTGACATTTCAGCCTGACTGTACTCTTTTCCAATATTTAATTTATATACTTTATTTATTTATGTGCAATTCATTTGTAGATTTTATCCTTATTTTCCTAAGTGATTGTGTGTTATACGTGTATTATGTTGTGTTTTACACCCTGGTCCAGAGAAACACTGTCTCATTTGACGGTAAACATGGACATAGTTAAATGACAATAACCTTGACATAACAGACTGCGATTAGTGACCCCGAGTATACAGGTGAGTGGCAGGAGTTGATGAGTATATGTGGAGAACAACAATTAGGTTAGAGTAAAGAGATGTTTGATGGATGGCACACAGAGACGGTGGGTTGAAGGGCTAGTTTTGGTGCTGGATGACTCAATGCGAAGGCACCTTCTAACTCCAATTGAACACCTTCGTTGGGATATTCAGCATTGCTGTCCCAGTTGTCAAACCCCCAGAGTGCCGTGGGTCACGTGGAGAATAAAGCTGGTAGCTTCCTCGAAACTTTCCTGTGTCTCAAGACCTGTCGAAAGTTTGGACTTGGCAGCTGCTTGTGTATCTAGGGGAAGAACTCAGTTGTTTGGGAAAGCCTCAGGTATTGATGCAGCCTTGTTTACCAATGGAGACATAAGAGAAATCAGATGCTGGAATCTACGGCAACACGCAACATGCTGGAGGAACTCGGTCAGGCAGCATCTGTGGAGGAAAATGGATAGTCGACGTTTTAGGTCAAGACCCTTCATCCAGATTGAAGGATAGGGGGCAGGGGTGAAATAAGAGGTGAGGGGTGTGAAAGGCAGATGGGGATTGGACAGTGAGACTGGTCCCAAAAGCTGGGAGGTGATAGGTTGATTGAAGTGAAGGGGTCTGATAGGCCAATGAGGGAACTGGACTGTCCACTACTCCAAGCTAGATAGTCCAAAGATTGTCTTTGAGAAAGTAGAAACAAAGATTAGCTGTCTTAATTCCAGGGTGTTCTGCCTGAGTGAGATGTGAAGCAAATTGCTCTGAAAGGATAGTGTTCTTCATTAATACTGCAGCAATCTTCATGCAGAATTTGCTGATGGGGTTAGTTTCTTCCTGCCAATAAAAGTCCTCATCGCATTGAGCAGCTGGAGCCTTCAGAGACAAGAGAAACCATTTTCACTTATAATGGGCTGGTAACCAAAGTAACACACACAAAGTGCTGGGGGATCTCAGCAGGACAAGCAGCATCCACAGAAAGGAATAAACAGTCAACGCTTTGGGCCACAAGGACTGGAAATGAAGGGGGCAGAAGCCCTAACAAGGAGAGGGGAGAGGAAGGAGCACAATCTGGCAGGTGATAGTTGAGACCAGGTGAGGGCGAAGGTAGGTGGGTGGGGGAGTGACAAGCTGTGAGGGGATTGTTGGAAGAGGTAAAGGGCTGAAGAACAAGGAAACTGGTAAGAGAGGAGAGTGGAGCATGGAGAAAGGGAAGGATGGGCACCAGAGGGAGGGGATAGGCAGGTAAGGAGAAGAGAAGGGGGTAAGAGGGGAGCCAGAATGGGGAATAGATAAGAGAGAAGCTGGCCGGGGATGGGGGGACATTATTGGAAGCTAGAGAAATTACATGGGTTGCCGCTAGAGAGTGGTAGAATCTGAGAGGGGTTGTTGAGAATGTGGGGAGAACAAAAAGGTATTAATGTAGGATTGATGTAAATGGGTTTTTGGTGTTCAGTGTACCATATCTTTCTATGATTCTGTGAACTAATAAAGACACGATGGGCTGAATGGTCAACTTCTACTGCTGCGTCATTTGATTTTAAACCATTTTGGGTAGGCCACTTTCTAAGTTACATTCCAGCTACGCGTCCCTAAAGAAAATCATCAGATATTGCACATCAGATTCCTACTGCTCACAAAGTGCACAGCTCTTTAAGGCATCCGTTAGTCTTGCGAGACCATGGATCTGCGCCTGGAAAGTCTTAACTCTCCAGGGCGCAGGCCTGGGCAAGGTTGTATGGAAGACCAGCAGTTGCCCATGCTGCAAGTCTCCCCTCTCCACAACACCAATGTTGTCCAAGGGAAGGGCATTAGGATCCATACAGCTTGGCACCGGTGTCATCGCAGAGCAATGTGTGATTAAGTGCCTTGCTCAAGGACACAACACGTTGCCTCGGCTGGGGCTCAAACTCACGACCTTCAGGTCGCTTGTCCAATGCCTTAACCACTTGGCCACGTGCCCACACAGCTCCCATTTTTATAGACAGGTTATAATGAACAAAATCCAGGAATGATAGAAGGAAAGATTTCTTCACAGAAGTTAATCAGTTGGCAGAATGGAGTGGAAAGAAAGTCAGCTAATACTGCAAAAGTGGAAATACACAGAACCCGAAGCAAAAGATTGGGCACCCTGCATGGTCAGTACTTAGTAACACCCCCTTTGGCAAGTATCACAGCTTGTGAATGCTTTCTGTAGCCAGGTAAGAGTCTTTCAATTCTTGTTTGGGGGATTTCCACCCATTCTTCCTTGCAAAAGGCTTCTAGTTCTGTGAGATTCTTGGGCTGTCTTGCATGCACTGCTCTTTTGAGGTCTATCCACAGAATAATTGAATTCATTCTTCTCTCTACCAATGAAATGTTCCCCGTGCCACTGGCTGCAACACAAGCCCAAAGCATGATCGATCCACCCCAGTGCTTAACAGTTGGACAGGTGTTCTTTTCATGAAATTCTGCACCCTTTTTTCTCCAAACATACCTTTGCTCATTGCAGCCAAAAAGTTCTATTTTAACTTCATCAGTCCATAGGACTTGTTTCCAAAATGCATCAGGCTTGTTTAGATGTTCCTTTGCAAACTTCTGACGCTGAATTTTGTGGTGAGGATGCAGGAAAGGTTTTCTTTTGATGATTCTTCCATGAGGGTCATATTTGTGCAGGTGTCGCTGCACAGTAGAACAGTGCACCACCACTCCAGAGTCTGCTGAATCTTCCAGAAGGTCTTTTGCAGTCAAACGGGGGTTTTGATTTGCCTTTCTAGCAATTCTACGAGCAGTTCTCTCGGAAAGTTTTCTTGGTTTTCCAGACCTCAACTTGACCTCCACCGTTCCTGTTAACTGCCATTTCTTAATTACATTACAAACTGAGGAAACGGCTACCTGAAAATGCTTTGCTATCTTCTTATAGCCTTCTGCTTTGTGGGCATCATTTATTTTAATTTTCAGAGTGCAAGGCAGTTGCTTAGAGGAGCCCATGGCTGCTGATTGTTGGGACAAGTTTTGAGGAGTCAGGGTATTTCTAAAGCTTTGAAACTTGCATCACCTGGCCTTTCCTAATGACAACTGTGAACGAGCCATAGCCCTATCAAGCTAATTAAGGTCTGAGACCTTGGTAAGTTTATCTGAGAGCTCAAATCTCTTGGGGTGCCCAAACTTTAGCATGGTGCTCCTTTCCTTTTTTTCACTCTAAAATTGTACAAAACAAAAATAATACACTAATCTTGCTTAAAATATTGAAAAGAATGTTTCATCTTTAACTTTATGACTTTTGGAGATCAGTTCATTTTCTACTCACTTAACTGTTCACTGTAACAGAAATTTTGACCGGGGTGCCCAAACCTTTGCACACCACTGTACTTTGATAATAAATCTACTTTGAACTTTGAAAGCACGTGCAAGGTGAATTCATGCTGAGGAAACAATCCACAAAATACGCTGTCCCGGCAGAATCCAGCCCAAATCTGCCTGCATGGGTGGGGGAGGCAGGTACTCTCAGAACATTTAGGTAGTGCCTGGCCAAGCACTTGAATCACCAAGCATAGAAGGGATAGGAGCATGAAGTGACAAATGGGAAAGATAGGGTTGGTTCCTGAGCATAGATGATCAGGATGGGCAAGGTGGGCTGAATGGCCTGTCTAGTGTTGGATAACTCTATGACTAAATTTTAATACTTTCTGAGAATTGGCATAAATTCTGTCAAGATCTGCCAGCCAGGTACAACACAGAGAGTGCTATTCTGCAGTACTGACAGCTGTAAATACATATTTTAAACACTTTTATTAATATTTATATTTGCCAGTCAAAATTTAAAGCCTAATTAAAATTTAATGTCCATTTAATATAACATTATAGGTTCTGACTGCTCAGGCTCATGTGAAGTTCTGGGTCATTCATTATGAATATCCATTACGTGAGTGCTAAACTCGGTTCAATGCGTCTTCACTGGAACAGCTTCCCTGCTGCGAGAAGTTCCTTTCATGACTTTTTTAAAAACCATGAATGAATTGCTGTCTGAAGGGCTCTGCTGTCGACAATGGCTGCTTCCTGCGGCCTTTGTCTAATCACCAGCAGCTTTGAAAATGAAAGATATAATGGTTTAAAATGATCCAACCTGTCAGAAACAAAGTGGCTCATTCACACACTTACTTTATCGAGTGGCATGACTGCTGGATGCAGCAGTGTGCATCAGGTTTGAAGGTTTTGTATAATGCACTGGCAGACATCAAGGGTCCAATAATGTCACCAGCTATGGATTAGATATTTTATCTAAGCAGGGTGACGCTTCACCAGCTCTTTGTCAACACGTTTTCAATTTTGGTTACCGCCACAGGGAATTGTGATGTTATGATTATCGTCTAGGAAGAGAAAATAGAGAGCTTTCCACTGTGTAGCACATTTAGAATATTGCAGCATAGTACTGGCCCACGATGTTGTGCTGACCTTTTAACCAACTGAGACCAATCTAACTCTTCCCTCCCAAATTGTCCTCCAGTCTTCTATCACCCATGTGCCTATCTAAGAGTTTCTTAAATGTCCCTAACAGTAAGTACTGTGCAAAAGTCTTAGGCATATATAGTCTTAGAACATCCTAGCTTATATACAAGACTTCTGCGCAGAACTGTATCTGCCTCTACCAGCAGCAGCACCAGGGCATTCCGTGCACTTACCACTCGCCGTGTTAAACAAAACCAACTTCTCTCTCTGATATCCCTCCTATACTTCCTTCTACTTTACTTTAGATCTCTTCAGTGTCCCCAATATACCTGCCTCCACCATCACCCCTGGCATTGTGTTCAAGACACCCGTTTAAATGTCCCTAATGTACCTGCCTCCACCATCACCCCTGGCATTGTGTTCAACACACCCGTTTAAATGTCCCCAATGTACCTCCCTCCAGCATCACTCCTGGCATTGTGTTCAACACACCCGTTTAAATGTCCCTAATGTACCTGCCTCCACCATCACCCCTGGCATTGTGTTCAACACACCCATTTAAATGTCCCCAATGTACCTCCCTCCAGCATCACTCCTGGCATTGTGTTCAACACACCCGTTTAAATGTCCCCAGTGTACCTACCTCCAATATCTCTACTGTACCTGCCTTAAATGTCCCTGATATGTCTGCCTCCAACATTTGTGTTCTGCACACCCATTTGAGGTTCCAGTGAAGGAATTGAGGGGAGGAAGGAGATGCAAATGGACTGGGTGATTAATAAGAATGAGCTTCAACAGATTCATCATCAGCACCTGGGTGTAATGGAGAGGTCTGATGGCATCAAAGCACCAGCAAGGATAAAAACCACTCTGTTTTAAAACATAAATTAATAGCAAACAAGTTCCTGGAGGAACTCAGTAAATCAGGCAGCATCTGTGAAGGGAAATAGTTGACATTTTGTGTTAAGACCTTTCAACTGGTTATTCTCAAACGCCACGTTCCATAGAACTCATTCCAATTTTTCTGTTAGCTTATTAGTATTATAAAAACAAAAATGTAGATAGAATATAGAAATAAGAACACAACAGCATAGTACAGACCCTTCAGCCCACAATGTTGTGCCAACCCTTTAACCTAGAACAAGATCAATCTAACTCATCTCTCCCACATTGCCCTCACTTCTTCTATCATCCATGTGCCTATCAAAGAGTCTGAAAAGCCAATGCTTCGAGAAGGCAGCACCCATCATTAAGGAAGCTCATTCATGCAGCACATGCCTTCTTCTTGGTATACTATCAGGGCGGGAGTACAGGAGCCTGGAGACCCATGATCATTGATTTAGGAACAGCTTCTTCCCACTGCCATCAGATTTCAGAATGGTCCATAAATCCATGAGTACTACTGAACTATTCCTTTACCTTAGAACGTAGAACATACAGCACAGTATCGGCCCTCAGGCCTGCGATGTGGTGCTGAACTTTTAACTTGCTCTAAGATCACCCTCACCCTTTCCTCCCACATTGCCATCCACTTTTCTATCATCCATGTGCCTATCTAAGAGTCTGTTAAATGCCCCTAATGTTTCTGCCTCTACCACCACCCCCAGCAGGGCATTTCTGCACCACATATGTGCCTGTGACTTTCCCCTCCGATAGCTTCCTTTAAGCATCTTAAGGTCACGCCTTCTTGTATTCGCCATTTCTGCCCTGGGGAAAAAGAAAAAGGTCTCTAGCTATTCAGAGAATATGCTTCACAGTACGGTTACAAGAAAAACAAAATGTCCTGAGAGACAGAATCTGGCTCTCCACTTCATTCAAGTTTGTTAAAGAGTAAAAACTCCCTCGTTAGGAATGACTGCAGGATACTGTTATGTCAATGGATTTCCCCCCAACAAATCTCTCCCTGGTGAAGCTCCATGCAGAATTCACAAGGCAGACCATCATTAGAGCAAGAATTGATCTTTCTTCAGAGTAAACTTAAACAATCCACTAGCATTGACCTACTTTGAGAAATCCCAGTACCATGTACTGAACAAAGCATCCAAACTAACATCCACTAACAGCTTGCTAATGCAACTAACTCACATTGTCTGAAGCGTATAAGTTACATTGGGAGATAGTGTAACTGCACTGGTCCAATGAAATAATGCCCATGCAACATACAGATGTCCTTGAAGATTTATTTTTATTTCTCTCTCTCTCTTCAGTAGACACCGTGAAAACAAGAAAATAAAAGACATAAAAGTTTGAAACATACATCTCTCAGTCTTTTAAAGTCTCTCAAGCTAGTGTTCGACGATAAACAGGCCCAAACACGTTAGCACATCAGAAGTGTGCTGAAATCAAATAAATCACTAAAACGTATCACACAGTTCATATAAAGACATCTCAACAACATTATATAAAACAAATTAAGAAAAACAATTACCATGTGCACCTCTTGGACCACATGCAAAATGAGGTTATTTCAGGGCCACATGTCTTTCTCTGCCTCCATGTTAGTTCTGACCCATAATATCACAGTCACTGAACTCTGGTCATGTGACCTGTCAAACTGCATTAAATAAACCTTACATAAAATATTTTAAGGTGATAAAATAATCATGAATTTATGACAAAAACATAAAATAAACATCTCAATGAAACACGTCCCTGAGACAGTTACAGATAGATTTTGCCAATCCCTGAACTGACAGAATAACGATTCGGCTTTCCACAGCTTTGACGATGAGGGAGAACACTCCACTGGCAGGATGTACGCAAAGTAGTCCAACATAGAAACAGGCCCAACTCGTCCGAGCTGGGCCTACTTGTCTACATTTTATCCACATCTCGTTAATTCTTTTCAATTCCAAGATTCTGTCCAAATGTCCTTTAAACATTGTACTTCTACTTGCCTGAAACCGCTTTCTCTGCTAGTTCATTCTGTACACACACCACGCTCTGTGTAAAAATGTTTCCCCTCTGGTCCGATGGTCCCTTTTGAATCCTTTGTGTCCGAGGTGATTGTATAGACAAATTAATGAAGATAATTAATCACATCTCAGAAAAACTTGTGAGGGTAACTTGTGCAATGTATCCTTGTGAGGGCAACATTTGCAGATATTACAGATTATGTTGAGTGTATTCTTTTGTTTAGTTTACGGTCATCCAGTTTCCCCTGCTGTCTGTCTTCTCTGCACTGTGGTAAGTATGGTTACCCCACTCTCTGCATAAGGCAGTTTCTCCTAAATCATCTGTTGACTATGTGCTTATATTGATTAGGGCACTTCCACATATAAGAAAGAAAAGTTTGCATCTTAATAGAACTTTCCATGTCATGATGTGGCCTGGCAAGATTGGAACCCATGTGCAGAGAAAAGACAGACTCCGATGAAAAAACGTTACATAGAAACATAGAAAACCTTCAGCACAATACTGGCCCTTCGGCCCACAAAGTTGTACCAAACGTGTCCCTGCCTTAGAAATTACTAGGCTTACCCATAGCCCTCTATTTTTCTAAGCTCCATGTACCTTTGCAAAAGTCTCTTAAAAGACACTATCGTATCCACCTCCACCACTGTTGCCGGCAGCCCATTCCACACACTCACCAATCTCTGAGTAAAAAACTTACCCCTGACATCTCCTCTGTACCTACCCCCCAGCACCTTAAACCTGTGTTCTCTTGTGGCAACCATTTCAGCCCTGGGAAAAAGCCTCTGACTATCCACACGATCAATGCCTCTCATCATCTTACACAGCTCTATCAGGTCACTCCTCATCCTCCTCCGCTCCAAGGAGAAAAGGCTGAGTTCACTCAACCTGTTTTCAAAAGGCACGCTCCTCTTGACAAGGGTTTATTCATAATAATTCCAAAAGAACATCAGTGGCTTGGCTGAGCAACACCACAAGAAGTAACATTCTCAAAACTAAGACACCACGATTAATGCAATCAGGCATCCGTTTAAATAGTACAAGTAACACAAAATCCCTGAGCCTATCAAAATAAACTTCACAAGTTTAAACAGAAAACAGCAGGAGACCGCATTACAAAGAGTGAATTTTAGGACACAATGATTAACAACTCTCATTAACTCGATAAACAACAAGAAAGAAATACAAACAACAGGAATTCTGCAGATGCTGAAAATTCAAGCAACATACATCAAAGTTGCTGGTGAACACAGCAGGCCAGGCAGCATCTATAGGAAGAGGCGCAGTCGACGTTTCAGGCCGAGACCCTTCGTCAGGACTAACTAAAGGAAGAGTGAGTAAGGGATTTGAAAGCTGGAGGGGGAGGGGGAGATGCAAAATGATAGGAGAAGACAGGAGGGGGTGGGATAGAGCCGAGAGCTGGACAGGTGATAGGCAAAAGGGGATACGAGAGGATCATTGGACAGGAGGCCTAGGGAGAAAGACGGGGGGGGGGGTGACCCAGAGGATGGGCAAGAGGTATATTCAGAGGGACAGAGGGAGAAAAAGGAGAGTGAGAGAAAGAATGTGTGCATAAAAATGAGTAACAGCTGGGGTACGAGGGGGAGGTGGGGCCTAGCGGAAGTTAGAGAAGTCAATGTTCATGCCATCAGGTTGGAGGCTACCCAGACGGAATATAAGGTGTTGTTCCTCCAACCTGAGTGTGGCTTCATCTTTACAGTAGAGGAGGCCGTGGATAGACATGTCAGAATGGGAATGGGATGTGGAATTAAAATGTGTGGCCACTGGGAGATCCTGCTTTCTCTGGCGGACAGAGCGTAGATGTTCAGCAAAGCGGTCTCCCAGTCTGCGTCGGGTCTCACCAATATATAAAAGGCCACATCGGGAGCACCGGACGCAGTATATCACCCCAGTCGACTCACAGGTGAAGTGATGCCTCACCTGGAAGGACTGTTTGGGGCCCTGAATGGTGGTAAGGGAGGAAGTGTAAGGGCATGTGTAGCACTTGTTCCGCTTACACGGATAAGTGCCAGGAGGGAGATCAGTGGGGACGAATGGACAACGGAGTTGTGTAGGGAGCGATCCCTGCTGAATGCAGAGAGAGGGGGGGAGGAAAAGATGTGCTTAGTGGTGGGATCCCGTTGGAGGTGACGGAAGTTACGGAGAATAATATGTTGGACCCGGAGGCTGGTGGGGTGGTAGGTGAGGACCAGGGGAACCCTATTCCTAGTGGGGTGGCGGGAGGATGGAGTGAGAGCAGATGTACGTGAAATAGAGGAGATGCGTTTAAGAGCAGAGTTGATAGTGGAGGAAGGGAAGCCCCTTTCTTTAAAAAATGAAGACATCTCCCTCGTCCTAGAATGAAAAGCCTCATCCTGAGAGCAGATGCGGCGGAGACGGAGGAATTGTGAGAAGGGGATGGCGTTTTTGCAAGAGACAGGGTGAGAAGAGGAATAGTCCAGATAGCTGTGAGAGTCAGTAGGCTTATAGTAGATATCAGTGGATAAGCTGTCTCCAGAGACAGAGACAGAAAGATCTAGAAAGGGGAGGGAGGTGTCGGAAATAGATCAGGTAAACTTGAGGGCAGGGTGAAAGTTGGAGGCAAAGTTAATAAAGTCAACGAGTTCTGTATGCGTGCAGGAAGCAGCGCCAATGCAGTCGTCGATATAGCGAAGGAAAAGTGGGGGACAGATACCAGAATAGGCACGGAACATAGATTGTTCCACAAACCCAACAAAAAGGCAGGCATAGCTAGGACCCACACGGGTGCCCATAGCTACACCTTTAGTTTGGAGGAAATGGGAGGAGCAAAAGGAGAAATTATTAAGAGTAAGGACTAATTCCGCTAGACGGAGCAGAGTGGTGGTAGAGGGGAACTGATTAGGTCTGGAATCCAAAAAGAAGCGTAGAGCTTTGAGACCTTCCTGATGGGGGATGGAAGTATATAAGGACTGGACATCCATGGTGAAAATAAAGCGGTGGGGGCCAGGGAACTTAAAATCATCGAAAAGTTTAAGAGCGTGAGAAGTGTCACGAACATAGGTCGGAAGGGATTGAACAAGGGGTGATAAAACAGTGTCGAGGTATGCAGAAACGAGTTCGGTGGGGCAGGAGCAAGCTGAGACAATAGGTCGGCCAGGACAGGCAGGTTTGTGGATCTTGGGTAGGAGGTAGAAACGGGAAGTGCGGGGTGTGGGAACTATAAGGTTGGTAGCAGTGGATGGGAGATCCCCTGAGCGGATAAAGTCGTTGATAGTGTGGGAGACAATGGCCTGGTGCTCCTTAGTGGGGTCACGATCGAGGGGTAAATAAGAGGAGGTATCCGCGAGTTGTCGCTGTGCCTCGGCAAGGTAGAGGTCAGTACGCCAGACTACAACAGCACCCCCTTTATCAGCGGGTTTAATAATAATGTTAGGATTAGTGCGGAGGGAGTGGAGAGCAGAGCGTTCCGAAGGAGTGAGGTTGGAATGGGGACAAGGTGCGGTGAAGTCGAGACGGTTGATGTCCCGTCGGCAGTTGGCAATAAAGAGATCCAGAGCAGGCAGAAGACCAGAGCGGGGTGTCCATGAAGAAGAGGAGGGTTGAAGACGGGAGAAGGGGTCATCGGTGGGGGTGGAAGAGTCCTTGCCGAAGAAGTAGGCTCGGAGACGGAGACGGCGGAAGAAAAGTTCCGCATCGTGGCGAACACGGAACTCGCTGAGGTGTGGGCGAAGGGGGACAAACGTGAGGCCCTTACTGAGGACAGAGCGTTCTGCCTCCGACAGTTGAAGGTCGGAGGGGATGGTAAAGACCCGGCACGGATGAGAGCTGGGATCAGAGGGGGGAGGGGGGAGGCTGGGGGTGTCAATGGAGAGGGGAGGGTGGGAGTGAGAGGAAGATGGAGCCTCTGAGGGCCCAGGAGTTGACGGTGGGATCTGAGGAAGACGGGGCTGCGGAGTGGTGGTGGGGGAAGGGGAGACGGGAGTCACAACAGCAGCACATAAAGACCCGGCCTGGAGTTCAAGGCTGGAGTCGCAGTTGGTGGTTGCGCGATCGCTTTGAATGTCTCCATGGTCGTTGCTGGAGTCTGGGTTTTGAATCTGTCCTGAGGTGTTGGAGCCGCCGAGATCAATGGCAGGCGCCACAATTGAAAGTTCATGCCTGCTAGCGTCGGGGCCGGCAGGCTCTGGAGTCCGTAGATGTAAGATCTTGCGATCTTTGCCTAACATGACAAAGTCAAAAAAACGGCGATTGCAGGCGTGGATCCGACGGAGGATGAAATACCGGGTAGGACCATTACAGACGGCGAAGAAAGTGTCCCGAAGGTGTGGAAGGGTCTGGGATAGGGACACCAAGTACCTCCTCATGGCGGAGAGCGTCGCCTTCAGAGTTTGACGGGAGAAGCGGTGAGAGGCAGAGTCAATAAAATGTGAGTACCTGGGATCCTCAGAAGGTCCAAATTGAGAGGCTTGGAAACGATTCCTAAAGCCAACTGGAGTAAGTTGGCGACGGAGGCACGTTCCAAGAAAGGACATATGGCTGTGATAAAAAAATACAGGTGCTTTTAAAAGCCTCAGAGCCCAACACTCTCTGGCATCCTGCACAAGCCCCAAGAGCTCATTACATTCCACCTCCTTTCCAGAATGATCAGAAAGTTATTGTAGAGTGGTACGGTAGCTTAATGCTTTACAGAACCAGATGTAAGATCAGGGTTCAATTCCTGTTGCTGTCTTGATAAGTTTGTACATTCTTCCCATGACTGTGTGGATTTCCTCCAGGTGCTCTGGCTTCCTTCCACATTCCAAAGACGCACAAGTTTGGGTTAATAACTTGTAGGCGTGCTATGTTGGCCCCAAAAGCATAGCACCACTTGTGGGATGCCTCCAGATCATCCAGGACTGAGCTGGTCATTGACGCAAACAATGCATATTTCACTGAATGTTTCAATGTACATTGACAAATAAAGCTAATCTTTATTACAGAAAACATAGTCACCAATCTTCACACTGCTGGCTCTCACTAACAGCACTGTGAAAATGACCAGATAATTTGTTTTTTATTTGATTAGTAATGTAATATTTATACTTGTCAGGACACTTGGGATAATGTTTATTAAATAAGACCATGACATCTTTTATATTGTCCTGAAAGAGAGCAAATGCTGCCCCAGTTTAAGATCTTGTCCAAATGATGGAAATTCCAACTGCACAATATTTCATCCCTTTGGCTTTGCATTCCAAACCTTTGTCTTATCTAAGCCTTAGGTGAGAAGTGACCCTGTGAATCGAAGAAGTGGGTGTAATCATCTGATCACAACTAACACTGTTGATTTCAAATTAGAGGGGTTTCCTTTGTGACTCAGTTTTCAAGCACTTCCATAAGCTGGAAGAACTCTTGTCAGGTCACTCTTCGGTCTTCTCTGACTTTGTCAGGACACTATCGAACTATTTGTCCTACTTTCTTCTGGCATGATTTAATTTTAAAATTTGTTTTAAGATGCTGCAGTGCATTTGATAAATATTTTATAAATTCTGTCATTCCTTGTTACACTGAGTTAAGCTCAATCTACAAAGTACCTCTGCAAGGTGACCTGCTGCAAGAAGGCAGTGTCTATCACCAAGGAGCCCCTCCATCCAGACTATGCTCCCTTCTCTCACTACTACCTTCAGAAAAGAGATGCAGGAGCCTTAGATCCCACACCACCTGGTTCAGGAACAGTCATTACCCTTCAACCAGTAGCTGATAACTTCATTTACTGATTCTACAGCCTATAGACTCATTTTCAAGGACTCTACAACATATGTTCGTAGTATAAGACCAGAAGACTAAAACATATAAGAGCATAATTGGGCCATTTAGTCCATTGAGTCTGCTCTGTTATTTCATCATGGCTGATCCATTTTCCCTCTCAGATGCATTCTCTTGCCTTCTACCCATATTGCTTCATGCCCTGACCAATCAAGAGTCTATCAACCTCTATTTTAAATATACCCAAAGACTTGGCCTCCACAACTGCATGTGGTAATGAATTCCACAGATACACCAGTTTCTGGCTAAAGGAATTCCTCCTCATCTCCATTCTAAATGGACGTCCCTCTATTCTGAGGCTGTGTCCTCTGGTCTTACACTCCCTCACTACAGGGAACATCCTCTCCATATCCACTCCATCGAGGCCTTCCAAATTTGATGGGTTTCAGTGTGTTGGCTGCGTCCAACGTGAGGGCGGTTGGAACGTCTGTTCAGGGGTGCACCAGCATTGCAGCGTCTGCCAAGGCTTCCTTGGCTTTAACAAAAGCGGCCGCGGCCTCTTCGTCCCAAGTAATGTCCTTGCCTTTACCTGACATCAGGGTGAACAAAGGGCGCATGATATAGGCTGCTGAGGGGAGGAAGCGGTGGTAGAAGTTCACCATACCAACAAACTCCTGCAGGCCTTTGACTGTGTTCGGTTGGGCCAAGTGGCAAATCACGTCTACCTTGGCGGGCAGAGGTGCTGCCCCATCTTTGGTAATCCTGTGGCCCAGGAAGTCGATGGTGTCAAGTCCGAACTGACATTTGGCCGGGTTGATCGTGAGGTCGAAATCACTCAGGTGGGAGTAGAGCTGGCGGAGGTGGGACAAATGCTCCTGACGACTACTGCTGGCTATGAGGATGTCGTCCAAATAGATGAACGCAAAGTCCAGGTCGCGTCCCACCGCATCCATTAGCTGCTGGAACGTCTGTACGGCATTCTTCAGGCCAAACAGCATTCGGAGGAATTCGAACAGGCTGAACGGGGTGATGAGTGCTGTTTTGGGGATGTTGTCAGGGTGTACTGGGATTTGATGGTATCCCCGGACGAGGTCTACTTTGGAAAAGATGCTTGCTCCATGCAGGTTTGCTGCAAAGTCCTGTATGTGCTGCACGGGGTAACGGTCTGGAGTTGTAGCCTTGTTCAGTCTGCGGTAGTCGCCGCATGGTCTCCAGCCCCCCAGCTGCTTTGGGCACCATGTGCAAGGGGAGGCCCATGGGCTGTCGGACCATCGTATGATCCCCAATTCCTCCATCCTCTTGAACTCCTCCTTCGCCAGGTGGAGCTTATCCGGGGGAGCCTTCATGCGCGGGCATGGAGGGGTGGTCCCTGGGTCGGGATGTGGTGCTGTACTCCGTGTCTGGGCATGGCTGCCGTGAACTGCGGTGTCAGTACTGATGGGAAATCCGCCAGGACCCTGGTGAATTCATCGTCGGACAGCGTGATGGAGTCCAGGTGTGGGGCCGGCAACTTGGCTTCACCCAGAAAGAACATCTGGAAAGTCTTGGTATGGACCAGTCTTTTCCCTTGCAAGTCGACCAGCAGGTTGTGGGCTCGCAAGAAGTCCGCCCCCAGGAGAGGTTGGGCCACGGTGGCCAGTGTGAAGTCCCACGTGAACCGGCTGGCGCCGAACTGTAGCTGCACTGTGCGGGTGCCATAGGTCCGAATCGTGCTGCCGTTTGCGGCCCTCAGGGTGGGTCCCGTCGCCCTGTTGCGGGTGTCATACCCCGTCAGGGGTAAGACGCTGATCTCCGCTCTGGTGTTGACTAAGAAGTGGCGTCCCGACTGTTTGTCCCAGACATACAGGAGGCTGTCCCAGTGGCCAGCCGCCGTAGACATTAGCAGCGGCTGGCCCTGGCGTTTCCTGGGAACTTGCAGGGCGGGTGACAATGGCGGGCTTCTGTGCCCCACCACTGGTGGTAGAAACACCACTGTTCATTGGGCTCCTCACTCCTGCCTCTGGGTTGTGTGCACTCCGTTGCCGGGTCTGGTCTGGCCTGCTGTTGGGCGCATGGCTTGGTAATCTGTCCGACAGACGCCCCGCTCTCCCTCTTGGCTTTCCACAGCATGTCTGCCCGGGCCGCCACCTTCTGGGGGTCACTGAAATCTGCGTCGGCCCGCAGCAGATGTATGTCCTCAGGCAATTGTTCTAGGAACGCCTGCTCAAACATGAGGCAGGGCTTGTGTCCTTCAGCCAGGGCCAGCATCTTGTTCATTAATGCTGATGGCGGCCTGTCTCCCAAACCGTCCAGGTGCAGCAAGCGGGAACCTCGCTCACGCCGTGAAAGGTCAAAGGTCTCGATGAGCAGCACTTTGAATGCTGCATATTTGCCTTCTACAGAGGGTGACTGTATGAAATCCCCAACCTGTGCAGCTGTTTCCTGGTCAAGGGAGCTCACCGCGTAATAGTAACGTGTGGAATCCGTAGATATCTGCCAAAACTGGAACTGGGCTTCTGCTTGGTCAAACCACACACATGGTCGCAGCGTCCAGGAAGTTGGCAGTTTTAGCAAAACTGCGTGAACAGATGAAGTATTGATCATCTTTGGTCCAAATCCCGTTTGGACCGTCAGGGTCACCAATCTAGCGATGTGCTACACACAGAGCTAGAAATAACGACATGCAGTCTGTAAGTCGCACTCGAGACTCGTTTATTCAAACTTCACGGCACTGGCTTTTAAGCAGTTCCCTTCCAGCCCTCACCAGGCGGAAATGACGTCAGAAGTGCAGTACAAAAGTCTCTCCCTGCACGCGGGCTATTTTGTGAGCCAGTTCGCTTGTGTAGAAAGTGGGTCGCCACAAAGTAGTAAAATGGATTCAGCAGTGGCTGGATGGGAGACACCAGAGAGTAGTGGTGGATGACTGTTTGTCAGATTGGAGGCCGGGGTCTAGAGGAGTGCCTCAGGGATCTGTACTGGGTCCAGTGTTGTTTGTTATATACATTAATGATCTGGATGATGGGGTGGTAAATTGGATGAGTAAGTATGCAGATGATACTAAGATAGGTGGAGCTGTAGATCATGAAGTAGGTTTTCAAAGCTTGCAGAGAGATTTAGGCCAGTTAGAAGAGTGAGCTGAAAGATGGCAGATGGAGTTTAATGCTGATAAATGTGAGGTGTTACATTTTGGTAGGACTAATCAAAATAGGGCATACACGGTAAATGGTAGGACATCGAAGAATGGAGTAGAACAGAGGGATCTAGGAATAATGGTGCATAGTTCCCTGAAGGTGGAATCTCATGTGGATAGGGTGGTGAAGAAAGCTTTTGGTATGCTGGCCTTTATAAATCAGAGCATTGAGTATAGGAGTTGGGATGTAATGTTGAAATTGTACAAGGCATTGGTAAGGCCAAATTTGGACTATTGTGTACAGTTCTGGTCACCGAATTATAGGAAAGATGTCAATAAATTTGAGAGAGTACAGAGAAGATTTACGAGAATGTTACTTGGGTTTCATCTCCTAAGTTACAGAGAAAGGTTGAACAAGTTGGGTCTTTATTCTTTGGAACGTAGAAGTTTGAGGGGGGAACTTGATAGAGGTATTTAAAATTATGAGGGGGATTGATAGAGTTGACGTAAGTAGGTTTTTTCCATTGAGAGTGGGGAAGATTCAAACAAGAGGACATGAGTTGAGAGTTAAAGGGCAAAAGTTTAGGGGTAACATGAGGGGGAACTTCTTTACTCAGAGAGTGGTAGCTGTGTGGAACGAGCTTCCAGCAGAAGTGGTTGAGGCAGGTTGAATGTTGTTGTTTAAAGTTAAACTGGACAGCTATATGGATAGGAAGGGAATGGAGGGTTATGGGCTGAGTGCAGGTCGGTGGGACTAGGTGAGAGTAAGAGTTCAGCATGGACTAGAAGGGCCGAGATGGCCTGTTTCCATGCTGTAACTGTTATATGGTTATGGTATCTCTACTCCACCACCCAGATATATATGTACTTTGATAATAAATGTGCTTTGAACTTTGAAGCTCAGTAAATTGTCTGGGACACTTTTGCAACTTCAGTCATAGAGTTACAGAGCCAAGCAGCATGAAAACATGCCGTTGGCCGAAATCATTAATGCTGTTCAAATGTCTAGCTTAACGAGACCCCTTTGCCTGTATTTGGCTCATATAGCTCGAAGTCTTTTATAGCCATGTACCTGTCATTGTGGCATCATGGTCAAAGAGCCTGTTCCTGTGCTAAATTCTTTCATGTCCTGAGGATGGCATATGCCTTGAAATTTGTGATTGAAACGTGGTACAAGGCAATATATAATAAAAAGGGGGGAAGGTGAAGTACGGTAAGTATATGTATTTTAAATAGTTCAGTTAAATAAGTGGTGCAAAAATAGAAAAGCAGTGAGGTAGTGTTTACTCATGTATATGAAGGATGTAAGTAATAAAGTAAATTTAATTCATGGGTTCAATGTCTATTCAGAAATTGGATGGCAGAGGGGAAGAAGCTGTTCCTGAATCATTGACTGTGTGCCTTCAGGCTTCTGTACCTCCTCCCTGACGGTAGCAATGAGAACAAGGCATGATCTGGTTGTCACGATTTATATAGAATAAAATCCTATGGCATATACTAAATTATATAAATGTAATCAACATCAATAGGTTTTAAGTAATCCTATAAGTAGACCATGGATGTGGGCACGTGGCCAAGTGGTTCAGGCATTGGACTAGCGACCTGAAGGTGGTGAGTTCGAGCCCCAGCCGAGGCAACGTGTTGTGTCCTTGAGCAAGGCACTTAATCACACATTGCTCTGCGACGACACTGGTGCCAAGCTGTATGGGTCCTAGTGCCCTTCCCTTGGACAACATTGGTGTCGTGGAGAGGGGAGACTTGCAGCACGGGCAACTGCTGGTCTTCCATACAACCTTGCCCAGGCCTGCGCCCTGGAGAGTGAAGACTTTCCAGGCACAGATCCATGGTTTCACAAGACCAACGGATGCCTTTAAGTAGTCCAAATTTAAAAGGTAGTTTTTAGAGGTGTTTTGAAATGTTCCACAGTACTAGCCTGCCACATCTCAGTCAGTAGAGTATTCCAGACTTTTGGTGCATAAGAGAAAAAGGCAACATCACCAGTTCTAATATGGTTGGCTCTAGGAACACTAAGCAAAGTAATATTCACAAATATAAGATTACGATTAGGGATGTAAGGGGATAGACAGTCCAAAGTATACAGAGGAGCTAGATTATTCAGAGATTTGTATACAATTGAGAGTATTCTAAAATTGATCCTGAAGGACACAGGCAGCCACTGTAATGATGCCAAAACTGGTGAAATGTGCTCAGATTTTCTTTTTTTTTGTTAAGGCAGTAGATATATATTATTTATTTAAAGATAGTGTGGAGTAGGCCCTTCTGACCCTTCAAGCCGCTCTGCCCGGCAACCCCTGATAACCCCTGATTTCCCCTGATTTAACCTTAACCTAATCACAGGACAATTTGCAATGACCAATTAACCTACTAACTGATACATCTTTGAACTGTGGGAGGAGAGCAGAGTAGCCAGGGAAAAATCATTCATTCCGTGAGGAGGATGTAGAAACTCCTTACTGTGGACATCAGGATTGACATCCGAACTCCGACGCCCCCAGCTGTGATAGCGTTGCACTAACTGCTACACTCTCGTGGCGTATAGAACAGTACAGCACTGCAGAAGCTGCTTGGTCCGCAGTATCTTTTTCCCAATGTCATTGTCATAGTCATACTTTATTAATCCCGGGGCAAATTGGTTTTTGTTACAGTTGCTCCATAAATAAGAGAGCATGCATGTAAAGTGGGAGGGGGTAAATTCAAAAAGAGATGCACAGGAAAGTCTTTCTACACAGAGAGTGGTGGGTGCCTCGAGGGCTTTGCCAGTGATGGTAGTAGAGGCAGATATTATAGAGTTATTTAAGAGGCACTCAGAAAGGCAGATGAATATGCAGAGAAAGCAGGTATGTAGACTGGTATAGGCAGAAAGGATTAGTTTAGGGGTTTATTAGTTCAGTACAATATGATTTGAAATGTCTGTTCCTTGGCTGTATTGTTCTACATTTTATATCCTGGGAGTATATTCCCCAGACAGACCACAGCAGTTATTGAAGATGATGGCAGGCAATTCTGACGTTGCTAGTTATTGTTATATCCTGTAAGATACTAGAAGTGGAACCACTGCTGTTGGAATTTGGTGTCATTGGTTAAGAAGGTGGGTGGTGGGGTGGGGATACATCTCGCTCAAAGGTGGTATAAGGGGCTCCTTCCTTCACTAGCCTGCAGGTCTCCCTTGGACAAGGAGTAACACCTGCCTGCCCCCTCCCCCCACACCCATGACCAGGGTCACATGAAGCCAGGGAGCAGGTGGTGGATGGTCATATGAGCAGCTGGTGCTTATCACAAGTCTCATGCCAGGCAGACAACCTCTGAAGAGTGTTGATAATGGCTGGGGAAGAAGGAAATGGCAAACCACTTCTGTAGAAAAATTTGCCAAGAACAATCACGGTTATGAGACTAAGGTCGCCCCCGTCCTACGACACAGCACATAATGATGATGGTTGAGAAGAAGGACTTTGGCCGAGATTCACATACCTCATCACTGGCCACACACAGATCCGTACTTTGATCAGTAAGCCATTACGTGTCATCCAGTCAAAGTTCTGCTGGCATTCACAATTAAAGAAAATACAATTGTAACCCCTGGCATCATTACAGTACTGTACAAAAGTCCTAGGCACATATATATAGCCAGGGTGCCTAAGACTTTTGCACAGTATTGTATTTGCCAACGTGGAACAGAGAGCAAGTTTGTAAATCTGGCGGGAGCAAAGGATGTTGGGAATAGCGAGGATGGAGCGCCACTCTGGAAGGTGTGTGGGACAGGCGGCGGAGAAGGAGTGCCAGGGGCAGGTGGCAAAGGTCCAACACATCCAGTCCTGAGGCAACAGCCAAAGTCACTTGATTGCAAACAATTGGTAAATATATATTAATGACTTGGATGAGGGAATTAAATGCAGCATCTCCAAGTTTGCGGATGACACAAAGCTGGGTGGCAGTGTTAGCAGTGAGGAGGATGCTAAGAGGATGCAGGGTGACTTGGATAGGTTGGGTGAGTGGGCAAACTCATGGCAGATGCAATTTAATGTGGATAAATGTGAAGTTATCCACTTTGGTGGCAAAAATAGGAAAACAGATTATTATCTGAATGGTGGCCGATTAGGAAAAGGGGAGGTGCAACGAGACCTGGGTGTCATTATACACCAGTCATTGAAAGTGGGCATGCAGGTACAGCAGGCGGTGAAAAAGGCGAACGGTATGCTGGCATTTATAGCGAGAGGATTCGAGTACAGGAGCAGGTAGGTACTACTGCAGTTGTACAAGGCCTTGGTGAGACCACACCTGGAGTATTGTGTGCAGTTTTGGTCCCCTAATCTGAGGAAAGACATCTTTGCCATAGAGGGAGTACAAAGAAGGTTCACCAGATTGATTCCTGGGATGGCAGGTCTTTCATATGAAGAAAGACTGGATGAACTGGGCTTGTACTCGTTGGAATTTAGAAGATTGAGGGGGGATCTGATTGAAACGTATAAAATCCTAAAGGGATTGGACAGGCTAGATGCGGGAAGATTGTTCCCGATGTTGGAGAGGTCTAGAACGAGGGGTCACAGTTTGAGGATAAAGGGGAAGCCTTTTAGGACCGAGGTTAGGAAAAACTTCTTCACACAGAGAGTGGTGAATCTGTGGAATTCTCTGCCACAGCAAACTGTTGAGGCCAGTTCATTAGCTATGTTTAAAAGGGAGTTAGATATGGCCCTTGTGTCTACAGGGGTCAGGGGGTATGGAGGGAAGGCTGGGTTCTGAGTTGGATGATCAGCCATGATCATAATAAATGGCGGTGCAGGCTCGAAGGGCCGAATGGCCTACTCCTGCACCTATTTTCTATGTTTCTATGTTTCTATAATAGCTTTCACTATAGTTATCCTAGTCATGTTAATAACATTGCTTGGAACATCTGTTCCATTCTGCAGAACAGATACATCATAATTAATGGCAGGAATTAAAGAGTACTTGGCAGTAACAACACTCAATTGCACAGCTCAACTGGTGACGAAGTGTTTGCGAGATAACCTCCAGGCATGGCAAACAACCCTTCAACCAAGCATTAAAGATTAGGCACATCAACTGTTTCTTTCACTCCATAGATGCTGACTGACCTGCTGACTTCCTGCAGCATTTTGTGTGCGTCCCTCAAGATTTCCAGCATCATAATTAAGATTACATTGCATAATATTTTCTTTAGCCAGAAGGCATTGGATCTGTGGAATTCATTGCAGGCCATGTCGTTGGGTATCTTTATTGTTTTTATTTACTTAGACATATGGTGTAGTCTAGGCCCTCCTGGCCTTCGAGCACACCAGCCAGCAAACTGCCCCCCCCCGCCATTTAACCCTCACCTATTCATGAGACAATCTACAATGACCAATTAACTTACTTACCAGAATGCTTTTGTCTGTGTGAGGAAACCACAGCACCAGGAGAATACCCATTCATTCCATCGGGAGAACGTACAATCTCCTTACAGAGGAGGCTAGGACTGAGCTCTGAACTCTGACACTGCAAGCTGCAATAACGTCACACAAACCGCAGTGCTACCATGGCTTAAAGCGGAAGTTGATAGGTTCTTGATTAGTAAAGGTATCAAAGGTTATGGGGAGAAGACTGAAATCGGGCAAGATGGAATAAGTGGGGAAGACTTGATGGGCCAAATGGTCTAATCCTGTTCCAATGTCTAATGGTCTTCAAGGCTTATTACAGCACAGCAACAGGCTCTTCGGCCCATGATAACTGTGCCAACCACACATCTACCTGCACATATCCCTCTGTTCCCTGCTTGTTCATCTGATTGTCCAGATCCTTCTCGTATGTTGCTGTTGCATCTACAGTACTGTGCCTGCCACGTTTTAGGCACATATGTTATTTTTCTTATTTCTCACCCCTGTGGTGTGTGTGTGTGTGTATTTTTCCCTCCATCTCAAGTCCTTTACCTGAGGCTTGGGAGCTTAAGGTTTCAGAGCATTATCCTTGCTGTTCCTAGTAGTGCGCTCTTCTGGACTGAGATCTCAGATGTCGTTCCTGCGATTTGTTGGAACCATTTTCCTAGTCCAGCTGTCACAGCTCCAAGTGTCCCTATTACCACTAGGATTACTCTGGCTTTAACATTCTATCTACTCTTTGAAGCCCTGGTTTTTCTTCAGCTTCTCATATTCTTTCTTCCTAATATTACTGTATACATACTTTTGGATAGTACTGTATTTGTCAATGTAGAGCAGGAAGTAAGTTTGTAAATTTGGTGGTTGCAAAAGATATTGAGGGGAGGGGTGTGGGAGTGCCAGGGATTGGGGATGGCACGAGTGCAGTCACACCCAGCCCTGAGACACCAGGGTCATTTGATTCGAAACAATTGGTTTATTGATCATTGTCTCTCTGATGCATCCCACTCCCTCCCCTCTCCCTTCCCCTTTTCGCAACCATGATTCCCCTCTCCCTGCCCCCTTCCCACTCTCAGTCCACAATAGAGACCCATATCAGAATCAGGTTTATCATCACTCACATATGTCATTGATCTTTTTTGCAGGAACAGTTCAGTACATTAGAATACTACAATACTGTGCAAAATGCTTAGACACCCTAGCTATGTATATCTGCCTAAGACTTTTGCACAGTACTATACTTAGAAACATAGAAACATAGAAAATAGGTGCAGGAGTAGGCCATTCGGGCCTTCAAGCCTGCACTGCCATTTATTATGATCATGGCTGATCATCCAACTCAGAACCCCACCCCAGCCTTCCCTCCATACCCCCTGACCCCCGTAGCCACAAGGGCCATATCTAACTCCCTCTTAAATATAGCCAATGAACTGGCCTCAACTGTTTCCTGTGGCAGAGAGTTCCACAGATTCACCACTCTCTGTGTGAAGAAGTTTTTCCTAATCTCGGTCCTAAAAGGCTTCCCCTTTATCCTCAAACTGTGACCCCTTGTTCTGGACTTCCCCAACATCGGGAACAATCTTCCTGCATCTAACCTGTCCAATCCCTTTAGGATTTTATACGTTTCAATCAGATCCCCCCTCAATTTTCTAAATTCCAACGAGTACAAGCCCAGTTCATCCAGTCTTTCTTCATATGAAAGTCCTGCCATCCCAGGAATCAATCTGGTGAACCTTCTTTGTACTCCCTCTATGGCAAGGATGTCTTTCCTCAGATTAGGGGACCAAAACTGCACACAATACTCCAGGTGTGGTCTCACCAAGGCCTTGTACAACTGCAGTAGTACCTCGCTGCTTCTGTACTCGAATCTTCTCGCTATAAATGTCAGCATACCATTCGCCTTTTTCACCACCTGCTGTACCTGCATGCCCACTTTCAATGACTGGTGTATAATGACACCCAAGTCTCGTTGCACCTCCCCTTTTCCTAATCGGCCACCATTCAGATAATAAATATTCCAGTCACCTACCACTCTCCACTTAAAACACTTTCCCATCTTTACCCTTCACTCCCTCATCTTAGCCTTCTGCTGTGCTGGTCTTCTGCAATCCTTCACCTACAATGTTGAACCCCAAACCCTTTACTGGCACAGGGCGTACAGGAGTGAGATACGCCAACTAGTGGAGTGGTGTCGCAGCGAAAACCTGACACTCAACGTCAGTAAGCCCAGAGTTGATTGTGGACTTCAGGAAGGGTAAGACAAAGGAACATAGAGGGATCAGAAATAGAGAAAGTGAGCAGTTTCAAGTTCCTGGGTGTCAAGATCTCTGAGGATTTAACTTGGTCCCAAGCAAGACAATGGCTATACGAGGGGTGATTGATGTTCGTGGCCTTAACTTCAAACTTCCTACATAATCACTCAAAGAGTTAAACTGCATGTGCATGTAACGAGAGCTGTATAACTCATCTCTTTCTACCTTAGGCCACAAACTTATCAATCACCCCTGCTGTGGACCACTTTCTGGAGGTCCAAGACGCCGACTTCTACAAAAAAGGGATCCGTGTGCTCCACGACCGCTGGACTAAGTGTGTAAATGTAGGAGGGGACTATGTTGAAAAATAAATGTGCTAGGTTTTCTAAAATTGACCCCTTCTACCATAGGCCACAAACTTATCAATCACCCCTTGTACTTCATTAGGAGTTTGAAAAGATTTGGTATGTCAACAAATACACTCAAAAACTTCTAGAAATGTACCATGGAAAGCATTCTGACAGGCTGCATCACTGTCTGGTGTGGAGGGGCTACTGCACAGGACCGAAAAGAAGCTGCAGAGGGTTGTAAGTTTAGTGGGCTCAGTCTTGGGTACTAGCCTACAAAGCCCCAGGACATCTTCAAGGAGCCATATCTCAGAAAGGCAGCGTCCATTATTAAGGACCCCCAGCACCCAGGGCATGCCCTTTTCTCACTGTTACCATCAGGTAGGAGGTACAGAAGCCTGAAGGCACACACTCAGCAATTCAGGAACAGCTTCTTCCCCTCTGCCATCCAATTCCTAAATGGACATTGAACCCCTTGGACACTACCTCACTTTTTTTAATATATATTATTTCTGTTTTTTGCACGACTTTTAATCTTTTTAATATATGTATACTGTAATTGATTTATTTATTATTAGTAGTGTAGTATTTTATTTTGTTTTTTTTCTTCTATATTATGTATTGCATTGAACTGCTGCTGCTGAGTTAATAAATTTCACGTCACATGCTGGTGATAATAAACCTGATTCTGATCCTGCTGTTGGCTTCTACCTAACCATCTTAATACCTTCTGCACCTTACAAATTACTCTTTTGTTCAACCCAGGTTTTAATAGTTGTACTCTTGGTAAAGATATTTTCAACTGCAAAGTTCCACAATTCCTTCCATGAGCACTTCACTCCTTGATCCTGTCTTGCTCAAGACATTTCTCTTGCACCATGTTCTGGGTCAATTGCATGGTTCCTTACTCTTCATCCCTCTCCGAAGGTGAGAGGGGAAAGATTTTGAAGGGAACCAAGGAGTAACACCTTCACACAGAGTGTGGTGCATTTGCAGAATATGCTCCTAGAGGAGGTGGTTAGTGTCATCGAGCACTGCAGCACGGCTCATCTAGTTCTTTGGCCCATCTAGTCCATGCCAAGCTATTATCTACCGTACCTGGACCATAGCCCACCATACCACTCCCATCTATTACTTATTCAAACTTCTCTTCGATGTTGAAGTTGAACCCATATCCATCAATTCTGCTGACAACTCGTTCCACACTCCCACCAGGGAAGAAGTTCCCTTTAAATATTTTACCTTTCACCCTTAACACATGACCTCTAGTTCTAGTCTCACCTAACCTCACTGGGAAAAAAAAACCTGCTGTATTAATCCTATCTACTGGAGGAACATAGAAAGATGGCACCAGTGGTTTTTGCAGACCCAGGCGACTTCTTCCATTTCATCCATGAGACAGCTTATTCTTCTCTTTGTCAGTTTGTTCTGATAAAACCTGATTGCAAAGAGAAGGAAAGACGTTGAATCAGGTCGATAGTTCACAAGGACTTTAATGCAAACAGGATTTTATGGGAAAAGAAAACAATAAACCCATGGCCAAACAGGGCCACTAACTAATACTTCCAAGTGGAAAACTAGATGCCAACACTGTGGCTGAAAGGAAGATCAAATATAAAACAAGTACTGCTAGTCTTCAGTGTCAGTCGACTCCATTGTCCATTTTCTTAGGCAAGGCCAAATGCAAGCTTGCAGCAAAATGTTGCTGTGCTTTGCTCAACTCTTGACAGGTGCTCTCTTCCTCCCTCTCCTTTGATGCAGAGTGAGAGCCCGGCAGTTCTTGAGAGAGTTCGGGGCTTGGAGAAGCAACATGGAAAATTGTAACATTGGAAAAGTGCGTTCTGGTCTCTGCTCTTGTTGCAACAGCAATCTCTCTCTCCCCCTTGCTGCAGAGTGAGAGTCTGTCTGAGATTCCGAAGTGTTGGGTTATAGACTGTAGTTTTGATGGACTCTGGATTAAGGTCACTTTGGGGGCTTTTGCTGTTGCTTGCATGGTGGGGGGGGTGCGGGGGGGTGTCGGTGGTTCTGCTGGCACGAGTAGGGGGTTTCATGCTTCTGCTGCTGTTGGTACAAAGAGTGAGCAGAGGGGCTTTGGGGCTTTGGGCTTTGATGGTCATTCTACAAGATCTCTTGTTTTGTGGATGTCTGTGAAGAGTACAAATTTCAGGTTGTATACTGTATGCATTCTCTTATATTAAATGAATCTTTAATCTATAAACCTCATAAATTTAAATGCATTTATCATATCTTAATGGGGAGGAGAAGATGGCAGCGCAATGATTTGATGGAGACAACCGTAAGAAGCACAGAGGAACATCTGGAGAAACTTCTGAAATGCCCGCTTCGCTGCCGCTGTGCGATCAAGAATCTCTGGAGGGGAAGGCCCCAAATCCTCGGCTTTGCCTGTTGCTGGGGCCGGGGTCGAAGTGCTCGGCAGAGTTGGTGCTCGGTGCTAGGTGTCGGAGAGCTGGTCGGGGGCTGGAAGTTTTCGGACGGACTCGGAGTCGGTCTGTGGTTGGGTGCTTCCAGGATGCTGCATTGGCAAGTTTGTGGCACTGGAAGCTCATGGCAGGAAGAGTTTTCTTCCTTCAACTGTCTGCGTGAGATGATGGGACTTTCAAGAGACCTTGAGACTTTTTTTACCGTGCCCATGATCTGTTCTTCTATCAAATTATGGTATTACTTGCACTGTTGTAACTATATGTTATAATTATATGGTTTTTGTCAGCTTTTTTTAGTCTTGGTTTGTCTTGTGTTTCTGTGATATCATTCTGGAGGAGCAAATTGTATCATTTCTTAATGCATGCATTACTAAATGACAATAAAAGAGGACTGTGTGTCCTCATAATCTAATCTATCTAATATCTCCCCTCATTCTCTACACTGCAGAGATAAAGTCCTCATCTATCCAACTTTTTTCTATAGCTCAGGTCATAAACTCAGGTTCTTCTCCTACAAAACCAATGTCAAATCCAACTTACAGGACACCTCTTTTGAAGGAATGGGAGCACTTAGTTTCCCTTTGTTAAATCCTGAGTTCTGTGGGTCAGACATTTTTCTCATCTTCAAGGAACGATGCCTCAGAAACCATCATTTAAGTGCCCCATCACTCAGGACTTGACGTCTTCTCATTGCTACCATCAGGGAGGAGGTAGAGGAGCCTAAAGGTACACACTCAATGATTCAGGAAGAGCTTCTTCCTCTCTACTATCAGATTTCTGCATGGACATTGAATCCATGAACACGACCTCACTATTTTCTTTTTTCTCTTTTTATCTATATAGATACTGTAGATAGATATACTTACTGTAAATTGCAGTTTTTAAAAATTATTATATATTGCCAAGTACTAACAACAAATTTCATGACGTATTCCAGTTTCCGACTCTGATCCTGATTTTGCATGCCGTCCTGCAGATTATCTCAGTGCAAATGTAAACAATAACAGAATGCAGAATAACGTGTTACAGTTACAGAGAAAGTACAGTGCAGGCAGTCAATACAGTGCAAGGCCACAATGAGGTAGAATGTGAGGTCAAAGGACCATCCAATTGTACTGGCGACCATTCGTTAGTCATTGATTATGCTGGCTGGCTTACTGAGGCTGTGAGAAGTGTAGACACAGTCCATGGAGGGAGTCTTGTTCAGCTGCTTGCTTATACCCCAGGGAAGCAAAAGAGAAGATCAGAGTTTTCAGGGGGCATCTGAAAGTCATCAGCATGAGATGATGAATGCTGCCTCAGCAGTAGCAGATTCACGGTCACCTCAAGCTGATCATCGTTACACAGACAGTATTGGTAATACATAGTACATATTCAGATGAAAACGAAGGACACATAATGAAATACGATTGTCTACATTTTGGGCTGGAAGATTAAACAAAATTGCAGAAGAATCACTGGTGAGATGTTTTCCTTCAATGGAACCCTCCACTTAGGTTCACTTTGAGTGCAGGATGGAGGCGTAGGGAGCCCATGTGGAAAATGCTCAGCTTAGTGACCGACTTAGTGACTCGGTCACAGTCCTTGTCAAAAAGGCAGTACTTCACAGTGGGAATACTAAAGCAATAGACCCACTCACTTCAACAGTTCTCACTCACTTGAATTATTGCTTTTACTTTGACGTTCAGAGTCCCTGGAGGCACTGTTAAATCAAGAGTTTATTGTCCATCCCTAACTGTTGACCTACAAACTTCAGAAGCACATGGATTGAAGTTAAGCATCACATACATGTAGGTCAGGCTGATAAATGATGGAAGGCTTCCTGTGAAAAAGATGTTTCTTTTCTCAATAATTTGACAACGTTTTCAGTTTTGAAAGTTGTGTTATTTTTTCAAATCTCAGTTTATTAACTGATTTTAAACGCCACCTACTGGGATTTGAACTCAGATCTATAGATTGTTAGTCTAGCCCTCATGATTACTCGTCCAGTAATTTAACCACTCCGCTACCACCGTCACATCCTTAAATACATTCTAAGGTTTGTACAACTAGATGAACATCTTGTGTATCTAAGTATGGTTCCGATAATTTGAGTTTGCAAGTTCAAATCTCAAGGTTGTTTAAGAATTTGAACAGTTTCAAAAATAGCTGGAAGTAAAAAAAATGTACTCAAAACTGTCAAATTGTTCAAAAGGCTGAAAGAGTTCAATTATGTCCCTTAGGGAGAAAAACCTGTCACCTCATCAGGTTCAGCAACCCACAGCCACTCTAAACAGGTCTCTGAAATAGCCCAACGATAGTTGAGGGGCTCACACTATCTCAGGACGTCATGAGAAAGCTAATGAGCATCAGCCTCATCAACATGATCCACATCCATTTAAAGGATACTGTATACTAGCACCATAGTGAGCCAAGGGTGGCAGATCAGAATCAGAATCCGGTTTATTATCACTGGCATGTGACGTGAAATTTGTTAACTTAGCAGCAGCAGTTCAATGCAATACATAATCCAGCAGAGAGAAAAAAAATAATAATGACAATAAATAAACAAGTAAATCAATTATGTACATTGAATAGATTTTTAAAAATATGCAAAAACAGAAATACAGTATATTTTTTAAAAAGTGAGGTCCAAAGGTTCAATGTCCATTTAGGAATCTGATGGCAGAGGGGAAGAAGCTGTTCCTGAATCACTGAGTGTGTGCCTTCAGGCTTCTGTACCTCCTACCTGATGGTAACAGTGAGAAAAGGGCATGCCCTGGGTGCTGGAGGTCCTTAATAATGGACACTGCCTTTCTGAGGCACCACTCCTTGAAGATGTCCTGGGTATTTTGTAGCTTAGTACCCAAATTTACAACCCTCTGCAGCTTCTTTTGGTCCTGTTCAGTATGGTCCTCCATATCATACAGGGATGCAGCCTGTCAGAATGCTCTCCACGGTATATCTATAGAAGTTTTTGAGTGTATTTGTTGACATGCCAAATCTCTTCAAACTCCTAATAAAGTATAGCCACTGTCTTGCCTTCTTAATAACTACATCGATATGTTGGGACCAGGTTAGATCCTCAGAGATCTTGACACCCAGGAACTTAAAGCTGCTCACTCTCTCCATTTCTGATCTGTCTATGAGGATTGGTATGTGCTCTTTCATTTTACCCTTCCTGAAGTCCACAATCAGCTCTTTTGTCTTACCAACGTTTAGTGCCAGGTGGCACCATTCCACTAATTGGCATATCTCACTCCTGTATGCCCTCTCGTCACCACCTGAGATCCTACCAACAATGGTTGTATCATCAGCAAATTTATAGAATGGTATTTGAGCTATGCCAAGCAACACAGTCATGTGTATAGAGAGTAGAGCAGTGGGCTAAGCACACACCCCTGAGGTGAGCCAGTGCTGATCGTCAGCAAACCACACAGACTGTGATCTTCCGGTTAGGATGTCAAGGATCCAATTGCAGAGGGAGCTACAGAGGCCCAGGTTCTGCAACTTTTCAATCAGCATTGTGGGAATGATGGTTTTAAATGCTGAGCTACAGTCAATGAACAACATCCTGATGTAGGTGTTTGTGTTGTCTAGGTGGTCTAAAGCCGTGTAGAGAGCCATTGACTTTGCATCTGCCATTCATCTAACGTGGCAATAGGCAAATTGCAATGGGTCCAGGTCCTTGCTGAGGCAGGAATTCAGTCTAGTCATGACCAACCTCTCAAAGCATTTCCTCACTGTAGATGTGAGTGCTACTGGGCGATAGTCATTAATGCAGCCCACATTACTCTTCACAGGCACTGCGATAATTGTTGCCTTTTTGAAGCAAGTGGGAACTTCTGCCCATAGCATAGGTTGAAAATGTACTTGAATACTCCCGCTAGTTGGTTGGCACAGGTTTTCAGAGACTTACCAGGTACTCCATCGGGACCTTCTGCCTTGCGAGGGTTCACTCTCTTTAAAGACAGTCTAACATCGGCCTTTGAGACAGAGATAACAGGGTTATCAGGTGCAGCAGGGATCTTCACAGCTGTAATTGTGTTCTCCCTTGCAAAGCACGCATAGAAGGCGTTGAGTTCATCTGGTAGTGAAGCATTGCTGCCATTCATGCTATTGAGTTTCGCTTTGTTGGAAATAATGTCTTGCAAACCCTGCCAGAGTTGCCATGCATCTGATATTGTCTCCAACCTCATTCGAAATTGTCTCTTTGCCCTTGAAATAGCCCTCTGCAAATCACACCTGGTTTTCTGGTACAGGCCTGGGTTGCCAGACTTGAATGCCACAGATCTGGCCTTCAGCAGACGACGTACCTCCTGGTTCATCCACGGCTTGTGGTTTGGGAATGTACAGTAAGTCTTTGTGGGCATACACTCATCTACACAGGTTTTAATGAAGTCGTAGCATACTCATCCAGGTTCGAAGATGAATTCCTGAATACAGTCCAGTATACCGATTCAAAGCAGTCCTGTAGGCGCTCCTGTGCTTCCCTTGTCCAAACCTTCTTGGTCCTCACTGCTGGTGCTGCAGTCTTCAGTCTCTGTCTATACTCAGCGAGTTGGAGTACAACTAGGTGACCAGACTTTCCGAAGTGAGGGCGTGGAATAGCACGGTAGGCATTCTTGATGGTGGTGTAGCAACGGTCCAGTGTGTTGTTTCCTCTAGTATTGCAAGTGATCTGTTGATGGTAGTTGCTTAGTGATTTTTTCGGACTGGCTAAGTTAAAATCTCCCAAAACGATGGTGAAGATATTGGGGTGCACTGTTTTGTGCATGTTGATCTCATTACTCAGATCATCTAAAGCCTGCTTGATATTGGCCTGAGATAACATTTAGGTTCACAAGGACGCTAAATGAGCTGCAGAGGAAGTGGTTGAGGCAGTCATAAAGACACCATTTTAGAGGCACTTGAAGAGGTAAATGGAGGGACGGGGCTTTGAAAAATATCGGGCAAATGTAGGAAACATTGCATTGTGGGTCAAAAAGCCTGTATTGTGCTGTAGTTTTTCTATATTTCTATGAAATTAGGATTAACTGGATTGGGCAATGTGGTCTGCATGGACTCATTGGGCCAAAGGGCCTGTATTTATGCTGTGTTGTTCTCAGAGTTTAAGAACTCAAGAGATCAGGAGTAGGAATAGGTCATCAGGCCCCTCAAGCAAAAACCATTCAAGCATGAAGCCTCATCATTCATTATGATCACAAGCTCAAATCTTCTTCCATGCCAGTTCACCAGAACCCCAAATTCCCTTATTTTTTTAATACATTTATCTGTCTCAACCTCAAACTGCATTTAATCATCTGGAATCTATCATGCTCTGGGGCAGAGAATTACAGACAGACACTATCGTCTGAGAGAAGAAATTTCTCGAGTTTTATTGTACTATGCACAGTAGATGCAACACCATCACAGGCACAGAGCATCAGATCAGCAGGATATATAAAATATCATAGACATCAACTTTTTACAGGAAGAAACACAATTAGAACAAAAGCAAACAAACTCCATTGTAATGCAAAGTGGCCAAAGTGGTCAATGTGTTTTTTTTAAATGAAGCCATACTGCATGCATTGTAAATATCTGTTATGCTCGGACTGGAGTAGCACCACAAACTTCTTGTCTTGAGCAATGACAACAAAGTTCAATTCTGTTCTAGAGATTACAGACGGGTACCACCAGCACATTCTTTGTGTTGTTTGTTAATGCAAATGACGCATTTTTCTGCATGTTTTGATGCACATGTGATAAATACACTCAGTGGCCACTTTCTCAGGTACACATGCATACTTGCTCGTTAATGCAAATATCTAATCAGCCAATCGTGTGGCAATAACTCAATGTAAAACAGCATGCAGACATTGGCAAAAGGTTCAATTGTTGTTCAGACAAAATATCAGAATGATGAAGTAATGTGATCTAGGTGACTTTGATTGTGGATTGATTGCTAATTGATGACATCTCAGAAACTGCTGATTTCCTGGGATTTTCATGCACAACAACACCACGAAAGACTTATCCCATCCTGGACACTGTCTGTTCATCCCTTGTCATGTGGTAGGAGATAAAGGAACATCTTAGCCAAGACAGTAAGACTGGAAAACAGCTTCTTCCCAAGGGCTGATGAGCAGCTGAATAATGCTACACCCTGGCTTGAAAATGGCCTTTGAGTATTATGGACTTTCAAAGTCACTTGTTTTTTTTTTAATTAAGCCATGCCATATGCTTTGTAAATACCTGTTTTAGCACGGAGAAGTACTGTATTCTCATTGCCTTGAGCAATGACAATAACGTTTTATTCTATTCTATACTGAGGTACTGATTGGGGTTCAAAGGTTCATTTATTACTCTGAAATTCTTCTCCAGATACACACGAAACCAAGTAAGAAAAGAATGGCAGCAAGATCATCGATCCTTAGATCCCCCTCCCCACCCCCACACACAGAAAAATGGGAAAAATCAGGTGAAAAACACGGAATATAAAAAAAACTATAAGACTGAGAAAAGGTCTACAGTCCAAGTCCATATCTAAAACACAGAACACCTGGGTAACATTCTGTGGGAAAAGCAGTAGGCCTTTCCCTCTGTGGCAGCAATCAAAAGGCAGTCTCCCCTCTCCGTCAGCAGAGCGATCCCACCAGTGATCAAAAGGCAGGCAGCCAGCGCTCACCTTCCTCATTCGTCCGGATGTTTCAATGTCCCTCGTCGCTTCAATTGGCGAAAAATGGAAGCTTTAATTGGCCAAATGGAGTTTAACACCAACCCGTACCCTACAGCCTTCTCACCACAAGGTTTCCACACATCATCTCTGACTTCCGGAATCCTCTCGGAGACTGCAGAATGCTGAAACACCCATACGATCTCCAAACTGCAAATCATGAGTTCCAACAGTTCCAGACTCACATTCAAGACGATAAACAGATGTAAAAGACATGAAAAGAAGTGAAATATATGGTTTCATGATCTACCCAGACGATGTCGACTGAAGGAGCGTTGTATGCAAGCACGATCTTGACTGGTTCAAGAACCAAAGGTTGAAGAGAAGTAGCTATCCTTGAATCTGATGGTGCGGGACATCAGGCTTCTGTACCTCCTACCTGATGGTCATTGGGAGAAGATGGTATGGCGCGGACGGTGAGAATTTTTGATAATACAAGCTGCCTTCCTCATGTAGATATTCAATAGTTTGAGGGGATGTGCCCATGATGTATTGGGCTGAGTCCACTACTTTCTATGTTCCCGCTCATTTGAAGTGATCTACCAGACCATGATGCAACCTGTCGGGATAGTTTCAATAGCACTGTGCATCTGCAGAAGTTTAATAGAATGCTTGGTGACAAGCCAAACCTCCTAAGGGTGTAGAGATGCTTGCGTACCTTCCTTGTGATTGAATCTATGTGCTGGGCACCTCATGATGAAGGGTCTAGGCCCAAAGCGTCATCTTTACCCCTTTACCATAGATTCCACCTGGCATGCTGAATTCCTCCAGCATTCTGTGTGTGAGTATTGCTGTGTTGTTTGGTCCCCTTGAACTTCATGTCATAACAGTGGGCTCCTAGGGACAGTGGCCAACATTGTAACTGAGTAGCAGACATCACTGGAATTCCCTTCCTGGGATTGACAATGGATACAAGGGGCTGGTGATCTGTCACTAATGGAAACTTCTGTCCATAGAGGTAGTGGTGGAATTTCTTTATTCCTCATACTAGACTATGGGCCTCTCTCTGTCAATCTGTGCGTAGTTTCATTCTGCACTTGTCAGTGATCTTGAGGCAAACATGTTCAGGCATTCAGATCCACCTTTCATAATGTGTGACAAAACAGCTCCAGTGCCATCAGCCAGTCTAATGGGGCAGGGATGGGTCATAATGGGTGAGCAGTTGATCAGATTTTATTAGTCTCTTTGTTTCCTTGAATGCTTTTTCACATCTTTCTGGCCATTCCCACTTTGCTCCTGTCTGTAACAGAGCATTCAATGGATGCTGCACCGTAGCAATGTTTGGGAGAAACCAGTAGCAGTAGTTTACAAGGCCCAAGAATGACCTGAGTTGTGACACATTTCCCGGTATGGGTTTCTGTAGCTCTGCTTCAGTCTTCTCTTGTCACTTGTGTAAGACATGCTTGTCAATGACATGTCCGCAATATGAGATTTTATTTTTGAAAAACTCACATTTCTCTTCTTGTGTGCAGGCCACACTCACTCAGCCTGGTAATTACTTTACCAAGGTTCCGGAGGTGCTCGTCATCATTTTTGCCAGTCACAGTGCTGTCATCAAGGTAACATTGTGTTTCTGGGATATCTTGGAGCACTTGGCCTATTGTTCGGATGGTCATGTTCGGCACAGCTTTGTGGGCTGAAGGGCCTGTATTGTGCTTTAGGTTTTCTCTGTTTGTATTGCTCTTTGCCAAATCGTGGAGCAGATGTGATACCAAAAATGAGACGATTACACTGGAACAGTCTCTTGTGAGTATTGATTGTGAGGAACTTCCTGCTTGATGCTTCTTTGAAAACCTCTCCCTACCTGCCAAAGATGCAAAAATGTCTTCTATTTGTGACAGGGGATACTGCACAGTATACAGCACCAGGTTGATGCTCACCTTGAAATCCCCCATTTATGCAAATAACTCCAGCCTTCCCTTTCTTGATCATCAGGAAATGGGTGTGGCCCAATTACTCCACTCAATCTTGGAGCAAATTCCAGACCTCTCCAACCTCTGTGGTTCAGCATCCACTTTAGGACATGGTGCATAAGGCAATGGGCGTGCTTTCTGGAAACTTGGTGTTACTATTTCATCCAGTTCAATTCTGGCCTTTGTGCCTTTGAGTTTACCAATCCCCTTCTCAAACACCTTCTCATTAGCATTAAGTGGCTGTGCCAGTCTCTGCTTAGTGCTACTATTTGGGCTTCCGTTGCCTGTAATGTCACACTGACAGCTTTGATTGAGTGCCAGTCTAACTGTTGTGTTTGGTCTCGCCTGTATAACTCTTTAGCATCACTGAGGTTTTCTCTAATGGTATCTTAGAAAACAGTCTGTAGTAGTCAGCCTCTGGAATTATGGACAAAGCTGACACTATATCCAGCTCCATTTTCAGTTTTGCACCAGACACATCTATTGTGATCTGCTTCAGTTATACTATGCAATTCTGGGCATGACAGTTCACCATTGTCAGACTCTATGTTGTCTGATTCTGTTTGACATTCAATTACTTTATGTATTTGCTTAGTTTTCTGTTTCAGACTTACTACTCGGTTGTGCTGTTTGTCTGCCTTGCACATTCTCTATACGTGACCTCGTCTGTGACACTTTCTGCAGACTTTTTCTTTGAACCAACAGTCATTTGCATCATGGGAGGATTTGCCACATCGATAATATTTTTGACTTTTTGCACCATTCAGGGGCATTTTGTTCATTTCACATTCTAATCTCCTTCTCTGTCGTTTCGATGCATCCTTTGCTGCAGTCTCTAACGATATTCCAGCGGTCAATACCCAGTCTAAGGTTAGGTCACTTTCGGAGAGTAGCCTTTTTTGTGTGCTTTGACTATGCATGGAACATACAAGCCTGTCTCTTAATGCATCAGAAAGTCCATCTCTAAAGTCACAGTACTGAAAGTTTGCACAGTTCGGCAATGGATTCAGAAATGCTCTCAGTTTTGACTGGTTCCTTTTGTAAAGTCTAAATCTCTCAGCTTTTACCAGCAGTTTAGGGCTCAAGTGATTTTGTAAAATTCTAACAATTTTATCAAACGTCCTGCTTGCTGGCTTTGCAGGGGTTATGAAGTTGCATAAAAGACTGTACGTTCTAGCACCCATTAAGTTAAGAAATGTAGGGACTCTCATTTGTTCCTCCATGATGTTTGTGTTACAATACAGTTCAACCTTCTCCAGATACGACTCCCAGCCTACATTAGCACTATCAAATTTGTCAACTTTCCCGCCTGAAGCTATTGCCACATTATTTTCACTTTAAATTCAGTGCATCTTTCACCGTTACTATGCCCACGCCTTTGTTAATGTCCACGACAGCTTTCTTGTTCCGCATAACTCCCGTTGTTTCGTTCCGTAACTGTTGGCGCACAGTTCCTGATTTTTCTGACATTCAGCTTCGTACTCGTCGCCAATTTGTTGTGTCTGTGTATAACAAAATATTGATTAAGTTAAACCACGCACATGGGAGATGGCTTTAACTGGTGTATTCACATTATAGCAAGAGATAGAGAGCAATGTACATGTGTAGACAACAGCACGTGCACAGTCAGCTGATCAATACTTAGTACTAAGGGGAGGGATCATTGCTCTAAAAGAAATAGAGCCTGCAGGGACTCCTTAATTTCATTAGGCAGAATTCACCCAGACTGTTAAGGGTTAAGTTCACCGTGTATGTTACGTGTTACGTTATTACATTTTAGGGGCGGGTTTTTTTCCTGATATATACACGACGTCACCATTTGCTTGCAGGGCAAATAAAGTGTACGTTAGAAGTAATTACACTGTTCTCGATTTTTGTCGCCACTCCGACATTGGTGACCCCAACGCTCCTCCAGACGTTTCTGGAGTCACTTGGCTCATTTTACAATCACGACGGCAAATGCCATTGCTCTCAAGCTCCCTGAGTTCTGGCAGGAACGTGCCGCCGTTTGGTTCACTCAAGCAGAAGCCCAATTCATGGTGCAGGGAATCTCGCAAGACAACACAAAATATTACTAATATTTATATATTAGTGAGACCCGACGCAGACTGGGAGACCGCTTTGCTGAACATCTACGCTCTGTCCGCCAGAGAAAGCAGGATCTCCCAGTGGCCACACATTTTAATTCCACATCCCATTCCCATTCTGACATGTCTGTCCACGGCCTCCTCTACTGTGGAGATGAAGCCACACTCAGGTTGGAGGAACAACACCTTATATTCCGTCTGGGTAGCCTCCAACCTGATGGCATGAACATCGACTTCTCTAACTTCCGCTAAGGCCCCACCTCCCCCTCGTACCCCATCTGTTACTCATTTTTATGCACACATTCTTTCACTCACTCTCCTTTTTCTCCCTCTGTCCCTCTGAATATACCTCTTGCCCATCCTCTGGGTCAACCCCCCCCCCCTTGTCTTTCTTCCCGGACCTCCTGTCCCATGATCCTCTCGTATCCCCTTTTGCCTATCACCTGTCCAGCTCTCGGCTCTATCCCTCCCCCTCCTGTCTTCTCCTATCATTTTGGATCTCCCCCTCCCCCTCCAACTTTCAAATCCCTTACTCACTCTTCCTTCAGTTAGTCCTGACGAAGGGTCTCGGCCTGAAACCTCGACTGCACCTCTTCCTATAGATGCTGCTTGGTCTGCTGCGTTCTCCAGAAACTTTGATGTATGTTGCTTGAATTTCCAGCATCTGCAGAATTCCTGTTGTTTACAAAATATTACTATGTTGTTACAGTGTTAGACAGCTCTACGGTGACCAGGGTGATGAGTGTCCTACAGCCCTCCCTGGAAGTCGGCAGGTACGAGACTTTTAAGCAACTCCTTCTGGAGACTTCGGAACTTTCCGGGTCTGAGCAGACCCGTCAGCTCCTCTCACTGCCCGGCTTAGGCGACTCCAAGCCGTTGGAGTTGATGGACCACATGTTGTCCCTCCTTGGCGAACATCAGCCATGTTTCATCTGCAGAGAGCTTTTCCTGCAACTACCAGGTGAGGTGCTCTAGCTGACTCTTCCCTCAAAGACCTCCGGGCTCTAGTGAGAGAAGCTGACGAGGTATTTTCCGTCACCAAGAGGGCCTGTGTGACCATGAAGCTGGATAACTTTGCCGCCTCGTCACCACCTGAACATGACACAATCATGGTGGCTCAATGATGGTCTCCTCCCTGGTGTTTCTGCCTTGTGAGGTTTGGGCTGAGAGGTAAGAAGTGACACCCACCCTGTAGATTCAAGGAGTTGGGAAAAGGACCGATCGGCGCCCATTAGCTGATTGATAGGTATCTGAGTAGCCAGGGCATCAAAGGTGATGGTGAGAAGGCGGGGGAGTGGGACAAAATGGGAGAATGGATCAGCTCATGATAAAATGGCAGAGCAGACTCTATGGGCCGAATGGCCAACTTCTGCTCCTTTGTCTTATGGTCTTATGGTCTTATGGCATCAGCAGGTCAGGTAGTTTGTTGTTCATTCCAGACTCTGTTTCCAGGCGCCATTTCCCCTGGGACACGGGCGCTCAGGTGAGTGTCCTGCCCGCATCTGAATTGGACATACGAACTGCAGAATATGGACCATCTCTCAAGGCTGCGAATTGCAGCACCATCCAGACTTTTGGTAAGTGTGAGATGGCGTTGTGCTTCAACGGGCAGAAGTTCTGTGGAATTTTGTGTTGGTGGCGGTGTCTACACCCCTGATTTCCTCTGCACCAATAGCCTTCTTGTTGACGTCCAGAACCAGCGCCTTGTCAACACAGAGACCTTCTATTCCTTCTCCGGCGCTTCAAAGTTGTCCAGCACTCTTTCCGCCTCTGACGACTTCCTCTGCTTCCTCGCTGAGTTCCTGGACCTGACCGAGCCCAATCCAATTTCTCCTCCTCCACCGTGAAGCACAGGGTGGAGCACCACATCTTCACCACTGGCGCCTCGACCCAGAGAAGTTAACTGTCACCAGGGCCAGGTTTGATGCCATGGACCACCTGGGCATTGCCAGTAGCCAATAGGCTTCCCATCTTCACATCGTGCGAAAACTGAGGGGTGGGTGGCATCCATGTGGCGATTACCAACCCCTGCCACAACCCCTGACCGATACCCGATCCCGCACATCCAGGATTTCTCTGCCCACCTGGTAGGGATAATTATTTTCTCGGAGATGGACCTCATTCATGGTTATTACCACATCCCTGTCCACCCAACTGCTGCTATTACACTGTTTGGTTTGTTTGAGTTCCTTTGAATGCCATTTGGGCTGAAGAACGCAGCCCAGACCTCTCAGTGCCTCATGGACAGTGGCCTCATTCCTGTACGTTTACCTAGATGACATTTTGGTAGCCAGCTCTTCTAGGGACGAACATCTCTTACACTTGAGAGCCCTTTTCAAACACCTTAACGAGCACAGTCTTATCGTCGCCCTAGCAAGTGCCAGGTTGGTCTGTCCATGGTCAGTTTCCTTGGACACCACATCAATCCAGCAGGGGCAGCTCCCCCGCTGCCTGAAGTTGAGGCCGATAACCACTTCCCTCGGTCAGTCACTGTTAGGAGTTTTCGGGCATGGTGAACTTTTATCACCGTTTTATCCCCAAGGCGGCTCAAGTCTTGCCGCTCCTCTACGAAACCCCTAAGACAAAAGCGGCCAAGCACGTCACGGTCCTAGACGGAGGAAAGATTCAAGGTCTTCTCGGACACTAAGCAGGCATTGTCCAATTCTGCGCTGCTGTCACACCCCCTCCTAGATGTGGCAATCGCTCTCACCACAGACGCAGTCGGCACGGCGCATGAGCGGTTGGTCATTGGCGTTTGGCAGCCTCTTGCCTTTTTTAACTGTCAGCTTCACTCCTGCGAGCGCAAGTACAGCACGTTCGACTGTGAGCTTCTCGGCCTGTACCTGGCAGTGCAGCATTTTCGTTTGCTCCTAGAGCCGACCATTTACAGCTTTTGTGGATCATAAGCCCCTAACATTCACCATGGCTAAGGTCTCTGAATCTTGATCTGCTCGACAGCAGCACCATCTTTCTTTTATTTCAGAGCTCACCATGGACATCCAGTGTGTCACAGGGAAGCGTAACCTCATGGCTGACTGCCTTTCCCAGTCCTTCACTGGTGCTGTCCATTCGGCGATGGACTACGCTCAGACGGTGGCAAACCAGGTTTCGGACCTGAGCGTGCAGGCACTGCGTTTGGCAGACACAGGTTTGAAATTGGTGGACGTTGGTTTGGGTGACAGCAATGTCTCATTACTCTGTGAGTGTCAACGGGGTGACCCAGGCCGGTGGTGCCAGCTAGCTGGGGGGCGGGGGGGGCGGCACGTTTTCGATGCGGTCCATGGGCTTTCTCACCCGGGCCGGAGGGCATCACAGAAATTGGTGACAGAAATGTTTGTGTGGCACAGGCTTAAGAAGGACGTCAGGGACCGGGCTAGTGTTTGTTTGGCACGTCAACGCGCGAAGGTGCATTGACATGCCAAGGCTCCTTTTGCAGCCCCTGAGCGGCATTTCGACCATGTGAATGCAGATTTGGTTGGCCTGTTGCCCCCGTCCCCCAACCTGTGGGTGAAACAGCCATCCGTGGGTCTTGGAAATGGGTGACGGGAGGATCTGCATGGGTAGACTGCCTGGCAATGTTTAGGACATGTGTTCGTTTCCGGGTAAATATTGAGAAGGAACATGCGCAGTCCACGGCGACCTTAGAGACGTTCTGGAACCGTTGGGCTCCGCGGGCGGGGGGCGGGGGCGGTAATTGCCATGGTTGACAGAGATGGAAACATTTTGGTTTAATGTGTATTGTCTACTTGTAGTGAAGCCATTGTGCTAGTCACTGTTTTGTATGTATAACACTGAATTTGTAATAAAGATATTTTCTAGTAAAAAAAACCCGTGGGTTTACTCAACTCCACACCATCGTTGATAGGACCACACCGCTACGAGGAGGTAGTGCTGCTGTCGTCCATTTCGGCCATGCAGGTGGGACAAGCACTCGTTGGCTCGTGGATTGCTCAGTTTGTTGTCCCATCAGATATCTCTTCAGGCCAAGGAACGCAGTTTATGTCTGAACTTTGGTGCGCGGTTGCCCGTGATTTGGAGCATTTCAAAATGCACTGGAGCAGAGCTTATCACCCTCAGGCCAATGGTCTGTGTGAGCAGTTCCACCGTTCAATGAAAGCTGCTCTCCATGCATGCCTCAGAGACGGTTGTTGGGTGGACAGACTGCCATGGGCGATGTTGGGCCTGTGGACAGGCCCCTAAGGTGGACCTTCAGACCTATTCTGCAGAGCTCGTTTTCGGGCAACCCCTGTGGGTGCTGGGAGAGTTTCTCCCAACATCCACAGTCCCATGGTCCGCTTCGCAGCAGTGGTCGGCTTTCATGGACCGTACCAAAACTTCCGCTCCAGTGCCCACGACAGGGCATGGCCTGCCACGGTCGCACCTGTTTCCAGGTCTGTCGGAGGTGAAATATGTGTTTGTACATCATGATGGACATCGGGGTCCCCTGCAATCACCTTATAACAGCTCGTTCCATGTGTTGGGAGCGGGGGATAAGTTTTTTACGCTGGACTTTGGAGGAATCCCGGACAGTGTTCTGTGGATCGTCTCAAGCCTCCCCATTTGGACCTGGACTCTCCAGGGGAGGTGGCACAGCCCCCACGGAGGGGCCGTTCTCCCACCTCCAGACCTTCTGACATTGAGTAGGATCGGCCGAGTTCTGTGGGCCCCTGTTCATTTGACTTTGTCTGCTAGGGTGAATTCTGGGGGGTGGGGTGCATAGGGACTCCTTTAATTTCATTTGGCAGTGTTCACCCAGACTGTTAAAGATTAAGTTTCGCCGTGTATGTTACGTGTTACATTATTATGTTTTGGGGGCGTTTTTGTTCTGATATATACACGACATCGCCATTTGTTTGCGAGGCAAATAAAGTACACTTTAGAGGTAGTTATACTTGTGTCGATTTTTGTCAACACCCTTACAATCCATACATTACAAGCATGACTCTCCACTTGCCTTCTAACCTCCTGATGTCTACTTTGCATTCTAGTACACATTAACAACAACTTTGGGGAATCCGTGTACTTTCGCTTTCAATTACATGTCACACCAGTAGTAAGAGATTTCCTGTTCTGTGATATTTAATATTCCTAACTCTATAGATAGCTCAGCTTTTTCTTTGTCTTACACTCTACCTCTCTTTACACTTTTAAATATGCAGTTAAATAAGGTCTGATCCTCAGCTCCAATTCGTTTTGAATTTGGTTTATTTATTTATCGATTGAGCCACAGCGTGGAAAAGGCCCTTTTTGCCCTTCGAGCCGCACTGCCCAGCAATTAGGATTTAACCCTAACCTAGTCACGGGACAATTTCCAATGACCAATTAACCTAACAACCAGTACGTCTTTGGACTGTGGGAGGAAACCCATGCGGTCACAGGGAGAACTTACAGACAGACGACAACCAGAGTTGAATCCAGGTCACTGATAATGTAGAAAGTAGTGCCAACCACTATGCCCTCGTGCTATTACCGTGTTTAGCTGAACTCCTTGTGCCTACGATTGCAAAATTCTACTGTTTTACTGGGCTCTGTGATTGAAATTTCACTTTTCTGTGAATTAAACAAGAATGATAAACATTTAGAAATGTAGAGTCCCAGAGTAATACAGACCATTTAGTCTAACTAGTTCATGCCAAGCAAAATCTCAATCTAAGCGAGATTTGCAGTCCAGTTGATTAATTTATGCACAAGTACATGTATGCACACGACAAATGAGAAACTTACTTGCAGCAGTATCGCAGGGACATAGCATCAGAATCAGGTTTAATATCACCGGCATATATTGTGAAATTTGTTAACTTTATGGCAGCAGTAAAGTGCAATACATGATAGTATAGGAAAACACTGAATTACAGTAAGTATACAAATATATATCAAATAGTTTACATTAGTTAAATAGTGCAAAACCATAAATAAAAATGAGATGGTGTTCATGGGTTCAAAGTTCATTGAGAAATTGGATGGCAGAGGGGAAGAAGCTGTTCCTGAATTGTTGAATGTGTGCCTTCATGCTTCTGTACCTCCTTCATGATGGTAACAATGAGTTCAAGGCATGACTTGGGTATTGGGGGTCCTTAATGATGGAAGCCACCTTTTTGAAGCATTGCTCCTTGAAGATGTCTTGGATATTACGGAAGCTTGTACCCATGATGGAGTTGACTAATTTTACCACTCTCTGCAGTTTACTCCGATCTTGTGCAGTGCCTCCCCCTATGCCGGATGGTGATACAACCAGTCAGACTACTCCCCACGGTACATCTGTAGACATTTTCAAGTGTTTTAGTTGACATTCCAAATCTCCAAAAACTCTTAGCAAGAAATAGCTGCTGTCTTGCCATCTTTATAACTGTACCGATATTCTGGGACCTCAAAGATCTCAAAGATATTAACACCCAGGGACTTGAAATTACCCATTCTCTCCACTTCTGCTCCCTCTGTAATGATTGGTGTGTGTTCCCTCGTCTTACACTTTCTGAAGTCCACAGTCAGTTCTTTGGTCTTACTGACGCTGAGTGCAAGGTTGGTGATTCAACTAGCTGGTATATTTCACTCCTGTACACTATCTCATCACCATCTGGGATTCTGCCAACAATGATTGTATCATCAGCAAAGTTTTAGATGGCATTTGAGCTGTGCCAAGCCACACAAAGACAGAGCTTTCGCACAGAAAACATAAGCTGAACATAATTTTTTTTTAATTTGCAAGGAAGAACATAATTAAAACAAAACATCCATCCAAGACCAATGGAAGCACCAATGCCTTTGAAAGGTAAATGCTACAAAAGGTAATGGATGCGATCCAGTCCATCACGGGTAAAGCTGTCCCCACCATTGTGCAAATCTACACAAAGCATTGTGGCAGGGTAGCAGCATCCATCGTCAGAGAACCCCACCATCCAGGTCATGCTCTCTTCTCACTGCTGCCCTCAGGAATAAGATACAGGAGCTTCAGGACTCACACCGCCAGGTTCAGGGACAGTTATTATCCATCACTCAACTTCACTTGCCCCATCATTAAAATGTTCCCTGAACCCGTGGACTCTCTTTCAAGGACTTTTCATCTCATGTTCTTGATATTTATTGCTCATTTATTTATCATTATTATGTATTTCTGTTCGCATTGCACAACTTATCGCTTTTTGCACACTGGTTGAACACCCAAGATGGCGCCGTCTTTCTATTATGGATTTGTTGAGTATGACTGCAAGAAAATAATTCTCAGGGTGGTTTATGTACTTTGATAATAAGTTTGCTTGGAACTTTGGAGGACATGTAAGTTTGGAGTTCAACCTACAGGCTATGAGCAAACTGTGGGAGGATCGAATTGAACGGATCAAAGACAATAGGCCAGAATCAGCAGGATGTTCCAAATGGATTCCTTCTATGGAATAACAATATATGAGTGTATGGAATCCCTTCTCCAACTGAACTTACCCAACGTATAAACCACATTAAGGTGTTTCAAGTTATCTGCAAAATCTTCCAACTTTGATTCAAGGTACAACAGTGACAGCTACTAAAACAATAATTAGGGCTAACCAACACCTTTCCACAACTTCAATATAACATGCCAATGCTGTGTTCTTAAACCTGTCATTTTTGATTTCTCAGCATCAATGGAAAAATGTGAGGAGTGAGATTAATGATCAATAAAGACGGTCAACTTCATTGGAGAAGCGACGTGGAAGATTGGAACATCAAAACAGTGAGTTGCTGGTCTCTTTCCTCATTGTTGCAGGAGCAATCATTGTCTCTCTCTTGATGCTGGAAATCCAAGGCAACGCACACAAAATGCTGGAGGAACTGCAGGTCAGAAAGCATCTATAGAAAGGAATAAACAGTCAATGTTTCAGACCAGATGAAGGGTCTCAGTCCGAAGCGTTGACTGTTTATCCCTGCCCATAGATGCTGCCTGACCCGCTGAGTTCCTCCAGAATTTTGTGTGTGCAACCCCCTCTCTTCCTCCCTGAGAGACAGTCTGAAATACCGCACTGAAGTGCTGGGTTACGGGAACTGTAGTTTCGATGGACTCTGGATCAAGGTCTCTTTTGGGGGCTTTAACTGTTGCTTGCACGGTGGGAGGAGAGCAGCGGGTGGGGTTCGGAGGGTGATGACAGGGGGAGGGGTTCGGTGGGAGGATGACAGGGGGTGGGGTTCGGTGGAGAATGACAGGGGGTGGGGTTCGGTGGGATGACAGGGGGTGGGGTTCAGTGGGATGACAGGGGGTGGGGTTCGGTGGGATGATGGGGGGTGGGGTTCGGTGGGGGGATGACAGAGGGTGGAGTTCGGTGGGGTGATGACTGGGGGTGGGGTTCGGTGGGAGGACGATGGGGGTGGGGTTCGGTGGGGTGATGACGGGGGTGGGGTTCGGTGGAGGAGGATGACGGGGTGGGGTTCGCTGGGGGGGGACGGGGTGGAGTTCGGTGGGGGGATGACAGGAGGTGGGGTTTGGTGGGAGGATGACAAGGGGTGGGGTTTGGTGGGATGACAGGGGGTGGGGTTCGGTGGGGTGATGACAGGGGGTGGGGTTCAGTGGGATGACAGGGGGTGGGGTTCGGTGGGGTGACAGGGGGTGGGGTTGGGTGGGAGGATGACAGGGAGTGGGGTTTGGTGGGATGACAGGGGGTGGCGTTCGGTGGGGTGATGACAGGGGATGGGGTTCAGTGGGATGACAGGGGTGGGGTTCAGTGGGGTGACAGGGGGTGGGGTTGGGTGGAGGGATGACAGAGGGTGGGGTTCGGTGGGAGGATGACGGGGGGTGGGGTTGGGTGGAGAATGACAGGGGGTGGGGTTGGGTGGAGGATGACAGGGGTGGAGTTCGGTGGGGGGATGACGGGGTGGGGTTGGGTGGAGCATGACAGGAGGGGGTTGGATGGAGGAAGGACAGGGGTGGGGTTCAGTTGGGGGATGACAGGGGGTGGGGTTCGGTGGGGGGGTGACTGGGTGGGGTTCGGTGGGGGAAGAGCAGGGGGTGGGGTTTGGTGGGAGGATGACAGGGGGTGGGGTTTGCTGGGATGATGGTGGGTGGGGTTCAGTGGGAGGATGACAAGGGGTGGGGTTGGGTGGGAGGATGACAGGGGGTGGGGTTCGGTAGGATGACAGGGGGTGGGGTTCAGTGGGATGACAGGGGTGGGGTTCGGTGCCTCAGCTGCTGCTTGTGGGAAGGTTGGGGGGAAGTGGGGCTTTGGAGCTTTATGTTCTTGTTTTGTGGATATCTGTGAAGAGTAAGGATCTCAGGTTGTATACTGCATGCGTTCTCTGATATTAAATGAATCTTGAATAAAGACTGCTAATCTCAGTCAATCAGATCCAAGAACATTACTGAACCTATTTTTTGATGATTGGCAGTTTATGAACATTTTAAGAATTTTAATGGACAGTAAATTTTATCTCCCACAAAACAAAGTATACAAATGTTTGACAAGTTCAGAAGAGCAACATGGGCTGAAAGTTTAATGCTTGCAATTAACACTGAAGAAACACTTCAAGTGACATTCCCTGTCGCTCACCTCAGTGATGATTTCCCATGTCGTACTAAAAGCTTGCATTGAATTTTCTTTATTCTCAATCTGCAATGAGCTCCACATTGTCAGACAATGTAATAATCACCGTCAGGCATCCAATTTACTGAGGCAAGGGGAGAGCGGAGGGAAGTGGCTTTGAATCAACCTTAAACTGAATCTCATCTTTTGGCTTTGATTTGTTTGCACTCTGATAAACTGCAGCTTTATACCGTTTCCAGTGGTAAGGAAGGCAACTGCAGTGTTAGCATTTATTTTGGGAGTTCTGGAATATAAAATGAAAGATGTAATGCTGAGCCACAGACACAAAATGCTGGAGGAACTCGGCAGGCCAGGTAGTGTCTATGGAGAATGCTGTCTGGCCTGCTGAGTTCCTCCAGCTTTTTGTATGCGTTGTTTTGCGTTTCCAGCGTCTTCAAATTTTCTCATGTATGTAATGCAGAGGTTTTATAAGGCATTGGTCAGACAGTACTTGGAGTATTGTGAGCCGTTTTTGAGCCCCTTATCTAAGAAAGGATATACTGACATTGGCCAGGGTCCAGATAAGGTTCATGAGAGTGATTCTGGGAATGAAAGAGTTAACATATGAGGAGTGTTTGGCATCTTCAGGTCTGTAGTCACTGGAATTTAGAAGAATGAGAGGGGATCTGATTGAAACCTATCGAATATTGAAATGCCTAGATGGAGTGGATGTGACGCGAATTTCGGGCCAAAGGCCACAGCCTCAAAATAGAGGGACTTCCATTTAGAACAGAGACGAGGAGGAATTTCTTAAACCATAGAGTGGAGAAATCTGTGGAATCCGTTGCCAAAGATTGCAGTGGAGGCCAAATAATTGAGTATATTTAATGTGGAGGTTTGTAAGTTCTTGATTAGTAAGGTTGTCAAAGGTTACAGGGAGGAGGCAAGAGAATAGGGTTGAAGCAGATTATGTAAGTAAGCCTTGATGTAATGGTAGAACAGACTTGAATAGCCTAATTCTGCTGCAAGGTCTTATGGTCTTATGCCTTAAAACAAACCTCATGCTTTGGTACTGACACATTCGCATTATAATGCCAGATGTGGGTTTGATTTCAACACTTAAGAGAAGTTTGGATAAGTACATAGATGGAAGGGGTGTGGAGGGATATGGCCTGTGTGCAGCTCAATGAGACTAGGCAGAACAATATATTGTTTGGCACAGACTGGCTGGGCCGCAGGGTTTGTTTCCTTGCTGTAGGGCTCTCTGACTCTCTGATAAACTGCAGCTTGTTTAGTCTACAACATGAATAAGTCACGGCCTGACTCATGACAAGGCTACTCCAGCGATCTCTTCCTCCCTGCCCACCTCAAACCAACTCCACATTTCCTTTTTCTTTATACATTCAGGCAAAATGGGCTTTGCAGGCCGAGCCAGCGTTTCATTACCCATCCTTAGTTGCGCATGTGAAAGTGGTGGTGAACCATTGTAGCCCTTGAGGTGAGGGCATACCCACAATGCTGTTAAGGAGGGAGTTCCAGGATTTTGATTCAGCGATGCTGGAGAAGCAGCAATAAATTTCCAAGGCAGCGTTGTGTGTGATTCGGAGGATAACTTCAAGGTGGAGTTTCCCATGTGTTTGCTGCCCTTGTCCTTCCAGCTGGGGAAGGTGGTGGGTTTGGAAGATGTTGTCTGGGGGGTGTCGGTGACTTGCTGCAGTGCATCATGTAGGTGGTACAAAATGCTGCTGTTGTGCGTCAGTGGTGGATGGGGGTCTGCTATGCCCATTGTAGTGAGAAGATTCCTGAGTGCTGTTGAAGCTGCACTCATCTAGGCAAGTGGAGTGATCCATTACACCCCTGACTCGAATCTAGCAGACGGAGGACAGGCTTTGTGAGGGGGTGGGGGAACACAAGGTCAGTTACTCTCTCAGGATTCCCAGCCTCCGGCCTGCTCTTCTAACCACATTGAGTACATGGGACTCCTCCCACTCAGTCTCTGGTGAATGCTATCTCCAAAGAACTTCACTCACCATGTTCTGCTGAAAGAATTCGATCTGGTATTAATTCTGTCTCTCCCTTTATGCACATGGCTTGACCTACTGGCTGTCTCCAACACTCTCTGATTTTATCTCAGATTTTTAACGTTGGCAATGTTTTGTTTGTAGTTCTCCCATCACATCCCTGTTTTCTTAATGATCCTTCTATTTTAAAATTCTCATCCAGGCATGGCCTTGCCATCTCTGCAGCTCCCTTCAACCCTCCAGTTTACTGAGATCTCTGTGTGGCTCCAATCCTGAGCCACCCTGTTTTCATACATTTAATTGTTTACATTACTAACTCTGTGTTCAGCTGTTCAGACTCGGTGCTTAGGAATTCTTTCCCTAAAGTTCCTCAACTTCCTTCTTCTGCTGTTTTCAGATAGTCCCTTAAAACCCACCTCTGATCGCGCTTTCTGCAGCTCAGTGCTGCATTCAACCTGATGGTGCTCTTACAAGATGTCTTGTGTGTTTTTGTTATGTTGTATAAGGTACTATATAAATGTAAAGTGTTGTTCGTCCACTTGTGTCAGTGAAAGTCTTGAGTACATGAAGACCAAGAAGGACACAAGTTCATCTGGGAAACTACAAAAATCCTGGCAGAAGCACAAAACAAGAAATCAAGAGAATTCTTAGAAGCTTGGTTCTCAATGGAAGACTCCAAAAACAAACATATTGAACTGGACACACTTTAGGAACCATTGTGTCTGTGAGGTCGGGACCAAAGGGTGAGCTGCAGAGGCCCGAGGAACCAGTGCTCACAATGACCGATAACCAGGGAGCCCAGGCCAGCAGAGATCACCCATCTATCCGTTTGGCTGAGATCCAGTGGAGGCTAGCAGCCAGCGTGAGAGGCAATCAATGGGAGCAATGAGTCAGACCAAGCTAAATGCCAGCAAACCGCAGAAACAGCACATAATTGCTCACTGATGATATCATCTTGACTGGTGAGAAAACATTTGCAACCTAACCTGCAGGCTTGGCAAACAACCTTACAAACAGGTCTTGAATTTTGTGTCTGCATCCTCCAGGCATTTGCCACTCTAAGCTTATTACACCAATCTTTTAGCTCTGCTTGAACCTGCTGCTAAGTGCAGTTATTGTGTAACTGTGATGGTTTTGCTGCATAATGCTATGCCATGCGTAAAATTGTAATTATATTAATTGGAGTTGAAAGGATTTTGTTCTTCCTTTTCCTAAAGCTATAGAATCCAGCAATTAAACTGCACATGAATTACTATGTGGAAATTCTATAGAATAAAGCTGTGCTTTTGATATGTAGTGCTATTGAATATTATTTTCTGGAATGAAATACAAGACCAAAAAGTCTTCCAACAAAAACTTTGGCAAACTTCTATAGATGCATGGTAGAGAGTATCCTAACCGGTTGCATCAAAGTTCAACGTTCAAAGTCAATTTATTATCAAAGTACATATACGTTATCATTTACTACCCTGACCTTCAAGGGGTCTACAACCTTGTCCTAGGGTTTGGAGGCGTGTGTGCATCAATGCCCCAGAGAGCTATGTTGGCTGGAGTCAGGGCTTTATGCTATGGCTGTTGGTAGGGTCACTCATGTCAAACAGGTCAAAGGGAAGAGGCCAGACTAAGAGTGGTCCACCAGGTTCAGGGGTTCAACCCTGACTGGTAAAACAAAATTGTTACGGACACAGAAATGAAGAATCCTTCTACATCTGAGTGTGACGGTATTCCTGAGTCTCCACCTGGGACTTGCGTGACTGACAGGAGTGAAAACCGAGCTACTGACATGGTGAAGGAAGCCCTGAACACCATCAGAGATGAAGGACTAAACGCCAGCGGCGTAATGGGCAGTAGAGAGATACTACCCTAAGATCCATTTTCTTGTGGGAATACACACTAAGGAAACACAATAGAATCAATGAAAAATGGCACACAGCAAAGATGGACAAACAACTAATGTGCAAAAGACAACAAATTGTGCAAATACAAAGAAAAATGATAATTAATGCAGTACATCTTAAGAACATGAGTTGTGGTGTCCTTGAAAGTGAGTCTATAGGTTGTGGAATCAGTTCAGTGTATTCTCCTCTGTGCATCCATAGATATTTGTTGAAGGTTTACGTGGATGACATGCAAGTTTCTAAGGTAATAGAGGTGTTGCCATGCTTTCTTTGTAATGACACTTACGGTCTTTTTTCACTAAAAACTACTCTGCTGGAGGAACTCTCTTGGTTCAGATGTGTCTGTGGAAGTTCAATGACTCTGCCGTTGTTTCACATTAAAACCTTGAATTTGGACTGAGAGTGGAGAGAGAAGAGAGCTGGTAGAAAGGAGAGAGGGAGTTATCAGGAGATGAGTGGTGGACTGAAGAGGGGTGGAGGGATGATGCAGGTAGGGGTAGGGAGGGGTGGAGTTGCGAGACAAAAGCAAGTGGAGAAAAGATGGAAGCAGACAAGAGGAAAGAGGGAAGGGAAAGGGGACAGATGGAGCCGGGTGGGGAGGGTAAAGATGGATTCAGAGGCTGGTGAGTGATTAATAGGGACACAAAGAATACAAATGCTAGAACCTGCAATGTAAGGAAAGTGAAATATTCATTCATCGGTTGTATTGTATCCTGCTGCTCTGTTTTGTATTCTATTAGCTCGATTGCATCTTTTTTTATGTTTACTGTTCTGCATTCATCCAGTCCAAAGTTCATATCTTTAGACAGTTCTACTATTTGAATTAATTGCATTAGCTTTACTGATGAAGGAGCGTATCATTTCAAATCATCCATGTATAGAAGGTGTGTCAAGGTATCATTTGCTTTGTTTTTTTCTGATTTGATACTCTATTTTCATCAGATTCAGTAAATTAAAGAGCAGGTTAGAATCTAGACAGAACCATAGTGGTCTTAGAGAGTTGCCCTGGAAAATGCCTCAGTTTATTTTGATAATGGTGTTTGTTCTTTTTGGGTTGTTGATAGATAGGGTGATTATACCATGCCAGTGCCTCATCAGATGTTGAAAGAATTTCACAAGTATTGGGTGTAGCTTATATGTATATATTAAGAGCTCCCATGAACCACGAGTGTGAGAGAGAATCAAATGCTTTTTGTAGTCAGTATAACAACATGAGAGGTTTCTGCTTTTCTGCTGGGCTTGATTTGGAATTAAAGAATATTACCAGTTGTTCTTTACATCCTTTCATACCCTTACAGTAATTTTTCTGCTCTTCTGTGGGTATATTAAGATTATCTATGTGATTGGTGATTAATTGTGAGATGCATGATGTTACAATTTTATATATAGTTTGTAAACAAGTAATAGGACGATATTCTGATGGGTCATTTGTGATTTCTCCTTTAAGTAAGAGATATGGTTTACCTTCTGTCAAAAATTTGGACACTTTTTCAGGATTTTTAAGAAAATTGTTGATATGTATTAATAGGCGCAGATGAAGGAAAGTACATCTTTATACCAATAATCATGAATATTATCACTGTCGGTACATTTCGATTGATTATTCCTTTCCATTGATGTTGCCTGACCTGCTGAGTTCCTCCAGCATTGTGTGTCTATTGCTCTGGAAAACAACCAATCTGCAAAAGAAGACAAATTGTGCAAATAAAAAAGACTAAAGCTGGAGAGATGGAATGGACAATGATGTTATGTAAGTGTGTGGCAGAATTTGGGTCTGATAGAGGAGACTGTGAAGAGAATAGAAAATGTAGGAGTAGTGTAAATGGGTGACTGATAGTCAGCACAGGCTCAGTATGTTAAGCACCTGTTTCTATGCTATACATCTCAATGACTGTAAAACTGTATTTCCGTGTCAGTTCAGATAACTCTCCAATTTCCAGAAGAGTTAGAAGCAATCTTCAGTAGGTCTCCTGACTGGACCTTCTCAGAGACTCCTGACTGGACCTTCCCATGGCCTCCTGCCTGGCCCTTCCAAGGTCCTCCTCCAGTGATGATTTTGGTCCAGAGTCAGATTGTGCAACCCACTATAGTGACACAGTTTCAAAGCCAGTGTTTTTGTGAGCATCTAAGGAAAGGTGTGCTGGCTTTAGAGGGGGCCCAGAGGGCATTAAGAAAAATGATCTCGGGAGTAAAAGGATGAACACATGAGATGTGTTTGTAGTCTCTGGGCCATGCTCGATATAGTTCAGAAGGATGGTGGGGCAGAAATCTCTTTGAAAGCTATTGGATATCGAATGACCAGGATAAAATGGATGTGGAGAGGATGCTTCCGTTCATGCACAACTGGTGCATACAAGCTTGATTGCATTGTTTGAGAAGTTTGGATAGGTACATGGATGGGAGGGGTATGGACAGCTATGGATCTGGTGCAGGTCAATGGGAGTAAGAATTTTAAATGGTTTCAGCATGGACTTGATGGGCTGAAGGGCCTGTTTCTGTGCTCACTAGGACTCTGTGACTCTCGTGGGATAGTCTTGGATCCAAGGAAATAGACTCTGAATAAAGGAATATTCCATTAAAACTGAAATGAGCTAGAATTTCTTCAGCCAATGGGTGGCGAATCTATGGAATTTGTTGTCACAGATGCCTGTGGAGGCCAAGTCAATGAGTGTATTTAAAAGAGAAAAAGTGGGAGGAACCGAAAAGGTCAGGCAGCATCTATGCAGAACAATAGATAGTCAATGTTTCAGGTTGAAACTCTTCATCAAATCCTGATGAAGGGACTTGGCCTGAAACATCTGCCGTTTATTCATCTCCATGGATAGATGGATAGATAGATATACTTTATTAATCCCGAGGGAAACTTGGTTTCATTACAGCCGCACCAACCAAGAATAGAGCGTAAATATAGCAATACAAAAACCACAAACAATCAAACACCAAAATGCAAACTATGCCAGATGGAAAGTAAGTCCAGGACCAGTCTATTGGCTCAGGGTGTCTGACCCTCTACGGGAGGAGCTGCACGTTCGATGGCCACGACCTCCTGTGCCGCCAAGTGTTGTATCTTGGTGGAATGTGGCCGAAGTCCAACAGTAAAAAGTTCATTATCCGGTCTACAAACACGTTCCTCGATCATAATATGACCCGGATTGCATCATCTGTTGTTAACCAGATCAGTAAGCACCCAACCCCTTTACGCTTACCGCTCTCAGTGCACTTCCGGTCAGCCGGGACGGTATTACCCACCGAACTCCTCTTCTCCATAAGTCTCTGTTGTCTCAACCCGGTCCTCTTTCCCCGACTTTGTGATCCCCCTCTGCATCCTCTGTGTGTTTTCCTCCGGATTTCAGCAGGGGTGTCCGCCGCTCTGCTCGCTAAACCGGCCGGCATTAGCTGGTCCCTGGAATACACAATGCGACCTTGCTTCTGTCCCGCGTGTCGGGATGTAACCATTTCCAGCGCTAAAGAAAACCCAAATAAAACTCTCTCTACCAGCATGTTAGAGAGGGTGCAGCTTCGACATGTTACCGTGAGAAGAAAAAATACAAAAAATAACGTAAATTAAAAAGTAAGAAGAAGAAAGTAAGAATAGATCGGAACGGCTGTACCAGGCTGCATGTACGACTGGCGCATGCGCACTTGGCTAACGAACCTGCTGAGTTCCTCCAGCACTTCTTGTGTGTGCTGTTCTGGATTTCCAGAGAAGTGGCTACAGGATTGTTTCGAGTCGGTGGACTGGGCTACGTTCAAGGATGCATCAGAGGATCTGAATGAATATGCCACTGTTGTCACAGATTTTATAAAAACAGTTGTAGATGAGTGTGTCCCCACATGATCATTTACAGTCTTCCCCAACCAGAAGCCATGGATGAACCATGAGATCCACCATCTGTTAAGGGCCAGATCAGTGACATTCAGCTCTGGTATCCAGTAAAGTACAAGAGATCCAGGTATGAACTCTGGAAAGACATCTCACATGTGAATTGGCAATTCCAGACCAAACTTGAATCACTGAAGGATGCTCGACAGCTGTGGCAAGCTTGAATACTATCACCTCCTACAAAGTGAAAACCGAGTGACATAGGTGACAATCAGGTTTCACTTCCAGGTGAGCTCAATGCCTTTTATGTTCACCGTGACTGTCAAAACATCGAGGCACCTTCGTTAACACCCACAGTTCCTGTCGATCCTGTGATTTCAGTTACTAGGTCTGACTGAGAGCATCCTCTCGGAGAGTGAAACCACGGAAAGCATTTGGCCCAGTTGGTGTACTTGGCCAGTTACTGAAGACCTCTGCTAATCAACTGGCCAGATAGTTCACTGGTATCTTTAACCTTTTGCTTCAGTACTCTGAGGTATACGCTTATTTCAAACAGTTTTCAGTTATACCAATGCCCAAGAAGAATGTGGTAATCTGTCTCAATGACTAGCATCCAGTAGCACTTAAACACATAGAGATGAAGAGCTTTGAGAGGCTGTTGATGAAACATATCAACTCCTGCCTGAAGAATGACTTGGATCTTCTCCAATTTGCCTATCATCACAACAGGTCAGCAGCAGTTGCCATTTCATTGGCTCTTCACTCAACCCTGGAATATATGGACAGTGAAGGTGCATACATCAAGATGCTCTTCAGTGACTACAGCTCTGCATTCAATACTATCACCACCTCAAAACTGATCAATAGACTCCTAGACCCATGTCTCAATTCCTCCTTATGCATCTGGATCCTCAATTTTCTCACTAGCAGACCCCAGTCAGTTTGGATTGGCACCACCATTTCCTCCACAGTCACTGTTAGCACAGGTACACGAGAAGGCTTTGTGCCTAGACCACTCTCTTTATACTTATGACTGTGAGATTAAGTACTGTTCCAAGCCATATTCAAGTTTGCTGATGACATACTTTTGTTGTCAAAGTCAAAGGTGGTAACGTATCAGCATATAGGATAGAAACTGAAAATGTGCCTGAATGGTATCACAACAACAACCTCTTACTCATTGTCAGAAAGATCAAGGAGCTGATACTGAATACAGGAGAAGGAAACTAGAGGTACATGAGCCAGTCTTCATCAGGGAATCAGAGGTGAAGAGAGTCTGCAACTTTAAATTGTTCGCCATTACCATTTCTGCCATTACAAAGAAGGCACAGCAGGGCCTCTATTTACTTAGAAGTTTACTCAGACTTGGCATGTCATCTAAAACTTTGACAAATTTCCATAGCTGTGCGGTGGAGGGTATATTGACTGCTTGTATCACAGCCTGGTATTTGAACACCGATTCTGTTGAACAGAAAAGCCGACAAAGAGTAATGGATACAGTGCAGTCCACCACGGGTAAAGCCCTCCCCTCCACAGAGCACATCTACATGGAACACTGTTGCAAGAAAACAGTATCCATCACAAACAAGAGAAAATCTACAGATGCTGGAAGTCCAAGCAACAAACACAAAATGCTGGAGGAACTCAGCAGCCAGGCAGCATCTATGGAAAAGTGTGCAGTCAATGTTTTGGGCCAAAACCCTTCAGCAGAACTGGAAGGAGTATTCATCGTCAAGGTTACCCATCATTCAGCCTATGTTCTCTTTTCATTGCTGCCATTGGGAAGGAGGTACAGTTGCTTCAAGTGTCACACCACCAGGTTCAGCAACAGTTATTACCTCAACCTCAGGCTCTTGAACCAGAGAGAATAACTTCACTCATTCCAAAATTGAACTGAATCCACAATCTATGGAGTCACTTTTAAGGACTCTACAACTCATGTTCTTGATATTAATTGCTTATTTATTTATTATTTTTTCTGAGTGGTGAGGTGGAGATGAGTCTCTACAAAAGGAGGTGTAAGGTGCTCCTTCCCTCCGCTAGCCTGCAGGTCACCCTTGGGCAAGACGCAGCACCTGATTAGCCATCAGGGTCACATGAAGCCATGGAAGCAGATGGTGGACGGTCGTATGAGCAGCTGGTGCATATCACAAGTCCTGGTTATGTGACCACTGACACCAGGCAGTCAATCTCTGAAGAGTATTGATAATGGCTGGGGTCACCCAGCTTGGAAAGGCACTCTCCAGAAGAAGGCAATGGCAGACCACTTCTGTAGAACAATTTGCCAAGAACAATCATGGTTATGGAAAGACCATGATCATTCTTGGCAAATTGTTCTACAGAAGGGAGTCCATAGATTGTGGAATCAGTTCAGTTATGATCGTGAGACCATGATCACCTTCGTCATTCGACATGGCTCATAATGATGATGATGATTAATTATTATTATTATTATTTTCTTTTCTGTTCTTATTTGCACAGTTTGTCGCCTTTTGCACACTGGTTATTTGTCCGTCTCTGCCTTATGCAGTCTTTCATTGATTCTATTGTATTTCTTTCTTGTTACAGTATTATGAATGTCCATAAGCAAGTGAATCTCAGATTTATATATGATGATGTATATGTATTTTGTGTTACGTACCCCGTAACTGGGTTGCCAAACCAGCAGAAATAGATCACTCAGTTGGAGTCTGGATTACTAGAACTGAGAAAGTTTTATTAAAGAAACAAGCAACACAGTAATCGAAAGGATAATAAATGCAACAGTTCAGCAATGATAAAACAAACAGTTCAAACAGTTCAGGGTTCAAAGGGGGAGCCGCTCCAGACAGCTCTCTCTCCCGTCCCTTCATTACACATCTCCAGATGCTGTTTCATTGTGTTCCTTATCTCTCCTTCCCCCTGAGGACAGGTGGCAGACCAACTGCTGATCACACAGGACAGCTAACATCTTATCTATGTGTATTCTCGTCACATTTGATAATAAATTTACTTTGAACGATGCAGAATCTCGTGTATTTAAGCAAACATTGATAGATTTTTGATTGGTGAAGGGTTGGGGTCATGGGAAGGATGCAGCCGAATGGGGCAGAGGAACATGGTGCAATGGTGGAACAGACTCATTAGGCTAAATATCCTTGTGCTGTTTCTATATCTCATGGTTGTATGGTTTGGAATCCAGCAGCTTTAGAGACACAGATAGCTCTTTGCATGTGGGTGGATTCTTTAATTACTTTCTGTAAGATGTAGATTTTGCTGAGTGATTACTTTAAAAATGAAAGGCTGAAGATGGTTTTGTTAAATCCAGGAACTGCTCAGCAGATGTCTGGAAAGAAACACTACCTCTTCAACTACACAATATTGAAGATGCATTTATAGTAACAAGGATTTTGATTCAAGGAGTAAATAATTGGAATAATTTGTATCACAGAGCTGCTTTTTTGACAGTGACATGTCTCAAGGTTCTTCATTTAATTAATAGTTATTGAAGTGTGTTGATGTTATTGGACAGGCAAATGTGACATCCATAACTGATCTGCAAAGTGTCTGTTGTTCTGGATCCCAGTGCCTCGATGAGGGCTGTACCCGATTTTACAATCTGGCCCGGCATGAAATCTGTCAGACATTGGCTTGTTAGTTGCTCTCAGGCCTGCCCCGCCACCTCAATTCAGCCTGTACACTCCATGCTGCAACCGTCCTTCTCCTCTGAGACTTCAATACACACCGTAAAAATGCCAGGCCATACACAGCTCAAGAGCTCAACTCTGAAAGGGCGATTGTTTACAGTGATCATTTCTGGAAAGAAGTGTGATTGATCAAGTAATCAAGTAATCGTTTTGCTTGCTGCCAGCTTGTCAACGCCATGATTCATCAGCGCCATCTTAAACTGCAACACTTATCATCTCATCTGTGATTCAGTTGTGCCCCTGGTTTTCAGGTCCCGCTCCAGTGTACCAATAATCAAGAGGACACTCTGTATAGGGCCACACTGATGAAGCTGTTATCCTTCAATGAGTGGGTAAAGATTGTCCCGTAGTCATACATCATCAGATAGCGGTGAGGAGGTAGATTGGCTGGTTGAATGGTGTCACATAATCAACTTTGGTGTGGGCACGTGGCCAAGTGGTTAAGGCATTGGACTAGCGACCTGAAGGTCATGAGTTTGAGCCCCAGCCGAGGGAACGTTTTGTGTCCTTGAGCAAGGCACTTAATCACACATTGCTCTGCGACGACACTGGTGCCAAGCTGTATGGATCCTAATGCCCTTCCCTTGGACAACATTGGTGTTGTGGAGAGGGGAGACTTGCAGCATGGGCAGCTGCTGGTCTTCCATACAACCTTGCCCAGGCCTGCGCCCTGGAGAGTGAAGACTTTCCAGGCGCAGATCCATGGTCTTTATTAATCAGCTTTGCACTTAATGATAGTAAAGTCAAGGAACTGTTTGTGAACTTCAGGATGGGGAAGTCAGGAGAACACTACCACTCTTCAGTGAAGGGTCAGCAATAGAATGAGTGAGCAGCTTCAAGTTCTTGGGTGCAAACATCTGTGAAGATAAATCCTGGACCATATTAATGCTATTATGATGAAGGAATCCCTGCAGCTATATTACATTAGAAATTTGAGGAGAATTGATACGGCGCCAAAGACTCTTGCAAATTTCTACAGATGAACCTCGCAGAGCAATCAAAAGAATACAGATGTACACTGGATGAATTCCTCCACCAATAGCTATCAGGGTCAAATATACAGTCTCATAGTATTGTAGTACTATTGGTAGAGTTCTAATTTGATCTATATTTCATTTAAATACACAATTCGTTACTCAGTTAAATGATAATTTGTCGTTTTTATACATTTTCAACTATTTCCATGAAACTTCCCCTAATTGGGGCAGTTGCTTAACTGGGCCAAAATGTACTGGTCCCAAGGAGTCCCAATTAACAGGAATCCACTGTATTTCTTATTGAGCTTATGGTAATTTTTTATGTTTTGCTCTGTACTGTTGCTGTAAAACAATAAGTTTCATGACACATTGTATATCAGAGATAACAAACCTCATACTGATTTCGGGTTCTGATTCATTCTGTAATACCAGCCTAAACTTAATAGGTAGAGCACTGAATTCCAGAGGTTGGCAGTTATAACACTTGTTGACCAGAGGGGACAGCCTCAGAATAGAAGAACACCCCTTTAGAACAGTGATTAGGAGGAATTTCTTTAGCCGGAAGGTGGTGAATCTGTGGATTTCATTGCCACAGATAGCTGTGGAGGCCAAGTCTTTGGGTATATTTAAAGCGGAGGTTAATCATCTTCATCATCATCATCATCGTTGTTATGTGCTGTATTGTATGACATACGCGATCATGCTCTTCCATCTGTCTGTGACCATGATTCTTTATGGCAAATTTTTCTACAGAAGTGGTTTGCCATTGCCTTTTTCTGGGTAGTGTCTTTACAAGATGGGTGACCCCAGCCATTACCAATACTCTCCAGAGATTGTCTGCCTGGTGTCAGTGGTTGCATAGCCAGGACTTGTGATGTGCACCACCTGCTCATACGACCATCCACCACCTTCCCATGGCTTCATGTGACCCTGCTTGGGTCTAAGCAGGTGTTACATGTTGTCCAACGGTGACCCGCAGGCTAGCGGAGGGAAGAAGTGCCTTACACCTCCTTCAGTAGAGACGTTATCTCCACCCTGCCATATTGGATTTAAAGAGGTTCTTGATTCAAAGATTCAAACTACATTTATTACCAAAGAATGTGTAAATTATACAACCTTGAGGTTTGTTTGCTTACAGGTAGCCACAAAGCAAGAAACCCGAAAGAACCTAATTAATGAAAAAATGTAAAAAGCTGTTGGCCAGAGGGATCTACAGTCTATAAATTAATGGATTCGAAAGTATCAAGGACAGGGGAAGCAGACAAACCAATTGTCTTTGTTTCCCCCCATTTTGTGGATCCTGAACTGACTCTTGCTCTGGGACAATCTAATCGGAGCAATTGAATGTGGACACAAGAAGCTTCAGGTAAACCTGCTAAACCTGAGACCATTGTCAGATGAGTAGCTATTTATTATGTAAAGTGCCAGACCTACCAAAGAAGCAATCTGTAATCTCACTAGACTCTGTGTTTGGGTCCCCTAGTTTAACTGGTTTGGACCAGTCAGAGTTGACAGACACAAATTCACAAGGCTGGGGGGGAGGGGGCAAGACCTTGAAACAGCGTTGGTTGTAGCCCTGGACTGGAGCCAGTAAGTAGGTGACCGTGGGCTGATGGGACGGTGATCCACCAGTTCAACTGATGAGAAATACTTTAAGAGTCCAGAGCTCTAAATACTTAACAGCGCTAACTCTGTAGGAGATCAACTATTGTGGTGCCCCACAGACATGTGGAGATTCGAAACGGGACAACAATAATCATGTGGCCAGCAGCAGAAACTCCTTTTGAACTGGTAATATCTTTTCCTTTCTTTGACTGTTCATGGAAGGTCAGGAAAACTTCGTTGCTGTGCACACACATATTGTTTGTGTAAGTTCTTGTGTTCTTCCTTTTAGACAATAAAGGTACTTACCAGTAATCGCAGATTCTCTGTCTGTGCCTCCCTGATCATGATTACAAGAGGTGATTCCTGCAGCAAGGCCAACACCCGATGTGCCAGAGAAAGAAAGAAAACACAAATCATGCAAACAATTGATGTGAACAACAATATTCCAAACAAAGTTGAGGCCTTGGATCCAAACCACAGAACAGCCAAGAGTAGGCCCAAAGCCTTGCTTATCAGTTCATTATATTAGCAGGGTTAGTTCGGGCATTAAAGGTTATGGGAATGAGGCAGGAGAATAGGGTTGAGAATGATAATGAATTAGCCATAATGGATTGATGGCACAACTCGATGGGTTGAATGTCCTAATTCTGCATTTATGTTTTATGATCTTACAGTCCTATAACAATGGGCTGGTCAACCTAAATGGTATCACAGTAGAAGAAAGAATACAACAGAATGAATGGAGGACTACATAGGATGACTATCAAGCTACCAATGTGCGAATGAAGACAAACCATGCACATACCAAAAGACAAATTATTATAATAATAAATAAGTAAATAAATAATAATGAGATTATGAGTTGTAGAGTTATTGAAAGTGAGTCCATATATTGTGGAATCATTTCAGTGTTACAGTGAGTGGTGAGTGAAGTTATGTCAGCCAGGGAGCTAGTCCTATTTTCCAGCACTTGACCCCTATCCCTCGATACCTTTCCTACTCATGTACGTGTCCAAGTGTCTATAAAATGTTGCAATTACTTTCAACTCTATCATTTCCTCTGGCAGCTCTTTCCATATCACCAGAGATTTATCCAGATCTTTTTGAAAGCACTTAGAGCAGGGCCTAAACTCATAAAAGGTGCATTCTACCATCTAACACTCATTATACTGTTGTTCCAATCTGTAAACTTACTTGTCCACTCAAACTATTATCATTATAAATTTGCTACCCAGCTCCTAATTATCCTTGGGCATCTGTGACAATTAAATAATTCAAAACTTCATCATTAACCTTTCTGACTGTTTAAAATTAATATCTCAATCTTCAGTAGAATTAAATATTGTGTCTTTATTCTCATTATCTAAAAGAACTGAACGCATTATGCTTCCTGCAAGTTGAATGTAAAGTAACTTCCTTTAACGCTGAAAATCTCGTCCTATTTTAAAACTTGATGAAGTCTTAATTAACTGCTGGAAAATTCCTATTCTCAAATTGCAGCCTTTGAAGGTAATATTTTACTTAGACACTTAGACACAGAGTGAGATTTTATCTCTATACAAGTCTAAAACTTACATAATTGCCTTTCTTATCTGAACAATCTACTTTTAATGATTCATGTTACACTGAACGGGTTACACTTGAATCCTAGGGGGACCAATATCCTGGTAGGGAGATTAGCGGGGGGCTACTGAGGTGACTTTAAACTAGAATGGTTGGGGGGTGGGAATCAAATTAAAGAGGCTAGGCGTGAGGAGGTTAGTTCACAACAGGGGGATGGGAACCAGTGCAGAGAGACAGAGGGGTGTAAAGTGAGGGTAGAAGCAAAAAGTACAAAGGAGAAAAGTAAAAGTGGCAGGCCGACAAACCCAGGGCAAGCATTAAAAAGGGCCACTTTTCAGCATAATTGTATAACGGCTAAGAGAGTTGTAAAAGAGCGCCTGAAGGCTTTGTGTGTCAATGCAAGGAGCATTCGTAATAAGGTGGATGAATTGAAAGTGCAGATTGTTATTAATGATTATGATATAGTTGGGATCACAGAGACATGGCTCCAGGGTGACCAGGGATGGGAGCTCAATGTTCAGGGATATTCAATATTCAGGAGGGATAGACATGAAGGAAGGGGAGGTGGGGTGGCGTTGCTGGTTAAAGAAAAGATTAACGCAATAGAAAGGAAGGACATAAGCCGGGAAGATGTGGAATCGATATGGGTAGAGCTGCGTAACACTAAGGGGCAGAAGACGCTGGTGGGAGTTGTGTACAGGCCACCTAACAGTACTAGTGAGGTCGGAGATGGTATTAAACAGGAAATTAGAAATGTGTGCAATAAAGGAACAGCAGTTATAGCAATAAAGGAACAGCAGTTATAATGGGTGACTTCAATCTACATGTAGATTGGGTGAACCAAATTGGTAAAGGTGCTGAGGAAGAGGATTTCTTGGAATGTATGCGGGATGGTTTTTTGAACCAACATGTCGAGGAACCAACTAGAGAGCAGGCTATTCTGGACTGGGTTTTGAGCAATAAGGAAGGGTTAATTAGCGATCTTGTCGTGGGAGGCCCCTTGGGTAAGAGTGACCATAATATGGTGGAATTCTTCATTAAGCTGGAGAGTGACATAGTTAATTCAGAAACAAAGGTTCTGAACTTAAAGAGGGGTAACTTTGAAGGTATGAGACGTGAATTAGCTAAGATAGACTGGCAAATGACACTTAAAGGATTGACGGTGGATATGCAATGGCAAGCATTTAAAGGTTGCATGGATGAACTACAGCAATTGTTCATCCCAGTTTGGCAAAAGAATAAATCAAGGAAGGTAGTGCACCCGTGGCTGACAAGAGAAATTAGGGATAGTATCAATTCCAAAGAAGAAACATACAAATTAGCCAGAGAAAGTGGCTCACCTGAGGACTGGGAGAAATTCAGAGTTCAGCAGAGGAGGACAAAGGGCTTAATTAGGAAGGGGAAAAAAGATTATGAGAGAAAACTGGCAGGGAACATAAAAACGGACTGTAAAAGCTTTTATAGATATGTAAAAAGGAAAAGACTGGTAAAGACAAATGTAGGTCCCCTGCAGACAGAAACAGGTGAATTGATTATGGGGAGCAAGGACATGGCAGACCAATTGAATAATTACTTTGGTTCTGTCTTCACTAAGGAGGACATAAATAATCTTCCAGAAATAGTAGGGGACAGAGGGTCCAGTGGGATGGAGGAACTGAGCGAAATACATGTTAGTAGGGAAGTGGTGTTAGGTAAATTGAAGGGATTGAAGGCAGATAAATCCCTAGGGCCAGATGGTCTGCATCCCAGAGTGCTTAAGGAAGTAGCCCAAGAAATAGTGGATGCATTAGTGATAATTTTTCAAAACTCGTTAGATTCTGGACTAGTTCCTGAGGATTGGAGGGTGGCTAATGTAACTCCACTTTTTAAAAAAGGAGGGAGAGAGAAACCGGGGAATTATAGACCGGTTAGCCTAACGTCGGTGGTGGGGAAACTGCTGGAGTCAGTTATCAAGGATGTGATAACAGCACACTTGGAAAGCGGTGAAATGATCGGACAAAGTCAGCATGGATTTGTGAAAGGAAAATCGTGTCTGACGAATCTCATAGAATTTTTTGAGGATGTAACTAGTAGAGTGGATAGGGGAGAACCAGTGGATGTGGTACATTTGGATTTTCAAAAGGCTTTTGACAAGGTCCCACACAGAAGATTAGTGTGCAAACTTAAAGCACACGTTATTGGTGTGGGTGGAGAATTGGTTAGCAGACAGGAAGCAAAGAGTGGGAATAAACGGGACCTTTTCAGAATGGCAGGCGGTGACTAGTGGGGTACCGCAAGGCTCAGTGCTGGGACCCCAGTTGTTTACAATATATATTAATGACTTGGATGAGGGAATTAAATGCAGCATCTCCAAGTTTGCGGATGACATGAAGCTGGGTGGCAGTGTTAGCTGTGAGGAGGATGCTAAGAGGATGCAAGGTGACTTGGATAGGTTGGGTGAGTGGGCAAATTCATGGCAGATGCAATTTAATGTGGATAAATGTGAAGTTATCCACTTTGGTGGCAAAAATAGGAAAACAGATTATTATCTGAATGGTGGCCGATTAGGAAAAGGGGAGGTGCAATGAGACCTGGGTGTCATTATACACCAGTCATTGAAAGTGGGCATGCAGGTACAGCAGGCGGTGAAAAAGGCGAATGGTATGCTGGCATTTATAGCGAGAGGATTCGAGTACAGGAGCAGGGATGTACTACTGCAGTTGTACAAGGCCTTGGTGAGACCACACCTGGAGTATTGTGTGCAGTTTTGGTCCCCTAATCTGAGGAAAGACATCCTTGCCATAGAGGGAGTACAAAGAAGGTTCACCAGATTGATTCCTGGGATGGCAGGACTTTCATATGAAGAAAGACTGGATGAACTGGGCTTGTACTCATTGGAATTTAGAAGATTGAGGGGGGATCTGATTGAAACGTATAAGATCCTAAAGGGATTGGACAGGCTAGATGCAGGAAGATTGTTCCCGATGTTGGGGAAGTCCAGAACGAGGGGCCACAGATTGAGGATAGAGGGGAAGCCTTTTAGGACCGAGATTAGGAAAAACTTCTTCACACAGAGAGTGGTGAATCTGTGGAATTCTCTGCCACAGGAAACAGTTGAGGCCAGTTCATTGGCTATATTTAAGAGGGAGAGATATGGCCCTTGTGGCTACAGGGGTCAGGGGGTATGGAGGGAAGGCTGGGGCGGGGTTCTGAGTTGGAGGATCAACCATGATCATAATAAATGATGGTGAAGGCTCGAAGGGCCGAATGGCCTACTCCTGCACCTATTTTCTATGTTTCTATGTTTCTATGTTTAATTTCAGATGGAGAGGTGGAGATACGTCTCTACCAAAGGAGGCGTATGGTGCTCCTTCCCTCTGCTAGCCTGCAGGCCACCCTTGGGCAAGGTGTAGCACCTGCTTAGCCCCCTGTGAAGCCACATGAGCAGGTGGTAAATAGTCAGCTGTATATAAGGTACATGCCAAATATTAACAAACAGAAACTACACTTGATCTGAGCCAAAAATTGGTGCTCAAGATTTCCAGCATCTGTTACTGTCACATTCTGGTGTGGTAGATACTGCTTTTTATTCTGAATTTACATTTTATTTTGTAACTACTACACAATACTCTAAAGGATCGATGTTCCATAAATCATAGGGGCAGAATTAGGCCATTCAGTCCCATTGAGTCATTCATACAAGAGTAAGAGAGATCACCTGTTTGAGTGGTGTTGCAGCAACCCCTTGCACTCAATGCCAGTAAGACCAAGGAGGTATTTGTGGGTTTCAAGGAGGAAAAGTTAAAAGAATGCGCACTAGTCCACATTGATGGAACAGGGGAGGAAAGGCTGAGCAGTTTCAAGTTTCTGGGTGTCAACATCTCTGAATATCTATTCTGGGCTGAACCTATTGATGCGATTCCAAAGACATGATGACAACAGCTATATTTCAGTAAGAATTTGAGGAGAATTGGTGTGTCACCAAAGAAACTCACAGATTTCTACCGATGTACTGTGGAGAGCATTCTATTTAGCATCACCATCTGGTGCAGAGGAGCCACTGCATAGGATTGGGAAAAAAACTACAGAAAGTTGTAAACTCATCCAGCTCCACCATGGGCACTAACCTCCCCAACATCTAGGACACCTTCAAAAGGCAATGGGTCAAAAAGTTGGCATTGATCATGAAGGACCCTCATCACCCAGGACATGCCCTCTTCTCATTGCTACCATCAAGAACATTTTGTGTGTGTGTATATATACTGTACTTCTTGTAACGTATAGTATTTTAAATTTATGTATGGTAATATACTGCTGCCACAAAACAACAAAGTTCACGATAAATGCCAATGATATTTAATGTGGTTCTGATTCAGCATCAGCTCTGTCATTCGATCATGGTCCATATATTACCCCTCTTAATTCCATAATCCTGCTTTCTTGCCATAATTTTAGATGCCCTAACTAATCAAGAACCTATGTAGAGGCAACAAACATTCTTTATATATTAACTCTTTCATTCCTGGGATAATTCTTGTAAAGCTCTTCTGGACATTCCCCAGTACCATATCTTTTCTTAGATAGGGGACCTAAAACTACACACATACTCCAAAGCGACACTCACAACACGCTGCAGGAACTCAGCAGGTCGGGCAGCATCCACGGAAACGATCAGTCGACGTAATCAGTCCTGACGAAAGGTTCCGGCCCGAAACGTTGACTGATCGTTTTCACGGATGCTGCCCAACCTGCTGAGTTCCTCCAGCGTGTTGTGAGTGTTGCTTTGACCCCAGCATCTGCAGATTTTTTTGTGTTTACACGTACTTCAAATCTGGTCTACCCAGTCCCTCAGCACTACATCCTTGCTTTTATATCCTCGTCCTCCAAGGAAACATCGGCCCTGCATCTGACTTGTTAATCCCCCTTGCAACATGGAACCTGGAGTTTGGTAGAACATAGCACAGGAATAGTCCTACAGCCCACAATGTCTGAGCTAAATTGGCATTGGTTTATTACTGTCACACGTTCTGCAGAAATGGGACGGAAATTGATTTGCTGCAGACAGTCAGTATGGAATGGTTCTCCGCTCACTGCGTTTGGCGAGCACATTTACCCTGTTTTTACAGGGAGATTTTGATGCCGTCTCTGAACGTAAAGTACTATGCAAAAGCCTTCGGTATGTATATATATCTCGGGTGCCAAAGACTTTTGCACAGTACCTGTACTGTATTTGTCAGTGTGGAGCCGGAAGCAACTTTGTAAATCTGGCAGGAGCAATGTATTTTGGGAATGATGAGGGTGCAGCATCAGGTGAGGGGTGTGGGACAGGTGGCAGAGAAAGAGTTCCAGGAACAGGGGGTATGCATAGCCCTGTGACACCAAACAATTGGTTTACTGATCATTACAGAATGTCTCTCCGGTGCTCCCTACCCTCTCCCTTCCCCTTTTCCCAACCATGATTCCCCTCTCTCTGCTTACTTCCCACTCTCAGTCCACAAGAGAGACGCAGAACTCAATCAGGTTTATCGTCCCTCACATACAGTATGTCATGAAATTTGCTTTTTTTTGTGGCAGCAGTACAGTGTAATATATGTAATTATTACAGTACTGTGCAAAAGTCTTAGGCACCCTACTTATATATACAATATCTGCCTAAGACTTTTGCACAGTATCGTACAAGAGAATGAAGATACGGGAACCTATAGCAACAATCACAGATACAATCTCTGTTTCTTCCATTCCTTGGTTTGATTGCCTTCTCAGTTAATTCACTTCCCTCAATTCACTGGGCAAACTGTGCTGTCAGCAGAAGTTTTATTTAAATTGCAAATAATTTAAAAACATGTAGATGCTAGCTTTGATTTAGTCATTCATGTCAAAAGGTTCCCTTGATTCATTAATCATCTCTGGAAAGAGCTTTTGTCTCCACCACCACATCTCTTACTGAGGAGAAGAAATTACTGTCATCAGCCAACATGCAATGTTTTTGACAACATGCCTTTCAAACTCAGGGGCCACCTGCACATCTGCTCATTAATGCAAATATCTAATCAGCCAATCATGTGGCAGCAATTCAATGTACAATAGCATGCAGATGTGGTCACGATGTTCTATTTATTTATATATTTATTCAGACATACAATACTGAACAGTCCCTTGGGCCCAATGGGCGCCCAGCAACTCACCTTTTTAAAACGAAACAAATCACAGGACAAACAACAGAAAATCTGCAGGGAGGGAGGAGGGATGCCGGTGGGGGTGGAGGTGACTATATTTGAAGCCTCTGCATGTTGCTCTTGTTCATCTCCAGTTGCTGCTCACTCAGTGTGACTGTTGGCATCACGGTAATCCTTCTTACAAGTGCCATTCTTCACCAGCGACTCAGTTTGGAGGAGTGCCTGACCAGGGTAGTGTGGCTGTGGTTTCATACTTTTTCATGATCGACTGCACTGAGCTCCAAGGTGTGTTCAGTGCCTTTGAGATTGTCATGTACCATTCCCCAGATTTGTGCTGCCCTTTCCTTAGTTCCCTGACTTGTCTTGAATGCTCCTTTGTCTTCATTTTGGTTTGGTCTGTTTTAAGTCTATCATACAGCTGGACCTGACAGAGTGATGGGTTTTTATTCTTATGAATTCACTGGTCCTACAATGTTCTGCATTGACAAATTAGGTGAGTTGGTGAGATCACAAATAGCATCTGAGGAAAGTGAGTGTGGTAATTACAAAGGAAGGGATGAATACTTATTCAGACTCACAATATTGGTTTTAATTTTTAATAAATTGTTGAGAAATTTTGGAATTTTACTTTTGATTTGATATGATACACAATATTTTGTAGATTAGCTCAATAAATTCTTCTTCAAATTATTTAGAAAATGACAGAGTAAAACATGAAAATACTGTATTTGTGGGGACTGAATACTATTTCAAGGGGTGGGTAATGTCTGTCAGGGTCTGTCCCAGTCTCAGAACACAGGAGCATGGTGACAGTCAGGAAGTTTACAGGGGTTAAGCAGCCAGTACAGACTAAACCTTTGGTCACTCCCCCTCAACAGCATATTTGGTTACAGTTCGGGGCATGAGCAAGCAGAGAAAAGTCACAATGGTCAGGTCTCTGGCACTGAGTCTGTCTCTGAGACTCAGAAGGGAAGGAGGTTGAAGAAGCAAGCTGTGGTGATTGGGGGTTCGTTCGTTAGGTTAACAGACAGGAAGTTCCGTGGGCGAGTACGAGATCCCCAGATGGTATGTTGCCTCCCAGGTGCCAGGGTCCAGTACACCTCAGATCGAGTCCTGAGCTTTCTCAAGAGGGAGGGTGAGCAGCCAGAGGTCGTGGTTCATGTAGGTACCAAGTGATGAGGTTCTGCAAAGTGAGTTCATGGAGTTAGGTGCGATGTTAAAGGGCAGGGTGTCCAGGTTTGTGATCTCAGGATTGACACCTTTTCCACATGCTAGTCAGGCCAGAAATAGGAAGATCGTATAGTTCCACTCTTGGTCAAGGAGTTGGCGGAGGAGGGATAGCATTAGACTTTTTGAATCATTGGGCTGTCTTCCAGGGAACTTGCAACTTGTAGAGAAAACCCAGTTTGCAAGTGAACTGGAAGGGGACTGATATCCCGGTGGGAAGGTTTGCTCGTGCTTCATGGGCAAATTAAACAGGAGTTGCAGGGTGGTGGGAACCAGACTGCCAGAACAAATCTTGGTGTGGTTTTGGGGTTCTGTCATTTTGGACTTTCTATTCCTACCAGTCTTCTACAAGCCCTACGGTGGTGGTGGGGGAGCAACAGGAGGTGGTGACCACTGGGAGTTGTAGTCACAGACCCGCATGTAGGCGGCCTTTGGACAAGTGGTCGTTCTTCTCTGTACCCAGGGGAGCAGAGGAGTCCGGCAGCACCAATGGCGACTGAGCAGCCCTTTTCAGGACAACACTGCTCACCCTTTGATAGGGAGGGGCCTAGAAAAGGTGGCCTAAACATTGCCTGCCCTACAGACAGATAACTGACCAGCTTGCCACAGCTGGCAGTTCATCCACCAATGCGGTTACGCTCAAAGGAGAAGAAAGAAACTTCTGTTAGGATCATGGAATGGCCAAACACTCATAGACAGAGAGAACTCAGCAAGACCCCAAAGAAGTACAGCCCTTGTTGCCAAGGAACTTTCACGATACAGCATCAACATCGTAGCCCTCAGTGAAACCAGGCTTGCAGAGGAAGGATCCCTGACTGAAACCACCAGCGGCTACACTTTCTTTTGGAAAGGAAAAGCAGAAGATGAAGAGAGGATTCATGGAGTTGGATTTGCAGTCAAGTCCAGCTTCCTGAAACAACTCTCAGACCTGCCCGTGGGAATCAATGAAAGGCTTATGTGGCTACGTCTGCCCCTCAGCCACAAACATCACACAACAGTCATCAGCGCTTCTGCCCCCAACGTGACCAGCAAATATGAGACCATTGAACAGTTCTATGCCGAACTTAGCTCTGTTCAGTGCTCAGTCCCTGCCAACGACAAACTAATCCTGCTCGGTGACTTCAATGCCCGAGCAGGCTGCGATCACAGTCGCTTGGAAGGGGTTCTAGGCAAACATGGTATTGGCAATATGAACAGCAACGGCCTCTTGCTCCTTAGCAAATGTGCAAAATATGACCTCCTCATCACAAACACAGTGTTCAGGCTGGCAAACAAGTACACGACAACATGGATATATCCAAGATCCAAACATTGGCACATGATCGACTACATTATAGTATGTCGCCGAGACATCCAGGATGTCCTCATCACCAGAGCCAAGCGAGGAGCGGAGTGCTGGACCGACCACAGGCTTGTCCGCACCACATTGAAGCTAAATATTACTCCCCACCATCCCAAGTACCCTAAGTTCATCAGAACAGCTTTTAACACCACCAGTCTGGATCCAAGAGCCTCTGTATCTTCACAAGTTCCAGACCACCCTTGATGAGAAGCTGTCTGCCAACGAACCACTAACTGGTGGGCCAACCCAGAAGTGGAATCAGTTCAGAGAGATGGTGACGGAGACAGCAAAATCAGTCCTCGGACCCAAGGACCGAAACCATCAAGACTGGTTCGACGAGAATGACAGTGCCATCAAAGGTCTCCTGGCCAGGAAGAGCAAAGCATTCATGGAGTGGTAAAACGACCCAAGCTCCATTCCCAAAAAAGAGGGGTTCAAGTCCCTTCAGGCCCATGCCCAACGGGAAATTCACAAGATGCACGACCTGTGGTGGGATAGGAAAGCAGTAGAGGTGCAACACTTCGCAGACATCAACAACTCGAAGCTGCTGTTCAGCTCCATCAAGATGACCTTTGGCCCCTTAAGATCTGGCTCATCTCCACTGTTGTCCTCTGATGGAACCACACTGCTAAAGGACAAGGAGAGCATCCAACACAGATGGAAAGAGCATTTCAGCCAGCTCCTGAACCCCCCTTCATCAGTCAACCAGTCTGCTCTGGACCATATCCCCCAACAGCCTATTCACGAGGAACTAGATGATCCTCCCTCGACAGATGAAGTCAAGAAGGCTATCATGCAGATGAGCAGTGGCAAGGGGCCCGGCAAAGATGGAATACCTGCTGAACTGTACAAGGCACCCAGCAAAGAATCACTTGAGGCTTTCCACAGCACCCTGACAAGCATGTGGGAAGAAGAATAGATGCCCCCTGACCTCAGAGACGCAACGATAATCACCCACTACAAGGATACAGCATTGGGCTCTTACATTGCCAGCCTACCGGTACACTACTGAGTCGGCTACCTTTACCTGAGACACCTGTTACTACATATGTGCCTGCAGAGACTGTGTTTTCATTGGAGAGGCTGTCAGAGACACCTGTAAAGGCGACCCAGATCAAGCAGTGGACAGAGAGGGACCCAGTCCTGTCCCAAGTCAAGACTATCTTTTACAAGATTGGCCCAGAGTCGTGGAAGGAGAGGAACTGAGGCCTTATGCCAAATGCAAGACAGAACTCAGTCTGCAGGATGGCTGCATTTTCTGGGGGGGTGAGGGTCATCGTGCCTCCCCCTGGCCGTTCACAGATTGTGGAGGAAATTCATGAGACTCACCCAGGAGTGTCTCGAATGAAAAGCCTTGCAAGATCCTATGTTTGGTGGCCAGGAATGGGTCGGGGTCTGGAGAACAAGGTAAAATCATGCGTGCAATGTCAGACTAATCAGAATATGCCACCAGCAGCTCCTTTGCATCCATGGGAGTGGCCAGACCACCCTGGTCGAGGCTACATTTGGACTTTGCTGGCCCTTTTACGGGGCAGATGTTTCTTTTAATGGTAGATGTGCATTCTAAATGGATCGAAGCTCACATCATGAGCAACATCACAGCCCCCTCAACCATAGACAAACTCAGGCAAGTGTTTGCAGTCCACGGGTTGCCTGACACTCTGGTCACTGATAATGGCCCGACGTTCACCAGTGAGCTGTTCAGTGAGTTCATGCAGCAGAATGGCATTCATCACATTCGGACGGCCCCTTTCCACCCAGCCTCCAATGGTTTGGCTGAGCGGGCTGTTCAGACAGTGAAGGCAGGCTAAAGCGGATGACGGGTCTCTCTTAGCATGTGGCTTTCACGTTTCCTGTTTAAATACCGCCTCACACCACAGACTACAACCGCCCACACTCCTGCAGAGATGCTGATGGGGCGTAGGCCCAAGCCGAGATTGGACCTGCTGCGCCCAGACACGAAGGCAAAAGTGGAGAGAAAGCAGGAAAAGCAGAAGGAGGGACATGATCAACATGCGTGAGAGAGACTGTTAAAACCGGATGACAATGTCTATGTGAGAAACAATCAGCAATGGCTGCCTGGGGTTATTCTTAAGCAGAGTGGTCCCGTCTCCTATGTTGTTAAGCTGGTTGATGGGCGGGTTTTCCGCAGACATCAGGACCACGTGCGCCTGCGTCATGATACCGGCTCAGAGGCAGACAGTTCCATGGAGTTTCCATTTGTGAGTCAGACTACGGTGGAAGCATGTCCACCAGTGACTTTGCCAGAGGGCGAGACGCTGGCAGAGGGGTTGGGGTCCCCTGAGGAGGATGGACATTCTCACGCAGACACACAGACGCCTCTCATGCCCCCAAAACCAGATCTGCCCAAAACACTCTCACCAGCGGTGCCTGCTGGGTCACCGGGGGTAGTGCGCAGATCACAGCCCACTCGTAAACCTCCTGACAGACTGAATCTTTGACAGGACAGTTCTTTATTCTTGTTGTTAGACTGAACGTTGAATCTGTGATGTTTCCAGATGTTTTGTATTGATAAACTGACACTGAGATACTAGTATTAGTTTTCAGGGGTATGCAAGTTGATAACACCACTGTTTCTATGTCCTAGTTTTTTACATTTGGGGTTGTTGTATTTTAAAGGGGGAGCTGTGTTGTAATGTGAGCACTATTTTATTAAAAGTAAGTTAATACTAATTCGGATAACGGGGGGTGTTACTTCCGTTCTATTTACTTCTAGTGGGCTTTGTATATAGTGTGCCTGCCATGCCGTACGGGTTGTGAAAGCCTCTGTATATACATAACGGTTTTGAAGTCCGAGATAAAGTTGTCTCTTTGGCATGAAGTTGTCGAGTGTCCGTTTTTCAAAGTGAAGTTACAACATAATCCAACAATAGATTTCCCAGCATCCAGTGTCATCACGGGCTCATGTTCAGATGTGTCACCTTCATCACGAGGTGCACTGTCTGATGGCCACACAAGTGTCCGTGACTGACCCTGGTTGGACCGATGCTCGGCAATAGTCTTCTGTCCCAATTCACAGGCAGTGTCCTCAATAAACAAAGGAATCCTGATTATTTTCTTGATTTGCTTTTGTTCTTTCAGAGTTCTCCTTAATTAGTGGCTGTCCCAATTAACCAGAATCCACTGTATTTATTCACACTGCATTTAGAATGCCTTCCAATAATTTATCCATAAATAAATTAGCTTATAATTTCCTGGCTATTTCTTAGAATGTTTCTTGAACAACGTAACAACTTTAGATATCCTCCACTCTCCTGGCTCCTCAGCCATGACTAAAGGTGGTTTAACTATTCCCGCCGAGGCCCCAGCAGTTTCAACATTAGCCTTCCACAAGGTCCAAGGGAAAACCTTGTCAGGCCCTACTGATTTATGCACCCTAGTTTGCCTCTAGACAGCCAGCCCTCCTCTTTTGTGACTAGATACATACTATGACTTGGCGAATTTTTGCCTCAGGTCAACTATTTGTGTCTGTCTCCCAAGTAAATACCGATGAAAAATCTCTCTCTCTCTCTCTCTCTCTCTCAGTTCCATGGATAGATGACCAGCTGATCAACCAGTGGACCAACTTTGTCTCTTGTTATTCTTTTGCTGTTAAGATGGCTATAGAAACCCTTGGGACTTTCTTTCCTCTTGTATTGCACTGCAACCTTAAGTCCTCTTTTATTCCTCATAATTCATCTGCTGAGAACTCTTTTGCATTTCTGAAACTCCTCAAGTGTCTCATTTCCATGAGTTGTACACAGGAGCCAACCTGTATTCCCTCTGTTGCTAGCTGCCTCTGGCCTCTACTTAAAATGCATAAATTTATGTCATAATTTTAAATAATTCCTTCCATACAAAAGAGACAGAAGTTGACATGTCATGATTGTGACAGTAGCAACATCAATAAATATGTAACAATTATTGAAAAAACAGCAAACTTAGAGGAGATTTTTTGACCTTGTTGCATTTAGCAGATGTGGAGGGTGGAAAAGGGGTCCTCAGGAATATAGTTGACCATGCGGTTGCCTGATTTTATGCCTTTTTTCCCTAAGTATCTGATGGTGTTGACAAAAACTTGGTACACATTTTGAGCAACCGCAAATGAGAGTGAATATTGCTGAAACTTCACTGCCTTTAGTTTTAAAGAGGTTTTTCAATTTCGTCTTTCATCTGGAATATATGTTATACATTTTAAATTACCTTTTCACACTTTCTTTTATCAAATTGAAATGATAATCTGTTGTCTGAGGACAACTGATTTTGTGGGTACTGGGCTATCATATAATCGTATAATTTATAAAATTAAAAACAAACATATGAAAAAATGTTGCATTTGTGCAAAAGACCCTCAGATGATCAACCCTGATTATTTTAAAGAAAAAAATGTTATTCATTTTCAACGGAATTAGCACTTTTCTTAGTGGGAGATGTTTTCGCCGAAGTCTCAAGAATCAGTGAACTGCCAAGGAAGAGGCTGGAGAGCAAAGTGTTGGCCCGTGGAGGTCGGGTGTCGTGGCTTTGCAGGCTATTCACTCTGCAAAGTATACACCGCACTTGGAATCACGGGAGAGAGAGGAAGGAGAGCCATTTTTACCACCACAGGTGCAGCAGAGGAAGCATCAAGATGGCTCTGGATGAAGAGGGCAGATCGCTGGGTTGCTGCTAGGACACAGGCCGGGGTCTGATCAACCCTGGTTGGGTTGCCTGGGCGAGGGTGTATGATGTTGAAAGACCTGAAACACCTGATGACCCCGTTTAACATCACTGATGATGTGCCCTAGCTTAGCATCATGCAGATGTTTCTGTGAGAACTGAGGAGAAGATTGGATGTTATATCGTTATATCGTTATATCGTTTTATAGATATGTAAAAAGGAAAAGACTGGTATAGACAAATGTAGGTCCCCTACAGACTGAAACAGGTGAATTGATTATGGGGAGCAAGGACATGGCAGACCAATTGAATAATTACTTTGGTTCTGTCTTCACTAAGGAGGACATAAATAATCTTCCAGAAATAGTAGGGGACAGAGGGTCCAGTGAGATGGAGGAACTGAGCGAAATACATGTTAGTAGGGAAGTGGTGTTAGGTAAATTGAAGGGACTGAATGCAGATAAATCCCCAGGGCCAGATGGTCTGCATCCTAGAGTGCTTAAGGAAGTAGCCCAAGAAATAGTGGATGCATTAGTGATAATTTTTCAAAACTCGTTAGATTCTGGACTAGTTCCTGAGGATTGGAGGGTGGCTAATGTAACCCCACTTTTTAAAAAAGGAGGGAGAGAGAAACCGGGGAATTATAGACCGATTAGCCTAATGTTGGTGGTGGGGAAACTGCTGGAGTCAGTTATCAAAGATGTGATAACAGCACATTTGGAAAGCGGTGAAATGATCGGACAAAGTCAGCATGGATTTGTGAAAGGAAAATCATGTCTGACGAATCTCATAGAATTTTTTGAGGATGTAACCAGTAGAGTGGATAGGGAAGAACCAGTGGATGTGGTATATTTGGATTTTCAAAAGGCTTTTGACAAGGTCCCACACAGGTGATTAGTTTGCAAACTTAAAGCACACGGTATTGGGGGTAAGGTATTGATGTGGATAGAGAATTGGTTAGCAGACAGGAAGCAAAGAGTGGGAATAAACGGGACCTTCTCAGAATGGCAGGCGGTGACTAGTGGGGTACCGCAAGGCTCAGTGCTGGGACCCCAGTTGTTTACAATATATATTAATGACTTGGATGAGGGAATTAAATGCAGCATCTCCAAGTTTGTGGATGACACGAAGCTGGGTGGCAGGGTTAGCTGTGAGGAGGATGCTAAGAGGATGCAGAGTGACTTGGATAGGTTGGGTGAGTGGGCAAATTCATGGCAGATGCAATTTAATGTGGATAAATGTGAAGTTATCCACTTTGGTGGCAAAAATAGGAAAACAGATTATTATCTGAATGGTGGCCGATTAGGAAAAGGGGAGGTGCAATGAGACCTGGGTGTCATTATACACCAGTCATTGAAAGTGGGCATGCAGGTACAGCAGGCGGTGAAAAAGGCGAATGGTATGCTGGCATTTATAGCGAGAGGATTCGAGTACAGGAGCAGGGATGTACTACTGCAGTTGTACAAGGCCTTGGTGAGACCACACCTGGAGTATTGTGTGCAGTTTTGGTCCCCTAATCTGAGGAAAGACATCCTTGCCATAGAGGGAGTACAAAGAAGGTTCACCAGATTGATTCCTGGGATGGCAGGACTTTCATATGAAGAAAGACTGGATGAACTGGGCTTGTACTCGTTGGAATTTAGAAGATTGACGGGGGATCTGATTGAAACGTATAAAATCCTAAAGGGATTGGACAGGTTAGATGCAGAAAGATTGTTCCCGATGTTGGGGAAGTCCAGAACAAGGGGCCACAGTTTGAGGATAAAGGGGAAGCCTTTTAGGACCGAGATTAGGAAAAACTTCTTCACACAGAGAGTGGTGAATCTGTGGAATTCTCTGCCACAGGAAACAGTTGAGGCCAGTTCATTGGCTATATTTAAGAAGGAGTTAGATATGGCCCTTGTAGCTACAGGGATCAGGGGGTATGGAGGGAAGGCTGGGGCAGGGTTCTGAGTTGGATGATCAGCCATGATCATAATAAATGGCGGTGCAGGCTCGAAGGGCCGAATGGCCTACTGCTGCACCTATTTTCTATGTTTCTATGTATCATTCTCATTAGTTATTGCTATTTGTTTATATCTGAATTTGAACAGTTTGTTTACAGTTCCTGGTGTTTACAGTTCACAGTTACTGTTCCATAGATTTGCTAATTATGCCCGCAGATGAAGAATCTTAGGGTTGTATGTGGTGACATGTATGTACTCTGAAAATAAATTTTTCTTTGAACTTTTTTGAACTATGTTTCATTCAGTATATCTACTTATGTTTTGAATGTTAAGTATTGTGATTTGATGTGATTTTGGTGGAAACGTACAGTATTCACAACTCACATCAAAGTTGCTGGTGAACGCAGCAGGCCAAGCAGCATCTGAAGGAAGAGGTGCAGTCGACGTTTCAGGCCGAGACCCTTTGTCAGGACTAACTGAAGGAAGAGTGTGTGAGGGATTTGAAAGTTGGAGGGGGAGGGGGAGATCCAAAATGATAGGAGAAGACAGGAGGGGGAGGGATAGAGCCAAGAGCTGGACAGGTGATAGGCGAAAGGGGATACGAGAGGATCATGGGACAAGAGGTCCGGGAAGAAAGACAAGGAAGGGCGGGGGGGACCCAGAGGATGGGCAAGAGGTATATTCAGAGGGACAGAGGGAGAAAAAGGAGAGTGAGAGAAAGAATGCGTGCATAAAAATAAGTAACAGATGGGGTACGAGGGGGAGGTGGGGCCTTAGCGGAAGTTAGAGAAGTCGATGTTCATGCCATCAGGTTGGAGGCTACCCAGACGGAATATAAGGTGTTGTTCCTCCAACCTGAGTGTGGCTTCATCTTTACAGTAGAGGAGGCCGTGGATAGACATGTCAGAATGGGAATGGGATGTGGAATTAAAATGTGTGGCCACTGGGAGATCCTGCTTTCTCTGGCGGACAGAGCGTAGATGTTCAGCAAAGCGGTCTCCCAGTCTGCGTCTGGTCTCGCCAATATATAAAAGGCCACATCGGGAGCACCGGACGCAGTATATCACCCCAGTCAACTCACAGGTGAAGTGATGCCTCACCTGGAAGGACTGTTTGGGGCCCTGAATGGTGGTAAGGGAGGAAGTGTAAGGGCATGTGTAGCACTTGTTCCGGCTACACGGATAAGTGCCAGGAGGGAGATCAGTGGGGAGGGATGGGGGGGACGAATGGACAAGGGAGTTGCGTAGGGAGCTATCCCTGCGGAATGCAGAGAGAGTGGGGGAGGGAAAGATGTGCTTAGTGGTCCCCCCCAATTCCCTGGAGTTCAGGAGCATGACGGGGGAACTCATAGAAACACTTCGAATGTTAAAAGGCCTGAAAGTCCTGTACAGATTAGATATGGCTGTGATAATCCCATTTGGCCTTTCTGAGTTTCTACGCATGCCGTTTGGGCTGAAAAATGTAGTACAGTCTTCCAATAGCTGATGGACTCTGCATTAAAAACTTAGATTTTCCTTTTGATCACCTGAATGACATACTTGTCACCAATGCATCCAAATCTAAACAGGAACCTCATCTTTGCACACTTTACGAGCACTTAAGCCAATACGAATTGATTACTAACCATGCAAAATAGCAGGCTGGGTTATCAGCCATTGACTTTCTCGGCCATCACATCTCCGCAGAAGGTGCAAAAACCCTCCCATCAAAAGCAGCTGCTATCTTCATTTTGGTTTGGTCTGTTTTAAGTCTATCATACAGCTGGACCTGACAGAGTGAGTGGTTTTTATTCTTATGAATTCAATGTTCTGCATTGACAAATTAGGTGAGTTGGTGAGATCACAAATGGAACCCGAGGAAAGTGAGTGTGGTAATTACAAAGGAAGGGATTAATACTTTCTCAGACTCGCAATTCTGCTTTCAATTTTTAGTAAATTATTGAGAAACTTTGGAATTTTTCTTTTGATTTGATATGATGCACACTGTTTTGTAGATCAGCTTAATAAATTCTACTTCAAAATATGTAGAAAATGACAGAGTAAAACACGAAAATACTGTATTTGTGCACACTGAATACTATTTCAATGCACTATATTTCTCCTTAAGATTCATTTTCTTGCAGGCACTTACAGAAATACAACATCTTCTTCTTTTCCAGCTAGTTTCTGCTGCGGGTTCTCACAAGTTTCCATCCCAGGTCCCATTCTTTTCTCCATATACATGCTTCCCCTCGGCCAAATCATCCAAAAATACGACATTTCCTTCCAGTGTTATGCTGATGACACACAGCTTTATCTCCCCTTGAAACAAAGGTCTAGTCAGATCTAGTCAGCCTCATGAATTGCCTTGACGACATAAAGTGTTGGATGGCACAAAACTTCCTGCAGCTGAATGAAGGCAAGTCTGAAGTTGTCCTATTTGGCCCCCGGGACTCCATCAAAGTGATTGCCAACAGCTTTGGTAACCTGTCCACCCTTTTCAAACCCCATGTCAAAAACCTTGGTGTGATATTTGATTCTGCCTTTAAGTTCGACAAGCAAGTTAATGCAGTAGTAAAAGCCAGCAGTAAAACCCCTTATTCTACTTCCAGCTCCCTCAGGTCGGCTGACTTAGGGCTCCTGGCTGTCCCGCGACCTAAACTTAAGCTCAGGGGTGACCGTGCCTTTGCTGTTGTAGCCCCTAGACTGTGGAACAGCATTTCCCTCCCTATCAGATCTGCCCCCTCCATTGACTCTTTTAAGTGCAGGCTCAAAACTTACCTTTATCCACGAGCATTTGAATTGTCCTGATGTGGCTGATTTTTAGCTTGTGTCAAGGCTCATGTATAGTTTATTTTCTGCCTATAAGCTTTGTGCCTTGTTGTTTCTATCTGTGTTTCTTGATTTGTGATTTTAGCTACCTGTTATGGTTTGTACAGCACTTTGGTCAACATGGGTTGTTTCTAAATCTGCTTTGTAAATAAATTTGACTTGACTGGGGTGTAGACCAACTGGTCTAGATGACTTATCTACCTACGACATTTCAGCTTCTCATTGGCAACAGTGATTACACTCACTTCTCCCCCTCGCTGGCAAAATTCTTATTCAGTTTGTTCACCATTCCATTTTTTCCCATTACTACCTCTCCAGTGTCATTTCCAGCACTCTAATGTCCACTCTGCCTTTATTTTACTCTTTCTACCTCTGGAAGAAAAAGCTTTCGGCTCCCTCTTTAATATTATTGGCTGGCTTACCTTCAGATTTCATCCTTTCTCTCCTCATTGTTTTTCACTGGTGTTTGTTGGTTTGTAAAGCTTCCCAATCATTCAGCTTCCCTCTCTTTTCTGCTACTACTCTATGCCCTCCTTTTTGATTCTATGCTGTCTCTGACTTTCCTTGTCAGCCACGTTTGCCTCATCCTCCCTTTAGAATACTTCAGCTTTGGGACGCATCTGCCCTCCACCTTCTAAATTGCCCCAAAAACTCCAGTCATTGCTGCTCTGCTGTCTTTCTGCCTAGTGTCCCATTCCCATCAACTTTGGCCAGCTCCTCTTGGATGAATCTGTCATTGCCGTTGACCCACTGTAACAGTGATACATTGGAGAGGGCGCAGCAGAGATTCACCAGGATGCAGTCTGGATTAAAGGCATAAGTTACTGTTTAAGGAGAGGCCAAACAAACTTGGGTATTTTCTAAGGAGTGGTGGAGCTGAGGGGAGAATGATAATGTGTGATAAGATTACGAGGGGCATAGATTGATAGCTGGTATCTTTCCCGCAACACACCCCTCCCCACCCCAGGGACAAACTGTCTAACAACAGGGGGCATTCATGTATAGAGATGAGGTGGAATTTCTTTACCCAGAGGGTGATGAATCTGAGCAATTCATTGGCACAGTTGGCTATATTTAAAACAGAGGTTGACATGTGCTTCATTAGACAGGGTGGAGAGGAAACTTCAGAGAGAGATGGGTCACGCCAGGCAGATGGGACAGACTCAGGTGGGGGTTCTTGGCTGGCAATGGGCAGTGGGACTGAACACCAGTGTTTTCCACTCTCAGACATTCATTGAGACCATTTCTCAACAGTACATGTTTCACAAACAACAGAATTCAAAGTTGAATTTCAAAGTAAATTTATTTTCCAAGTACATGAACCATAATCTATCAGACGATCCATTTTCTTGCAGGTTCAGCAGCTCAGCACTCACCCCCAGCCCCGAGCAGGGAATGGGGCCGATTCCAGAGGGGGATGGTCTGCACTGGGGTGGGGTATGGGGGCATGTGGGGGGTGGGGTATGTGGGGTATGGGGGGTGGGGTGAGGTATGTGGTGTATGGGGGGTATGGGGGGTGGGGTGGGTTGGGGTATGGGGGGTGTCTGGGACCTCATGGGGGAACCCTCCCTACATCTTCCTCCCACCCACTCCTCCTCAGTCCCCCTCCCTCTACCCTCCCCTCCCCCCTCCCCGCCCACCTATCCCCCACCTCCCCCTCCCCTCCCCTCCCCACCCCAACCCCCTCACCCTCCCCTCCTCCATCCGTCCCTATTCCTTCCCCTGCCCCCTCACCACCACATTCCCGTGCTCCTCCCTTACCCTCAACCCTCCCCTTCCCATTCTCCTCCATCCCCTCCACCCTTCCTCCTTCCCCTCTGCCTCCCTCCTCAACTCCCTCCGATCCCACTCCCAACCTTCCACCTTCCTTGCCTCTCTATCTCCCCTCAACCATCCACTTCCCCTCTCCCTTTACTTCTTCCCCCTCACTCCACCTCCACAGCAACACTCCTGCTCCTGCCCTCTACCTCACCCTCTCCTCAACCCTCTTCTTCCCCCTCCCACTCCTACCATCCTCCTGCTCATTCCCACTTGCCTTCCCCTCCTGTTTCATCACCCACCCTCCCCCTCAACCTACCCCTTCCCCTCCTGTTCCTTCACCCACCCTCTCCCTCAACCTACCCCTTCCCATCCTGTTTCCTCACCCACTCTACCCCTCAACCTACCCTTCCCCTCCTGTTCCTTCACCCACCCTCTCCCTCAACCTACCCCTTCCCCTCCTGTTTCCTCACCCACTCTACCCCTCAACTTACCCCTTCCCCTCCTGCTTCCTCACCCACACTCCCCCTCACCCTACTACTTCCTCTCACCTCCTTCCCGCTCCTCTTCACTCCCCCTCTTCCACCCACTCTGCCCCCCACCCCCTCCATCCATCACCCCAACTGTATGTGCGTTTGCATGTGTGTGAGAGAGAGGCAAGGGTGCAGATAAGACTGGAGGGGATGGGGAGGAATCAGAGGGGTGGGGAATGCGGTGGAGATGGAGGGGGGAGGGTTAAGTGGGGAAGGTAGGTCTCTCACACACACACAAAACACAAACAGTTGAGGGGATGGAGGGTAGGGGAGGGAAGGAAGGTGAGAGGTTGGGAAGAGGGAATTGAGGTGAGGGAAGAGCAGAGGCAGGAGGGATGGAGAGGAAGGAGGAGGATGGGAGGGGAAGGGGAGAGTGAGGGAGGGGAGGGGAAGGGGTGGGAGATGGGGGGGAGGAATAGGGAGGGAGCGGTGGAGTGGAGGGGAAGGGGAGGAGGAGGGAGGAAAGGGTTAGAGGAGATAGGGGAGGGAGGGGGAGAGAGGTTCGGGGAGGGGAGAGGGAAGGGGAGTGGGGAGGAATGGGCAGGAGGAGGATGAAGGGAGGGCTCCCTGACAAGGTCCTAGGGGGGACGGTGGGGAGGGAGATGGGGAAGTGTGTGGGAGTGGGAAGGAGGAAATGGGAGGGAGGGGTATGTGTATAGGAGAGGGAAGGGAAGAGGTGGGGCATGGAGGTGGAAGGAAAAGTTGAGGGGAGACAGGGAGGGGAGATATGTGTGGGGGAGGGATGGAAGGGAGGGTGGGGAATGGGTCGGGGAGGAGGAGGGAGGTGCTCCCCCACTGGAGGAACCAGGCAGTCGCAGTGAGGACAGCCAGGACATGGGGCAGGGTGAACCTGAGGGAGGGAAGGGAGAGGTGAGGAGGAAGGGTAGGGTGAGGCTGGGGGCTAAAAATATGGTGTCACTGGTGGAGCTACTCAGAGGCGCTCTGGGATTGATCAGCCATCCGTCGTAGAACAAAAGAATCAGCTCGGGTAGATCTGACCTGTTTCTTCAGCTGATTGGTTGAGACAGAGCTGAAATTAGTCACCAGGCCAACCAGAGTTGACGTTCAGTTGTCTATCAATGACCACTGGATCTGTGAAGATCCCAGACCTGATGCCAGATAATGAAGTTGTTGTGCTGTAGTTCAATGATGTGCCCAGTGAAGTCACCCACTGGAGTTCCTCATGTGGACCAATCAGTGAAGACACTGGGTGATGATGTGGAGTTGAGCCAATGGACAATGGCAGTCCACTGCAGCCAGTTGTTGGAGAAACACCGATAGGTGAGAGCAGAAGGGGAGTCGATCACCACGGAGAAAGGCCAGTAGACAGTATGGACATTGGTGGAACCCATCACAGCCAAGGGCTTGGTCGTCAGTGTTGTCATTGTCCTGGAGCCGATCAGGAGACCAGTCTGGAAGGGTCAGTTGATGATCTAAATCTCCCCAGGCCAATCACAGGCAAATCGGATGTACCTGTTGATGACAACGTTATCTTTGAGCAAATTGCGTCAGCTGGTTTGGATAACCTGGAGGGAGCAGGGTAATGCACAGGGAGGGAGCAGAGGGAATGGGGAAGTGGTGTTGGTGGCATCCTATTCTGAGCCAGTCCCATCTGCCTGCATTTGTCCCGTATCCCTCGAAACCATTCTTATTCATGTACCTGTCTGACTATCTACTGTGTGAATAATTTTCTCCTGTGTCCTGATTAAATTTCTTGTTTTTCCTTAAACTTGTGCACTCCCAACCTGCCCAAACTCTGTCCATAACTCAGTCCTTCAAGTGCTGACAACAATCTCGTAAATCTCCTCAGCACTCTTTGCGGCTGGACGGCATCTTTATTGTAGCAGAGCAAGCAAATCTGAATACAATATTCCAGGTGAGGCCTCACTAATGTCTTCATCAATTAGACCATAAGACCAAAAGACATAGGAGCAGAATTAGGCAACTCAGCATCCTGAGTCTGTTCTGTCATTCCATCATGGCTGAATGAGTATCCCTCTCAACCACACTGTACTCTCTTCTCCCTGGAACCTTTCATGCCATGACTAAGCAAGAACCAATCAACTTCCATTTTAAATATCCTCAATTACTTGGTGTCCACAGCCATCAGTGGAAATGGATTCCACAGATTCAATTCCTCCTTATCTCCGGCATTTTCCCAGATGAACTGGACCGTCTGCTCAGGGAATCACCCCACTGAATCCATCTCGTCCTTCTCCTGCAGTGCCTGCAGGACACTACATGCCGACCACTACCTGATGGCCTTGTGGTCAAAGGCGTTCTCCTGGAAAAAGTTTTCTACGAAGGACAGGTATGCCGGCAACGACCAGCTGACTGGGGCGTTGCGTGGGAGTGGCGCCAGACCCATCCTTCGTAGCCAGGTCGACAGGTAGAACCTGGGCACATAGTGGTACTTAGTGCCCACGTATCTGGGATCCACGCACAACCTGATGCAGCCACACACGAAGCTGGCCATCAGGGTGAGGGTGACATTGGGGGCGTTCTTGCCCCCGTTGTCCAAGGACTTGTGCATGATGGTCTGTCTCACCCGCTCCATCTTGGATCCCCAGACGAATCTGAAGACAGCCCGGGTGATTTCCGAGCTGCAGGAGCGGGGGACGGGCCAGACCTGCGTCAAGTACAGTAGCCCTGAGAGCACCTCACACCTGATGACCAGGTTCTTGCCCGTTATCGAAAGGGAGCGCTCTCCCCACATTCCCAGTTTCTGTTTTACCTTGGCAGTCCGCTCCCGCCAGTTCTTGTTGCACGCCTCAGCCCCTCCGAACCAGATCCCCAACACCTTCACGTGGTCAGAGCTAATAGTGAAGGGGACGCTGGATCAGTCGTGCCAGTTGCCGAAGAGCATGGCTTCACTCTTCGTGCGGTTGACCCTGGCCCCCGATGCTAGCTCGAACTGTTCGCAGATGCCAATCAACCTGCGAACTGACCTCGGATCAGAGCAGAAGATGGTCTGCCAACCCACCATCAAAAGTCACTGCTATGATGGACTTTCCACTGCACCCCCACACCCCAAAAAATATTGCAAGTGAATTTTGTTTTGGTGAATTTCTATCACCTTTTCATTCCACGATCTGTTGAACTTATGCTTGATCCCTTAATTTAATGCCCATAATCGCATGTTTGAATGGTCAGCAGACGTGACCAGAGCATTTGACAACATGAAATGAGTCTTTTGTAAACAACCCTACTGGTATATTTATTCCCCATGCATCAGGGGCAGGGTGGAAGTAAGGGGCTGCAGCTTTTGCTAATCACATAAAATGACTCGGTGTCAGGGTGGAGCCCCAGCTGCCTTTGGCCAGAATTGACCACATGGACTGGGCCCTCTCCAGTGCCAGTATGGTAACTCCGAGCAATGCTGACCTGAGCCTGGAGCCGGAGCAGGGTCGGTTCCTGTTACCGACGCAGGGTCATGATGACTGGGCATGAAGGTCCAGCCGGGGAACCCATTGTCAAATTTCACCAAGAAACAATCAGACCAAAGAATTTTGGGCAGAACTGGTCGGGATGACAAACACCCATCAGCACACAGAAATGGCAACTTTTAAAATGAGAAATAAGTCAATGTAAAAAGAAATTTAGGATTGGATGAGTGAACCCTCTGACCCCAGGATGCACGGGATGGAAATGGTCCTGAGATAAGAGATGAGGTTTCACACAGTCTCCATGACTCAGTCAGTTTCTGGGGTGGAATGGGAGTGGTAATTGAGTGAACACAGTGAGGTGGAAGGGATGCAGAGGTACTAATCTGAGGAGTACTGAATGCAGTCGGGACTTGCTGTCATGGGCTTGAATTGTGTAGTGGTCACCCTCAGCTTTATCTCTGGTTCAAATCTGTGTTGTCTTGTGCACAATCATGTGTCATGGTTTCCGGCACTCTTGTCCCTCAAGGAGAAGAAAGAAAAAGTAAATTCAAGCAACACACAGAAAACGCTGGAGAAACACAGCAGGCCAGGCAGCATCTGAGACAAAGAGTAAAGCCGACGTTTCAGGCTGAGACCCTTCATCGTGGAAGGAAACAAAAGAGAGGAAAAATATTCACTGGCTTACAACTAGACAACGACAGGAACATTTACATTTTGAGTCACAGCATGACAAATCTTTTCTTTATTAATCTTTTTATTGATTTAGAGGAAACATATATGCAGACAAGGGGAGAATTATCTCAAACAGGTACATCAGCAACAATATACACAAAAGATGAAATAGATATTATCATGATCATACATAGTCATAAGCAAATATGCGATATATAATAAAAAAAGACAACTAATTCTCCTCTTATCAATTCATAAAGAGAGGAAACCGGACTCATTGTCCGACATGAAATTAATGAACATAAAGAGAGATACCTAAATGACCTTTTGCTGGATATTTGAACCATCTGTGTAGATATGGGAGAATCCATGATTTCTGCCAGTCTACATCTGTCTCGAGTCTCCAGCTCAGCAGATTTTAAATCCTATGGTGATGATGCATCTCATTATGATGTGTCCACTGGAGTCATAATGTCACCTCTCCCCGAGGGGTCACACCTCAACATCTCCATATTTAGTGAAAGCCTTTATCATTGCCTGGGTTACAATAACGTGATGAGGGTGAAAGAAATAATGTTTTCAGAATCAGAATCAGAATCAGGTTTATTATCACCAGCACGTGAGGTGAAATATGTTAAGTTAGCAGCAGCGGTTCAATGCAATACATAATCCAGCAGAGAGAAAAAATAAAGTAAAAATAGTAATAAATAAACAAGTAAATCAATTACGTAATCGTTAGTCTTACCCTTCCTGAAGTCCACAATCAGATCTTTCGTCTTACTAACGTTAGTGCCAGGGTGTTGCTGTGGCACCACTCCACTAGTTGGCATATCTCACTCCTGTATGCCCTCTCGTCACCACCTGAGATTCTACCAGCAATGGTTGACCCATTAGTAAATTTATAGATAGTTTTGAGTTATGCCTGGCCGTACAGTCACGTGTATACAGAGAGCAGAGCAGTGGGTTAAGCACACACCCCTGAGGTGCGCCAGTGCTGATCGTCAGCAACCCGCAAATTGCAATGGGTCCAGATGCTTTCTCAGGCAGGAGTTCATTCTAGTCATAACCAACCTCTCAAAGCATTTCCTCACTGTAGATGTGAGTGCTACTGGGTGATAGTCATTATGCAGCCCACATTATTCTTCACAGGCAATGCTATAATTGTTTCCTTTTCGAAGCAACTGGGAACTTGTGTCTGTAGCAGGTGAGAGGTTGAAAATGTACTTGAATACTCCCGCTAGTTGGTTGGCACAGGTTTTCAGAGACTTACCAGGTACTTCATCAAGACTTTCTGCCTTGCGAGGGTTCAATCTCTTTAAAGACTGTCTAACATCGGCCTCTGAGACAGAGATCACAGGGTTATCAGGTGCAGCAGGGATCTTCACAGCTGTAGTTGTGTTCTCCCTTTCAAAGCAGGCATAGAAGGCATTGAGTTAATCTGGTAGTGAAGCATTGCCGCCATTCATACTATTGAGTCTTGCTCTGTAAGGACTAATGTCTTGCAAACCCTGCCAGAGTTGCCGCACATCTGATATCGTCTCCAACCTCATTCGAAATTGTCTCTTCCCCCTTGAAATAGCCCTCCACAAATCATACCTGCTTTTCTGGTACAGGCCTGGGTTGCCAGACTTGAATGCCACAGATCTGGCCTTCAGCAGACGACGTACCTCCTGGTTCATTCAGAGCTTTTGGTTTGGGAATGTAGAGTAAGTCTTTGAAGGCACACACTCATCCACACAGGGTTTTAATGAAGTCGGTAACAACTGCAGAATACTCATCCATATTCAATGGTGAAACCCTGAATACAGTCCAGTCCACCGATTCAAAGCAGTCCTGTAGGTGCTCCTGTGCTTCCCTTGTCCAAACCTTCTTGGTCCTCACTGCTGCTGCTGCAGTCTTCAGTCACTGCCTATACTCAGGGAGTAGAAGTACAGCTAGGTGATCAGACTTCACAAAGTGAGGGTGTGGAATAGCACAGTAGGCATTCTTGATGGTGGTGTAGCAATGGTGACCTGGGGAATTGTAGAGGTGGCATTGTTCACTGTCCCTGCCCCTTGTCCTGGTTAAGGGAGATTCTGTGCTAAAATTGTGTTTGGAAGGTTTGAGACATTCGCCAACCTTGTCCATTCAGGGGCACAGATTGTAAATAGTGTACCATTTGTGAGTGTCACACTCCTGGGGACTCTGGGCAATGCTGTCAGTCATGGGTGTAAATGAGATATCAATCTGCCTCCACTATTCAGAGATGTTTGCATCCAGACCTTAAATATTTGAAGTGTAAAAATATTTTACCTTCCATCACTCCTAGTTTATTTACCAAACATCTTCATTCTACAAGAACACAGACAAAATGCTGGAGGCATTCAGCAGGTCAGGCAGTATCTGTGGAGAGGAATAAACTGTTGATGTTTCATGCCAAGACCCTTTATTCTACACCCTCCTGTTCTTGACCCCACTGCTAATGTGAAGAGCTTCCCTGACGGCAGGTTGTCAGTGGAATAAGTGAAAGAGAACGTGAACGGGAATAGTTTGGAGGGAAATAGGTTTGGGAATGTGATTACCTCAGAGCCTGCATGGACTGAGACCAGAACACCATGGGACACAGGAGCAGAATCAGACCAATCAGCCCATTAAGTCTCCTAGAACGAGCTTAATGACTACAAGTGGGGGAAGCTATGAGCCAGTACTCATCGGTGATCAGAGTTGGAGAGGGTCAGAAAATTTCAATTCCTGGACATTTCAGACGATCTGTCCTGGGTCTCACAATTAAGTGCCATTACAAAGGAAGCATGGCAATACTTCTACTTTCTCAACGTTTGCTAAGATTTGTCATGTCATCTGAAACTTTGACAAGCTTATAGATATGTGATACAGATTATATTGACTGGCTGCAGCATGGCCTGGTATGGAAACACAAATGTGCTTGAAAAGAAACGCCGACAAAATCAATGGGTACAGCCCAGTCCATCATAGTTAAAGCCCTCCCCAACACTGAGCACATCTACATGGAGTACTGTTGTAAGAAATAAGCATCCATCATCAAGGACCCCCACCATCCAGGCCATGCTCTCAGATTCCCCTAAAACATTTCAATTTTTGCCTTAAATCTATCACCTCTTGTTCTATTCTCACACAACCTGAGAGGAAAAAGCTTCTTCTGCATTATTAGGGGACTTAATATTGTGAGGGGACTTGACAGAAGCTTACAAAATCAGGAGCAATATGGATAAGGTGGTCAATGATAGTCTTGTCTGTGTGTTCATCCACGCACTGACAGGAACAGCACGGTCAATTTACACAGCTTGTCACTGAGGGGATTGGCCTATGCATATCATTTTATTTTGCGTAACCGTCTGTTTGTTTGCAGTCCTGAAAGAGGTGGTATGTTTTGTAATTTCGCCCCAGAGGATGTTTCATTTGACAGTAATTAAGCTAAGCTTGAACTTAAATTCTTTTTCCCAGGTTGGGGAGTCCAAAGCTGGATGGCACAGATACAAGATAAGAGGGCAGAGTTTAAAAGAGAGCTGCATGGTAATTTCTTACACAGAGGATACTGAGTACTTGCAATGAGCTGTCAGGGAATGTTGTTGAGATGATACAATTGCAATATTTAAGAAGCATTTGGATAGATACAGGAAGGGAGTTTCTTGGAGGGCTATTGTTCAACATGAGTAACTGGGACTAGCAGAGACAATACTGTGGTCCACATGGACGAGTTGGTCTAAAGAGTCTGTTTCCATGCTGTTTTGCTCTGTGACTCTTTTCAACCTTCCCCTATAACTCAGGTACTCAAGTCCCGGCAACATCCATGTCAATTTTCTTTCCCGTAGGTAGATGACCAGAACTATTCACATTACTCCAGGTTCAGCCTCACCAACATCCCAGTTCCTGTGATGCAACATTTGATATCCTTCCTCGCTGTCCACTCTGTTCCCAATCTTGGTGTCATCCACAAAATTTGCTGATCAATTATCACCCAGATTATTGGTATAGATGTCAAACAACAACAGACACAGCACTGATCCCTGTGGCACCAGTCACAAGCATCTAGACACAAATTTCTTGTTTAATCTTCAAAAAGCTTTAAGATTGGTTAGACATGAACTACCATGCACGAAGCCACTTTGATTTTCCATAAATAAGGCTTGTCTATCCAAATACAGTAGATTCTGGTTTATTAGGGCACACGAATAAAGAGGCTATTATTATTAAGAGGTTGCCCAATTAAACATATTTTCATGGAAATAGTTTAAAAAAGACAAACTCCCGTCTAACTGAATAACAAACTGAATATTTAACTGAAGTACAGAATAAATTAGAACACTACCACTACGACTACAGTACTATAAAACTGTTTCATTCCCTGATCGTTATTGACAGTGGAATTCATTTCGAGTACGCTGCTGTGTTCTTTTGATTGACTGCAAGTTAACAAAATCACCGCGGACACCAAGTGCAGATATGGACTGCCTTCATTGCCTTCTTGTGTGAAATAATATTGTAATCCAACAATAAATTTCTCAGCATCCAGTGTCATCACGGGCTCATGTTCAGATGTGTCACCTTCATCACGATGGCCACACAAGTGTCCGTGACTGACGCTGGTTAAACCGACACTCCGCAGTAGTCTTCTGTCCCAATTCAGAGGCAGTGTCCTCAATAAACAAAGGTATCCTGATTATTTTCTTGATTTGCTTTTGTTCCTTCAGAGTTCTCCTTAATTAGTGGCTGTCCCAAATAACCAGAATCCACTGTATTTATTCATCCTGCATTTAGAATGCCTTCCAATAATTTATCCATAAATAAATTAGCCTATCATTTGCTGGCTATTTCTTAGAATGTTTCTTGAACAACGTAACAATTTTAGATATCCTCCACTCTCCTGGCTCCTCAGCCATGACTAAAGGTGGTTTAACTATTCCTGCCGAGGCCCCAGCAGTTTCAACATTAGCCTTCCTCAAGGTCCAAGGGAAAATCTTGTCAGGCCCTACTGATATATCCACCCTAGCTGGCCGCTAGACAGCCAGCCCTCCTCTTTTGTGACTAGATACGGTCTATGACTTTGTGAATTTTTGCCTCAGTTCGACTATTTGTGTCTGTCTCCCAAGTAAATACCAATGAAAAAATCTCCCTCTCTCTCTCTCTCTCTCAGTTCCATGGATAGATGACCAGCTGATCAACCAGTGGACCAACTTTGTCTCTTGTTATTCTTTTGGTCTTAAGATGGCTAAAGAAACCCTTGGGACTTTCTTTCATCTTGCATTGCACTGCAACCTCAAGTCCTCTTTCATTCCTCATAATTCCTGTGCTGAGAAGTCTTTTGCATTTCTGAAACCCCTCAAGTGCATCATTTCCGTGAGTTGTATACAGGAGCCATCCTGTATTCCCTCTGTTGCTAGCTGCCTCTGGCCTTTACTCAAAATGCATAAATTTATGTCATAATTTTAAATAATTCTTTCTATACAAAAGAGACAGAAGTTGACATGTCATGGTTGTGACAGTAGCAACATCAATAAATATGTAACAATTATTGGAAAAATAGCAAACTTAGAGGAGATTGTTTGACCTTGTTGCATTTAGCAGATGTGGAGGGTGGAAAGGGGGTCCTCGGGAATATAGTTGACCACGTGGTTGCCTGATTTTATTCCTTTTTTATAAATATCTGCTGGTGTTGACAAAAACATGGCACACATTTTGAGCAACCACAGATAAGAGCGAATATTGCTGAAAGTTCACTGCCTTTAGTTTTAAAGAGGTTTTTCAGTCTAGTCTTTCATCTGGCATATATATTATACATTTTAAATCATCTTTTCACACTTTTTTATCAAATTGAAATGATGATCTTTTGTCTGAGGACAACTGATTTTGTGGGTACTGGGCTATCATATAATCATATAATTTATAAAATTAAAAACAATCATATGAAAAAATGATGCATTTGTGCAAAAGACCCTCAGATGATCGACCCTGATTATTTTAAATAAAAAAATGTTATTCATTTTCAACGGAATTAGCACTTTTCTTAGTGGGAGATGTTCCATGGATAGATGACCAGCTGATCAATCAGTAAACTGCCAAGGAAGAGGCTGGAGAGCAAAGTGTTGGCCCGTGGAGGTCGGGTGTCGTGGCTTTGCAGGCTATTCGCTCTGCAAAGTATACACCGCACTTGGAATCACGGGAGAGAGAGGAAGGAGAGCCATTTTTACCACCACAGGTGCAGCAGAGGAAGCGTCAAGATGGCTGTGGATAAAGAGGGCAGATCTGTGGTTGCTGCTGGGCCACAGGCCGGGTTCTGATCAACCCCGGTTGCGACCCCTGGGCAAAGGTGTATGATGTGGACACTAGAAAGTGCCGACGAGCTGGCAGCTTTGACAGTGCCAGCGCATCTGGACCTCAGAGGTCTGTGAACATTGTGGGTTCCAGCTGCCAGGGATGTCTACTGTTCATTACAGACACAATTTTGGGGCGATGTTTCCTGTGTGACACAGGAGCTCAAGTGAATGTGCTGCCTGTATCACTTATTGATCAGATGGCAAAGAGCAACGAAATTCGTTGGAGTTTGCCAACGGCAGCAGGATCCAAACCTACGGGACATAGGGGTCAATGTTGGGACCGCTGTTTTTTATGATGTGTGTCAATGATTTGGACTGTGGGAGTAATGGATTTGTGGCTAAATTTGCTGATGATGCAAAGATAGGCGGAGGAGCAGGTAGTGCTAAGGAAACAGAGAGCCTGCAGAGAGACGTCGATAGTTTAGGGGAATGGGCACAGAAGTAGAAAATGAAATACAATATTGGAAAGTGTACGCTCGCGCACTTTGGTGGAAGAAATTAACGGGCTGACAATTATTTAGACGGAGAGAGAATTCAAAATGCAAAGATGGAAAGGGACTTGGGAAACCTTGTGCAAGATACTCTAAAGGTTAACCTGCAGGTTGAGTCAGTGGTGAAGAAGGAGAATGCAATGTTGGCATTCATTTCTAGAGGTATAGAATATAAAAGCAGGGACGTGATGTTGAGGCTCTGTAAGGCACTCATGAGACCACATTTGGAGTACTGTGTGCAGTCTTGGGCTTATTTTAGAAAGGATATACTGACATTGGAGAGAGTTCAGACAAGATGCATGAGAATGATTCCAGAAATGAAAGGGTTACCGTATGAGGTACGTCTGGCAGCTCTTGGGCTATATTCTATTGAGTTCAGGAGAATGCGGGGGGATCTCATCGAAACATTTTGAGTGTTAAAAGGCCTGAACGACCTGTACAGATTAGATATGGCTGTATAATCACATTTGGTCTTTCTGAGTTCTACGCATTCCGTTTGGACTGAAAAATGCAGTACAGTCTTCCAATAGCTGATGGACTCTGTATTAAAAACTTAGATTTTCTTTTTGTTCAACTGGATGACATAATTGTCACCAATACATCCAAATCCAAACTTGAACCTCATCTCTGCACAGTTTACAAGCACTAAAGCCAACACAGGTTGATTACGAACCATGCAAAATACCAGTTTGCGTTATCAGCCATTGACTTTGTCAGCCATCATATCTCCACAGAAGGTGCAAAACCCCTCCCATCAAAAGAAGCTGCTATTACGCATTTCCCCTGCCCCACACTACTGAAAAACTACAGGACTTTCTAGGGATGGTAAATTTCTATGACAGCTTCTTTCTTCAAGCCTCAGAACTTATGTATGCTCCCCTGTAAGGAGCGTTTAAAGGCAACATCCCTAATCATGTGCTTGACTGCTCTGCCACTTTTTTGCTATTCTTCCAAATTGTCTAAGTTCTGCCGCAATCACATTGCTTCCTCAGCACTACCTACCTCTGCACCTATCTTCACATCATCCACAAACTTTGTCACAAAGCCACCAATTCCATTATCCATGTCATTGACAAACAATCCGAAAAGTTGTGGTCCCAAAATGACCCCTGTAGAACAGCACGAGTCACCAGCAGCCAAACAGAAAAATGCCCCTTTTATTCCCACTGGCTGCCTCCAGCCTGTCAGCCATTTCATGGGAGAAAGGGAAGGAGGAGGGATGCCGGTGGGGGTGGGGGTGACTATATTTGAAACCTCTGCATGTTGCTCTTGTTCATCTCCAGTTGCTGCTCACTCAGTGTGACTGTTGGCATCACGGTAATCCTTCTTACAAGTGCCATTCTTCACCAGCGACTCAGTTTGGAGGAGTGCCTGACCTAGGTAGTGTGGCTGTGGTTTCATACTTTTTCATGATCGACTGCACTGAGCTCCAAGGTGTGTTCAGTGCCTTTGAGATTGTCATGTGCCATTACCCAGATTTGTTCCTCCCTTTCCTCAGTTCCCTGACTTGTCTTGAATGCTCCTTTGTCTTCATTTTGGTTTGGTCTGTTTTAAGTCTATCATACAGCTGGACCTGACAGAGTGATGGGTTTTTATTCTTATGAATTCACTGGTCCTACAATGTTCTGCACTGACAAATTAGGTGAGTTGGTGAGATCACAAATGGCACCTGAGGAAAATGAGTGTGGTCATTACAAAGGAAGGGATGAATACTTTTTCAGACTCACAAGTTTGGTAAATTTTTAATAAATTTTTGAGAAGGTTGGAATTTTTGTTTTCATTTCATATGATGCACAATGTTTTGACGATTAGCTCAATAAATTGTACCTCAAAATATTTAGAAAATGACAGAGTAAAACATAAAAATACTGTGGTTGTGGGGACTGAATACTATTTCAAGGCACTGTATTTCACCTTAAGATTCATTTTCTTGCAGGCATTTACAGGAAGATGCAGAAATTCAACAGAATTTATGAAAAGCTTCCCATAAAGACTGACAAACAACCAAACTGCAAAAGACAAACTGTGCAAGAAATTATACTGAGAACATGAATTGTAAACAGTTCTTGAAAGTGAGGCATTCCTGGGATCATTCTTGTGAACCTCCTCTGGTCATTTTGCAGTATAGATAAGGGGACCAAAACAGCGGACAATACTCCAAGTGTCTCCAACTACTGTGAATCCTCATCCTTAATAATGGATTACAGCATTTTACCAACCACTGAAGTCAAGATTACTGGCTTATAATTTCCTGCATTTTGCCTCCCTCCTTTCATCAATGTGGAGTGACCTTTGGATTTTCCATTCCTCCAAAAATATTCCAGAATCTCATGATTCTTGAAGGATCATGACAAATACCTGCACAAGCTCCTCATCTACATCTATCAGATCCGAGAATTGTAGTCAATCTGTTCCAGGTGACTTATCTACCATCAGACTTCAGCTTTCCAAGCACGTTCTCCTCAGTAATAGATCATTGCTAATGTTTCCTTATAAATCATCATTCCACTTTTGGGACCCTGCACTCCCACCTTCCTGCTGCCAACACCCTGCAGATCCACATCTCCTTCCCTGGATGGTGAGGACCCTCATTCACACCTACTCTCTCAGCTGAACTTCAAACGGCTACACAACATCAACAATGGTGACAGCACCTCCTCGTCTCAATCAATGCTATGGACACCTTCATCCCCTCATTGTTCTGCTGCACCATCTCCAACCCTGTCAGTAAGCAGAGCACAGTGGCAACCTGAAGCAGAGCAGTAGTGCAGTTCTGCCCTGTTCATGTCTGGGATGGGGACAGAGGGAAGGGAGGGGAAAAATGGTCTCCCTGGGTCAATCCCATTCTACCTGGGAATGGTTAGGATGGGGTGTCAGTAAAGACTACCTGAGTCTTTCCCACTCTCACGGGCGATGGTTAGTTTGGGCGTGGGAAATGTCTGCCTGAGTCTGTTCCATTCTCACGGGAGAAGGGTCAGGGTGGAGAATGTCTGCCATGGAGTCCCATTCTCACTGGAGACAGGTCTGCATTGGAAATGTCTGCCTGAGTCTGTCCTACACTCACTGTGGATGGGCAGTGTAGGGGCGGGGATTGTCTGCCTGGGTCTGTCCCACTCTCACGGAGAAGGGTTAGGGTTGAGAATGACTGAATGGGTTTGTCTCGCTCTGTCTGGGCATGTGTCAGGGTAGGAAATGTCTGCCTGGGGTTGTGCTTCTCTCACTGGGGATGGGTCAGAGTGGTAAAGGTAATGTCTGTCAGGGTCTGTCCCAGTCTCAGAACACAGGAGCATGGTGACAGTCAGGAAGGGGACAGGGGTTAAACAGCCAGTGCAGACTAAACCTTTGGTCACTCGCCCTCAACAACATCTTTGGTTACTGTTCGGGGCATGAGCAAGCAGCGAAAAGTCACAATGGTCAGGTCTCTGGCACTGAGTCTGTCTCTGAGACTCAGAAGGGAAGGAGGTTGAAGAAGCAAGCTGTGGTGATTGGGGGTTCGTTCGTTAGGTTAACAGACAGGAAGTTCTGTGGCCGAGTACGAGATCCCCAGATGGTATGTTGCTTCCCAGGGGCCAGGGTCCAGTACACCTCAGATCGAGTCCTGAGCTTTCTCAAGAGGGAGGGTGACAGCCAGAGGTCGTGGTTCATGTAGGTACCAAGTGATGAGGTTCTGCAAAGTGAGTTCATGGAGTTAGGTGGGATGTTAAAGGGCAGGATGTCCAGGTTTGTGATCTCAGGATTGACACCTTTTCCACATGCCAGTGAGGCCAGAAATAGGAAGATCATATAGTTCAACTCTTGGTCAAGGAGTTGGCGGAGGAGGGATAGCATTAGATTTTTTGAATCATTGGGCTGTCTTCCAGGGAACTTGCAACTTGTAGAGAAAAAAATGTTTGCAAGTGAACTGGAAGGGGACTGATATCCTAGTGGGAAGGTTTGCTCGTGCTTCATGGGCGATTTAAATAGGAGTTGCAAGGTGGTGGGAACCAGAGTGCAGAACAAATATTGGTCTGGTTTTGGGATTCTGTTATTTCAGACACAACAGAGTGGTAGGGATGTTACTAGTCAGGAACTGATTCGGGATGGTCAGCACAGCTTTGTATGTGGTAGGTTGTCTGACTAATTTTTTAGAGTTTTTTGAGGAAGGTATCAGGAAGGTTCATGAAGGCAAGGTAGTGGATGTTATTTGCACGGACTTTAGCAAGGTTCTTGATGAGGTCTTGCAAGGGATATTGGTCTAGAAGATTCGTTTGCTCGGCATTCAAGATAAGGTAGTAAATAGAATTAGACTTTACCTTTGTGGGATAAGCCAGAGAGGGGATGGAACTGGACTCTCAGACGGTGGTGTCTGAAAAGAGGATGTTGTCCAAATTGCATGCCATCTTGGACAATGTCTCCCATCCACTACATAATGTATTGGTTGTGCACAGGTGTACATTCAGCCAGAGACTCATTCCACCGAGATGCAACACAGAGCGTCATAGGAAGTCATTCCTGGCTGTGGTCATCAAACTTTACAACTCCTCCCTTGGTGGGTCAGACACCCTGAGCCAATAGGCTGGTCCTGGACTTAAACACGAGGAATTTTAATTCCACATCCCATTCCCATTCTGATATGTCTATCCACGGCCTCCTCTACTGTAAAGATGAAGCACACTCAGCTTGGAGGAACAACACCTTATATTCCGTCTGGGTAGCCTCCAACCTGATGGTATGAACATTGACTTCTCTAACTTCCGCTAATGCCCCGCCTCCCCCTTGTACCCCATCCATTATTTATTTATATACACACATTCTTTCTCTCTCTCTCCTTTTTCTCCCTCTGTCCCTCTGACTATATCCCTTGCCCATCCTCTGGGTTTCCCCCCTCCCCCTTTTCCTTCTCCCTGGGCCTCCTGTCCCATGATCCTCTCATATCCCTTTTGCCAACCACCTGTCCAGCTCTTGGCTCCATCCCTCCCCCTCCTGTCTTCTCCTATCATTTTGGATCTCCCCCACCCCCTCCCACTTTCAAATCTCTTACTAGCTCTTTCTTCAGTTAGTCCTGACGAAGGGTCTCGGCCCAAAACGTCGACTGTACCTCTTCCTCGAGATGCTGCCTGGCCTGCTGCGTTGACCAGCAACTTTGATGTATGTTGCTTGGTCCTGGACTTATTTCCTGGCATAATTTACATATTAGTATTTAACTTCATGGTTTTATTACTATTTAATTATTTATGGTGCAACTGTAACAAAAACCAATTTCCCCCGGGATCAGTAAAGTATGACTATGACTATGTGTTCATAGATGGTTGTATCTCTGACTGGGGGTCTGTGACTAGTGGAGTGCCATAGGGATTGGTATTGGGTCTCTTGTTGTTTGTCATCTGTATCAATGATCTGGATGATAATTTGCAGATGAACCAAGATTGTAGGTGTAGTGGACAGCAAGGAAGACTATCCTGGCTTGCAGTGGGATCTGGTCCAGCTGGAGAAACGGGCTGAAAACTGGCAGATGGAATTTAAGACAGACAAGTGCGAGGTGTTGCACTTCAGTAGGACCAACCAGGATAGGTCTTGCACAGTGAATGGTAGGGCACTGAGGAGAGCTGTAGAAGAAAAGGCTCTGGGAATACAGGTCCATAATTCACAGGTAGATAGGACTGTAAAGAAATATTTTGGCACATTGGCCTTCATATATTAAAGTTCTGACTACTGGAAATGGGATGTTATGTTGAAGTTGTATAGGACACTGGTGAGGCCTAATTTGGAGTATTGTGAGCAATTTTGGTCACCTTCCGACAGGAAAGATGTAAATAACATTGAAAGAGTATGGAGAAAGTTTAGAATGATTTTGCTGGGTCTGCGGGGTCTGCAGGACTGCAGGAAAGATTGAATACATTCAGAATTTATTCCCTGGAACATAGAAGTTTGACGAGACATTTAATAGAAGTATAAAGATTATGAGGGGAAAAGATAGGGTAATTACAAGCAGCCCTATGTGGTTGGTTGGTACTACAACCAAAATTCATGTGTTAAGGGTGAAAGGTGAGATGTTTGAGGGGAACATGAGCAGAAACTTCTTCCTCTGAGGGTCAGGAGAGTGTGGAATGGGCTGCCAATTCAATTGGTGCATGTGAGTTTGATTTCAATGTTGAAGATGTGCTTGCACAGGTACATGAATTGCAGGAGTATGTAGGACAATAGTCCCTGTACAGGTCAATGGGAGTAGACAGTTTAAATGCTTTAGCATACACGAGATGGGTCAAAGGGCCAGATTTTGTGCTATACTTTTCTATAATTCCATCTTGGAATCTTCTTGAATACATTTAAGAACGCTTGGCTTATGTACATTAAATACGCTGATTGTTTATTTTGTTTTATCGTTGATTTTAGTTCATTAGATTTATCACATCAAGATTGCTTGTTTTGCTACTTTTCAAATAAAAGACGAAGGTATTCTTAGACTATGGAATGCTCTTATTGGATTGGAGAGAGTATCACACAAGATCAACTCCCTCCTTCCCCTGCTTTGTCTGTAAGTGTTGTTGGTTTGTTCCAGTAGCCGCTGCACCCTTTATTCTGTCTGCCAAACTGCACGACTTGCTGACACTGTATTCCATCCGGTGCTTCCTTGGCCATTCTCCTGCAGACTCCATGCTTCCTTAACACCACCTGCCCCTCCAATCATCTTTGTATCATCTGCAAATTGGCCACAAAGCCATCAATTCCATCAATCAGATTGCTACCATATAGTGTAAAAAGCAGCAGACCCAACACAAACCCCTGCTGAACCTCCAAGTCACTGGACACCAACTGGAAAAGGCCTCCTATATTCCCACTCTAGTCAATCTGTCAATCTTCTGTCCATGTTTGTATATTTCCTGTAGTACTCTATCTCTTATCTTCTTCAGTATCCTCATGTGTGGTATCTTGTCAAAGGCCTCATTAAAATCCAAGTGAACAACATCTCTTTTGGTGATTAGACCATAAGACCATAAGAGAAAGTAGCAGAATTCGGCCATTCGCCCCATCGAGTCTGCTCCGCCATTTTATCATGAGCTGATCCATTCTCCTATTTAGTCCCACTCCCCCGCCTTCTCACCATAACCTTTGATGCCCTGGCTACTCAGATACCTATCAATCTCTGCCTTAAACCCACCCAATGACTTGGCCTCCACTGCTGCGCGTGACAACAAATTCCATAGATTCATCACCCTCTGACTAAAAAAATTTTTTTGCATTTCTGTTCTGAAAGGGCGCTCTTCAATCCTTAAGTCATGCCCTCTCGTACTAGACTCCCCCATCATGGGAAACAACTTTGCCATATCGACTCTGTCCATGCCTTTTAACATTCGAAATTTTTCAATGAGGTCTCCCCTCATTCTTCTAAACTCCAAGGAATACAGTCCAAGAGCGGACAAACGTTCCTCATATGTTAACCCTCTCATTCCCGGAATCAGTCTAGTGAATCTTCTCTGTACCCTCTCCAACGTCAGCACATCCTTTCTTAAATAAGGAGACCAAAACTGCCCACGGTACTCCAAGTGAGGTCTCACCAGCGCCTTATAGAGCCTCAACATCACATCCCTGCTCCTATACTCTATTCCTCTAGAAATGAATGCCAACATTGCATTCGCCTTCTTCACTACTGACTCAACCTGGAGGTTAACTTTAGGGGTATCTTGTACGAGAACTCCCAAGTCCCGTTGCATCTCAGAACTTTGAATTCTTTCCCCATTTAAATAATAGTCTGCCGGTTTATTTTTTCTGCCAAAGTGCATAACCATACACTTTCCAACATTGTACTTCATTTGCCACTTCTCTGCCCATTCTTCCAATCTATCCAAGTCTCTCTGCAGACTCTCCGTTTCCTCAGCACTACTGGTCCCTCCACCTATCTTCATATCAACAGCAAACTTAGCCACAAAGCCATCTATTCCATAATCCAAATCGTTGATGTACAATGTAAAAAGAAGCGGCCCCAACACTGATCCCTGTGGAAAACCACTGGTAACCGGCAGCCAACCAGAATAGGATCCCTTTATTCCCACTCTCTGTTTCCTGCCAATCAACCAATGCTCTATCCACATATCTAACTTTCCTGTAATTCCATGGGCTCTTATCTTGTTAAGTAGCCTCATATGTGGCACCTTGTCAAAGGCCTTCTGAAAATCCACATATACAACATCCACTGCATCTCCCTTGTCTAGCCTACTGGTAATTTCCTCAAAAAAATTGTAATAGGTTTGTCAGGCAGGATTTTCCTTTAAGGAATCCATGCTGAGTTCTGCCTATCTTGTCATTTGCCTCTAGGTACTCTGTAACCTCATCCTTGACAATCGACTCCAACAACTTCCCAACCACCGATGTCAAGCTAACAGGTCTATAATTTCCTTTTTGCTTCCTTGCCCCCTTCTTAGATAGCGGAGTGACATTTGCAATCTTCCAGTCCTCCGGAACCATGCCAGAATCTATTGACTTTTGAAAGATCATCGCTAATGCCTCCGCAATCTCGACAGCTACTTCCTTCAGAACATGAGGGTGCATTCCATCTGGTCCAGGAGATTTATCTACCTTTAGCCTATTCAGTTTCCTGAGTACTTTCTCTGTCGTAATTGTGACTGCGCACACTTCTCTTCCCTGCCACCCTTGAGTGTCCGGTATACTGCTGATGTCTTCTTCAGTGAAGAATGATGCAAAATACTCGTTCTGTTCCTCTGCCATCTCCTTATCTCCCATTACAATTTCTCCAGCATCATTTTCTATCGGTCCTATATCTACTCTCACCTGTCTTTTACTCTTTATATACTTGAAAAAGCTTTTAGTATCCTCTTTGATATTATTTGCTAGCTTTCTTTCACAGTTAATCTTTTCTCTCTTAATGACCTTCTTGGTTTCATTTTGTAAGGTTTTAAAAACTTCCCAATCCTCTGTCTTCCCACTAATTTTTCCTTCTATGACCTCTCCTTTGCTTTAACTTTGGCTTTGACTTTTCTTGTCAACCACGCTTGCATTCTTTTTCCACTCGAAAATTTCTTCTTTTTTGGAATATACCTGTCTTGCACATTCCTCATTTCTCGCATAACCTCCAGCCACTGTTGCCCTGCTGTCTTTCCCGCCAGTGTCCCTTTCCAGTCAACTTTGGCCATTCTGTCATTTTCTCAAAGATGTCCGACAGATTTGCCAGGGTAAGGTTTCCCCTTCAGTAAACCGTGCTGACTTCGGCCTATTGTATTGCTTGCCAGCAGGGACCCTGAAAGCTCATCCTTAATGATGGACTCTAACGTTCTGTCAACCACTGAAGAACACTAACTGACCGATAATTTCCTTTCCTTTACCTCCTTTCCTTCTGAAGAGTAAAGTGACAATATTCCAGTCCTTCAGAACCATTCCAGAATCTGCTGATTCTTGAAGGATCACGACTGAAGCCTCCCTAATCTGTTCAGATCACTGGGGTGTAGTCCAACTGGTCTAGATGACTTACCTACCTTCGACATTTCAGCTTCTCATTGGCAACAGTGATTACACTCACTTCTCCCCCTCGCTGGCAAAATTCTTATTCAGTTTGTTCACCATTCCTTTTTTCCCATTACTACCTCTCCAGTGTCATTTCCAGCACTCTAATGTCCACTCTGCCTTAATTTTACTCTTTCTACCTCTGGAAGAAAAGCTTTCGGCACTCTCTTTTATATTATTGTCTGGCTTACCTTCAGATTTCATCTTTTCTCTCCTCATTGTTTTTCACTGGCTTTTGTTCGTTTGTAAAGCTTCCCAATCATTCAGCTTTCCTCTCTTTTCTGCTACTACTCTATGCCCTCCTTTTTGATTCTATGCTGTCTCTGACTTTCCTTGTCAGCCACACTTGCCTCATCCTCCCTTTAGAATACTTCAGCTTTGGGACGCATCTGCCCTCCAGCTTCTAAATTGCCCCAAAAACTCCAGTCATTGCTGCTCTGCTGTCATTCTGCCTAGTGTCCCATTCCCATCAACTTTGGCCAGCTCCTCTTGGATGAATCTGTCATTGCCATTGACCCACTGTAACAGTGATACATTGGAGAGGGCGCAGAAGAGATTCACCAGGATGCAGTCTGGATTAAAGGCATAAATTACTGTTTAAGGAGAGGGCAAACAAACTTGGGTATTTTCTAAGGAGTGGTGGAGCTGAGGGGAGAATGATAATGTGTGATAAGATTATGAGGGGCATAGATTGATAGCTGGTACCTTTCCCGCAACACACCCTTCCCCCCCAGGAACAAACTGTCTAACAACAGAGGGCATTCATTTATAGAGATGAGGTGGAATTTCTTTACCCAGAGGGTGATGAATCTGAGCAATTCATTGGCATGGTTGGCTATATTTAAAACAGAGGTTGACATGTGCTTCATTAGACAGGGTGGAGAGGAAACTTCAGGGAGAGATGGGTCAAGACAGGCAGATGGGACAGACTCAGGTGGGGGTTCTTGGCTGGCAAGGGGCAGTGGGACTGAACACCAGTGGTTTCCACTCTCAGACATTCATTGAGACCATGTCTCATCAGTACGTGTTTTACAAACAACAGATTTCAAAGTTAGATTTCAAAGTTGAATTTCAAAGTAAATTTATTTTCCAAGTACCTGAACCATATTCTATCAGACGATCCATTTTCTTGCAGGTTCAGCAGCTCAACGTTCACCCCCAGCCCCGGCCAGGGAATGGGGTCAATTGCAGAGGGGGTTGTTGTGGGGTGGGGGTAGTATGGGGGGTATGGGGGGGTGTCTGGGACCTCATGAGGGATCCCTCCCTCCATCTTCCTCCCACCCAGTCCTCCTCATTCCCCCTCCCTCTACCCTCCCCCCTCCCGCGACCCATCCCCCACCTCCCCCTCCCCTCCCCTCCCCCACCCTAACCCTCACCCTCCCCTCCTCCATCCGTCCCTATTCCTTCCCCTGCCCCCTCACCACCACATTCCCATGCCCCTCCCTTACCCTCAACCCTCCCCTTCCCATTCCTCCTCCATCCCCTCCACCCCTTCCTCCTTCCCCTCTGCCTCCCTCCCCATCTCCCTCCATTCCCACTCCCAACCTTCCACCTTCCTTTCCCCTCTATCTCCCCTCAACCCTCCACTTCCCCTCTCCCTTTCCTTCTTCCCCCTCACTCCACCTCCACAACAACACTCCTGCTCCTGCCCTTTACCTCATCCTTTCCCCAACCCTCTTCTTCCCCTCCTACTCCTACCATCCTCGTACTCAGTCCCCTTGCCTTATCCTCCTGTTTCCTCACCTACCCTCCCCTCAACCTACCCCTTCCCCTCCACTCCCATCCTGCTCCCTCTGCTTCCCATCCCCCTGCCTTTCCCTTCTCTTCAACCCTCCACTTCCCATTTCCTCCTCCTCCTCCTCTCCCTTCCCAGGAGAGATGCTACCCTGGAGCAGAGATGGAACTGTCTGTTGTTCTTTGGTGTTTGTCTCTTCTTGTCCTTGCCTCTGTGGGGTAAGCCAGGCTGTTTTGCCATTGCCCTGTGGGGTGGGGGGTTGTTCCTGTCTTGTCTTGTCCTTGCCTCTGTTGGGTAAGTCCGGCCGTTCTGCTGTTACCTGACAGAGAGACCTGTCCCACTTTGGTGTGGAGATGAAGTTGAGTCCTGGCTTGTCGAAGGATAAGTCCTGGTTCTCTGTTGATGTTCGGTTCCTAGTCTGTCTCTGAGCTCCAAGAACCCAAGCCTCGAGGATCCCGCGGTCAAGCTCCAAGAACCCAAGCCTCGAGGATCCTGCGGCCAAGCTCAAGAACCAAGACCCCAAGCCTCAAGGATCCCGCGGCCAAGCTCAAGACCCAAGACCCCAAGCCTCGAGGATCCCATGGCCAAGCTCAAGACCCAAGACCCCAGACTCAAGCCTCAAGGATCCCGCGGCCAAGCTCAAGACCCAAGACCCCAGACTCAAGCCTCAAGAGCTAAGACCCCAGCCTGTCACAAGCCCAGGCCTCTAGACCCCAACCACATCCTGTCCTGAAGCCATGTCATGTCCTTGCCTGGTTCTGGGGTCTGAGCCCGAAGCAAGACCAAGGTTCTGGGTCCTTGTCTAGTCTCGGGTTCGGCGTCCAAGCCTGATCTCCTAGTCCATGGTTCCTAGTCCTGGTCCTGCTTTCCCTAGCCCAAATCTGCGCTCTTGTCCCTGCCCCTTGCCTGAATCCTGTCACGTCCCTACTATAGTCAAGTCCTGTTCCTTGTACTTCAGTGTCTGTGTCTTGCATTTGGGTCCATTCCCAGAACCCCATGTGACAGGTTCACACTCAGCGATTCAGGAACAACTTCTTCCCCTCTGCCATCCGATTCCTGAATGAACATTGAATCTGTGAACACTCCCTCACTTTTTAAAATATACAGTATTTCTGTTTTTGCATATTTTTAAATAATCTATTCAATATATGTAACTGATTTACTTGTTTATTTATTATGTTTTATTTTATTTATTATTATTTTTTCTCTCTCTGCTAGATTATATATTGCATTGAACTGCTGCTGCTAAATTAACAAATTTCACATCGCATGCCGGTGATAATAAACCTGATTCTGATTCTCAATTTCTTTTCTTAACCAGGGCCTCAAATCCTTCAATAACCAACTTTCCCTAAATCTGTTACCCTTGCCTTTTATTCCAGAAGGAACACACAATATTTCACTTCTGAAAACCGCCCACGTACCAAGCATCTCTGTGCCAGAAAACAACTTATCCCAATCCATGCCTGCCAGATCTGCTCAGATGCCACCAAAATTGGCCTTTCTCCACTTCAGCATCATAATCCAAGGACCAGTCCTGCCCTTCTCCATAATTATCTTGAAACTAATGATTGCTTCAGTTTGTCATAGCCAGGGAAGGGCAGTTGGTAGTGGGATTAAGCTCTCAGTCCCTATTAAATGCTCTCAATGGTGTACATCTCATATAGCCTTGACAATCAAGTCCAGCTCCTCACCTTCATGTGTGGTTTAGCTACAAAGCCCAGCAGAATTATTTCTACTGTCAGGAGAAGTAGCGAAGGTGAGTTACTGGTGCCTTAAACCCAGTCGCATCAGGCAGATGGGGCTTGTCAACCATGTTGGCAGCTCATCCAGGAGAAGGAAAACTCTGTTCTGAAACCTCCGCTGCCTTGTAGCTATACCCACCCATGGGGAAGGCTTTGGGAGTAAACTCGGAGGAAAACTCCAGAGTTCGATTCCCTAAGGCAGTCATATGTTGACTTCAATCCTGACTGGCTACTCCTGCAACACCCCTGGTGCCAAAACTTATCGGTGTCTGCGGTGTCTCTGGATTCATCAGCTGTGTGGAGAAGGGGAGCCTGCTACACGGGCAACATCTTGTTCTCCCTTTCCGACAACCCTGGTTGTGCTGGTTTACACATCTGGTAGACAGGACGTAATATCCACAGATGATCACAACCAGTGGAGAACCTCAATGGAATTATGATCACTAGATCCAAGGTGATCCCCTACATACACTTATGTCATGTGACCAGTCTCATTTCCAGTACTATTTCTAAATAAAATAAATTACATTCATAATAAGTATAAACATGGGGGATAGGGGAAGGAGTGTCTGGTAAATAAAACTGAAGAACTCAGAGAAAGATTGCTGTTCCGGAGGGATGTCAGAGACTGTTGTGTTTTTTGTTTTACGGAGTCTTGGATATCCCCCCGCCATTCTGGATGCAGCAATGCAATTCGCTGCTTCACAATTCACCAACCAAGGTAGGACTGCTGAGTTTTTCGAAGTCAGAGGTGTTGTGTCTGTGCACAACTGCTTACCAATTAAATAAAAGCACGCACGCGGGTGATGGCTTTAACTGGTGTATTCGTATTGCAGCACAAAAGAGAGGGAAAACAATGTGCATACATAGACAGCAGTGCATGCACAGGCAACAGATCAATATGTAGTGCTGGTGGGGGTGGGGGTCATTGGTCTAAAAGAAATAGGTGAGTGCAACATAAACCAGTATGTGTACAAAGCATTCAATTTCCCTTTCATAAATCCGTATTCCAAATAAACATGCTTTCACAGCAACAGTCCATAACTAACTTCACAGTTCTAAAGGTTTAGTCTTTTGGACGGCTCTCTGTTCCTTTCAGGATAGTGTTTCTGGACCTGTGGTGTGGCATCAGGTTTGGCAGGTGTCTAAGACAACATTCTCTGTTTCCGGTGCCATGATGCTGTCAGTGACATCATCACTGAGAGGTAAGTCTGGTGACTGTAATGTGTCCGTCTTGTTGGAAGCAGTCGACTCGGGTGTGTTCTTCAGCTGAGCATCCAGTATCTGCTCCATGTCTGATCTCCAACATTCACTATGTACATCAGCGATCCAGATCTTGTAGCTATCCGACCGGGTGTCCACTCGTCTTCTTGGTAATCATGTGCTAGGACATCCTGTCCAATCTCAAAGCTCCTTGCTGTTTCACTTGGCAACTGGCTGGACTGTTTATTCTGCACTTTCCTCCGGAGGTTTGCCTTCAGGAAGTCTATGCGAGATCTCTGATTCCTGCAGGTGTTTGACTTGTCATTGCATGAACAGAGTTCCAATACACAAAAAGGAAGTTGTCCACCTTGTGCTGTAGAGAAATGTCCTCCTTGTCATCGCTTTGATGGATATGTTGAAGATTTGGATAAACCTTTCAGCTAACTCACTTCGTTGCTGGTTGATGAGGAGCTGACTTGAAATGTCTGATGGCAGTTTTCTTCATGAACAGTCAGAATTCTTCCAACGTGTATTGTGGTCCAGTGTCACTCACAATTTTTCCGGCAAGCCATTTCTGGTGAAGGTAGTCCTCAGGGTGGAGACAGTCTTTGCTGAGGTGGTTGGCTTCATTGGTATAACCTCCGCCACTTTGAATGGGCATCCACAGCAAGCAGAAAGATGGAGTCCGTGAATGGCCCAGCAAAGGCAAAATGTACTCTTTGCCATGGTGAAGACAGCGACTCCCTCGGGTGTAGCGGTGCCTTTGGAGGTGAATTTTGAACTTTCTGGCATCCTGAACAGCTTTTGGCCAAGTCTTCAAACTGTTTACCTCTTCCTTCTCAAGCTAATACTTCATTAGCATTAAGCAGCTGTGACAGCTGTGCTACCATTTTGGCTGCTGTTGCCTGTTGATCCCACACTGAGAGTTTTGATTGAGGGGCAGTTTAGTTGGATTTTTTTCCACCATTCACATACAAAAAGCGCTGTCCCTCCATTTTTCAATAAAGCTCTAACTGTTGTGTTTGGCCTCCACAAGTCATATTTACTTTCAGTTTGCCTTTGGGAGACACTTTCTGCCCGTGTAAGTCTTTAGCTTCACTGAGGTTTTCTGTAATGGTATCTTAGAAAACAATCTGTTGTAGTCAGCCTCTGGTATTATGGACAAAGCTGACCCCCTATCCAGCTCCATTTTCAGTTTTACACCAGACACATCCATTGTGATCCAGATGATTTTGTGATCTGCTTCAGTTATACTATGCAGTTCACCTTTGTCAGACTTAATGTTCTCTGATTCTGTTTTACATTCAGTAACTTTATATATTTGCTTAGTTTTGTGTTTGAGGCTTATTACTCGGCTGTTTTTTTTGTCTGCCTTGCACTTTCTCTCTATGTGACCTTGTCTGTGACACTTTCTGCAGACTTTTTCTTTGAAGCAACAATCATTTGCATCATGGGAGGATTTGCGACATCGATAATATTTTTGGATTGTTGCACCATTCAGGGACATTTTGTGCATTTCACACTCTAACCTCTTTTTCTCTAATTCTGCTGCATCCTTTGCTACAGTCTCTAATGATATTCCAATGGTCGATGCCCATTCTAAGGTTAGGTCTCTTTCTGCCAGTAACCGCGTTTGAATGTTTTGACTATGCATGTCACATACAAGCCTATCCCTTAATGTTACAGTACTGGGAAAGTTTGCACAGTTCTGCAATGTATTCATAAAGGCTTTCATCTTTTGACTGGTTCCTTTTGAAAAACCTAAATCTCTCAGCTATTATCAGCAGGTTAGGGCTCAAATGATTTTGTAAAATTGTCACAATTTTGTCAAACATCTTGCTTGCTGGCTTTTCAGAGGTTACTAGATTGTGTAAGAGATTACATTCTTGAACCCATTAAGCCAAGAATCCTAGGGGTTTTCTTCTGCTACTCTGCGTTGTTCACATTACAATATGGTTCAATCCTCTCAGTATATGATTCTCTGTCTTCATTACCGCTATCAAATTTGTCAACTTTCCCCACTGAAGCCATTGTAACATTATTTTCACTTTAAATTCAGTGCGTCTTTTGCCGTTACTCAGGGGTCTGTTGGCTTTCTCGTGCTGTTTAACTCTCGTGTTTCATCCTGTAATTGTCACTGCAGTTCATGATATTTTCTGTATTTCAATATACTGCTGCTGAATAACAACAAATTTCACAATATATTAAACCTCAGCAGCCCGCAGATCAGAGAGTGTGCTGTCACACATCCGCTCAGGATGAAATGCAACACAGGCCCTTTCATTGTTCTACAGAACCTCTTCACAAACCCACTGTCCACAAAGAGGTGAGCTGCTGTCTCTTCCCCACTACAGTCATCCGGTGGGCAGTGCGGTCTGGGAGTGATGCTCCCACAGGTAGGTAGGATTTCACCAGGATGGCCCCTCTCACTGCCAGCCAGCCGAGGTCTTGGTGCTTGTTGGAGAAGACTGGTGATGAGACATTCTGCCTGACGGTCTGGACTGTATGCTTGGGAAACCTCCCCTCATCGTTCAGGGTCTTGTGACCCATCTGGCCCACTCCATCTTGGATCCCCAGATGAACTGAAGACAGATCAGGTGATTCCCAAGTTGGAGGAGCTGGTTACAGACTCTGATTAATTCGTGAATTGACCTCATATCTGAACAGACGATGTCGATGTTGTCCACGTACACTTAGACCCAAAGACCATAAGATATTAAATTAGAATTAAGCTATTAGGCCCATTGAGTATGCTCTGACATTTCATTATGGCCAATCCATTGCCTTCTCAGCCCTAATCTTCTGTTTTCTCCCCATATCCCTTCATGCCTTGACTAACCAAGAATCTATCTACTCCTCCCTTAAATATACTCAATGACTTGGCCTCCACAGCTGCCTATGGCAATGAATTTCACAGATTCACCACTCTCTGGCTAAATTCCTCCTCAACTCTGTTCTAAATGGATGTTCCTCTGTTCTGAGCCTGTGTCCCCCACCATAGGAAACATCCTCTCCATGTCCACTCTCTAAAGGACTTTCAACATTCGATAGGTCACACTGAGGTACCCCTTAATTTTTCTGAATTCCAGTGGGTGTAGGCCCAGAGCCATCAAAAGCTCACCATACAACAAACCTTTCAGCCCCAAAATCATGTTTGTGAACCTCCTTTGAACCCTCTCCAATGTCAGCACATCCTTTCTTAGATCATCATCATCATCATCATCAGGTGCCATGCCCAGTTTGAGCTTTGACTGCCATGGCCCACACACTCCTGTTTCGGGTCAAGTGGATCAATTCATTGGTATTCATTTCCAATTCTCTGGCTGCTGTCTCCATCATCATTTGTCTTTGTCTTCCTCTTGCTTTCTTCCCTTCAATCTTTCCTATAATTACCATGCATTCTAACTCCTCTTTCCTAATCACATGTCCAATGAAGTTATGTTGCCTTTTCATGATCTCATTAATTATTTCTCTTTTTGTGTTTACTCTGTTCATGACATCTTCGTTAGATATTCGTTTCATCCATGATATTCTTTGCATCCTCCTCAAAAACCACATCTCTGCTGTTTCAATTCGTTTCCTCATGTTGCCAGATATTGTCCAACTTTGTGAGCCATATAACATAACTGGATAAACGTAACATTCCTGAGGCGGGTTGTCATGCCTAGTTTAGTATTGGTCAGTATTACTCTTCATTCTCGTAAAAGTGTCTTTTGCAAACCCTATTCTTCTTTTGATGTCCAAGTGGCACCTGCCATTTGATGTCACCCAGCTTCCTAAGGAGCAAAAGTGCTGTACTTGTTTTATGTCTTCCCCGTTTATTTATTGCCTTCCGTTGGGCGAACTGAAGAAATCGCCATTTCTCTTCCCAAATGTTCATCCACCTATACTATAGCCGTTGACATTTGAGGTCATAGCTCATCTGCCTTCTCCGTCATAAGTTCAGGTACTGAACCTGCCGGATCTGCCGTTCACCTTCGCTCGTATCCTGAGCAGGCAGCCTTGCAGGTGCTACCGTTCTGGGTCAGAGCGGCCCTGGGAGCAATGAATGACTAAGGCGTGACTCCACTTTCCCCAAAGCTCTGAAAGTCCCCAATCAGAGCCTCATCACCGGTTGCAGTTTAGAGTCATACCCAGGACTACCGTTCTTAGATAAGGGGCCCTATAACAGATCCTTATTAAGGACTTCCGGTAAGATGGTGGCACTTGCAAAAGCAGCAGCCTCTTGTGGGCCAACAAAAGGGGCTTTTTTCTTTGTAAAATGTTTCATTTATAATCCAAGACAACTCTACTCAAGAACTTCGAGTACTGCTCGTTAATCAGAGTAGCTGGACTGGTGTCAGTGGTGGAGCCGGCCAAGGCGTTGAAGAGCTGGTGGAGATATTGGAAAAACCAGTCAGGAAGTCGAAAGAATCACCCCTTTGGGTTTGGAAGAGCTAACCTGATACTTTCTCAGACTCACAATTTTGGTTTTTTAACTTTTAGTAAATTGTTGAGAGGTTCTGGAATTTTTATGTTGGTTTGATATGATGCACAATATTTTGTAGATTAGTTCAAGAAATCCTACTTCAAAATATTTAAAAAATGACACAGTAAAACATGAACATACTGCAGTTTTGGGGGCTGCATACTTTTTCAAGGCACTGTATGTCACCTTAAGATCCATTTTCTTGCAGGCATTTGCAGGAAGATGCAGAAATGCAACATAAATTATGAAAAACTTCCCAGAAAGACTGACAAACAACAAAGTGCAAAAGACAAACTGTGCAAGAAATTATACTGAGAACAGCAATTGTAAAGAGTTCTTGAACGGGAGTCATTCCTGGGATCATTCTTGTGAACCTCCTCTGGACCTTTTCCAGTATCAACAGATCATTTATTTTCTTAGATAAGGGGTCCAAAACAGCTGACAATACTCCAAGTGTCTCAATCTACTGTGAAACTTCATCCTTAATAATGGATTACAGCATTTTACCAACCACTGAAGTCATGTTGACTGGCTTATAATTTCCTGCCTTTTGCCTCCTTCCCTTCTTCAAAGTGGAGTGACCTTTGCAATTATCCAGTCCTCCAAATAATTTCCATATCCTTGAAGGATCATGACTAATGCCTCCACAACCTCCTTAGCTACTTCTATGAAAACCATGGGGTGTAGTCCATCTGGTCCGTGTGACTTATTCACCTTCAGACTTCAGCTTTCCAAGCACTTTCTCCTCAGTAATAGATCATTACTAATGCCTCCACATAAATCTTCGTTCCCCTGTTGGGACCCTGCACACCCTCCTTCCTCCTGCCAACACCCTGCAGATCCACATCTCCTTCCCCGGACCATGTCAGAATCAGAATCAGAATTAGGTTTATTATCACCTGCATGTGTCATGAAACTTGCTAACTGAGCAGCAGCAGTTCAATGCAATACATAATATAGAAGAAGAAAAATATGAATAATAAATAAATAAATTTACGGTATACGTATATTGAATAGATTAAAATCGTGTAAAAAAACAGAAATAATTGTAATATTAAAAAAGTAAGGTAGTGTCCAAAGCTTCAATGCCCATTTAGGAAACAGATGGCAGAGGGGAAGAAGCCGTTCCTGAATCGCTGGGTGTGTGCCTTCAGGCTTCTGTACCTCCTACCTGATGGTAACAGTGAGAAAAGGGCATGCCCTGGGTGCTAAAGGTCCTTAATAATGGATGCTTCCTTTCTGAGACACCGCTCCTTGAAGATGTCCAGGGTGTTTGTAGGCTAGTTCCCAAGATGGAGCTGACTAAACTTATAACCCTTTGCAGCTTCTTTCGGTCCTGTGCAGTAGCCCCCTCACCACCCCCCCCCCATACCAGACAGTGATGCAGCCTGTTAGAATGCTCTCCATGGTACGTCCATAGAAGTTTTTGTGTGTATTTGTCGACATACCAATTCTCTTCAAACTCCAAATGAAGTATCATTGCTGTCTTGCCTTCTTTATCACTGCATTGATATGTTGGGACCAGGTTAGGTCCTCAGAGATCTTGACACCCAGCAGCTCGAAACTGCTCACTCTCTCCACTTCTGATCCCTCTATAAGGATTGGTACATGTTCCTTCGTCTTACCCTTCCTGAAGTCCACAATCAGATCTTTCGTCTTACTGACGTTGAGTGCCAGGTTGTTGCTGCGACACCATTCCACTAGTTGCCATTACTCGCTCCTGTACACCCTCTCGTCACCACCTGAGATTCTACCAACAATGGCTGTATCATCCGCAAATTTATAGATGGTATTTGAGTTATACTCAGCCACACAGTCATGTGTATATAAAGAGTAGAGCAGTGGGCTAAGCACACACCCCTGAGGTGCCCCAGTGTTGATCGTCAACAAGGAGGAGATATTATCACCAGTCCATATAGATTGTGATTTTCTGGTTAGGAGGTCAAGGATCCAATTGTAGAGGAAGGTGCAGAGACCCAGGTTCTGTGACTTCTCAATCAGGATTGTGGGAATGATGGTGTTAAATGCTGAGCTATAGTCGAAGAACAGCATCCGGACATAGGTGTTTGTATTGGTGTGGACCATCTCTTGCACCCTCTCTCTCAGCTTAACTCTGACCATCTGAGCAACATCACCAACAGTGGCAGCACCTCATCGTCTCAATTAATGCCATAGACACTATTATCCCCTCACTGTACTGCTGCACCATCTCCAACCCTGTCGGAAAGCAGAGCACAGTGGCAACCTGAAGCGGAACTGTAGTGCAGGTCTGGCCCTGGGAACTGAGGAAAGGCTAGGGAACATTGGTCTACCTGGATCTGTCCCATTCTACTGGTCAGCATGGGGATTTGGGAATGATTGCATGGGTCTGTCCCACTCTCACTGGGGATGGTCACAACAGGAATGGGGAATGACTTCCTGGGTTTTTCCCACATTCACCGGGGAATAGGTCAGGGTAAATAATGTCTGCTTGGGTCTGTCCTTCTCTCACTGGGGAATGGTTAGGGTGGGAGCGGTCTGCCTGATCAGTTTCACTCTCTCTAGGGAACGGTCAGAGTGGGAGTAAGGAATGTCTGCCTGGGTGTGTCCCACTCTCATGGGGATGGTCAGGGCAGGAATGGGGAATGACTGGGTTTTTCTCACTCTCACTGGGGAATGGTCAGGGTGGGGAACGCCCGCTTGGGCCTGCCCCATCCTCACTGGGGACAGGTCAGTGTGGAAAATGTCTGCTTGAGTCTTTCCTAAGTTCACTGTGTATGATAAGAGTGGTGGGCAGGAATGTCCGCCTGAGTCTGTCCCTCTCTAACTGGGGAACTTTCAGGGTTGGGAATGTCTACTTGGGTCTGTCCCCTTCTCACTGAGGATGGTCAGGATGGGGATGGGAATGTCTGGCTGGGCCTTTCCCACTCTCACTAGGGGTGGTCAGGGTTGGGGAATGCCTGCCAGGGTCTGTCGCTCTCTGACTGGGGATGGATCAAATTTGGAAATGTCTGCCTCCATCTGTCCCACTGAATAACCTGTTCTGTCCCTTACAATATTTAATATTAACGCACTTTAGTTTGTTATTTATGTGTGATTCATCTGTAAATTTTATCCTTAAGTTATTGTATGCTATGTGCTTTACAACCTGGTTTGAAGAAAGGTTGTCTCATTTCCATATACATTATATATGTTATATACATGTGTGTAGTTAAATGACAATAAACCTCAGTTGACTTGAGGTGTGAAAGCCTGAGATCATGGTTCATATAGGCACCAATGACAGATGTAAGATAAGTGACAAGTTCCTGCAGAGGGAGTTCATTAAGTTCGGTGTGAAACTTAAGGACAGGATATTCAGGGTTGTTACCCACGCCACATGCTAATGAGGCCGGAAATAGGAAGATCATATTGTTTAGCAAGTGGCTAAGGATATTTGATTTGGTAAGTGCATTTAACTGTCATGGGATGGAAAAGTATAGTGATTATACTCACATTTATACAGATGGTGCTAAGGAACCTGAAACAGGAGTGACAGGGTTTGGGGTGGCTATACCAGCAAAAGAAATTGGAATCAGCAGAAGAACATCTAATAAATTAGGGGTGTTTACAGTAGAGATGCTGGCAGTGTTGGTTGCGTTGCGATGGGTGGAGAAAGCTAGACAAGTCAAAGTGTTGATATGCTCAGATTCATCCTGAGTTCTAGCAAGTTTAAGGTCTTTTCACTCAAAAAGTTGGCAAGATGTACTTGATGAAGTCCTTCAGTCAGTCACAGGAATTGCAAATCAGGGAGGTCAGGTAAAATTTCTATGGGTTCCAGCACATGTAGGGGTGAAGAGGAATGAGCAGGTGGATGAGTTGGCAAAGAGGGCGTTAAAGAAAGAAAATGTAGAAATGCACATTAGTATCAGCAAAGCAGAGGTTAAGTGTGTAATCTGGGAAAAAATCAACCAAATGTGCCAAGATGGGACAGGAAGGGGAAAGGGAGGCATTTATATCAAATACAAAAGAGTGTTGCAGGTACTAAGGTAGGTGGTGGAAACAGAAGAGAGGAGACTGTGTGGACTAGGTTAAGGCTGGGGCATTGTGCATTAAACAAAACATTGAAAATGATAGGGAGACACCAGACAGGATTGTGTGAGGAATGTCAGGAAGAGGAGTCAGTAGAACATGTAGTTCTGAGTTGCAGGAAGTTTGGGATACGGAGAGAGATGATGAGAATTAATCTAAGGGAATTGGAGGTGCAGGAATTCACATTAAAAGGGTTGCTGGGCATGGGTGAGAGAGCACAGGTCAGGGTACTTTTAGCTTTCTTAAGGGATATAGGGTTTTTTAATAGGATATGATGGATACGCAGGAATAGGGTACTAGGATGGCCAAAGATGGGAGGATAAAGTGTAGGTTAGGGTATGTGTGTGTGTGTGTGTGAGATTGGGTGAAGGAATTTCAAATGTAAGTCTGTTGCATATTCTGGAGCAGAAGGTGGCGGTAATGCACCATTAAGCTGCGCGCCAACCACCGTACAACAAGACGGAGAAGAAGAAGAAGTGACTAAGGAGTTGGTGTGGGAGGGATGGCGTTAGATTGTTGGGCAGGCTGGAGAACTCAACTAGTGAGGCGTTATGGGTGGAACTGAGGAATAAGAAAGATATGACTAAGTTAATGGGGCTATGTTATAGACCACACAGTAGTCCACAGGATTTAGAGGAGCAACTCTGTAGAAAGATCGCAGACAATTACTAGAAACATAAGGCTATGACAATAGGTGATTTTGACTTTCCACATATTGACTGGAAATCCCATACTGCATAAGGACTTCTATAGAGTTTTTTTGAGTAAGTTACCGGCAAAGTCGGTGGCAAGGCAGAGGATGTTATCTGCATGGACCTAACAAGGCACGTGACAAGGACCTGCATAGGGTGTTGGACAAGAAGTTTCAGTCGCTTGGCATTCAAGATGACGTAGTGAATTGGATTAGACTTTGGCTTTGTGGGAGAAGCCAGAGAGTGGCAATAGAGGGTTGCATCTCTGGTTCATGGTCTGTGACTAGTAGAGTGCCGCAGGGATTGGTACTGAGTCTGTTTTTGCAACAAACTGGATGTTAATGTGGTTGACTCAGTTAGAAAATTTGTGGATGCCACCAAGATTGAGGGTGCAGCATACAGCGAGGAAGGCTGTCATAGCTTGCAGTGAGATCTGGACCATCTGGGAAAATGGGCTGAAAAAATGACAGGTGGAATTTAACACAGACAAGTGTGTGGTGTTGTACTTCAGTAGTACCTGTTAGGTCTTAAACAGTGAACAGTCGGGCACTGAGGAGTGCCGTAGCATAAAGACATCTGGGAATACAGGTGCACAATTCACCGCTAGATAAGGTTGTAAAGAAAGCCTTTGGCACATTGGCCTTCAAAGATCAATGTATTGAGTTCAGGAGATGGGATGTTATGTTGAAGTTGTATAAGACATTGGTGAGGCCTAATTTGGAGTATGGTGGGCAATTTTAGTCACCTTTCTACAGGAAAGATGTAAATAACATTGATAAGGTGCGGGGAAAGTTTAGAAGGCTGTTGCTGGGTCTGGAGGACCTGAATTATAAGGAAATATTGAATACATTCAGAATTTATTCCTTGGAACATAGAAGATTGACAGGATATTTGACAGAGGTATAAAAAATTATGAGGGATATAGATAATGTAAGTACAAGCAGGCTTTTTTCATTGTGGTTTTCTGGGACTACAAACAGTGGTCATGTGTTAAGGGTGAAAGTTGAGAAGTTTAAGGGGAACATGAGGGGAAATTGGTAAGGCCAAAGGATAATATAGATATACTTGATAACCTGTCAGAAAGCTTCTATAGTCAGTTATACACACAGTGTGTCCCTGATGTATTCAAGGACTTTAAGTACCTGGATACGGTATCACAGCAGCTGGTAAGAACATCTGCCAACATAATGTTCCTAATAACATACAGGAACAATGACATTGGCCCTAGAGGTTTAGGGTTAAAGGACCCTTGTTCATCATGGAGATCAAGGAAGGTGTTACAAACAGCTGAAAGAGCACTGGTGAGAGAGAGAAAGAGAGAGTCAATGCTATGAGATATGAGAAGTTCCAGTTAAATACAATAAAACTGGAGGTGGAGGAATATACCTGGAGTGTAGTACCTCAGGAGCATTGGCCTAGAATGAAAAGCTCAATAGGTTTTGTGGAAACAGAGTGCACTAGGAGACTCAGGAAACTCAGAAGAGAAAATTGTGGTGATTGCAGAAGCCTGAACCTCAAAGGCAAACGTTGGACCTATAAAAGATTGTTACTAACAAGAGCTCAGTAGAAATCTCTGAAGTCCAAACTACTGTTCTAGCTGAGGGATTAAATTTTGCAATAACGCCTGCAAAACAGCCGATAGCCAAAGTATTAACAAGCACGGAATGCATCACACACTTCCTTCCAGTGGAGAAGAGGAACGATTTTGGATTTGAAGTTCGACAAGCTGTTAAAAAATCTAAAGCTCCTATTTCTAAAATCATACCAATGAAACAAAAGGCATTAAAGGAGTTGAGGAGCAATAACAACATTGTAGTCTTGCTGGCAATCAAGGGTAGGGCAGCAGTAGTGTTAGACACAGTGGAGTATGAGCAGAAGCTGTAAGCTTTAATATCTGATGTTCACTCCACTTGGTTCTAGAAATTGAGCCTGAATGCAAAAAGCCGTCTAAAAAAGCTAGAATGGAGGATGTGGTTAAGATCAGAGAAAAGTGTAAACCACCTCATATTTACAGTTTGTCAAAAATGCACAAACCTGGAATTCCATTAAGGCTGTGTTGGATTGGGTGTCGTGCAATGATCCAAAGGTGATAAGAGAGCTTAAGGTTAAGGAACCCTTGGGGAACAGTGATCACAATATGATCGCGTTCACCTTGAAATTTGAAAAGGAGAAGCTAAATTCCAATGTGTCGGTATTTCAGTGGAATAAAGGAAATTACAATGGCATGAGAGGGGAACTGGCCAAAGTTGACTGGAAAGAGACACCAGCAGGAGGGACAGCAGAGCAGCAATGGCTGGAGTTTCTGCAAAAAAATGAGGGAAGTGCAAGACATATATTGCAAATAAGAAGAAATTTTCGAATGGAAGGAGGACACTACCTTGGGTGACAAGTGAAGTCAGAGCCAAAGTAAAAGCGAAAGAGAGGGCATACAAGGAAGCCAAAGCTAGTGGCAGGATAGAGGATTGGGAAGCTTTTAAAAACTTGCAGAAGGAAACTAAGAAGGTCACCAGGAAGGAAGAGATGAATTATGAAAGGAAACTGGTGACCAATATCAAAGAAGGTACTAAAAGCTTTTTTAAGTACATAAAGGGTAAAAGAAAGTAGAAGTTAGATATAGGACCAATAGAAAATGATGCTGGAGATGTTGTAATAAGAGACACAGAGATGGCAGAGGAATTGAAAGCATATTTTGCATCAGTCTTCACAGTGGAAGACATCTGCAGTATACCACACATTCAAGAGTGTCAGGGAAGTGAAGTATGTGCAGTGAAAATTATGACCGAGAAGATGCTCAGGAAGCTTGATGGTCTGAGGGCGGATAAACCTCCTGGACCTGATGGAATGCACCGTGGGGTTCTGAAGGAAGTAGCTGGGGAGATTGTGGAGGGATTAACAATGATCTTTCAAGAATCAATAGAGTCTGGCATTGTACCAGATAACTGGAAAATTGCAAATATTACTTTGCTGCTTAGGAAGGTGGGAGGCAGCAGAATGGAAACTATAGACCTGTTAGCCTGACATCAGTGGTTGGGAAGTTGTTGGAATCAATTGTAGGGATGAGATGACGGTGTGCCTGGAGACACATGACAAGACAGGCCAAAGCCAGCATGGTTTCCTGAAAGGAAAATCCTGCCGGACTAGCCTACTTCAATTTTTGAGTAAATTACAAGCAGGGTAGATGAAAGAGATGCAGTAGATGTGCAGTACTTGGATTTTCAGAAGGCCTTTGGCGAGGTACCACACATGAGACTGCTTAGGAAGATAAGAACCCATGGAATTACAGGGAAGTTACTAGCATGGGTGGAGCATTGGCTGATTGGCAGAAAACAGAGAGTGGGAATAAATGGATCCTATTCTGGCTGGCTGCCGGTAACCAGTGGGGTTCCACTAGGGTCAGTGTTGGGTCTGCTGCTTTTTATGATTTATGTCAATGATTTGGACTATGGGATTAATGGACTTGTGGCTAAATTTGCTAATGATGCAAAGAAAGGCGGTGGAGTGGGTAGTATTGAGGAAACAGAGAGCCTGCAGAGAGACTTAGATAGTTTAGGGGAATGGGCAAAGAAGTGGCAAATGAAATACAATGTTGGAAAGTGTATGGTGATGCACTTTAGCGGAAGAATTAAACGGGCAGGCTATTATTTAGATGGGGAGAGAATTCAAAATGTAGAGATGCAAAGAGACTTGGGAGTCCTTGTGCAGGATACTCTAAAGGTTAATCTCCAGGTTGAGTCGGTGGAAAAGAAGGTAAATGTAATGTTGGCATTCATTGCTGGAGGTATAGAATATAAGAGCAGGATGTGATGTCGAGGCTCTATAAGGCCAAATAAGGTAGGTCAAATATGATGGCAGAATGTAGTATTAATGGTAAGACACTTGACAGTGTGGAGGATCAGAGGGATCTTGGGGTCCTAGTCCATAGGACACTCAAAGCTACTGCACTGTGGTTAAGAAGGCATATGGAACATTGATCTTCATCAACCGTGGGATTAAGTTCAAGAGCCAAGAGGTAATATTACAGCTTTATAGGACCCTGGTCAGACCCCACTTGGAGTACTGCGCTCAATTCTGGTCACCTCACTACCGGAAGGATGTGGAAACTATAGAAAGGGTGAAGAGGAGATTTACAAGGATGTTGCCTGGATTAGGGAGCATGCCCTATGAGAATAGGTTGAGTGAACTCGGCCTTTTCTCCTTGGAGCGACGGAGGATGAGAGGTAACCTGATAGAGGTGTATATGATGATGAGAGGCATTGATCGTGTGGACAGTCAGAGGCTTTTTCCCAGGGCTGAAATGGCTAACATGAGAGGACACAGTTTTAAGGTGCTTGGAAGTAGGTACAGAGGAGATGTCAGGGGTAAATTTTTTACGCAGAGAGTGGTGAGTGCGTGGAATGGGCTGCCAGTGACGGTGGTGGAGGCGGAAACAATAGGGTCTTTTAAGAGACTCCTAGATAGGTACATGGAGCTTAGAAAAATAGAGGGCTATGGGTAACCCCAGGTAATTTCTAAAGTAAGTACATGTTCGGCACGGCATTGAGGGCCGAAGGGCCTGTAGTGTGCTGTAGGTTTTCTATGTTTCTGTGTTTCCAAGGCACTTATGAGACCCCACTTGGAGTATTGTGTGCAGTTACGGGCTTCTTATTTTAGAAAGGATATACTGACATTGGAGAGAGTTCAGAGAAGATTCACGAGAATGATTCCAGGAATGAAAGGGTTACTGTATGAGGACCATCTGGCAGCTCTTGGGCTGTATTCCCTGGAGTTCAGGAGAATGAGGGGCGACATCACAGAAACATTCCAAATGTGAAAACGCCTGAGCAGATAAATTATTTCTCGTGGTAGGGGATTCTAGGACGAGAGGGCACCACTTCAGGATTGAAGGACGCCCATTTAGAACAGAGATGCAGAGAAATTACTTTAGTCAGAGGGCGGTATATCTGTGAATCGTTGCCACGAGTGGCTGTGGAGGCCAAGTCATTGGGTGCATTTAAGGCAGAGATACATAGGTTCTTGATTAGCCAGGGCATCAAAAGGTATGAGGGGAAGGTAGAGGAGTGGGGATGACTGGAAGAATTGGATCAGCCCACGATTGAATGGCAGAGCAGACTCAATGGGCCGAATGACTTACTTCTGCTCCTATATCTTATGGTCTTATGGTCTAATTGTGAGTTGAATAGGTACAGCAACACGCACACTTGTAAAGTACTTCGTTGGGGTGTTAAATCCATTGCAGAGTGGCATTGCATCAAATGTGGCAAACAGTAAAAGCTTTGTGGAAAAGATTATAGACCTTCAGATTGATCCACAAATGTGCATGGTGAGCTTTGATGCAGTTAACTTATTCACCGGTGCATCAATAGACCAAGCAATGGCATATTTGAGAGAGGAAATGAACAAAATTACTTCATGGAAATAAAAGCCATGATTGAATTTAACCAAATCTTGCAGCTGACTACATTTTGAATGTCTTGCACTGTTTTCCAGTTTGGTGAAAATTTCTACAAACGAAAGGATGGAATGGCCATGGGATCTCCTCTGTCTCCTGTGCCATGCAGTTTACTCATGGGCACCTTTGGCTACAACAACTAGAGGGGCAGACCTATGGCAGTACTGTGTAGATAACACATTTATCCTGTGAAAACATGGTCAGGAAGTGTTAGAGGCATTTTAAAGACATTGAAACAATTAGAACAAGGCCATACAGTTTACTATGGAGGTAGAAGGTGAGAGTTCTTTAGATGTTATGGTAAAACAAGTTGGAGTTGGGTGTTTACAGGAAGAAGACCCACACAGACCAGTACCTGAATTTCCAGTCAAATCATTCAAAGAAGATAATGATTGGCCTCTTTCAAGGCCTGGCACTAAGAGCAAATACCTTGTGCACAACTAGAGCTCGAAGGATGAAGAGTACAAGATCAGAGAAGCATTCAAGAAAAGTGGTTACCCTATGCACACAATTGAGAAAGGAATGGAATGCATCAGAACACCACAAGAAAGACAACCTCCGCATAGAATGGTTATTGTGCCGTACAGTGGCAGTTTAACTGAAAAGCAAAGACAAATTTGCCAAAAATATGGCGTCCAGTTATTAGCAAAAAGTGAGGATGCAATTAAAAAAGACTAAGTAAAGCGGCACCTAGAAGACCTAAAGAATGGTGTCAGGGAGTTGTGTACTCCAGACCTCCATCACCATGCCTATAGGTATATATTGGTGGGCCTGGAAGGCCTTTGAAGACCAGGGCATCAGAACATAAGAGTTCCTCAAAAATCTTGAGAGCAGAACAAAGTGCACTGAATACTGCCTATCATGCGCATGTAGACCAATACTTGATGAGGAAGAGAATGCCTACAAGAGAAGATTAGGGAATCACAAGAGTTGGAGCATGTGGGGGACCTAAATGTAGGTTTTCAGCATGTTAAAGTAGCTCCAATCTGGGATGATCTCCTTCTTCTTCCTTTTATTGGCGGTTGGCAGTCCAACTGAAAGGTGCATTGCCACCAGCAACTGGACTGGAGTGTGGTGTAGAGAGCTGGGAAATAAAACCCCTACTAGTTCTTCATTAAATTACCCGCAAAAGCCCTATAGATTTTAAATAGTGAAAGGCAATATTGTGAATTAAAGTCACTTCCATAACTTAGTGAAGTTTTTGAATGGAAACTGTCAACCCCCAAAGCTAGTCATGCAGACTGCATTTGCTTTCGTTCAACCTTCGACACTTCACATTGTAAAAAAAATGTGTTCAGCTGTTTCATAATGATGGCAACACCTACGCACCCACCTCATTGTGATGTTCTCCAACAAGTTACAAGGAAAAAAATTAAGCATAGTATGCCCAATTCTAAGTCAAGTCAATATAATCCCTTCCATTCTTGTCTTAACCCCTTCTCCCATCAATCCAACAGTTTTAGGTATTCTGTAAAGGTGTCTCCCCTTATACCCATTTTCCCACAGGTCTTGCCATAATCCCTTAATTCTTAGTCACACAAACTCCTTAGTTTTTGATTCCACCCACTTCTAAAGAAGGTTCAGCCTTAAAAAATATTTTTAAAAAAGCCCAATCAGAACAAGGCCAATTTAACCTAGCCATCAGGACTAAGCAATTAAGGTCCACCCAATCAGAATCAAGCATTAAACCCTGCTCATGCCCTGTTCACACAAAAGGGTATATAAGGAGGTGTCTCTAATGGGGAACTTATCATTTGACTAACTTGTGCCTGAGAAAGATTGTTGTGTTTACTGTTGAAATGCTGCGGTTGGTATGTATACACATGTGACTGTTAAGGCCAAAGGATAGTATGGATAAGTTTAGTAACCCAATCACAAAGCTTCTGTAATCAGGGAAGCTTCTTCAACTGAGGATCATGAGAGTGTGAAATAAACTGCCAGCACAAACGGTGCATGTCAGATCTTTTTCAATGTTTAAGAGAAGCTTGTATAGGTACATGGATGATAGGGGCAATGGTTCTAGTGCAGGTTGATGGGAGTAGGCTGTTTAAATGGTTTGGCATAGACTAGATAGGTTGAAGGGTCTGTTCTGTGCTGTACTTTTCTATGACTCTATGTTGGAATATTCTTGACTATATTTAAGAATATGTGGCTGAAATACATTTGGTATGCTAAGACTTTTTGTTTTATCACTAGTTTTAGTTTCATTAGTTTTTATTCTTTGACTTTGGAAACTTATTATTGGATTGTAGTGTGTATCATACAAGATCAACTCCCTCCTCTCCCATGCTTTGTCTATAAGTGGTGTTGGTCCGAATTGGTAGCAGCATCTCCAACACCATCACACTGAGCACGGGGGCCCCCCAGGGCTGTGTGCTCGGTCCACTGCTGTTCACTCTGCTGACCCACGACTGTGCTGCAACACACAGCTCGAACCACATCATCAAGTTCGCCAATGACACGACCGTGGTGGGTCACATCAGCAAGAATGATGAGTCAGCATACAGAGAGGAGGTGCAGCGGCTAACGGACTGGTGCAGAGCCAACAACCTGTCTCTGAATGTAAACAAAACAAAAGAGGTGGTTGTTGACTTCAGGAGGACATGGAGCGACCACTCTCTGCTGAACATCGACTCCTCCGTAGAGATCGTTAAGAGCACCAAATTTCTTGGTGTTCACCTGGCGGAGAATCTCACCTGGTCCCTCAACACCAGTTCCATAGCAAAGAAAGCCCAGCAGCGTCTCTACTTTCTGCGAAGGCTGAGAAAAGTCCATCTCCCACACCCCATCCTCACCACGTTCTACAGAGGTTGTATTGAGAGCATCCTGAGCAGCTGCATCACTGCCTGGTTCGGAAATTGCACCATCTCAGATTGCAAGACCCTGCAGCGGATAGTGAGGTCAGCTGAGAAGATCATCGGGGTCTCTCCTCCCGCCATTACAGTTACACCACACACTGCATCCGCAAAGCAAACAGCATTATGAAGGACCCACACACCCCTCATATAAACTCTTCTCCCTCCTGCCATCTGGAAAAAGGCACCGAAGCATTCGGGCTCTCACGTCCAGACTATGTAACAGTTTCTTCCCCCAAGCCATCAGACTCCTCAATACCCAGATCCTGGACTGACACCAACCTACTGCCCTCTACTGTGCCTATTATCTTGTTTATTATTTATTATTATTTATTGTAGTGCCTGCACTGTTTTGTGCACTTTATGCAGTCCTGGATAGGTCTGTAGTCTAGTGTAGTTTTTGTGTTTTTTCTTGCGTAGTTCAGTGTAGTTTTTGTATTGTTTCAGGTAGCACCATGGTCCTGGAAAACATTGCCTCATTTTTACTATGTTCTGTACCAGCAGTTATGGTTGAAATGACAATAAAAAGTGAGTTGACTTGACTTGTCTGCAAACCTGGTCAGAAAGCCATCAATTCCATCATCCAGACCGCTGACATGTAGCGTGAAAAGCAGTGAGCCAACACCAAATCCTGCTGAACTCCAGAAGTCACTGGCAGGCAACTGGAAAAATCCCCCTTTAGTCCTACTCTTTTCCCCCCTGCCAGACATCCAATCTTCTAACCATGCTTAGATATTTCCTGTGGTACTATGGGTTCTCATCTTGTTTAGCATCTTCATGTGCAGCATCTTGTCAAAGGCCTCATGAAAATCCAAGTGAACATCTTTTTTGTTTATTCTGCCTGATATTGTCTCAAAAAATTCAAATAGTTTTTCCAAGTCAAGATTTCCCCGTAAGTAAGTCATGTTGACTTTGGCATATTTTACTGCGTGCCAGCAAGTACCCCAACAGCTCATCCTTAATGAAGGACTCGAACATCTTGGTAACTGCTGAAATAGGCTAATTGACCTATAATTTCATTTTCTAGGGAGGAAGGGAAAGAAAGAGGAGCGCATATGTCACTACACTATCCCAACAATATCCCTTTAACTCAGTTCCCCACTTTCACTTCCAGTGCTTACTGTCCTACAGCTGGGTTTTAAAGGAGGCTGCCAATTAATTCCAATTCAATAACAATTATTGGCAAGTTAGCTGCAATTTTGTGCTGTGGATTCTGTGGCCTCTGGAAACTGCATAACACCTCGTGGATTCTGAAACAACAGAATCAATGAAAAACTACACACAAAAACAAGCAACTAATTTGTGTGGTTTTCCTTCCTTTGCACTTTGGTTGTCGGTCAATCTTTGCCTGTGTGCAGTATTTTTATTGATTCTGTAGTATTTCTTTGCTCTGCTGTGAAGACCAGCAAGGAAATGAATCTCAGGTTAGTATATGGTGACATGTATGTGAATTTAATTTGAATGGAGAGAGAAACCTGTCAGCAGATCGGATTACATTGGAGTGTGTTGTGTGGGAAAGACTGCTGATTGTCTGACGTATCTGACAATGACAGAAGGCCTGTGCGGGAGAGTTTTTAAAGTGGAAAAGCCGTTGTACTGGGACATTTCTGCTCTCTTCACCTTGGAAGTCTGGGTCTAGTAGTCCGAGCAGTCGTCACAACTGGCGACGGGAAAGAATAGTGAGGGCTAATAACTAGTAAATGGGGAAGTGGATTGTGCTAATGTGGTAACAGAGAACCGCAGACAGAAGTAGAGACACGGAATGAAGCAGAGGCAACACTAATTCTGTTTCACCAGGCACTCATCATGTAATAGGAACTTTGATTTCCTTTTTGTTCTGTAGATAATCACTTTAGTCTGAAATTAGGACCTAGTCTATTCCTTAATTAAGTCTTTCTGTAGCCACCATTACATTATCAAAATGTAGTTTTACTAATAATCTAATCAACTGAGAATGTAAAAGCTCTGCCAAATTCATCCTCATTGATCAGTTTAGACAGGTCCCTTTGTGCGCACCAGTGTTTCAATAAATCTCTCGTTATTTGGAACCACAGCTTCGTGTGACCTTTCAGATTGCTCCCACAGAGCACTTCCTAGATCCTTACCACCAGTGTATCTATACTTAATGGCCATGTTATTAGGTACAGCAGTACGCTGTAGCCTGTCCACTTCTAAGATTGATGAGTTGTGGGTTCAGAGTTAAGTGGGAGGCCTTCAAAAACAAAATTTAAGAGTATAAAGCATGTATGTGCCCATCAGAACAAGAGGTAAAGAGAACAAGTGTAGGAAACCTTGGTTTTCAAGAGATATTGAGGCTCTGGTTAAGAGATAAAAGGAGGTGTCTAGCAGGTATAGGCAAGTAAGAAGAAATGCAGTGAGACTATTGTAATACCCTGGGAAAGGTTTCACTGCTGATGTAATGGTTTCTCAGTAGCAGCAGTGTGTTGGGGTTATGACTAGAGAAGGAGGCTTTGGAATGTGTGGCGTCCAGTGAGGGGAGTGTTTTTCTTTCTTGTGTGCCCGAGAGCGAGGGATTCACAGGCTTCTGTGCAGTGGAAGATGGAGAGAGAATATGCCAGTACGGAGAAGTCCTAGACTGCCGGACTGAGTGGATGTGGAATAGGATCAGGAGTTGACGACGCCCGGGGGAAATTAATGGAGAACGAACAGATGGGAAAGTCGTGAGCTCCAACGTGTGCATTAGATTGTTTCATTAAAATGGGTCCTTTTTGTTTTCTTTACTAACCCTCCAGTCAAATTAAGAATTATAAAGCTAAATCATTTAATTTCATATGGTGTACTGTTTGTTATTTTGTGGTACTGATTTGCAATAGGAGAAAACATCACACAGCATCCAAACAAATGAGATTTTACAAGTTTGGTGGGCCAGAAAGTGTCTTTCCCTAGACTAACACAGCCCACTGAACCTGGCAGTTACACTATAAAGACATGAAGCTGCTCTAGCAGACGAGGTGATGGAGAATTCTAAGAGATATGGTAAAAGCAAGAGGATTGCAAGGGACAAAATTCGTCCTCTGAAAGACTAGAATGGTAATCCATGTGTAGAGCCAAAACAGTAGGGGGGAGATCTTAAATACATTCTTTGCATCTGCATTTACTCAGGAGATGGACACAGTCTGTAAAAATGAGGCAAAATGGCATTAACTTCATGGACTCTGTTCAGATTAGAGGCAAATCAGGGTGGATAAATCCCAGGGCCTGACAATGTGTTCCTTTGAACAGGACGGAAGGCAAGTGTAGAAATTACCAGGGCCCTAGAAGAGATATTTAAATCATCCTTACTGACAGGGCAGATACCAGAGGACTGGAGAATAGCCAATGTTACTCCACCGTTTTTAAAAAAGGCTCTAAACATAAACCAGGAAATCATAGCTTGGTGAGTGTGACATCAGTTGTGGGCAATTTATTGGAAGGTATTCTAAGGGATCAGATATATAAGCATTTAGATAGATGTGGGCTGATTAAGGAAAGTCTGCATGACTTTGTGAGTGGTAGGTCATGTCTAATCAATCTTAGAGATTTTTGAGGAAGTTACTGGGAAAGTGGATGAAGACAAAGCAGTGGATGTTGTCTATATGGACTTTAGCAAGGCCTTTGACAAGGTCCCACATGGGAGGCTGGTCAAGAAGGTTCAGACCTTGGCATTCAAGATGAGGTAGTAAATTGGATTAGATATTGGCTTTGTGGGAGAAGCCAGTGAGTTGTAGAAGAGGGTTGCCTGTGACTCATGGTGTGCCACAGAGATCGGTGCTGGGTCCTTTGTCGTTTGTCATCTATATCATTGATCTGGATAATAATGTGGTTAACTGGATCAGCAAATTTGTGGATGATACCAAGGTTGGCGGTGTAGTGGACAGTGAGGAAGGCTATCATGGCTTGCAAAGAGATGTGTATCAGCTGGAAAAATGGGCTGAAAAATGGCAGATGAATTTAATGCAGACAAGAGTGAGGTTTTGCAGTTTGGTATAACCAACCAGGGTAGGTCTTTCACAGTGAATGGTAGGCCATTGAGGAGTGCGGTAGAACAAAGGGATCCGGGAATAAAGGTCCATAATTCATTGAAAGTCACAGAAAGATAGTTGTAAAGATAGTTTTCAGCAGATAGGCCTTTATAAATCAAAGGATTAAATACAAGGGATGGAATGATATGTTTAAATTGTATAAGACATTGGTTAGGCTTAATTTAAAATATTGGGTGCAGTTTTGTTCACTTACTTATAGGAAAGTTGTAAGCAAGGTCGAAAGAGTACAGAGAAAATTTACAAGGATGTTGCCAGGTCTGGAGGACCTGAGTTATAAGGAAAGACTGAATAGATTAGGACTGTATTCTTTAGAACGCGGAAGACTGAGTGGAAATTTGACAGAGGTATACAAAATTATAAGGTGTATAGATAGGGTAAATGCAAGCAGGCTTTTTCCACTGAGGTTGGATGGGACTACAACCAGAGGTCATGAGTTAAGAGTGAACGGTGAAAAGTTTAAGGGGAACATGACAGGAAACTTCTTCACTCAGAGGGCTGTGAGAATGTGGATTGAGCTACCAGCACAAACGATGCATGTGAGGTTGATTTCAATGTTTAAGAGAAATTTGGAAAGGTACATAGATGGTAGAGATAGGGAGGGCTACGGTCATTATACAGGTCAATTGGAATTGGCAGTTTAAATGGCTTTGGCATGGACTAGATGGGCTGAATGGCCTGTTACTGTGCTGTATTTCTCTATGACTCTAGATGAGCTGCTAACTTTGGCCGATGAGCCCCATCTGCCCAAAGTGACTGGTTTTAAGGCACTAGTAACGCTCCTTTGACATTTTTCCTGTCAGTAGAAACGGTTTGCTGGGTTTAGTAGCTAATCCACATGTGAATTCCAGGAACTGGACTTGGTTGTCAGAGGCAATTTAAGAAGCAGACCACTGGGAGCACTTAATAGGTAGTGGGAGCTTGTCCCCACAGTCCCCCAACAAAAGCATCCTTAAGGATTAGATATTAATTGGATCTGGCTGATTAGATATTTGCATGATACGAGCAGGTGTATAAGTGTACCTAATAAAATGGACACAATGTGAAAAAGGGTGTCACTATTCCATTAAAAGTTCTGTGAGGAAGAAAGATACAGTTATCCTTCCGGTCTTACGCTAATTTCCTCGGACTGCTGCTCAGAAGAGTTATCTCAACTAGACTAAATGGCTGCAGTTTCTAAAGGCAAGTTGTGCTCTATTTTATCTTACATTGAGTTTGAAATGGTGTTGAAATTCATTTTGACATTTCTGCTTCTCTCGAACAAAATTTGCCACAACAGTGACCAGGGAAATTCATATTAACCACTTAGAAATGTAACAGTTTTCATCAGCATCACAATGAATCATTTTTTGACAGCTCATTAGGATCTAGGAATTAGATTTATTTTAGCAAAACAGAATTTTAAAGAAACTGCCTTGAGTACAATGAAGCAAAAGAGCAAAATTATTAAAAAAAAACAAATTATACTCCTAGTTGTTGCAGGTGAAAGGACGGTGTCAAGGACTTGGCTTTGTTTTTCTGTGTGGGATAGGAAATTATGAGCAGAAAACTCTGCACAAATGTATTCCACTGCAAGAACCATGTGAATGAGGGGAGTGTTGATAGAGATTTTTGGCACTGCGTAAATCAGAATATTGAGTACAGGAGTTCTGATGTTGCATTGAAATTGTATGAGACGCTGGCTAAGCGAAATTTGGAGTATTGTTTAACCTATCTGCAGGAAAGATTTCAGTGAGATTGAAAGAGCACAGAGAAAGCTCACAGGAGACTGCCAGGACGTGAGGACCTGGGTATAGGGAAAAGTTGAATAGGTTTATCCTAGATAGAGTTCATGCAAGCAGGTTTTTGCCACTGAAGTTGGGTCAGACTAGAATTAGAAGTTATAGAATAAGGTTGAAAGGGGCACATGAGGTGGTGATCTTTACTCAGACGGTGGTGAGAGAGTGGTAGCAGCTGCCCTGTATATGCTGAAGTCGTATAAGATATTACTGAGGCCTAATTTGGAGTATTGTGAGCAGTTCTGGTCACCTACCTACAGGAAAGATATCAAAAAATTGAAAGAGTAAAGAGAAAATTTACAAGGATTTTTGCTGGGACGTGAGGATCTGGGTTAGAGGGAAAGGTTAGGACGTTATTCCCTGAAGCATATGAGAATGAGGAGAGATTTGATTGAGGTGTACAAAACTATGATGGGTATAGATAGGGAAAATGCAAAAGGGCTTTTTCCACTGAAGTTGAGTTAAACTAAAACTTGAGGTCATAGGTTAAGTGTGAAAGGTGAAATATTGAAGAACCAGAAGGGACTTCTTTACTCAGGGTGCTTTGAATGTGGAACAAGCTGCCATCAGAAATGGTGGATGTGGGTTCAACATTTAAGGGAAGCTTGGATAAATACATGGGAGGGGTAATGAGGGCTATGGTCCATAGTGGATCAATGGTACTAGGCAGAATAGCATTTTGACATGGACTAGATGGGCTAAAGGGCCTGTTCCTGTGCTGTTGTCCTCAGTAATTTTGACCTCGGCTTATTGGTGTTTGTGCTATTGATTATTGCCTCTCCGCAAATCCACTGAGTTGAAGTGTCACACATAAGAGTTAAGCATGTTATTGGGAAAACTCTGCCATGGATGGTCCCAAGCCTGGCTGCAAAAGGAGGAGGGTTGGGCATGGAGTTAGTAACCCTATCCGCTTTAAATCCAGAGCTACCAAAACACCAGCAGAAGCTCCAAAGTAATCATCTCAGTTAGAGGAAGGATCTTCGCTGAGAAGACATACGAAGTTGTGTGGTGAAAGTGGAAACCACAGTGCTGACCCACCTTCAACCCAGGACCAAAGACTCTGGTGAGCTGCTGTCCGTGTCTTAAGACATGGTGAAGGGCTTAAGAAGAAGAATGTTACCAGGAAAGCTATGCTCTGGGACCCCCTCCACTCCCAGATCATCTTTAGAATCCTCTCTGATCCCATCAGCTCTCAATTTCAACAGCAGTATGAAGCCTGGAGCAAAAAATACTGTCCAAATCAAGGAATCCTTCACGCCTCAGTCTTGGAGCTTCGAACATAGAACAGTACGGCAATGACATGTGTGCCAAGCACAATATTAAATTCAACCATAACAGTTCAGTCTGTCCATGTCCTTCCAGTCCCTGAATATCCGTGTGTCAATCTAACTATCTTTTAAATATCTCAATAGTATCTGCTTCTACCACCAACCCTGTCAGCTTGTTCCAGGTACCTACCACATATTATGTTAAAAAAAAACTTGTCCCACACATCTCCTTTGAGCTTGTCCCTTCACCTTAATGGACAGAGTGGAGTGGTTTCCCAAGCAGTCGGTCCAGACCATGTACTGGGGTCTAAATCCACATCTTCTTGTACATAATATAATAAACAGATTCTGTCTGTTTACCTTATTACTTCCTCTTATAAGTGTATAATGTTCCACCAGTTTTCTTCACAATCTCCAGTTCTCCTGGGAAAACAACCCAAATTTGTCTAACTCCTAGTTCAACAAATCCGGAATCTGTATAGATTCAGTGGAATGCTCTGCCATAGACAGCTGTGAAGGCCAAGTCTATGGGTATATTTAAAGCGAAAATTGGTTTCCTGATTGGTCAGGGCATCATAGGTCATGGTGAGAAGGCAGGTGTAAGGGTTGAATGGGATCTGGGATCAGCCATGATGGAATGGTGGAGCAGACTCGATTGGCTGAATGGCCTAATTGTGCTCCTATGTCTTATGTTCTTGAACAATTGCTGGAAGAAAGGAATTTTTGACATTTCATTTCAGAACCCTGCACCAGTCCTGAGACAGACTTTCAACCAAAATCTGGACAATTACTTCCCTCCCACAGATGCTGCTTGAACTGTTCAATTCCTCCAGTGATGGTTAGTTGCTCCAGATTCCAACATTTGCAGTCTCCTGTGTCTCCTTACAGGTGATGCTCTCTAATCCTGGCAGCATCCTAGTAAACCCTTTCTGCACTTTTTCCACGTCCTCTATTATTGCTCCTCTCCAAACCTTGTGATATATCAGACAGCAACCTTGCTTTGTTTCTTTAGCTTTTTTGTCTGGTTTTTGAGGCCAAGTTGCTAGCTTGATGCTCAAATCAGCGAGGATGGAAAGCATGCAAGGAGGCAACTGGAATCGAACCTGGGACCATTTGCAGTAACCGGTGCGATTGCTGCTACTCCACCAGCTGGCCAGATCCTCTATACACTTCCTATAATGAAGTGACCAGAACTGCACAGTCTTAAATAGTCTTATAACAAGCTGTCCTTTCATGACCCTGCTGCTATTCTGCAGCATTTTTACACAATTCTAAACTATAAAAAGAATGAACATCAAAAGAAGAATAGGGATGGCAAAAGACACCTTTACAAGAATGAAGAGTATACTGACCAATACTAAACTAGGCATGACAACCCGCCTCAGAGTACTGAAATGTTACGTTTATCCAGTTATGTTATATGGCTCAGAATGTTGGATAATATCTAGTAACATGAGGAAACAAATTGAAACAGCAGAGATGTGGTTTTTGAGGAGGATGCAAAGAATATCATGGATGAAACGAATGTTTAACAAGGATGTCATGAACAGAGCAAACACAAAAAGAGAGATAATGTATGAGATCATGAAAAGGAAATATAACTTCATTGGACATGTGATTAGGAAAGGGGAGTTAGAATGCATGGTAATTATGGGAAAGATTGAAGGGAAGAAAGCAAGAGGAAGACAAAGAGAAATGATGATGGAGACAGCAGCCAGAGAACTGGAAATGAATACCAATGAATTGATCCACTTGACCTGAAACAGGAGTGTGTGGGCCATGGCAGTCAAAGCTCAAACTGGGCATAGCACCTGATGATGATGATGAAACTATAAAATACAACAATCACTAACTCCAATCTAACTGATACAAAAAAAAACTAGAGGGCACTGAAGAGTGTAGTAGGACAAAGGGATCTGGGAATATAGGTTCATAATTCATTGAAAGTGGCGTCACAGGTAGATAGGGTTGTAAAGAAAGCCTTTGGCACATTAACCTTCATAAATCAATGTCTTGAGTACAGAAGATGAGATGTAATGTTGAAAGTTGTATAAGACATTGATGGGGCCTAATTTGGAGTATTGTGTGCAATTTTGGTCACCTACCTACAGGAAAGATGTAAGCAAGGTTGAAAGAGTACAGAGGAAATTTACAAGGATGTTTCCAGGTCTAGAGGACCTGAGTTAAAAGGAAGGATTGAATAGGTTAGGACTGTATTCCTTAGAATGTAGAAGATTGAGAGGAGATTTGATAGAGGTATACAAAATTGAGCGGTATAGATAGGCTAAATACAAGCAGGCTCTTTCCACTGAGGTTGGGTGAGACTACAACCAGAAGTCGTGGGTTAAGGGTGAAAGGTGAAAAGTTTAAAGGAAATATGAGAGGAAACTTCTTCACTCAGAGGGTTGTGAGAGTGCCAGAACAAGTGGTTCATGCAAGCTTGATTTCAATATTTAAGCAAGGTTTGGATAGGTACATGGATGGTAGGGGAATTGAGGGCTATGGTCAGTGCAGGTCAGTGGGAGTAGGCAGTTTAAATGGTTCAGCATGGACTAGATGAGCTGACAGCCCTATTTCCGTTCTATACCTTTCTATGACTCAAACTGATGAATACGATTATTGCTACTGTTGGCTGCAATGAGAGATTTTCCATCATTTAAAATGTGCTCTTTAAAATGCAATTAATATTTGAAAGCAGCACTGTAAAGTGGTTGAATGACATTGTTACGTTTTTGAGGGTGTTAATTTGAAAAGTGAATGCCTTTTTAAATGGTACCAAAGCCTTTACAGTAGGTGAAGCACTTTTGAAATGCAGCCACTATTGAATGGGGGGACCTGACGTACAGTAAAGCAGGCTGCCACAGTGGAACAATGAACAGAAATTCTGTTCTAGTAACACGAAGGAAGAATAAATGTTGAATAAGAACTTCAGCAGATGCTGGAAATCCAAAGAAACACACACACAACGCTGGAGGAACTCGACAGGTCAGGCAGTGTCTATGGAAACAAATACACAGTTGACGTTTCAGGCCAAACCCTTCTTCAGGACTGAGATGGAAGGGGAAAGACACCAGAATAAAAAGATTGGAAGCGGGGAGGGGAAGGAGGACACCTAGAAGATGATCGGTGAAGCCAGATGGGTGGGAAAGATAAGGGGCTGGAGATGAAGGAATCTGATAGGAGAGGAGAGTGGACCATAGGAGAAAGGGATGGAGGGATCCTGGAGGGAGATGATAGGCAGCTGAGAAGAGGTAAGAGGCCAGAGTGGGGAATAGAAGTAAAAGGGAAGGGGAGGGAAAGAGAAAGATATTCATGCCGTCAGGTTGGAGGCTACCCTGACAGATTATAAGGTGGTGCTGCTCCTCCACCCTGAGGGTGGCCTCATCTTGGCACAAGTGAGACATGTCAGAATGGGAGTGGGAATCCAAATTGAAATGTTTGGCCACCGGGAAGTTCTGCTTGTGGCGGATGGGTTTCACAGCTGTAGACCCGTCGCAAATTTGGATAAATGTTGGTTAGGATTCAGTGTAGATATTAGCTCTCACAGAAGTCTCTGACTTTATCTTCAAGATCTTATCACAAAAATCCAGACTGATTATCCAGGCCAGGACAAGGGATTGCTGTGGTTATAGGGGTGATCATCTTAGTTAAAAGGTGATGGAGACATCCATCATTAAGAAGCCTCACATTTCTCTTCTTTGCCCTAACGCTCTGGAAATGTTTTTGCACCTTCCCAAGAAAATAGAAAGAGGCCTCGGTCTAAAATCTCTTCCAAAAGTTATCAGAATCTGAATTAGGTTTATTATCAGTGACATACATTGTGAAATATATAATGCTGTGGCAGCGGTACAATGGAAGATGTGAAAAAATTGCTATGTTACAAAAAAAAATCATGAGGTAATATTCATGGGCTCATGAACCATTCATAAATCTGATGGTGGAGGGAAAGAAACTGTTCCTGAAAGATTGCATGTAGGTCTTCAGACTCTTGTACCACCTCCTTGATGTAGTGATCAGGAAAGGGTATGTTCTGGGTATCACGTTATTTTAATATGATCACTTCTAAAAGTGCAACAATCCCTTGTCCTGCCCTGGATCATCTCTTTGGAATTGTTGTGATCAGTTCTCAAAAACTTAAAGTTAGAGATTTCTGGACAATTTAAAAGCTGGCCCAGTTAGACTGGAAAGGCAGGGTGTCGGGACCAGAGGCAAGGGTTGGGCCAATTCTGCTCGCTCTTCCGTGATGTTCACTCCTCTCTCTGTGGCGCTGAGGCCGTGTCCTGCTCTGGCTGCTAGGCGCTTCATGTCTGCAAGCTTTGTGGCAATTTGCCCCACTGTGTGATGAACTGGAACCAAGGCTTTGGGCCTACTCTGGCTGCTCCAGGCTCCGGGCCTGTGGACTCTATTTGCTTCAGAATGTTGTTGCTTGCTTTTATTGTTTGCATGATTTGTGTCCTTTTTTTACTCTTTCTCGGCCCATTGGAATTTGGTCTTTTTTAAAATTGGATTCTTTCGGATTTCTTGCTTTGTGCCTGCCTATAAGCAGATGAATCGCAAAGTCGTATAATTTGTATATTCTTTGATAATAAATGTATTTTCAATCCTTTGAATCCTTGAGCTAACATCTCAGTTACTATTCTTGAGAACAGAATACTTTATCAACCCTTTCTTCCTCTTGTTGTCATAAATAATACTTGACTTTCCTATATCTCAAAAAAAATGAAATCAGAAACTTATCTTTGGCTTGTTGATTTTATGTCACTCAGTATTTTCCAAAGGTAATTGAATCTCAAAGTATTACAAGAACTCTCTCAGCAGAGAGCAGTAAGAATGACGCAGCATAAATTTTTATAACAGCCAAGTAATTTTCGTGAATAAGTAGAAATAATCGTTTTGACTGCAGATCTAATCATGTTTTTGTTCTATAGATTCATTTTCTATGTCTGAGTCACTGAGGTTACTGGCCTGGCTTTCACCCAGAAAACTCAAGCGTTGTACCAACTGATGAAGAATAGTTTACAGAAGGTTATTGCGCAAATTGGTTTGAACAAACTATTTATGCAATTGAACCAGAAAAATTAGCAAATTCTGATTTTGTTTCTGCCGCCAATGAGTATTTCAGGGATGTTCTAAGAACTTGAGAAATGCACAGCGTGCTGGTGTGGGGTGTTTAAAGCTAAGATGGAGCATTCAGGAAGGCACTGAGTATTGTGAGTCTCTGTTCGAGGTATAAGGGGACTCAACTATCTCAAAGATCAAAGTTCAAATTCAAAGTAAATTTATGATCAAAGTACATAGGTCTCCATATTCAACCCTGAGATTTGTCTTCTTATACACACACTCTGTAAACTCTGATCTCAAAGTTCCACTGCCTTGTGCCTATACCCACTCACGGGGAAGCTTCAGGAGTAAGCAGAGGGGAAAAATCCACAGCTGGAGTTCCTAAGGTAGTAGTACATTGAGTTCAATGCTGACTGGCAACACCTGCGATGCTGCAGGTGCCTCCATTGTTCCTTTGCATTCATCAGTTGAGTGCACAAGGGCTGCTTGCTACATGGGCAACAGCTTGCTCTCCGTATCGTACTGCCCGGGCTTGCGCATCTAGACAACTAGGATGCAACATCCATGGTCGATCCTGACTAATGGAGGCCTCAGATGCTCTCTCAGTAAATGCAAGAATGATCATAATGAAAGACCTCACCCAATAGGATGGACAAGCAATCAATGTTCTGTACAACTCTGTGACAATATAACTCTGAGTTATGAACATCTACACGTAGTCCCTCTGTTCCTGCACACTTCTCAACTGTGCTGTTTACCTCGGTATACTTCATCATCCTTTGTGCAAAAGAGTATCTCTTTCACAGTATTAAATTTCGTCTCCCTCCTATCTGCCTCTGAGCCAATCTATCATGACCTCTTGTAGTCTAGCACCATCATAAATTCATGGAAAGAGTGCAGATATGTACCCTTTGCCCACCCATTTTATTCTGTCCATCAACCTCTTCACTGGTCTCCTGTGGGGGGCATGATTGTCGAAAGTCGCTTTGTCATGATTGGTTCCTTTAGAAACTGCAGCTGCTTTTCCCATTGGTTAGCTGCCTGGTGTCCAGTTTCAAATATCCCAGATATAAAATAGTAGGCGGAAGGGGCTTGCTCTCCTCCTTTCAGGTAAGCGGTGCACATAACCATTGAGAAGGTATGCCCTGGCAAACTATTAACTAAATATATTTGTTGAATGTATGTTCTTTGAATATTCAGCTTTGTAGTTTTTGTAACCTGGGGAACATGAATGTTTGGTCGAATTTTTACTATTTGTAAGTAAATGATATACTGATTCACAAGTCAGTGTTTTCTGTCTGTCTTGCCAGATCTGTGAACCTGCTTCAATGTTATATTTTGGCGCTGTGAGCACGGTATGGCTTTTTGAACAGAAATGGATTTCTTTGAGAGGCGATTTAAAAGAGACACTCCCCCCCCCCCCCCATATGAGATATGCAGAGTCCAGGGTGGACCGATTACAGTGCAGGCTTTGGAAGTCTCACGATCTGACTGATGGGTTATGGAATGCTGATAGATTTGTCAGACCAGTTAGATTTCACTGGGATAGAAATGGGACACCACATTGATTCCATACTTAAAACATTGGGTTTTCCTGGGAGAGAGGATGGCAATTGTAATGCATCTGTATAAAACAATAGCAAATCTTAAGAATGAATCGGAAAACCTCAGTCAGTGCTGTATTATTCTGAGGGAGTCACTATAGATGGCCCAGACTAGGGCTGCAAAGTTAGAGGATAAGAATACAGAGATAGATTGTCAGCTAATGAAGCTACGGGTGGGCAGTGGGGATTCCGCCTTATCCTGTAAAGACAGGTTTTTAGTGTTGCTTAAAGCTGGGGTTCCAAAGGAGCAGGTAAATAGGGTTCCCACCCCCACCCTCTATGCAATGTGGTGAAGTACTGTCCAGGGAATCAAGAAGGGAGACTATTGAGGGGAAGGATCATTCTATTTGCAGATGAGGGTTCCTTTTGTCCTCTGGCAGACCCCTTGCATTCTATTCAGGATTGCTAATGTTCACCAGCAGTGGAAATCAAAGGGTGATTAGTGCATTCGTGCCTCATCCTCATGGAGGTGGTCATTTGACCTGCATCCTTCTTCCCTGTAAGTAAAGTGTGAATGATTTGAATGCAGACAAATCAGATCATAGGATATAGGAGCAGAATTAGGCCATTTGGCCCATTGAGTCTGCACTACCATTTTGTCATGGCTGATCCATTTCCCCCCTCAGCCCCAATCTCCTGCCTTCTCCCCATATTCCTTCATGCCCTGGCTAATCAAGAATGGATCAACTTCTGCCTTTTGAATATACATAAGATTTAGCTCCACAGCTGCCTGTGGCAAAGAATTCCACAAGTTCACCACTCCCTGGTTAAAAATGTGAGGTGTGGCCACAAAAGAATGTGAGTGTGAGTCCTTTAAGAGACTCTGTAAATGTGTTGGGCCTCTGCCCAGTTGCTTTTTCCTTCTCAGTTATTCTCTGATAAGTCTGCTATTTCTCCATGGGAATTATCTGTCTATTCTGAGTGTTTGCTGTTCCATATAAAGTTTTAAAGAAAAGGAATATGGCCTGGGTTTTGTGTTTTGTATTTTAATCTGTCACTTTGTTAATTGTGTTCACTTAGTCAGTTACATCGTTTCCTGTTTTCTTAATCTGTTACGTGTTTATTGTGTCTTGATCTGTTACTTTGTTTCCCCATGCATTTGGTTTTGAAGATGACTCATTTTATATGGGCCGTGTGAAATTTGAGTTGACAGGGTAGAAATTTGGGCAACTTCATTCTGGATATGAGATGCCCATATTTCAGAAGGAACTGAGCATGCGGGGAGTAATTCTAGAAGTTCTTGTTTTTTTTCTAAATATCCATTGACTAATCAGGAGTGAGTGCATTTGTATCTCCCTGCATTACAGAGTGGCACAGTGGTGGACGTTGACTTGTGGTGGGAGATCCTGTGATACATTCCTGGGCATGACATTTGAATTTTCACACTGGACCAACAGGTCCAATTTCTGAATTTGTATGAGGGCTCCTTGCTACATCGCAGGAGGGATTTCCCTGATATTGATCCCTT